>NC_139451.1:6109486-7309486 GCF_963924565.1 Ascidiella aspersa
ATAAAATGTTGCCAATTCCCCTGGCGGGCTTTTGGTTAAACAGTTATCTGAAATCTAAAAAGCTACGTGCAATGTTACTCAAAAACATTCAAATCATTACTCATAAAAAATGATATTTATGAACCGGCAGATGATTGATTACTATGATAGCCAACGAGAATGATATTCCCACGCCTATATAATTTGCCAGTCCATGGTTGTTTGTAAACAAGTGGTTATTAAAATGTAGTCCTCGAGAAAGTGTTAAGTATGCTTTCCAATAAGGTATACTGCGGTTGCTAGGCAGCCAACCTCAGAAAAATATTCCTTGAAAATCCCTTTATTACGCAACAATCGCTTATTGCCGTTAAGCGCGCGCTTTCTTGATTTATGAAATCCTCAACATGCCTTGAACATAATCCAGCGCCGCATAATTTTACGCGCGGGCGTGCTTTTATTGCTTAAGGGATTATCACCAAATTGCATGACGCACATTTTCACGGGTCAGTGGTTGTGAACGAATACAGCACATTATGACGCCTTTAAGAAGTCCTTATAACTATAGCAAGCATAAAATAGTTTTTTATGTGACGTAACAACATGGTATGTGACGTAATAATGTGCAGCTTAAAAAAAGGTTTTGGATTTCCGCTACGTGATATTCTAGTCCGATACCCGATATTGTGAACGACGAACACAACGATCCGATGGCAAATGACGTCATTACTATGCACGACAAAGCAAATATATGAAGATTGTTTGTTGGCCAGAGACGAACTCGTTTTTCCTAAGAAGACTTAAATCAAGTCAATTGAAAACAGGGAGTCGAACCGTTTGACTTTTCCGGTTCAGGTTCGGTTCGGGTTCAAGGATTTTTTCGGAATCCGGTTCAGTTTCGGTTCGCAGTAATTTAAAAGTTCCAGTTCAGCTCCGGTTCGAACATCGTTATTTCAAAACCGGTTCATAAAGTTCCGGTTGAGATACAATATAATTTGCGTTAAATCTCAAAATGTGGGTCGATAAATGTAGAGAATAATCTTTGAATTGTAAGTCATTTAATCTCAGTTCCGTGACTTATTAAAAAAACAGCAACTCATTATTGAAATATCAAAAAAATAAAAAATGAACGATTTTTTTATTCAATATTCATATTTTTTTTATAAAATTTCGAACTTGGCGTAACTTGACTCTGTAAAATACAAGTTGTGACGTCATGCTGGAGCGAACCGCTTTTGTTTACAGGTTCGGTTTCGGTTAAGGTTCAGGTACTTTCAAATTATTCTCTTCAGTTCCGGTTCGGCTCGTTAAAATCTTATAAAAAACGGTTCAGGTTCGGTTACTGCCGATATTTAGCTAAATACGTGCACATATTATCTTCAAGTCCTTTTAGGGTACTGATTCTATAATACCACTGGAACTATGCCTACGCGTCTCCAACCTCGTCGAATTACTAGAACTCACGATAAAATGTGAATCGTTTTGTGTTTAGGTGGCTTTTGTAGTTGGTTTGGTAGCAGTAATGTGGCGGTAGAAAGCTGGTTGTTGGATTATCCTTGCCGCGAAGCACAACTTCAAGATGAGGTGAGCAAAATAACTGACACGAAATGGTTGGTCGGACTCCAGCCATAAGACCGAAATAATAACAACAAAATCAACGTCGGCATAAAACAAAGTTTGAAATAAGACCAAAATAGAACTAACAACCAATAGTGACAATAACATACAAATTAGAATAAGTCCTTAAAAATTAATCCGTCAAAATATGACTTAAATGGCCAGAATCAGGCCTATACAATCTTTTAGCTAACATTAAACCCCGCCGCTATGTACATCATTAACTCCACTAATAGTTCTAACCTTAACCTAATATTCAACCAGTACTATTAATTCCATTAATACAAAACAAGGGGAAAAATCTGGTGCCAAAACAGCAGCGCCCAAACGGCGCCGGTCAAACTAGGGCGTCCAAAAGTCGACACCAAAACGACCGATGCCAGACCGACGGTCCTCTATCGACCCATACCCTCTCCCTGCAGTTTTATTTTGGCCATTTAGGCTATTGTTCGATGAATTTAAAACTTATTCCGACAAGTGTAGGTCTTATTCCGACGATTTTGATCTTATTCTGTCGATATTACTGTGTATTTGGCTTTATTATATTGTTTTTGTTAATACTATGGTATTATAGATTATTCAGCATTGGATATCCTGACCCTACGGGGCTTACTGTGTGTTGCCGTTTTTTCTATAAAAAAGCAAAAAAGCAGCACTACTTCTCGTAGTGTCCCCTAATGACAATTATGCTAATAATAACAATGCGTCTCCCTGGCAAAATATACCCCATAGTAATAGTTTGTTCATAATACATATATTTCTTATTGTTTTAAAAATACTGTAAAATTCTAAGGTATCGTTTATGTGTTAGCTTTGTGGCATTTACAAATCATGCGGGTATCTAACACGGCGATCTTGATTGAACCTTAAAAGTATAGGCAAAACATAAATTCTTGGCTAAGCTTGTTAAAATTTGCATTCTCTTTTTATCCAAAAACTTTTTTCCTTTAGTAAAAACGAAGGTGGACGAGATTTGTTTGTCGCCCCGAAATTCCACAAAGCCCTCAAAGACTTGTCTACGTCACAAGGAGAATGCATTGTTCTCGAGTGTCGCGTCAAGGGGGTTCCCCCGCCCGTGATCACGTGGACAAGGGAGGGTGACGTCATCGAGGATTCGCCCGACTTCCGGTTGCTGCATAGAGGTATTGGGACGTAACTGTAGGCGATTGTTTTAGTTTGTGTCATGATAAGGTAGAATTTGAAAGATAGCAGACGAAAACTAAGCCGATCTGAAAATTTGGATTGATACTAAGTATGAATAACACTAGAATTTAAACTGTAAATAGGTATATTTTAAACCCAAATGTCGAATTGCAGACTTAAAAGCAACTGTTATTACCTATAATCACAGGCGGATCCAGATGGGACACGTAGCCATAGCCCCTTAACTGTATTTTTGCCTACCTTAACTACTTAAAAGCCAAAAAAATTGAAACTGGATTAATTTTTTGGGACTTCTTAACTATATGTTAAAAAATTGTTTTAATCCAAGGCGTCTTGCGAACCATCTAAACTGAAAGTTTTGACAACTTAAACGCTATAAAGGCGTTTTTCGCCTTGCGCAAATCAATCACGTCTTTGCAATATATATTTTTAGTTAAAAGTAACACCTCTTCAACCTAACTTTGCGACGTTACCTAATTACGTAACTTTGTGACTTCATCTCTGAATAAAATTTCACGCCCCCTCGCTCCCCCCACAAAAAAGAATCCTACATCCTCGACTGCCTGTAACGTGTCGATTGTTCTAAGGCAGGGGTGGGGAACCTTTATAGCTAAGGGAGCAATGACAGCCAAATTTTCTAGTGTTTTTTGTTGTTGTTGTGAAAGCAAGGCCAAGCTAGAAACATCTAGGATGCAGTGAGGTTCGAACTCACGACCTCGGCCAGGCATACACTGTTGTTGAAGTTGTTATTGTAATATCGTTATCTTGTGATGAAAATGTAGTATTGTTATCATGATGTGATAATTGAAAAGCGGTAAAATTATTTTTCGAGGTAAAGTTTAAAGCGACCTGTGTTAAACACTTTATTTATTAAAAAACTATTTCAATAAAAGTCCCTCAGGGAACACCAAAGTATGAGTCATGGAAATGGCGAAATAGCCACCGAATTGTATTACGTATTTGTTCAAATCTACTGGAATGACGAATATTCTATTATTAGTACAAAATGACGATAGTCTCAAATTCTATAGTCGTATAACAAGTGCGTCAGTGGATTGTTTAGGAATGGTAGTTCCTTACGAAGGCATTTAAAATATCATTGATATTTCTTAACCAGATCAGTGGTTTCCCAAACTGTGGGCCACAAGACTATTTTCAGTGGGCCATAGAGCTATTCGGAAATATTGCAACTAGATATTTAAAAAAAAATAATTGTAAGCATATCTAAAACTATATAGGAACGAAGCTATTTTCCTTATTATGGCTTTTTTTAACTACGTAAAGGCAAAATCTCACGTCATGGCAGTTTACTTGTAAAGGCAAAATCTCACGTCACGGCAGTTTACTTTCTATTCAGTTTGTTGTCATAGAGTAATTAATTCCAATCTAAAAATGAACCGGAAGTAAAAAAATTTATTTGGATGTTGTTAGAATCAATGCATTCATTGTGAAATTGTCCGACTATGTAGGCGGTAAGTGCAGACAGGCAATTTTGCTATATTTGTAACACCCTGGTTATTATATCTTATTTGGATGATGGGCTAAAGGGGATAAAAAAAGATTACGGCACAATGTGGGCCACAATCAGTTTAAAAAAAAGTAGGCCACGGAATATAAAAGTTTGGGAACCACTGAACTAGATTGCGAATTATGTTTTACTCGTGGATAATCGTAATAGTAAGATCTGAGGTCCACAAGTTGTTGAAATCAAGACTGTGGAGTCGGTTTTAAACAAGCCGAGTAAAAAAACATTTGTTTTATCCAATTAAAATAATAAAAGTCTATTACAAACTGTGTTTCTCAATAAACCCTAATTCTCCCAAACTGACAGCACAATTATTTTACCGCTACCAATTTGCACACATTAAAGCCCTAGAAAAGCGGCCCGAAACCATGTTGTTTACATTTAAAAAAACTTCTACTATGACGTCATACGCAGGTGAGATTGCCACGCTTGTGATTGGCGAAGCGTTCCCGGAGGATACTGGACGGTTCATGTGCGAAGCTTCAAACAAGGCCGGAACAGCTACCACTTCGTGTAAACTCGTCGTTAAAGGTTGGTCGCTGGTATTTCCAAGAGCCTTGGGTTCGAATCCCGCCGATGGAAGTTGTCTTAGAATATTTAAAATTGTTTTTAAAAAGAAGGATATGGCCGTGGTACATTAGAGCAGGGGTCCGCAAATAGTGGGTTGCGAATCATTTTGGGTCGCAGGACCATCTAGCTTGGGTCGCGAAAGCTGTAATATACATATTTTATTTTGTGTGTACCAAATGCGTAAGTTTGCCTATTTAAACCAAACAACTCATTTTTTTGCTTCCTGTTGTAGTGTAACCTCATTTTCAACTGGATCAAACATTTAGGTCCGTCCATGCTTAAGAGTTATAATATTAAAGCGCTTAAAGGTCAAACGTTTTTATACCAAACTTTTAGTGGAAATTTAAAACGGCTTGTCGAGAGCTTGCTTAGTTTAGTTCGGCCCGCGACTAGGTAATGGTTGCCGACCTCTGTCTTGAAATTTGTATTGCCAAGGTAAAAATATCCTTAGATCCGCGCCTTATAATTTTAAGCTTATGTTGAGTTTCCTATTTGGATTGATAGAATTCGTGCATTTCTAGTGAGTTGCGCCAAAAATCATAACACACTTTGCCAGTAGTTATTGCACTAATTAGGCTAAGGTAGCGGACGGGGTTGAACGGGTTATGGTGGGAAGTTGCAACCCCAGAAACACATATTGGTTGCTAAATCATATTTGTCATCCGAACTACTGCGATGTTTTTAGCAAAAAAAAAACTTTTATTAAAAACAACTCGAAGTATTTGGGTCGCGAGACCTCTGAAGTAATTTTGGGTCGTGCCAAAAAGTATTTGCGGACCCCTGCATTAGAGCAACTTTAAATAAAACGGAAAGAAAATATGTTGCACTGAACTTGTAATATTGGATATCACCTTAACCCTTGCAAGATTAATGTCGACTTCAATTTCTCAACAGTAACAGCATATTTACTGTAAATGTTAAAGTGTCTTGCCTGAATTACTAGCTTTGCTGGACTATTCTGCTGTTTGTGAAAATATGTCAATACCGTAATTATGTTAAAAACCAAAACAGTTTTATTAAGTGGATTTATTTTAAAACATAATACTGGAGTGTTTATTTAGGAATTATTTGAGGGCTGATCTATTTACAAACATGTTAAATGAACTAGGTCAAGAGGAAAAGGTATTTTTTGTTAATTGTTTAATACTATTTTCGAATGTGGCAAACCGGCCAAAGATTGTAATTCAAGTTAATTAGCTTCCGTCACAAATCGAAAATCCAAAGCACTAACAACGGAAAATGCGGTCAAGAGATATAAGTGAAAATCAGATATAGGCAATACAAGGGCAAGTGACGTCAGCAGAACGACTTAACCTTATTAAGTTGTTTGAAATACGAGTCTCAAGTGCACTTAAGTCAATATGATGTCTAAAGACATCACAGCAGTAGAAACTGACGTCGGATACTTAAAGATCTTTCCAGTGCTGCAAGTCTATATTCTTAAACATAAAATGTTGCAACTTTTCTACAAGAGTATATATTGTTTCGATTACATCAGCATTCCTCAGAGCTTGCTAAACATTTTAAATGTTGCATTTTAAAGTATTTTCACTAAGTGTCCATCGAAACGTTTTATTTTTAGCACAAAACGTATACAAATAATAAAAAGTAAAACATAATTAAACATATAAATGCATATAATATGTACGCACTGTAAAATTTAGGGGTTGTACTTATCCACCTTATGGTGGAAACCACCATCATGTGTAAAAAGGTGGAAATAAAACTTCTAAGCGTGTAATTTTCCACCAACACAAAAGCATGAGATTTATAGCGTGGAAATCTCCATCCTCTGACCTTGAAAGTGTGGAGAAAGCCACCCCGTCCAAAAATCATGGTGGAATTTCCCACCATTGGGTAGTTAAGGTAAAAATTTCCACCCTATGGCACAAAATCGTGTTTTTTTAACGTGGAATCTCACACCATTCAAACGTGGAAACCGACTCACATATTTAAATGACATTTATACTTTAATTAGTAATACTCATTTGTTAAATGTAATTACTACAAATAAAACATTGCAATGTCAAGATGTTTGTGTGCTGTGAGGTGCGCATAAAACGTCGCTATCGGTGACATTATCGTTCGTCTGTAAAACATTTTGAGAAAAATCAAATGCTATGAAAATTCGCTTTAAGCGAAAACCCAATAAAGACATGACAGGTCGGAACAATCTTGGAATAATTTAAAAGAGAACGCTGTTACTTATTGGTTTGCGTAACAGGAAATGGAATAGCTAAAGTTTTTTCGTTACAATTATTTCAATTGCACATATCAAGGGATAAGAACATATTTTCAGGCCTTGTATAAATTACCACAACCATTAATAACAATCAAAAACAGCTCCTAAAAACTGTAATTGTAAACCAACGTTTCGGCAACCCATTCAAATCGCCTTGTTCAGGGTGAATGACTCCGAACACTTGTAGTACAATATACGGAAAAACAGAAACGCAAAAATGCAAGAAAAAACGCGAAAATAATTAGAGATAACGTATGGCCTCTAGTCCTTGGGCAAGTGCTTGTAGCATGCCGAGAGAATCGCGTCTGTTTTGATCTTCATGGTGTTATCCTTCTTGCGAATGTTCTAAGATTCCAAAAATAATATTTTCCTGTAGTGCGACTTTTGGGCTATTATATACTGTAGACGCGACGCCAAAATCAATTTGGTGGCCTCGGGAAATCACGTGGTTCGAAAGTACAGACATTTTTGCGTCGTCTATATATATCACCACCAAAGTTAAGATACGAAACGAAATCATTGGGCGATGCCCTTGGAAATTAAAATGACTATTATTTAGGACGCTCTGCTGAAGTTGTGTAAACGAAATTAGGCGGTCAATCAGCCCAAGTTAAAAACAACGCGCCCATTGCTGCAATTTGTTCATTTTTGCGCGTAAACCACTAAAAGGAATCATGGGGCATACATCATCGTAATGGCATGATGTATTTTGTCCATTTGAAAATATAACTCGTACGTTAACCACCGTAAGTTGGCACTAAACGATCAATTGCTTCAATTGTTTTGCATTTTTGCGCTGCATAAATGTAAATGTAGGTCATAAGGCAAGGATTGTATTTATTACATCGAAATGGTATGCTGTATTATGTCCATTTGAAAAGAAAACTCGTAAATTTACTCTAGGTTAAGAATAAAAACGTCCAATTGCTGCTTTATGTTTGCATTTCGCGCGTCAGCCCATATACAGAAATCATAGGACACTCGGTCAGCCCAAAATTGCATACATCAATCGGAAAGAGTTTGTAAATGCGTCGCAACATGCAATCCAAGTCGCTACAGCCCTCAATACGAACCGCCCTAAGCAACAACATAGGACAAGTGCAAGTGTAGCCAAGCGCGACGCGCAGCCATGCGCGAAGTGACGTCATAGCACCGCTTACTTTCCTTTTTCGGCGAAAAACGCAGACGCGAGGCCTTCGTGAGCTGCCCGGCTGGGACGGTATGTTAAACGTCGCTCAAGCTAATGCCGTGTAGTTGCACTGCTATCAGATGATCGATTGCCGTGCTTTGAGTTACGAATGGTTTTGAGCATTATTTTGAAAGTTGAAGATTTAGAAACTGCGGATTTATAGTAAGACGTATAGTAGGAAAATCAAAGCCTGTTTTCAGAAGTAGGTAGCATTTTGTGAACGTTTCCAAACTCTCTTTGATTCAATTTTTAAACACGCTGATGTTGAACAGATAAATAAAGAGATATTTGAAACGTTCCAAATGTTACCTACTTTTGTGTGGGCTTCTTTTTTTTACTATACGTCTTACTAAAGCCCATATATAAGCAGGTAGAATTTCGAACGTTCCAAATCTTTATTTATTTTTAAAGTGGTGATTTAAAATGAAACCTATCTCTGTATGATATTCCTACTACGAATAACGAAAAACTTTTTGTAGTTTCGTACAAAGGGATGACGGTATACCGCGAATTTATCAATATAAAAAAATGCTGTTTGTGTATTTAGGTACGCTATGCACGAATCTCTAACGTAGCTTGAAAATGAATGCTAAAGACAAATAGGCCGATTAAACCGATATCATCTCAAAAACGACGTTCCGATACTCACTTGTATCAAAATGCTGTATTTTTTGTAGGCTTAAGGACGTTTTTTTGCTCGCGTTACTAGCCAGTAAGTAAGTAAGGGACACGCAGGGTATCTCAGTTACAAGTGGTTTAAAAACGATTTAAGATGATAAAGAGGTTACCACTTTGCGGGTTATTTGTCGAGTATAAAGTTTTATATTGGCGTATTTTTCTTGCGATAAGTTTAGGGAAGACACTAGAAGATAAATAAAGTAGATTAAGGTTTCTTAATCCATTGGTCGTAACGCCCAAATTGTGTTGCAGTGTGGTTTAATTGCGGGTCCCGAATGGTGTAGCGATTCTGAGATAATTTTTTCCCAATATTTAGGAAAATTGCGAAAGCCATACGTAGACAAGGATCATATAAATCATGAGATTTATAGATGCTATTTGTCTTATTGGTAAAATTCTCCTTTTTCGGTCGAAATAAAGGAAAACGTTTCGTAGAGTACAGCGAAGTAGAAATCATTTTTATGGGGCATAATTATTTAGAATTACTTTAACCCTTTCGTAAGTATATGATGGTTTCGTGCTTTTGCCTTGATATGCTGTTTGTAAGAGAAATTAGTCTTGGCAATCACTATTTCGAGCGGATAAAAGTTTACGGCACTGTGCATTGTATGTTGATAGATCCGTTGACTACAATTGGCGAACAATTGGATTTGGTGCCTTATACAGTGACATGTAGCAAAAGTAGCAAAAATAAAGTCCGTGCCATTGCACTTTAGATAGTTCCGTAAAGCACAGGGCGATGTCTTTTCAGGAGAATTGACTTTGGAAAGTACAACACGCAATTAAATTGGTAAATACAAAGAGCTATACAGCGTGACGTAATGTATTTACCTGTTCCGTAAAGGAAAACATCTGTGAGATATCTTGCATAACGTTAAATATTGTATCTGCTAACTCTTAACTTACACTGGTTCAAAGTTGCTTAAGATGACTTTATAGCTACTATAGGGGCGTGACTAGTCAAGCGTACAATTGCACAGGGCCCAAGAATGTCGGGAAAACAGACAAAAAGGAGAAACTACTTCCTTGTTTTATGGGAGTCGATAAAGTCTCTAGACTACACCTGGACGTGGTAGTTAAACCAGACGCAGTAACGCTTCACATTATCGATAAATAAAAACGAGTACAAAAAAAAAATTTAGTGTTTCACAAAATATGTCACGATTCAGCTAATGTTTTAAAATTGTGACGACAATAATTTGCATTGCAAAAGTAGCGATATTCATCAAACGCTAAAAAAATAATTTTTGACACTTTAGCCGATTTATCGATGCCATTTTTTATTTATAAAATACTATTTTTTTTACCTTGAAAGCTAAATTTAGCAAAGAATGCTAGGTGAACAACTGGATGTTACTTAACTTTTTACGGCCCAAGCAAATTAGGCCTAATAACCGAGAAATTACTTTCTACGTTTCAAATTCGTCTGTGAGCATGAGGGGCATAGTAATGACGTCATTTGGTATCGGATCGGGTTGTAATCGTTTTGGTCCGTAATATCGGATATCGTTGTCCGAATAAACTGCTAAATATCAGAATTCCCTGGTTTAAATGTAGGGGTTGCGTTAGTTGTACTATAGGAGTAACAAATATCCGCCTATTTTTGCCTTGAAACGCCGAGCCATAGATGAATTAATCCACAACCGCGTGGTTTATATTAGCGGTGAGCGCAGCTGGGCTGTTCGAGGAAATGTCTACGTTTCCTCAAACCGACTTCTCCTATTCATAGGGAACTTGTAGCACAGGTTGCGCTATTCAAAGCGCCGTCATTTTGCTTAAGTAGTCGTTTATAGCTTGTACAGAAGCGAAGTCCGGAAAATGCCGTGTACTTTTATTAGTTTACACCAGTGGTTTTTAAAATTTTTTTCTTGCAAAAAAGCCTTTAGAAAACTAGATTTTTGACGCTTTCCGCAAAATGAATTTTACTGATTTTCACTCAAATTCGTACATCAAACTTGGTTTATTTATACTTGTAAAACTTGGTTCCAACATACTTGTAAAAAACGCCTTTTAACGTGAAAAAAATCGCTTATACCAGACAATAAAAAAGTTCACTTTTAAACGAAACACAAAATTGGCTTTATACAAAAATGAACCGTTGTACGATGCCCTTGGATAATTAAAACGACGCACTAGGGCGCCGCGATGCATAGTTTGAGAACCTTTGCTTTACACGACCTAGACGTGGCTTGTTTAGCGTGTGAAAGAACTAGCTTTGTGGGAACTTGACTGACAGGCGCACATTACTGTGAATATAACCCGGCGACCTCCCATAACGCTGTAATTATTATAATCGCATATAGGTTGAACTTCCCGGGGTATATCTCTTTATAGATTAAATGGCAGGCCGGGTGAAACGTCTTTTGACTCAATATAATAGTGGTAAAAATTCTATCCAAGCCTAATTATTGCGTTCCACTTTTTGTAAGTGAGTTTTGGATATATTTTAGTCACATTAACAGATGATGATACAAGTGCGCATCGAAACGTCTTTTTAAAGTCGATTTACTCGACCTATTGGGCGTTGACAGTCATTTTTTTAAGTGACATTACACATCCGTGCATACATCGCTAAATACGTTATTAGGTAACGAAAAAAAATGACGTTATTACGTATTCTATATGCGTTTCACAGGCTTTACGTAAGAAATAGCTCATCCAAAACATGTAAACAAAATCAGATATGGCATAAATACGTCTATAAGAAACGCCAGTGGATTCAATTGGTCCGGGTTGTAACACTGAAAGTGTTGAATGAATCGTCAATTATTGACCAATGTTGATTAGGTTACCTATGCGTATTGTTGTGTGTTGTATCAACTCACAAGGTTGCTCAATATTTTCGATGCACACATAAAAAAGTGTCCATCAACAAATTGATAACAATAAATCAACAGCTTTCGCATTGAACGCAACAAGACTCGACTAGAAACACATACGTTCACCTTGAAACGATTTCAGTGACGTGTTTTGGGTAAATCGATTATATGACTTTACAAATACTTTACAAATTATTATTTCATATCGCGTCAAACAATGTATGTTGCTTCTGTTTTGACTTAGAAAAAAGTCGTAAATTTTTCAAAGATAGGTATCAACTAACGTCTTTAAAGATTCAAACTAGCGCAGTGTTTTTCAACAGTTGTTCGCGGAAACCCAAATACTAAAGCTAAAAAGCTCTGGCGAACCAAATTTCTTAAGTGAACTTTTTGCAAGCCTAAAGTGAACAAATCACAAATAAGTAATTAGCAATTTTAAGTCCGAATTTAACTTATATGAGTCATATATTTGTATTTCTCCCGCAATTTTCTCAAGGTTGGAGAAATCTTATTCAGAACGAATCATAACAAATCTAACTATATAAACTACTGCAGTCGGCCACCCAGTCAAAGCAGACGGAACTGAATTTGACCAATTAGATTCAAGCAAATGTAACCCAAAATCGATATAAAATGGTATTTTTACACCAACTTCATTCTAAAAAACTTAAGCGAAATACATGTTTTTTTAATTTTGTGGTTTTTATATTACTATAATTGCCATCAAAAATTGTATGTTATTCCGAAATTCCTAATTCGTTAATTACTGCACAGTGAAAATTACGAGAAACGCTTTGGAATTTCAAAGTCGGAATTTTGCAAAAACCTAAAAACTTGTTTAAACGCAATCCATTGTTGGCACATCTTTTCTAGTTGTTGCATTTTTTACGACCGCGAGAACTTCACAGGACTGCAGCAAGCGCACAATGGCCTTAATCACGTCACAATGCCGTCAAGGCCACGCATGGGTGCGCACGTTACGCGTGGGCGAGCACGTAAAAGCGCATTTAGTTCGACGGTTCGTTTTTCGCCATTTGCGGTCGAAGTTAATTGGGTTTAATTGCGTTTAATAAAGCCGCAACGGAGCTCTTTCGTAGAGCGCCTTGGATATTATCGCCCGGGCAATATTAATGGACTTTTAGTCGTTCCCTTTCGGCTGTGGAAAGGCAAACAGGAGAGTGTCTTGTTAGGATTTGGCTTATTTGCGAAGCCTGTTGCGTCTGTACATATTTGAAGGCGAAGATTCAATAAAGACGCGCTGTGTGATTGCGAGTGTATTGTAGGCAATCGAGTGACTGGCAATAAACTTAGGGCATAATGGATTGAAGTTGTAGTTAAACTTAGAATGAATATCAAGAAAGCCTACACAGAAGTAGGTACCATTTGGCATAAATTTCGGTTAATGATTGGAGGTTGTAGTTAGACGTAGAATGAATATCAAAACCCATACTGAAGTAGATATCGTGTTGTTAAAGATTCGCATAATTGTTAAGATACTGTTTGGAGTTTGTAGATAGACATAGAACGAATCTTAAAATAAATAGTTTGACGCTATAGTGGCTGGTTAAACATAGAAAAATATATATATATCTAGTTTTGTATGACCAAGAACGTAACACTAACACACATTAAGCAGTGCTAATAACGTACAATATTATTGGCTGTCGTGGTACGACGAGACAAAGTATTAAACCTGTATGAATTTATTTCTTCATACACGCCTTACTCCAAACAGACGAGTTGGAAGTAATGTAAGCATTGCTCTTACGGTTTTCTGTCGCATTGGTATATTTGGAGCATTGCAATTTTTACCTTAAGATTACCTAAACCTTAAACTAATTGATGCTTTGTATGACGAAAATCAACTGATAGAGGACATCGTGAAAAAGTATTCAACATCGTCAGTTTTCAACTTGGTTTAATGATACTAGCCACCGAAACATGTAAAAAATAAAAAAAAATAAGTATTTTTTTAACTGATTAAAGTAATATTTAAAACGTAATTGGCTTTAATTTTATATGAGAAAACTACCGTGATTTGCATTTTACGTAAGTCGCCCAGAAAACGTTAGAATAGCTTAGGTTTTTTTCTCTTTTATGTTTATTTGCTTTTATCACGACCAGTATTGTCTCGCTACAGTACTTGGAAGTCTAGAGACTTAATTAGGAAATTGTTGTCACTGATTGTGTACGTAACAAACATAACGGAAGGACATTTCGAACAGTATCAATTGTGGTCTGTTACGTCACAGTATCACGCCGTGTCTGCACGAATTTGCATTACTAGTATCCTTTCCATTGTCGTTCCTAGCTTTATGCAGTGCAAAGAGATTGATATCTCGCACGTTTTTTTATGGTTGTGAAGATTTCTGGCACACAATACGTCTTTGAGGTATAGTTAACAAATACTTTGTCCAAGACTGCCAATTGTTTATGAATATTGAATGTCAATTATGGAGTAAAAAGGTTCAGATTTTGTAGTGGACGTAAAATAAATATTAACGTCGCTAGCGTAAGAACATTGATAGGATTTAACTCTTGCAGCAGGTTTTCCGCTTTGTATGAGCTTTAATATTAAAGGTTTACTGCGACAAATTACGTGGGCAAATTTTATTAATTAAGCATAGAACCTACCATAGTGTGCTACATAATCAGGAAGCATATTGGTGAGTCAGAATAAAACCAACAAAATGCCAGTGCATTTTAACCTAAATTACATATTAAGCATGTATGGCAAGCCTTAAATTATTAAATTGAGTGTTGTAAGCATTTGTAGGAGTTGCAGTTTCATAAACGATACAGCTTAAGTTTGAAAGTGCAGAAAGGCGATTTTTTAAACCGAATTATTTGAATTTGGAAAACTGACGATGATGTTAGTGACTTTAATATGCTAGAAAACAATAAACATATAGTTCGTTGTCATACACTCTGAAGAAGGCGGTTTGAATATAAGTTGCCGAACCGTTGGTTATTAATTTCAATTACCAGAAGGGATGTTTTTGATTATTAGACATATAGTGTGATATCTCTATACCAGCCTTTCTCAACCATTTTTAGTGGCCATCCAAAAATAAAGCGTAAGTATGACAGCGAAGATTGGCGACCCAATTCACTTCACTGAAGTTTTTCGTAATGCTTTTGTAGCCTTTTTATATTTTGGAGCAGTTTTACTCAAAACCAATCTTTGCTCAGAAGTCGTGGACCAAACCTAAACAAAGGGTGAACAATTATGGGGTCGCGATCCAGGGGCTGAGAAACACTGCTTTAAGCGATTTAGGAGAATGAGAACTAGTTAAGGTGGAAATAAGTCACTGTTTTTAAATGACTTGACTTACCTTAGGTCTTTTGGACAAATGACTTGACTTATTGACACGTTCATGTCATTTATACTTGAGTAATTGCTTATAATCGGATAAGTTTATCAGTTTAAATAATTTGCTGTTCAAACTTCGAATAGCCACTGAAAGGCGACTAAAGATACTTGCTTATTTTGAGTAGGCGTGTTAATCACAAGTGTACTCGAAACGTGATTTAACAAGCCCGATTGAAAGAACATGCCGTCTACCAATACAACGTTTATGTGTGTAGAGTAGTAAGCCAGATATTTATATATAGTGAAAAAAGTGAGATATTCACGTAGTATCCATAGCCGCTGTGACGTAACAAAATGTTATGAGGTCACTCTTTTATGGCAAACATCCTTGAAATTACCAAGTTGATGGTCAACGCTTTTCGCGGCCTGAAATTGGGTGTCAATTTGAATTGGTTTGGTGGCCGACGGCAGTAGTTCACATAGAATAGATGTCTTCGCTTCAACCTAAATCAAACTATAAAGTATTTTTGTCAGCAAAGCTTTTACCGTATTGCTTAAATTCTAGACATTTCAGTTGTCGAAAAAAGGTGAAAAAAGTACTGTTGTAGCTTTCATCGTTAAGAGTCAGCATTGCAGATTTGCACACTGAAAAGTTAGCATATTTAGCTATACTCTGATTAGCAGAATACTATACCAAAGCTAGAAATTCATGTCAGACACTATTAAAAAATCTTACAAGATACATATATATATATACATTTCGCCAGCCAAGGCATCGTCAGTATATCTGAATAAACAACGAAACAGTATCAATAAATCAGGAATTGAGGTCGATATCTATCTTGCAAGGGTCAAGGTGATTTCCACTATCACATATTCAGTGCAACATACGCTGACTATAGTTATGACCCCAAAGGTTTTGTTTGTGTTTCTGTTATTTACCGCTTGTCAGTAGGGAAAATGTCTGATACTTGACATTTTATAACGATACCCGATATTTACGAAAAGTGAGCGTTCTAATCCGATACTAAATGACGTCTTTACTACACTCAAACAAACAAAAAAAAAAAAAAATTAAACTTTTACAGGAGATTTTTCCAAGATATTAGACAACATTTTGCTATAGTGTAAAAAGTTTAGTTATCACGAAGTGTTAACGTACTATACTTTTTTCAATGTAAAATGGTCTGCGTTGGAACGCAAATCTTAATTGAAAATTGTTGCTTGTATCATTGATGGAAATATTCGGTGAAGAGTCTGCAATGGCTTTCGGTATACTAATGATATGTAAGCCGTAATCGTTGGTCAAAAAGCAGCTTCAGAAGGGCTAGATTTCAGTTGTAAACACACATATGTGTGTTCATGTTTCATTGAAAATTGTTATATTAATTTGTTATCAGATCGGCACCAATACCAGCCTTGTTTCATACCAGTACCGATACTAGCACTGGGCATTGAGTATCGGCTCCGATCCAATTTCGGTCATTACTACTTGCTTTACTCGATTAAATCTGTACACAAATATACTCAATACCAAGTTGTAGTATGGGTGTGTGCCCAATAGTAAAGCACCGTCGGTGCGAATGGGATTCATATTGAAAGCTTTCTAACCATAGATATTTTGTCCGAAAATAAAAGTAAAGGTAATTGAAATACGCTTTGTAATCGGATATAGAGATGTGCGTTTGCTGTTTCCTGGGCTGTAACAATAAGTGCATTGCTGACGGAATAAAAGAAGGATAGGTTTAGCAGCTTAATTTTATTAAGTACATTTACTGTGATTTATTTAGCATTTTAAAATTGAAGAAGAAAGTATTCACATCGTTAAAATGTGCTACCTATACTTCTGTATTGGCTTTGATTTTCATTATACGTCTAACTACAACATCCAGCCATTATCTTGAGATTTATTCGAAACTCTTAAAAATGTTACCTACTTCTGTATGGGCTTTTGTATTCATTCTATATTTGTTGTGTTTAGGGATTTTATAGTTTTCGGTTTACCACATTAGTGAATTGCGCACAGGGGGCGGATACCACACAATATCTACCAAGTCGGCAGCAGCGCCTCAAGCGGCTACTCAGCCACCGAAACCAACTAAGGTGCTACCAGCCTACAGGTAAATACTAACGAGTCACACATACATTTGTTCGCACATTTTTTTCTAGTCTATATCATAACCTTGTTTTGTCACTGTGCAAAAAATATAGCGTTGAGAATTCGCATCCTTTTAATAAATTCATTCGCCACAGTTCTAGTTGTACTAATGGGTATTTCCCGGTTTAGAAAAGGGTAAAGCCCCTTTTAATAAAAGCCATGTTTTTGCCTTTAAACGAGAACCAAGTGGTTTAAACTGTAAACCAAAAAATTTGTCATTTTACAAAGAGAAATATCCACCTACATTCTACACAGTGTTATACACGTTTGTGTATTTCAGTGATTGAAATTATATGAATTATTATCATTGCCATTGCTTTCGATCTTCAACTTATTCCCCTATTAATTTATCTTCAAGCATTCCAGTCATCATTAGATCATCCTTTAAAACCTTTACACACCTACGTTTTACATACATTGGTTGACTGACATGGAATGCACATGGGTATAATATACGGTAATCTGCCCTGCTGAAGTAGTACCAGTCAAATGTTGCGCTATAATATTATACTGGGTATCTTCGAAAGGGCTAGTACAGAAGTCAGTCGGTTCAATCAGGATTGCAGTGCAAGCAAGACAAGGCCATAAAAATCTAGCCCAAAGCGACGGTCCCGGTTCGGCCGTGGTCGAGCGTTGGAACCTCGCCGCAGGTCAGATTTATCCAGTCTTGTATTGCTTGCACCAAACTCCTGATTAAATCAATAGATTTCAGTAACAGACTTTTCGTAGGCACCCGGTATATAAATTGGGGTCTTTAATACCTTTCGTTTTCTATGCTCATTTCACCCATTCGCGTCCATTACATTTCAGTTCATCATCAAATCACCCATCACCAGCCCCACACCCCCATTTCGAATCCCAACCCCTATCCCAACCCCAAGTCCAAGCCCCACGAAACGCTACCAGCTGCTACACCCTCACCCCCACCCAGGTCTCAAAGCTCAACTTCACCCCGCGAAACCCCTGCATTTACGTCATTGATGACGTACAGCCAACGTCATCGCATAACGCCACGTCACCAGTTAACACTCGTTCGCCATCGCCTGTACATCAAGTGTCACCCAGAGCTATAAGCCCCATACAATTGGTCGGACCAACGGCTTCTTATTATAGCAGGTAAATAACTAGTAATTTTCAATAAATTGTCTGTAACACCAAGACATCAACCATTTTCAGCTGGTACTGCGAAATAAAGGAAAATTGCACAGTTGTTTAAAAGTTGATAGAATACTTACTCCGTATACCATATGAAAAATATCTTTAAGATAAACTTATCATTTCTAAAAAAAAACTAATTATAACTTAAGTTTTGCTATAAGGGCGCCTACATTGTTTGTATTACAAAAACACAAAGCTTTTTACATCTGCATTGCTTAAAAACATTTATTCGAAGTCCGACTACAACATTCATTCATTGTGATGTCATTGGTGTTTATTGTTAAACTGGGACATTCACACAATACCATATCTTCAATTTAAGAACCCTGAATTTAATTACAACCGTTTTGCCTTCCTAAAGAAAATTATACTGGAATTAATGCTCAATTCAGGCATATTTTTTAAGTCTGTTTAACGCTATTTTTACAGTATTTAATAGGATGTAAAACCAGTTAAAATATAATGATTTGTATGTCACTTAACATAAATCAATGTTTGGCCAATTCCTGATGGAAGGAATTAGTTTTAGAGTTAAAGCTGAACCGATTTCGCGCTAGAAATGAATCGGATTTTATAGACCGCAATTTAGATACCACGATTTGATTATTCGGAAAATGCGAGTTTTAAAATGTGTACGTCGACAAAAAATATACATTTTGCAAAAAATATAGGACACGTTTAGGATTTCAATATACGCAATATTTAGCCTATTTAAAGTTTTTTTTTATTGTACAGTTGTTGCAACCGGTAATAGGTCTAAATGCCACTTTTGAGTTGTCAGGCTTTTTATCTAGTACACAGTGAAAGAACTGGCACAACATTGTAGACATGATCGGATTAATATACGTATCATGTAAAGCAGAAGTCATCGAACTACGGCGCGCGGGCCAAATCCTGTCCGCAGATTTAATTTTACCGTCCCGCGGCCCTTTTTCCTTAATAACAAATTCTGATTGAAATGTCGTAATCGCAAGATGCAATTTGAAACCAATTATAAACTACACACCGATTTTTTAAAGATCACTACATTTTTTTATTGCATAGTTATTTGCATCTCCTTTGTTTGACGATAATAAAGTTAAGAAAGTTTGGCGCAAATTTTATATTCGACCCGCAATTGCCAGGCCTTACAGTTATACGGGCCCTTAAAATGTTTGCTAACTCCTGGTATAAACCAAAATATTTGTCATGTTATATTCATTATTCTCACGTTTGTTGTGTTCAATATTTTCAATATTGCTATTTATGGCTGTATTGGTGTTTCAACTGCCTGTTATGTTCGTTTTGCTGTTTGAACCATTTATATTCCACCAGCCCTCGTTCATTGTCACCAATAGCTAGAAGTTCATCGCCAGTTGCAAGAAATTCACCTTCTCCACAACCAGAATTCACCAGAAATTTACCATCTCCACAACCAGAATTCACCAGAAATTTACCATCTTTGCAACCAGAATTCACTAGAAATTTATCAGAAATTTCCGAAAGTTTACCATCTCCTCCACCAGAAATTACCAGAAACGAACCATTTCATCAACCAGTCGTCCAATCTCAACCATCACAGAAACCATTCGCGAGAAACGTACCATCTCCGCAGCAATTCGCTCAACCATCGCTTGACAGAATCCAAAATTCACCACAACCAGATTGCACCAGAAATTCACCATCACCAGTGTTCCAACAAACACCCATTATGACGTCACTATCACCTTCGTATGAGTATGTTTCAGCCTACATTTTATATCGATTTTGAATGGCTGATTTAATTTTGTCTCAATTAAAATGTATATTTTGCTCAAATTAAGGTGGGTTACACAAATCGAACTAAACATAAATTAAGGTGCAATTATGATTGGCGTCAAAAATATAAGTAATATGATGAAGGTAACAAAGGGCTTTGTTGTGGTAAATCACAGTTACTTTTTTACTATTTTGTGAAGGTGATATTTGTTTTATTAAACACAAAAAATGATAACATACCGAATAGATAAATGGAACAATTTGCGCGCTGCAACCAAAACTAACTAAAAGTTTTGATCTTGGAAAAATGGAGTTAACTTAAAAGGTGTCGGTTTTGTGAAGTTGCCCAATTTTAATTTCGACGAGCGATATTTGATATATTATGCTTGACAGTTTGGGCAAGATACTCTAAATAAAATAAAAAAAATTCGGAGGGGGGGTAAGATCCAATAATTAGTTGCATGAGCTTTAGTTTAGCGTTGTTTTGCAACTTTTTGCGCATTTTCAGCCACAATGCAAACGAAAGCCACAACTTCAAGGCGGAAAAGGATCGTTTGGTTCAAGAAGTCGCCAAGAATGCAACGTCACCATCTAAGGGCGGCAAACAGGTAAAATATAATCTTGGCAGTTGCGTTTTTGTTGATTTATTCAAAAACAATTGTACTCTATAAAACATAATGACAAAATTTGTTTCAGAAAATATTGACAAATCTCTACATATTAAGTTATAAAGGTTTGACAATTAATCTCAACTTCTGAAAACATTTTGTCAATATTTATGAAAACCAAAAGGTTTATGTTTGCTTTTCAAACATCATCTGTTTAAATAATATCGAAAAGTTTGACCAAGTATTATTGAAAAAATATCCTAAAAATATTAATAAATAGTTTTTTTTTTACTTTTAAGCGGCATTACCAACTGCTGGACAACAAGTAAAAAAAAACTTTTTGTTTGACAAAAAATTCTAGAGAAGCAGTTCGAGTCGAACTCTTGCAATTATCGAGCGGGATATCCAACAAAGATTGTCTATGTCGTCACCAACACCTACCTCCCCCACACAGGTGCAATGCCCCCCTAAAAATGGTCTCCCCTCCCCTTTTCAAACGCTCTACTTTCAAAAATTCTAATGGAATCTTTTTAAAATTTTAAAATATCTCCAAAAAAAAATTAATACTGATGTATACATCTCTTCCCTTTCTTTTATTTCACTTAAATCTCTTTTGAACAACAATCAATAGCAAATCACTGAGTTTCTTAAAGCTGGCGTTGAACACATCAATTTCGGCGAGCAGTAAAAAGTAACATTGTGGATCTTAAAGACTTGATCACTTTATACGCGATTAACCTTGTCTAAAATTAACTCACAAAAAAACAAAATAAACGCTAAAATCGATTGGACTCGGATTATACCTTGGGCTGAGGTTCGTTCCCTAATAGAGCAAATTTCAATTTCTTGGCCGCAAATTGTTAAGAAGCTATTGCAAAAATCGTAGGTCCGTCCCTGATTAACAGTTGTTTAAACAAATGCTTGAAACTGCAGGTTTTAACAAAAGTATCAGTTAAAATGTATTACGGCCCGCGGAGACCCTTTCTCAGTTTGAGTCAGGACTAGAAAAAGGTTGCCGATCACTGACCTTGTGCTCCATAAAGGCTTTATCACCCTTTAATTGTCTAATATTAGGTAGAAAAAAAGCTTAAATCTAATGTACAACTGTTAACATTACAAAAAAAGTAAAAGACAGTGACAGTTTTTAAATTCATCCGCACTGTATGGCTATTAACTATTGAATATCCTTTATAACCTTGTGCCTCATAAAGGCTTTATCGCCTTTTTGTTGTGTAGCAATAAGTCACAAAAAAGCAATATAGATGCCGACACAAACAGCGGATCTAAAAGTCACATAATATTTTTTATTTAATAAAAAAATTTAAAAATCAAAACTTCAAACGTTAATATCTATTTTTGCAGGACGTAGCCTACTTTGCCCAGGTCTGCCATTGGAAGTGATTCTGTTAAATTCTAATAAATATATGACCGATATAAAATTAAAGTTAAGGCAACAAATAACCCTTTTTATTAATAACGAAGCTATTTCAGTAGAATAGCATAACTATAAAGATAAGTGGTTTAAAACGATGGCATTGTATTTGCAAGCTTACCTCCGTAAAACAAGAAAAGAACCCTTTGTCAAATAGAAAAACTAAAGCCAAGAAATGTGCCTGTCTAAACTGAAGCAAACATTACGAGAGCTTTAAAAGGTCAGAACAGTCTTAATTTCGTCAACAATTCTGAAAACTGCAAGACAAAGTTCGAACTTCGTGTACCTTTAACCGCGCCGTGACAACATGTTGATGGACTGATTTTGTTAAAGGCATTAAAAAGTTACATTAAAAGCTTAGACGCCACATTACTCCTTCAGCCTTTTGGTGTTTTAAGTAACGCCAAACCGTCCCTCGAACAACAGCAAACATAAACGAGCTGCAAAGTGCGATTTTAAGCTAATGTTTAATGTCATTGTTAGCTGCTCAAAGATAAAATGTACTATCTATTCGTAATGTTGAAAATGAATAAAGATTCATTCGAAATTCACAAAAATTCACAAAATGCTGCCTTCTTCTATATGGGCCTTGATATTTATACTACGTCTAACTAAACCTCCAGTTATGGTGCTCCGAAACGCATGACGTTCAACCCAAAATTTCCTTATAAAAGTTGAAAAACAGTCCATTTAAAAGCAAATAAATAACGTTGAAATGTACGTTACTGTGACTGATCCCTTTCAGGACGGGAATGTTCAGGGCGACTACATACTTTACTCGCCAACTTTGGCGGCAGTTCTCGAAATCGAGCCTCAGGTATTTCACCCATCCGCGCGCCACCAAATTTCACGCCGCACAATTTCACGGCTCCCGGCGCCTGTCACGTTTTTTGCGCCCGCATATCGCGGCGCGTTGCATGATTAACGCCCGTGAAATTTTGCGGTGCTTCGAAAAGGAGTGAACTGGGTCTCTTTTGAGCTGGAATTTTTACACAAAAACACTCCCATAGTCGTGTTTGCCGCTTTTGCTGCATATATAGTCCTAATTAAAATTGTTCAGGTACATGAAAGAGTTATGCAATGATGTAATGACTTAATGCACTTAAGTTACTGTTTTTTAATGACTTGACTTGACTTAAGATATTTTTGTCAAAATGACTTGACTTGGCTTAAGTCTTTAGGTCAAAATGACTTGGTTTGACTTACGTCTTTCAGTCAAAATGACTTCGGCTAAAATTAGGTTTTTCCATTAAGCATTTTTTTTCAATTGGGATATTTATCCTAAAATTTGCACATAAAACAATTTGATTGCTATACGGTGCGTTTATGATATTTTACATGAGTTATTGCTCTAATTCGGACGAGTTTATCAGTTACAGTTTCATTTTATGACAATGACTTAACTTGAAGTTGACTTGCTCTAATTATGACTTGACTGGGACATGACTTAAGCAACAGATGACTTTGGCTGGGACTTAACTTTTTATTTATTCGAAAAGACTTTACTTGGACTTGAGTTATTTTACGAATAGATTGAATTGGACTTAGGTCATCTCAATATGACTGATGGGGTAATGTTTGTGTTTTGAGTCTATTACACTATCAATCATTCATAACAACAAACAAGTACCACAGTGCGTTATTTAATAAGGATAAAACTAATATTGTTTGGAATATTTATTCCTAATTTTTAATTGAATAGACGCTTTAACCATTTAGATGTATACATGTTTGTGTTTTAGCATTATGTACACCCCTTTACTAATTTTAAATGCACGTTACAGGTAGTGCTTTATAAAATACGTCGTGTAAAATGCCCAGACTAAGGCAATTCTATTGAAGAAATAATAATCCAATTTAGACATATGTCACAACTTTGAGATCGCTATTAATAAAAAACAACTTTGAAAACTCACAGCTTGGATGGAAATGTTTGTATGTCGTACACGTCACACAGTTACTCACAATAATATTCCAACTTGCATTTATTCGATAAGTTTAACGAAAAAATCACTTTTTCTTTTTCTCTGCAAAACATCTTTCACCACATATTCTGCTCGATTTTCTGCTTTCTCTACACTTTCACTTTAACTTCTGCTTTGTTCATAGTATATAAATAAATAGTTATATATTTTTATTTATGCTTGCACTTTAAACGGCGTTGAAATGTATAAGGTATTTGGTAATGTTTTGTTTACAGTCAGATGAATTTACTTAATTTAACACCTCTTTAAGAATTCTTAATGTTTCGTAAATCAGATGGTACTGATAAATAACTATTTTTAGTTTGTAAATTAATGAGTTTTTTAATAAGCGTGATCAGATAAACGATATCGAATTTAATTTAATTTGTATTTGTTTTGGAAATGCAAAACCAACCTATAGGTACACTATGCACGGATTTCTGTAATGTAGCTTAACAATGAATATCAAAGCCAAATAAGCTGGGTAAAACAACATTATCTTAATAAAGACGTTTCGGTACGCACTTGTATTAACAGTATTTAATGTGTCTAAAATATATCCAAGCCTTGATTATAAGAGGTGCAACACAATTCAAAACTCATAATGATTGCGATTGCGTTCCAGCTTTTATAGTAAGGTTCGGGTATGTTATAGTTTTCATTATTAAGCTACAAAACCAACTTTTATGATGATCTTTACACAAAACAGTTAATAGTAAACCCACTTACATTATTTATTTGATTGGACAACCTACATATAATGCTACTGTACTGACCTACTCATATTTTTGAGTTAAGCTCTAAGCCTTTTTTACCAAGGAATTGAAACCAATTGACTTGGTGTTGTAGGAATATAAGATCTCCGGTTTCGAGCAGCGTTTAATGAACGAGATAGAATACAGACTGGAGCGAACTCCACCGATTAATGAAGACCCTGAAGATGCTTTGTTTGATGAAGTGCCACTAGCCGATCAGGTAGAGTTCCGAGTCCAGGCTTAAGTATATGAAACTAGAACAACATCAACGTTGGAAAAAACACATTACACAATACGACCAAAATAAGACTGATACCCAGTGTTGTAATTGTAATGACTCAAGTCAATGACTTGACTTAGTACACTTAAGTCACCATTTTAAAATGACTTGACTTTACTTAAGTCTTTCGGGATAAATGACTTGAGTTGAATTGATTTAAGTCTTTTAGACGAATGACTTGGGTTAAAATAGAATGCTTGCATTGAGCAGTTTTGCTAAAAAAAATGGGTGATTTATCCTAATTTTTCTACCTAAAACATATCGCACTTGACTTGGAAATTGACTTAACTGGTATTTGACTAGTAATTATTCAAAATGACTTGACTTTGACTTACGTTATGTGCTTAAATACGAAAAACACATAAAATAAAGTGTAGTAGTGATGATGTTCATTTTATAAGGCAGACATTTTTCCTATTTATAAGCCTATTTATCTTCGGCATATAATGTGGGGTTTTCTCAGAAATTACCTCTTCAAAGCAGTAAGCTCTACTTCACGAACTATGTCTTAAATCAGTTGTTCTCAACCACCGGTTTGCGATGATTTTTTGCCTGTCCGCCAAAACGTTTTCTTTATATGTTTAGATGGAAATTATGTTTTTATTAGCTTTTATATTCCTAAAAAACGCGAATTTTATGAACGGATTTTTCTATATATTTTTTAGCATTTTTTTACCGGTTCACCAGAAAGTTAAAAAACAAAGTGTCAAAAAGTTTTAAAACCTCTGGCTTCAACATATATTTTTGTTTGGCTACCGATACACCCTACTATCAGCTTGGTACCGATATTGCCACTTGGCATCAGATATCGGCTTCGATCCGATATCATCGTACTTCCTAATTGCCTTTTTCTCTGTGTAGCGTGCCCCGACTTTCGTGACCACCCTTAAGAACTTCAAGGCATTGGACGGAACATCCACCAAGTTTGTGTGCAAGGTCTCAGCAAACCCGAAAGCGATGGTAAATCAACGTTTTATTTTGTGCCCACAATAACATTATTATGTGTAAAATTGAATAGGGTATTTTTGGAATGCAAATCACAAGTTTTTGAAGTACAATACACGGGTTTCCATAGTAATTTCAATAAAAATACAGAGACCATAATATTGTATAAAATCCTTAATCTGCTTTTTATGTAAAAAAACTTACGTTGTATGAAAAAAGCTTCTTAGTGGACAAATATCATAGACCTTAAAAACTGTCGCTTTTAAATGCCAATAACAAGTTTTGTTATTTTTTTATCGTAAAGCATAACAAGGCCGTACAAAAGATAAAAATTGTGAACCGTATAGTAATCATACAAGATTAATAAATTAGTTACATATAAACCTCAGTTTTTTTTTTGTCCCTGAGTAGTTTTTTGTTATTTAACGTGACTACAGGGTTGCAATTTTCTTTTTTTCAGTAAAATAACTTTACATGAACTTAGTAATTAAGTTGACATCGGCTGAAATATTAAGTGTTTTCATGTAACATGATTTCATAAAATTGGGGCATTTATCTCACTATTTGTACATAAACCAATTTGCAAATCTGTATATTGGAGTTTTAGTTACTTTTTAGTGAGGTTATTTATTGCTAATATTCGGACAATTTTACCAATGTTTATAGTTTACCGTTATATTTTTAAATCACTTGACTTGTAGTTGATTCTCTCAAACTATAGCTTGTGTAACTTGGACTGAGATTTGCCTCGTTATTTTTTGCTACCGTCTTGACTTCGACTTCAGTTAATACGCAAATGACTTGTTTACATTACTGTTAGTCTATAGAATATATGCTTGCTTAACGTTCGTCGTTTCCCTGTCTAGGTATTCTGGTTCAAGGACGGCAAGCAGATATCGAAGCGCTCCCAGCATTACATCCAGAAGTCGAGTGGTGATGGCCATCATGAGCTGAACATTGCGCACCTTTGTATTGAGGACGATGGGAACTATACAGCACTAGCATCCAACCCGCAGGTGAAACTCTTTTACTCTTAAAATATGTTGTTTTTGACGCTTTATTAAGAAGCAACTCTATATTTTGTTTGGATCAAAAAGAATTTTAGTTTCACACCTGGTGCCAACCGGTAGTATCGGCGCTCGTCCGATTCTAGGGTGCTATCAGCTAATCCGATACTAAGTTTTATAAATACTAGGGTGCTATCATGCCGGTCCGATACCAAATTAATATCGGGATTTCCGTCATGATTTGTGATTAAATGCAGTAATCTAACTTGGAAAGTAAATTTATCAACTATTATTCGATTAATCACTGGAGGCTCCTAAACTTCTTAATTCGTCAGTCTAATAACATGAAAAAAGGGCCTTTTATCGGAAACCCTAGTTGTTTCTACCAACATTATACGTTATTTAGAACACATTTATTGCTCTATATTGCGTTTGTGTTAATATTAGTTTGATTGTTGCTATAACCAGACGCGTTTAGCAATTTAATAATTTACCAGTTTACCGTTATGTCAATGACATGAGTTGAAATTGCTGTCATAATAACTTGACTTTTTGTTTTTGCAAAACACTTGACTTGGAATGAGTCATTTCAAAATGACTTGTTTACAACAGTGGTTCTTGCAAAAGAGTTTTTGCTTAAATGAAGTTTTTCTCGCAGGGCAAAGTGTGCAGTACTGGACGATTAGCTGTAGTGACTGACAGACAAGCAAGTGTGAATGATAAGGCTGCTGAACATCCAACATCTCCACGAACAAGGTAAGCTATCTAACATTATATTGACTTCTATCAGAATAGATTTGACCAATTTAGGCATTGTTTCATAAATTCAAGGTACATACTACAGTGGTTTTCATAAAAAATCGGACTAATGTTGTTTTACTTAACACTCTCCTAGTATTATTAATTTTTAGGCTTTCTTAGATTTACAAAGAACTAATAGTATATACTCTTACAGTCTTTCATGATACTTGTTTAAACTCGTCTTTTTGTTTCTCAATTTACTTGAATTTAAGTGTGTCCAACTCACCTTATTTCTGCATGACTATATTTATTTCATTTTGGTATTTCGTTTTTGTATGACAAGGTAACATTGCCTGTATTCACAAAAGCATGATACTGTAGTAAACATTTTCGCATTTTTAAATGTGCATCATATAACGTTTGAAAATATTCTCTTTTTTTGTTGAATTCCTAAAGTTTGAAACATGCATCCACTATCCATAACCATTGTTTTACTGCTTGTGACGTAACAGCTCACAATGCAGATCACTCAGTCCTCGCATGACGTCACCACCACACTCTATATCGCCCACTAGCGACGCGGTATTCCAGTAAGTATTTTCAATTTGATAGAAATATATCAAAATATTCGTTATTGTTTCTATTGGATGTATGTGTATGTTTTCAGTGACAACACTTTTTTCTGTTTAATTTTTATAATTTTATTATCAATTTATATTTTTTTTTTTTTGGGTTGTACTATTTGGGTTGTAAGTTTGTAGGCTTACTGTATTTTCTATTTCATTTTCGTAATTTCATATTGCATGTTTTCATTTTAATATTTTCAAAAAGTCTTGTTTTTTTTGTCAATGAATATATCAAAGCTCATACAGATTGCAAAAGTAAGTAGCATTTTGTTAACGTTTCCAATAATTCTTTATTCCATTCAGAAAAAAATAATTAAGTTGTTAAAAATGAATAAATTTATATCCGAAACGTTCACAAAATGCTACTTACTTTTGTTTGGGCTTTGATATTCATTCTACGTCTAACTAAAACCTCCAGCCATTGTGTTCTAATTTTGTTTTCATAAAATAAAGTTACACTTCATCCTATCCTTATTTACTTCTCAAATCACCAACCAATCTAACTTACAACTTGCCACCCATTTATTAAACGTGTGTGATCCTGCGTCATTGTGTTATCTCCTAATGACTTTGGCAATTTATCAACCTCTCTAAAACGCATTGGGCCATGAAGACGACCGCCTATAATAGGCCGGGACCAATTATATTATCGTTAGAAAAAAATTAAACTAGTATTTAATGACTTGCTTTGAACAAAGACATTAGTTTTGCTCGCGTAAAAAAATTTATTTGACATAACTTAACACGATCTTTGGCATCTGTTGTAAAAAAGCCTTTTAAACTGAAATACAAGGTTTTAGTAGTTTATTATTTAAAAATCCAGGAAATTTAGGTATACGAGTTACAAACGTTGTATAAAACGAAATCCGAAATCAAGGGCCACCAAACTTTTTTTTTTTATTAAATTTCGAATAAAAGGCCTGACGATCACGGTCGGATATAAATTTTCTGTCTTACTTAATTATCGTTAAACAAATAAAATATAAATGACGATGCAACAAAAATTCTAGTGAGCTTTATCAAATTGTCGTTCAGTTTACCATTTCATCAAAATTAGGTTAGGCAATATTTCAACTGTGTTTTACCTTCATTAGGACAATATTCTGTCGGGCCCCAGAATTAACTCTTTAAACCGCAGTTTGACTATTCCTGATTTAGATTAAAATAAACTGCTACTCGGCGAGTAACATCGTGTTACTCGTTTTCGTGGAGTATTTATGTGAAAACTCGTTCGACAGAATGCCTGACAAGGGTGAGTTGGCAGCTGACGAAGTGAGTCCGGTTGAAAAGTACTACAGACCCACCTTCATACAGAAACCTGCCCCTGACACAAAAGCTGACGAAGGAAAACTCGTCCGATTCGACGTTAAGGTTTGTACGTCTGTATCACACGTTTAAATACCTATAGGTGTCTTATGTTTGTAAACGTATATTTATCACTCGTTTATATACCTATAGGTATCTTACTATAGCTATCACTTGTTCGAACACCTATAGGTATCTTATGTTTTTATACCTATAGGTATCATGCGTTCGTATTCATATAGGTATCACTCGTTCGAATATCTAGGTGTTTTATGCTTGTACTCCTAAAGACTTGGGTACACACTTTTGTTATCTACACATTCTACAGGGCTTCACGTTCAAATTACTTGTTAGGTATCTTATGTTTCTATACCTATAGGTATCTTAAGGTATCTTAAGTTTGTATACGTGTAAATATCACATGTATGTATACATAATCACAGATATGTATATTTATATGGTTTCACATGTTGGTGTACCTATAGGTACCTTATGTTTATATAGGTATCACTGTTTGTATACCTATAAATATCGTATGTGTGTATACCTCCTATAGGGGTGTTTCTAATACCTAGTGATACCTAGGGGTACCCTTAGGTATCACGTATTTGTAAACCTTGAGATATATGCGTGCCAAGTTGTTTTTATGATGAATGAAACAATATTTATGTAAACTACATAGGAATCTAAGATAATATCGCAGCCGAAACCCGATACCAAGTGGTAGTATCGGAACTCTCTCAATACTATGGTGGTACTAATGGTTTCGGATTGTGATACATTTTGGCCCAAATATCATGTTCCGGTATCGCAATAAAATGTCAAGTATCGGGCATCCCTTAGCTAATCTACGAAACTTTGTTGATATGGTATTCCATTAATCTACGATTTAAAAAAAAACGAACGAATAAGAAATTTTTCACTCGTTTTTTTTAGGTAACAGGGCTGCCAACTCCAGACATCGCTTGGCTTATAAACGGCCGCCCAGTTCGCCAGGACCAGCTGCATAAGGTGCTGGTGCGTGAGAACAACGTGCATAGCTTGCTGCTGGAGCGGGCTTCGCCGATGGACGAAGGACAGTACACCATTGTTGCAACGAATAAGGCTGGAAGCACAAGTGTACACGTTCAACTGCATGTTACACGTGGGTTATAGCTGTGAAATAACCAGTGTTGTAAAAGACAGAAGTCCCAGACAAGTCTTTTCCAACAAATAGCAAGTCCCAGTCCAAGTCATAGGTTTTCCAAGTCAAGTCATAATTAAAGCAAGTCAACTTCAAGTCAAGTCCTTGTAACAAAAATAAAACCTAAAGTACTAAAACTGGTAAAGTACTAAAAAAAAATGTGCAAAAAACTAAGATAAATAGCCCAATTTTATAAAAAAAAAAAAAAATCATTGGTACAAAAGCCTTTTAGTCAATTCAAACATTTTTCTAAATGACTTAAGTCAAGTCAAATCAGTGACTTAAGTTCATTTAAATCAAGTCATTGACTTAGTCATTACAACATTGGAAATAGTTTTGCAGTTGGAAATATAAACGGGTTTTACATCATTGGGAAAATACACTGAACTACACATTACGCGTAAGATTAGCTCTTAAATAAATTTGTAATAGGGAAAGTAAATGGGTCTCGTTCACTCTTTTAAATTATTAAAAACGTACATTTGGAGCTAGGTTAATATTTTTCTACCAACTAAAACGTCACACGTAGGTTTAGCTATGAAACAAATTAACATTATTTGAAAGAAAAAGCCTTATTCACTTATTTAAATTGTTAGGAAAATAATTAATAATCGTTTTTTTTTTATATTATCTTAATATGTCTCAGAAGCGTTTTTTTTGTTTGTTTTAAAAAATTACACGACTGACGTTTCAAAGTTCCGTCACAACAGGACGTCACCAGTTACGTCAAACGTTATACGTAGTTTTTTTATGTTAAAAAAAAACAGAAAACACTTACGTGCAGCATAAAAAGGGTCTTTATGTAGTTTAAGCACATTTTTGATTTTCCAACTTTGTTTTTAGGGGGTGCATTTGGGCTGAAACGATTTTTTAATGTTATTTTGCTTTAACGTGGTTGAATTGGGCAAAACATACGTTTTTGGGTAGGATTATGGACACCTGGTGTTCCATTTTTCTTCATTTTTCATATTTTTATGTCGTCACAGCACGCGAATTCATGACGGCCCCTGCATTCGTCCAACGTTTGTCGGCGCAGTGCGTGGCAGAGGGCGACCCCGTGCGGTTGGAGGCCAGGGTGGTCGGGGCGCCGAAGCCGATCATCATTTGGAAGAAGGGTTCCGATCAAGTTATGCAGGATGCAAGGACACAGTGAGTATCAGCTACATTTTATCTTTGAATATGCTGTTCCAGGCATTGTTTCAATTGTACAATTGTTCTTCCGGCTAGCAAAGCTGCAGCCTTGTTGTTTCGCATTGTCAGGTTGTCGGGTGTTTAGCTCATTTTGTCGCGCTCGTGGTTTAGAACGTGGTTCATTGTTGTTTTAGTTTCTTTAATTGTTTGCTTGGTATGTATATATATGTTTTCGCGTTAGTTGCAATAATATTGCCCTAAAGAAGATTGACCGAGCAGGTGGTCGAAACGTTGTCCCTTTAATAAAATTTTGCCGGAAGAACAATTGTACAATTGAATTTTATTTATAAATTTTTTTGAAACTCGAAAAAAAGTTTGAAACTTAAACTTTGTTCTTGGTTTGTAACTACTTTAAGTTGTATTTTTTTATGGATATGCGATAATATCGGATCGGAACCGATACCCTATACCAAGTGGAAGTATCCGTACTCGTCCGATAATATCGTATCGGAGCCTATACCCGATACCAAGTAGTAGTATCGGCACTCGTCCGATAATAAGGTGATAGCCGTGCCCTATAAACTTTATATTTCCTGTTTTAAATACGTGAATGCGAAAATTGTTCGCCCTTCTCGCGAATTTACCTTTGGTTTCTAGTAAGTTTTGGCATTTTTTGTTTAAATTGTTTTACCACGAATGCGCCTTGCGACTCATCGCACCCTCAAAAATTAAGTTTTTTTTACGTTTTATCGTAACTTTATGAGATAACCTTGTGACGTCATCCCTAAAAAATAAATCTATGCCCCCCTAAATAACGGTTTCGCCCCTTCCATTTCGACAAACTACAATACTGTACACATGAACAAAATAGGTCATCTAAACGTTGTCACATATAATAAAAATTTCAAAGCAACAATTTTATGTACATGTCTGTTTCCTTTTTACGTTTCGTTTTACGAACCTTGCTATCGTTTTATCAGATCTGCAGTACATAAGCAGTTCAGCTTAAACTAGCGCGAAAATTAAAAATACCTTTCACTAAAGTAAAACAACCAAAACTTTCACCATGCGACAAAATACCCCGTAAAATTCTAGGATCACTGATAGTCTTGAACTACTTATAAAAGGGATAATACTCCAATTCTATATCAGTACATTCCTACCCTAGTCTATTACAGTAAAAAAACATACAAATTGCCATATAAAAACTTGCTACCAGGCCTAATAATAAGAAATTAAAAATAGCTTCTGGTAATTTTCTAGAGAGGCTGTTTTAGTATTATAAAAATTGCAAATCTGCTCAAGCGGCGTTGATTAGTTTTGTGTAGCTCTACGCTGATTGGTCGAGCGATATGTGTTCTTTATTGGATAACAGACGGTTGAACGCCAATGTTAAAGCTATTTATTGTTATCTAAACGTCAGAATGACTTGTGTTGATTCAAGTCTTTCGGGCAAATGACTTGGGTTAAATTTAAGTCTTTTCAGTTGGCTATTTATTTTATAAAGTTGGTTTATATATTTTAATGTTTACACATAAAGAAATTTGCTTGTTACATATTGCCTTTATGTTAGTTTTTTACTTGAATTATTGCTTATAATTGGGCGAGTTTACCAGTTTTAATAGTTTATAATTTTATTTTTATGACTAGGACTAGACGTGAAGTTGACTTTCTCTAATTATAACTTGACTGGAGCTTGACTTGGGCTGGAACTTGACTTGTTATTCATTAAAAAAGACTTGACTTTAACGAAATTTATTTTACGAATGACTTGACTAGGACTTCTTTTTAAAATGACTTGTTTAACACTGCTAAACGTTGTTTTTTTCTTTCCAGGTTATACCAAGACGACTCAGGTTATGTGTGCCTTCAGATAACACAAACCAGCATGAAAGATGCTGCCTGGTACACCTGCAGTGCGACTAACAAGGCTGGCATATCAAGCTGTAACTGCAAGCTAGATGTGTACTGTGAGTATAAAGCAAGCCAATGTATTGCACACAGGTGTCAATTAAGTTGTGTTAATCACCAACTTAATGTTTATAAACAAGAAATCTACTCGCTCTTACAAGTATATATGGTGACTGGTAGTGGTAGTGTATTTTAAAACGTTATAGCGACAATGACTTCAAATAGAAGCAAACCAATAGATATAAGGAAGAGTCTATTTACCCAGTCAACAAAGTAGTTTGGATCGATAGATACACTAATTACTAATGGGTGTATGCGTACCCCAGCAAACCGGGCAAATAGTCACTTTCTAGATATAAACCTAATGTCAAGTTTTTTTATTCTTCTATTTATTTTCCCATTTTTATTTATTCATTGCTATTTCAATTTTGACAACTCGTTTCGTTACTGTAAAAAAGGTGGCAGGATTCTAGACCAGCGCCATAAAAAGCTGCATATTATACCAAGTGGTCCCACATTTAAAGTTAAATAGTTAAAGCCTTTTTTCATTCGAGGCCCAACATCAGCTGTGAAACCGACAACAAAAAAACGTTTAGTCGGAAACACACAATAAAACTGAAACAATACCTAAAGCAGAAAAATCAATAAAACCATAGTATTAAGACCAAGGACACAATAAAGCCAAATACGCACTAATATCCACGACAAAATAAGAACTTAATCGTCTGAAAAAGACATAACCCTGTCTGAATAAGTCCCAAATTCGTCGAAATAAGGCCTAATTGGCCGAAATAACGCCTGGAAGTGTAGGGAGAGGGTATGGGACGATCGGGGGCCATGCTTGCGGTATGGGTCGTTTTGGTGTCGACGTTTGGGCGCCCTAGTTTGGATGGCGCCGTTAGGGCGCCGCGGTTTTGGCACCAAATTTGTTTAGGGTTATTGGTGGGTAATGGGTGGGGTTAGAAAATGGATTGTGGTTGAAATGGTTAAAGCAGTTAGTCATTTACTTAGGGGTGGGGTTTGAGGTTAAAAGGTTGTATAGGCCTGATTCTGACCATTTAGGTATAATCCGATGGGTTTAAGACTTACTTCGATTTAGACGGTCCCACGACCATTAGTCATTAGTCCAAGTTTGGTCTTATTCAGAACTGTGTTTTATTCCGACAGATTAGGGCTTGTTCCAATTTATACGTTATTACGACTATTAGGCATTAGTTCTATTTTGGTCTTTTTCCGACCTGTGTTTCATTCCGACGTTGATGTTGTTCTTATTTCGGTCTTATGGCTAAGCCGTTAAGTCATTTAGAAGATCTCCAAGACTTCTTTAACCTCGAGTTTTGTTCCAGGCCCTACATCAAACGTGCCGTCGAACCGGCGCCGCATCCGCACCCCCCACCGCTACGCCAACCTGGCCAAAGTGGCCGGGGTCGACATGAGGGAGGCCCTGACCCCGGACGCCCAGGCCCAGCACTTTCTGCCCGAGTCCGATGAGCTGTAGCTTATTTATCCCAGATTTACTTTCGTGTGTATAGCCAGCGCTCGAAATGGATGAGCGCGCTGTTTTCTTGGCGGGAAAGTATTTTTTTTAAATGGGGAGCGTTTTAATTAAAATCGGCTTTTGATGTGTATGAGGGTGCGAAAAATCCACTAGAATTAAAAAAAAAAAGATGAAAACTATTTTAGAACACATTACACGTGTTTTCTTGTTAAATTCAATAAAAATACTATAAAGCCATAATACTCGTAGTGTAGGTTTTATCGAATTTTAGTATTTTTAAGAAATAAAAAAAGAAACAGGTATACTTGTTTCATAGCAAGGCTATTAAAATTGTGTTTTGTTTTCGCAAGCCATTCTGGGTGAAAACTAGCCGAATTTTTTTTGGTTTTTAATCCCTTTAAAAATTTCCGAAAAAGGAAACAGACAAACACGTTTCTTTGAAACGAAGCTGTCTTTATTCGGGTTGTACGCCCCTGAAAACAAGTTGCGCACCTAAAAGTGAGGTAAAAGCACAATGAAATAGTTGTTGTGACTTCATCCATTTCGAGTACTGCTTATGCTGTAAAGAGCCCATCGCTGCTACGCGCCCTGTGTTACAAATGACAACGTTTTACTGATTTCTCGCATGATTTCTGTACATTTTCCTTTTATGTGAATCACGCTCACTGTCCTTATCATTTGCATGTCGTAACGAGAGGAATGTTTAAAGTGATCCAATGAAAAATAAAATTCATCACGCTTGACGATTTCATCGAAACTTTTCAGCAAAAAAGAAACTTAACGAATGAATTGCTCTTTGTAAATAGCCGTATTGGTCTAATTCCAAATAAGGTAATCAGCGGTGTTGTAAACAAGTCATTTTGGAATGACTCAAGTTCCAGTTAAGTCATTTGCAAAAAAAGTAAGTCCAAGTCATGTCATTTTAAATAAATAACCAAGTCACAACGTCATAATTAAAGCAAGTCAATTACAAATTAGATTAGAACAAGTCATTTTGAAATGACTCAAGTCCCAGTTAAGTCATTTGCAAAAAAAATTAAGTCCAAGTCAAGTCATTTTAAATAAACAACCAAGTCATAATGTCATAATTAAAGCAAGTCAATTACAAATTCGATTAGAACTAGAATTAGATCATTTTAGTTTCCCTAAATTAGATAAAAAAAAAACGAGTTTAAACTAAATTCTCAAATCGAACGAGGTTTAATTTTTCACAATCAATTTAATTTAAATCGCTAATTATCATTGTTGAAAACAAGTCTTTTTGAAATGACTTAAGTCAGGTCTTTTTGAATAAATAACCAGCCAAGTCCCAGTCAAGTAATAATTAGAGCAAGTCAACTTCAAGTTAAGTCTTTCTCATAACAATAAAACTTTAAATTAATAAAACTGTTAAAAACATTAGAAGCAATAATTCAAGTAAAAAATAACATAAACACAATATGACAAGTAAGTTGTTTTAAAAGTTAAAATAAATAAACAATTTTATAAACAAAATATCTGATGAAAACACGTATTTAACCCAAGTCATTTGACCCCAAGGTGAAGTCAAGTCATTTAAAAACAGTGACTTAAGTGCACTTAAGACAAGTCATATTTAAAACCTTTTTTCCATTTGAGAATATTTCAGTTACGAATTGGCTAGCACAAGTTTAGCCTAATAAAAATATTTCTTTTTTTAGAGATTTTACCTGAGATGGGGTAGAAAATAATAGCAAGAGATTTACGATAAAAACTTTTGCTGGTTATGCTTTCCATTTAGTTGAACGTGGAATTTTTTGCTTATTTTATCTACATAAATGCTAAAAATTTTCGCGATTTTCTTGATTCTGATTCAGCTTTCTAGCAGTATTGTAAACAAATCATTTTGAAATGACCTAAGTCGCAGTTAAGTCATTCGTGAAATAACTTAAGTCCAAGTCAAGTCTTTTTGAATAAACACCAAGTCAAGTCCCAGTCAAGTCATAGTTAGAGCAAGTCAACTTCAAGTCCAGTCCTTGTTAAAAAAATTTAACTTTAAATTATGAAAACCGGCAAACTCCTCCGATTATTTTGAGCAACTCAAGTGAAAAATAAAATAAAAGCAACATATTACAACCAAATTCTTTTATGTGCAAAGATTGGGATAAATAACGCAATTTTATAAATAATTGCTTAACTAAAACAATTTATTCTAAAACAATTTATTTTAAAAGTCATTTGCCCAAAAGACAAGTCATTTAAAAACAGTAACTTAAGTGGACTTAAGTCAAGTCATTGACTTAAGTCATTACAACACTGCTTTCTAGTATGTCTAACCATATTTTGTATACTGATCTTTCCTTTGAGGTGCCCTGTCTCACATCCAGGGATGGCCGATAATATCGGATCGGAGCCGATACCCAATGTCAAGTGGTAGTATCAGTACTCCTCCGATTCTATGGTGTCATCTTTGCCTGACCAATATTAAATTTATATAAAAATTTCCACCGTGATTTGCGATCAAACACAGAAGTTTTTATTTTGAAACGTAAATTAATTAAAAAAATAGTTTAGGAACTTGGGGTAGCTTTCTTAACATTAAATCTAATATCCGTGTAATAATCTGGAAAATTTGTCTTGGAATGTTTTTATTTTGTCTAGTTTGTTTGTTTGAGCATATTAATGACGTCATTTGGTATCGGATCGTCATTTGGTATCGGATTTTTGTCTAAAAAATGGGATGCCGCTATCGAAATTTAAAGTCCAGATATAGAGTACATCCCTAGTCACATCGCTTATAATTAGGGCGATTATTTTTTGACCAAAACATTAAGAAACTTTGACCTGAAAAGTTAAAATTTTAACCTAAAAATAATTTATTTTGACAAAATTTTGACCTGTTAATAATACACTGATTTAAATAACCTCGTTATTCGAACGTTCTCTCTAATGAATATATAATACAGTTAAAATGACTTTGAATAGAAATCAAAACTATTTTTTTTTTAAATTGAACGATAATTAAAAAAAAAACTGAACGACCAATTTCAAAAAGCTGACTATAGTTTTTTTTTTTTTAATTTTGTAAACGATTTATGTGCATCTTTATTTGATTCTGACAAAAAATTAGAACTAACGTGTAATTTTTTTTTTAATTTTGACCTAACGTGTAAATTTTGACTTTTTTGACAAGTCAAATAATAATCACCCTACTTATAATATCTTCATAATGTAGCCATTTGCATTTAAAGTAACGCTTTTTCAATATAGACAATCTTTACCGCAAGTGCTTAAGATTTTGTAAAAAAAATTGTCTTATATGGCAATGGTCGGAAACCGCTGCCGGTCCGCGTGGAGTTGTTACCGGTTCGTAGAGGGTTGCTGGATAAAAATTGTGATTTAAATTCAAACTGTACGCAAAAAGCAGTAAAGAAGTCAAAAACAATTCAATGTATTTTTTTATTTGAAACACATACACTTTCGTTTAAATATAATGCATGGTTGAATTGGTATGATAAAAATCGCAATTAGTAGGCTATAAGCTCTCGTGAGGTTCAAAACAACTAGTGTGCTGTGGACATATGAGTTGCATAGCAGGTTTACAACATCCAAAAAAGCATATTTTTATTGCAAAATCTAATGGTAGGCCTACTTATATATAAAAAATGGGCAAAAATGTCATGTTTTTTTATGTTCAAGCGTGCTCATTCTAAAGTGCAATAGAATAAGTTTATGCAAATGATGTTTATAAACAATGTCCCATAATGAAATGATTATTATTGTGATATTTTAACAGGAAATGTTTTAAATGAAGGATGCATTTTAATTAGCTTTAGCCTCTATAATTTTAGTCTTAGCTTCTATAAAAATGACAGTAAAAAGATGAAAAAAATGAATAAATTTTCTGGCATTAACCAAAAAGCCACATTTTTGAAATTTGTTGTCAAAAAAGTCATTTTTGGAGTCCTTGTACGTCATATGACTACGACCTGGTTAAAGAAGGAATAGGTAATAATAGTACACAAGGATGATTAAATTGTATACAAGTGTAATTCAAGAAAAAACTTAAATACCTAACAGTTTTATTAAAATGAGCTGCGGGCTGGGTTAAATTGCTTGGCGGACCGGATGCCACCCGCGAGTTCAATTAAATTCAACAATTCCTAGATGGGAGCATCTCTTTGCGACAAAACAAGCTTGAAGTTCGCATTTATAAATGTTGTAATAAATTTCCTTTACTGACCATTTGTTGTTTTTTAAGGCCGGTCGGTGACAAATTTTCAGTTTTAAACCGGTCGGCATTGCGAAAAAAGTTGCCAGCACCTGTCTTAGGGTTCAGAAATGCCAAACAAACATGTTTTCTGGTGGAAGACAACTGAACTGAGCGGATAAGTTTTATAAATAGCATATCCGCCAGACGACGCTGTTGCAACGTTTTAATTGCCGCAAGCAGACATGGAAAAAAAATGCGCAGGCTCAGCTATCTTTGTAATTTGTAAACATTTCGTGCGGCAGTTTAAGCGGACGATAGCGTTACTAATACGGCGAAATATAGATAAGTTTGCCGCGGGCTAGGCCCATTTAAAAGGCAAATACTACTAGATTAGATGCATGTAAGTATTTTAAGTTTGACCAGGGCGTATTAATTTTTATAATTTTTTACCGATAACCTAATTATCGAATGGTAGTGCTTTACGTAATTGCGTTTTTTCTGCCGTGCTTAACATGACGTTTAGGTCTGTATACTATACGCTGATGCTAGACAGTGGGTAATCTATGTAGCGAGATAACGTAATGTAAGTTGAGTGACAGCAGTGCTATATTTAAACTTCGATAAAGTAACAAGCGTGTATCTGTTTGTGGACTTCCTAGACATTAAGCGGCACCTAATTTCGCTGAAAACATGTAACACCTACAATAGTTAATAATAAACGATGAATAGTTCGAGACTAAATTCTTTGTATAGTTTTTTTTAAGTTTGTCTACGGTAAACTAATTTTTGTTGAAACTTGCTTTTTTCTTAATGTATTTTCTGATAGAATGTATTTTCTAAAGATTCTAATAGAAAACTTCAAAATGACAAAATTTAGTTTATATAGAAGTGTGTAAACAGTGCATATTTTTAGCCATGTTTTAGATTTGCCATAGTTGATTTTAACCGTAGCCATAGGATGGCTGAAAATGGTGTTTCTCTGGTGCCAAATATGGACAGCGAAACAAGTGTTGATTATTATGTAACAACTGTGAAACCTCTACCTGCACAAGATAATGCAAAACTTGGTAAGAATTTTTGAATTCCGTATTTTCCTAATGCTTTTTTTGGTTGCTTTTGCAACAGCAAACACAACAAAAAATGAGAACAAATTCAAGCAGTTAAAATTGTCCCGAGAGTGTAATATAAACTTGAGTAATTACATTATAGCTACTGGTCTGCCTAAAAACTAATGTTAAATTTAATGTAAAAAATCTTATTTATACACCTATGTTTTTATTTATAATTGAACAATAACAACATAAATAGTCGCTGGAATTAATGTGCTGTTATTTTTTTCAAGAAACAAATAACAGTAAGATTAAATGCAAATTTATTAAATTCCAGCATCTTGCCTGCAAAAAAATGCTGTCCACTTGTCCCCTTACGAATCACAGACTTGTTTACACTTGTTATGTAAACAAACTGTTATATATACAAAATGTATCCACACCTGTTGTACATGTTGTCGATAGTATTGATGCATTACTGGCACTGTCATAACATAATCCAGTAGATAAATTTCCTCATTTTGCATTTGACTAATTTTTACTTTTTTATATCTATATAAATATATATACATATATATAATATATTTTCACTTTTATGTAGAATTGGCTAAAGTCGTTTCTGTCGACCGGGCTGGCTCAGTAAAGTTAAGGAAGAGAAAGAAATCAAAACGAAGAAAGAAAAGGCTTACCAATGGTACTACAAAATTATCATAATTTAAAGTTAAATTTGTGTTTATACACAACATTGTATAAGACACTGAACATTACCTAATTAGTATAAACAAACGGTGAATAGTTAAGGTTCTCTAGTAACAGTTTATGTATTGATACCTACTTCAGAAGTATACAGAAGTATTGATACCTACTTCTGTGCACTGAACTTTACCTAATTATAATTGAAAAAAAAAGATAAATAGTTGAGGTTCTCTAGTAACAGTTTATGTATTGATACCTACTTCAGAAGTATACAGAAGTATTGATACCTACTTCTGTACACTGAACTTTACCTAATTATTATTGAAAAAAAAGATAAATAGTTGAGATTCTCTTGTAACAGTTTATGTATTTATACCTACTTCTGTACATGGGCTTTGATATTCTTATTACCACCTCCAGTCATTATGCTCCAAAGTTTATGTACCATTTCCCCTATTTTATGCCATTTGAATGATTATCAGAAATAGCCAATCCTTGAACTAAGGTGTGTTGCTGTTAACCTGCAAAACATTACATTTGCTTTTTAGCTTCAGAGGATGGCGTCATTCTAACTTCAGATGAAGATATGAGGTAAAAATTCTATTTAGTTTGTATTTCAATATGTATATTAGATGTATGTTACACATATGTAGCAATATATTATGGTAAAAAATCTTTGTCACAAACTATGGTTAGCAATGGCAGAAAAAATATTTGTGGCCAAACTATGGTTGCCATTTTGTTTTGATAGATAACTTACTCATATTGAAATCTAAAAAATTAAGTACATAATTTTCCAAGAAAGAAAATGACAAATTAGTATATCGATAGTTTTCTATTGGTAAATAATTGTAATTAAAATTTGGAGTAAAACATACATTTGTGTATACAACAATGGCATTTCTATAATGGCTTTATGTTTTAAAAAATAAATATTTGATCCACTAAGAAACAGTTAATATGCTTTCAGTTTTAGATTAAAATTTAAATTGTGAGGTTGCTTGAAATGATAAAAGTTTGATTTTGAATATTTTTTGATACTTATTTAGGGTTCGTTCGTCGAGTTCAGACGACGTCGGAAATGTGAAGCTGGTTCGAAGGTCAATATCGCTCACCGAGAGAGACCTGCACAAAAACAAAAAACAGCAATTTGCTGATGGGCCCAAGAAGATTTCTGAAAACACCCTGTCCCATTCTAACAAGGAAAATAGAGCTGAAAAGGCTGAAAACCTTCCACCCCTGGTAAGTTATATATAATTTTAGAAATAAAATTGTAATTTAAAAAAAAACAAAGCTATAATTTTTAAATTTTAGACATATATATAGTAACCCCAAAAAGGATGTTTGTATATTTGTAAGAAAAGCGCAAGGTTGGTTGCACTTTTTATCACAGTTTAAAACATAAATTTTTACTGATTTTCGAGATAGTGTATTATATTATAAATAAGCCTTTAAACAATCGTAGGATACATCAAATTCAAAGTTGTATCTTTTATTTTAGTTCTAAATCAGTTATTGTTAACATATACCCTAATTGCCAATTTAGTTTGCATTGTTTTTTAATCTGCCGCGTTTCGCTCTAGTGTTTTTTTTTTTGCTTAATATTGAGTCGCATTGTTTACTATTGGTTTCCTTCCATAATAAAATTGCCAGTCTAGAAAGGCCCCGATTTTTCCACTTTTTAAACTTTTTTTCATGCCCGACTTCAAAGCAGTAATTCCAGCATATAATTGAGGAAGATTGCTGGATCGTGAAACGACTTAAACTCTTGGCTGTTTTGTTGTCCATCAAAACAGTTTATACCTATGATGTAAGTGCTAAAATTGGAACCTCTGAAATGCACCTATTCCACTCAGATATTTTTACTGTAGAAACAAGCGAATATTTATAGCATCATGGTTTGAGGTTTTGTTAAGATGTTGTAAGTAATCAAAGCCCTTACAGAATTTGAATAACTCTTTATTCATTTTTAAAATGTTGAAAAGGCTTTAATATTTTTACTATGAATATTTACCGTTTTAAAAAAAAGAAATGTAAAAACATGTTTCTTAGCATGAACATTGAACAAATATAAATATTTCGCTTTATAAAAACAGATCATCAGTTCCTGCTAAACAAAACAAAAGTGTAGCAAACACCAAATAATATCAGTTTAAATCTAAAATGAGAACATTTTATTGCATGACGAGATGTAATACAAACAAAAGTGTTTAATCTAGTGACAAGTTCTTTCCTAGTACTGGACACAATAAAAAAAAATCTGAGTTAAACTCACCTTGACTATTTTCTTGGTAATCCTAACATAAAATGGCGAATGTATGAAACATAAAAAAAATTAAAATTAACAAATAAAATTTTTGACGTAGTCAATCCCCCCCAAGCTTTTCGTTTGTTTTTGATGTGGTTTAAAGTGCATTTTAAGACTTGTAGAAAGCCATTTGGCCAATCCCTTTAAGCTATTGGATTATACTGGATTTAGCAAATGTTAAAACGTGCCGTAAGTGGCTTTAAGATCAAAGACAAGTTAGGTGTGAGAAGGACTAAAAGCTTAATACTTTTTCGTCACAAATGCTTTTAATTCACAGCTAACCTTAAACACAAGGATTGTAATAGTAAAGAAAAATGCAAAATCTCATTCTGTTTTTTTTTTAGGATTTAGTTCTTATATAATTTTCCAAGGTTTGAAAAGCTTTTAAATAATAATTTAAAACACACACAAATGCACTGGCTCTTGAAACCTAAGACACATACAATTGATTAAGTAATTTGCTTTCTGCCTTTTTGAAAGGGTTAAGTTGACAGTACAAAAAATATATGATATTTTGCAGTCAAAGTTGCTTTGAAAACAGTGAAGTGAATAAAAATTAGTTTTGTCACAGAAAATAGCAATTATGTGCAAGTGGAAGATACTGTTTTGTGTGATTTGAGATTTGCATCATTTAAATTGCTGAATGTCACTACAAAGTTTGGCATCCACTAGTGTTTCTCAACTTTTTTTTGCGATAACCTAAATTTCACCACAAAATTTCACCACACAGTTTTTTATAATATATTTGATCTTCATTAAAGTTTGTTTTAAGGCTGTGCCTGTTGTGTCATTTTTTAGGTTAATTTAATTTTTTTTGGCCTGATGGTCTGTGGTTGTAGTAGACAAAGATAAAATAATAAATACCATTCAAATAATAAAAAAAAATAAATAATAACATAACATAAAAAAGTGTGACATAGGGTAAACATTTCAATAAACCTATCTAATTTTTAATTTCTTATATGTGAGTAATATTTTTCAGGAGAAATCTGTTGTCAGAAGAAGGGTAAAGAAGAAGAATTCATTTCGAGTAAACAGAGGTGGCATTGTTCTTGATGACACAACTCCTAATGGCATTCCAAGTTTGGTTAAAAGGTAGATTTAAGTAAATTATTTGTCTAATAGTTAAGGGAGTAAATATTATTGCGTCACCACATGTCTTCTGTTGGTAAACAGGGTTTCCACAAAGTCTCTAAATCTTTAAAAGTCTTTGAAATGGTTGGTGTAATAAAAAGCAGTGAAAAAACTGTATGTTTATATATTTGTATGTTTAGCTTGGAGTTATTTGTTAAGTAAGTGCAATAATAATAAAACACCATTTAACATTTTTTTATAGTATTCGGACTGTTTTATTTTCGATTTAATTTAAAGAAACATTGAGCAATTTAGATCTTTAAAAACCTATAGTCTTTCAAAGTCAAACCTATAGTCTTTGAATGCCACATTCAGTGTTTTTTTAAGGTGTTTTGGGGGACCGAAACAGTCCCCCAAATTTCTCCAGCGGTTTCCCAAATTTTGGACTTGCAACTTTTTGGTATTCAAATGAAACACTTGCGGTCTCTTAAAACTACTTAGCGGTCACCCAAACCAAACCTTAAAAAAAACCCTGGCCACATTGCATCTAGGTTCTAGACAGTTGTCAATATATTTGCATAATTATAAAGGTAGTAAAACATAGTCTTACCCTAGTAATCTTATTACAAATTGTAAACTGAATTTCTTATCCTTGTTGTACCACAAAACCAGCAAAACAATGGAACATTGAGTTTGTAGTTAGACATAGAAAGTCAATGCTGAAGTAGGTAGCTATTTGTAAATGTCTGTAATCATTGTTTAATTGATTGTCAACATCATCAGATGTTAACAAATACAAAACATCAACAAATAATGTTTTAAAAAATAGTATAATTGGATATTGAAGCTTTCTATATAATCATTTTTAGTTGGAGATTATGTACCTTTATTGTGTAAAATTTCTAATAGCTTTTCAGTACAGCTTATATCACGAGTTTTGTGCTGTTGATAAATATTACTTTGTTTTGTGTTAAGACCGGTACTATTGTTTTGTAATTACAAATCTAATTTCCTTTCACTATATTAGGTTAATATTAAGGCAATGTTGTTATTTCCCTTAACAACATTTCTAATATTGTGTACTGACTTTCCTCTGTTTATAGTCCATTCATATTCACTTCCTATATTAGATTTCATTCCCACGCGTTTACAGAGTTAATTAATTAGTAAAGTATATTTAAAGGTTAGGTAATGGTTAGGTTGTTGATAAAAGGCAATCATCCAATTTGAATTTTGTGTTACTGTTGTACAAATTACAACCAATATTACATGTTTTAGTTAAAATGTTGACAAAATATAAAAAAATAATCCTATAGTACTATGAATTACAAGTTATTACAAATATGTTAAAGTTAAAATGTTAATAAAAGTTGTAACAATTAATTAAAAAATTTGCAATAGTTGCAAATTTGCATTTAGAAACTCATATAAAACTAAATTCATATAAAACTTTATACATTTTTTATAAAGAAAGGAGAATTAAGTTTTTCAGAAATAAAATTTTTATTTTAAAAATATTTAACGGGTATTATATAATTTCAAAAAGATATATATCAATCAACATAAGTAACAGTTTATCCAAGATTATGAGTTATAATTGTCATCAGTTACCACTACATTTGTTTAACATATATAACTGTCATAATTATTGGAAAATATATATAAACTTTAGTTTTTAGAGATATAAAAATGAATCCAAATTTAGAATCTTTTCAGTTATAAATTAAATTATGTACCAGTTATAATTGGCATTAAACTGTCAAAGTTATCCCCAAACAGTGTTCTTTAAAACTTAATTGCAAGGTATTGCAAGCATATTTTATTGTGTTGTGTGTTTTCATATAACTATTGTTGACAGCGATATTTTCACTTTTATAGGTCAGAGTCACTACAACACCATTACGCCCCAAAGGTTAGTTGTCTGCACCTAAATGCCAATCGTGATTTTTTTAATACCCTCAAATGCATCAAAAAACAAACTTATTGCTGTATTTAAATTAACAAATTATGCAAGACCATTTATAGATTTTATAGCAATATTTTATTATGTTATTTAGTTTGCATATTGAAAGATGTTATTTTAAAAATACCATTTTGAAAACAGTGTCTAACTTTTTGTTAGTGTATTATTTCTTATTCAGATAAAAACATAATAAAATCATTTGGAAAAAACACAATTAAAGACTAAGCCAACCTGCTAATGTTTTAATTGTCTCCAATTCAATGTCAATAAGTTATAGTAACTTTATTAATTTATGTATGGTTAAGTACATAAATTAGACCACAGAAGCATGTTCTATTATGTCTATAGTTGCAATTTATGATATTTGCAATGCAGTATCTAATTTAATGCTTCAATAAATAATAATAACTCTAAAATGTACATTGGTCTTAGACTTCGTTGACATAATTATACCATAGAAGCACACTCTATTATAAGTATTTGTATAATTGCTCTTTTATAACCAATTATTTTTTACAGCCAAGCACACCAACACCTCCACCTGCATTTGAAAGCAGTGGAGAGAAAAAGGTAATAATTTGCTGCAGGAATGTATGATACTTAAAAAATTTTATTCGTACACAATACAAGTTTAAGCTTGATAATAAATTGCAAAGCCAAAAAGGTCGAGTAGCTCGACAGCATCTTGATTAAAACGTTTCGATACGAGCTTGTATCATCTTCGGTTGATGTGACTGAGAAGCACATGAAGCATCACTTATAAGAGATGGGATGCAATAGTTATCACACTGATATCTCTTATAAGTGATGCTTTTACAGATCCGTGCATAGTGTACCCAAGTTTAAGTTGTTATCCTACTGTTGTTTGGTAAATTTACTTTTTATGTAAACAATCACTGTAGATCGCAAATCATGGCTAAAGTTCCTGAAATAATTTGTTATCTGATCGTCACCCATACCACCTTAGTATCAGACGAGTACCGTTACTAACACTTGACATTGGATTTCAGCTGCGATTCAGTATATTTGAATATTCCTTATTTATGTACTATCACTATTAAACACCATTTTTAAAAATAGACAAACTTGCTTTAAAAAGAATTAGTTTAAGATTCAAAACCTTTTGCTTCATTCTAATATTACAAGTCACTTATGTACCAGTGTTACTCCTTTACTCTTGATTTTTAATTGGAAACATTTTTGCAGTTCATTGACCAGAAAAGCGCTCTGGCAACCCTTGACGCCTTTATGTCTGAAGTGCAGGAGGCCACGACTGTTGCCAAGCAACAGCATGAAGAAAAAACAACAAAAGGTATCGGAATAAATCCTGATAGAAATACCTGCGGATTGTTAAAGTAATCCAAATGTTTATAAGAATATCTTGTCGGCTTTTGCGAAGAACTACTGCTACTGACTTCAAATCGTTGGGGTTTCACAAAAGCCCAAAGATTATTTCTAAAACCTAGTTGCTGAATTTTATTAAATCTAAAACCCAATTTAGAAAAGGTTTTTATAAACAATTTTTATGTTAACATAGATTATTTTCGTTGCGTTTAGAAACAAGTTTTCGGAGGTCAAGGTCGTTGAGTGACCTTACGAAGGAAGCGGTCACCGAACTGGATGGTGTGCCCTCCAGTGGTGAAACTGCAACGAGGTTTCCACCGTTTGTTCATCAGAAAAGTGAGAGTCTAGGACAGACAAGTGTTTTTCTCTCGGAGCCCGATGTATCCATTGAGTCATCAAACAACGCTATGCTGCCATCAAGTGTTGATAGTGTGTCTGATAAGAAGAAATCACTTCACGATCTAGTTATGGGTGAGTGACTTTCTCCAAACTGTAGCCCGCTTATCACATAGTTTACCTCAACATCAACTTGCATATTTTGAGCTCAGTTGCATTTTTAGCATAACATTGAAAGCTGCAAGTAGTCAAATATTTACAAGTAAAGTGTATTTTATAACTTATCTATGATTTTCTTAATATTTGAATTCATTTTTTATGTCTATAAAGTCTATAATGACAACGCCTTTTTTCCTTTGTAGTTATAGGAATTCTAAAAAATCTGTTATATCTTTGACCGTACTTAAAAGTACTACCCCATTTAAAAAAATAAAGATACTTCAGTATTAATGAGTCTTGTTTTGTTATTTTAACCATTCATAAAGTGCAGTTAAACGTTCTGATATCATGATAAACAAATTCCACAAAGCTTTGGTCATCAACCATTGGTCAGCCTTAACTAAATCCCTCCAAGAATTTTAGAAATCTGATTAAAACTTAAATCTATGATGTAACGGTCAAATGCCTCACTGTGCTGATTAAAACTTGTGTAACTTTGCATGAGCTATTGTATTTTATCAATCTTATTTACTAAGCAAACTGTGTTATAGTTTTCAAGGAAGAATTATTCATGAAAAAAGATGGTTCTTAACACAATATTTGTTAATTAAATTGTATTGGATTAATCTTATTTACTAAGCAAACTGTGTAATAATTTCCAAGAACCATGAATGTGATATAATTTTTTTAGTTTTTTTCTAATGTATTGACTTCACATATGTAAAGTGCATGTTATACATTTTTTTTATAAAGCATTTATTTATAAACTTTTAAAACATTCCATTAAAAGCAAAGCAGGCATTTTTTACAATTAGCACAGTTTTTGCAATTAACACAGGATTTGTTATTTACTTTTTTTCTAAAACAGTTTTTTTTCTTTTCAGCCACTGATTTTGCGACCTTGACCGAACTACTTTTTAAGAAGGTGTCAGAACGGAATCCAGCAAGTCAAAAATCTCCGACAGTTAAACGGCAAGCAGGTTGGTTCTGCCTTAATTAGAGTCTTTACACAGCTGGAATTTGTGCCCAAGGCAACAGACTGTTTGCCTAATTTAAATAGTTACACCTAATTAGTTTGAATAAATAAGAATTATGTAACCATTCTAAATTGGGCTTAAGTAAGTTGCTTAAAAGTTGAATTTATATGCTACCAATATAAAATTAAAATGTTTAAAAATCGTAAAGTTAAAAGTCAAAGTATAATGTTGTCTTAATGTCCAAATATGTGTTTTCTGAAAAATCGAATATTAGCAAATCAACAAAGCAGTCCAATCTTTAAACAAACCACTTGTGTTATGTTTTTCAAGTTTACATCTAAACTGTAATGATGTCCGAATTTCCTATTGTTTTTCGTTAAAAAAAATAAATTAGCAACATAATATAACATTACAACATTTAAAAAAATTAAAGTTTTTGAATTTTTTTTACTAACTTTAGCTGTGTAATACAACTCTGTCAAAATTTCCAAGGTATTTTTACATTTAGTCCCCAGCATAATTCGCAGGTAACTTTCACTTTGAATACAACCACTTGAACTTATTTGGAAACGTTGCCTCAAGGCATTTTGTGTGTTTATTTTCTTGTTTTTTTTCAGGCAACGATTACGGCTTGGCTCATCTCGAACAAATCTGTAAACTCATGGAACAAATAGGTGGGTTTGACCTTGTCATGCTTTCAAGGTCGTGACTGCTTCCTGTTTTGTCGCAGATTATTCTCTCTGCCTAACCTCTCAAGGTCATTTATTTGACCATTGAGAAATACCTTTTACTGTTATGACTCATTTCTGGCAAACAATTATCCCTTTCCACAAACTGAAGGACAAGTGGTTAAAGTCCTATAATTACCGGTATAGTTTTGGGACAATAAGTTTTCTTTGTTGAAAATTCATTCTGAGGTTCAATTTTCTCAATTTCATTCTGAAATTCAATTTTCTCAATAAAATATTTGTAATATCGCTATTTTAGGCTGCATTTTTTGTGTAACATATAAAAAGTTAAGTATTCAATGAAACATGCACACATATGTGTGTTGATAACTGAGATCTAGCCCTTCTGAAGCTGCTTTTTGAACAACGATTTAAATTATTTAAGGTTTATGACCTTAAGTGTTAAGAAAGGTTACAACTATGTACTTTCTACAAATATTAAACTTTTTGTTTTACAGCAAACCTACGGTCAGAAAATCAAGCTCTCAAACAAAGAGTTGTGTATTTAGAATCAAGGATGGATGAAAATAAACAAGGTGTGTGTCCAATCATTATAGTTCTTCTTTAGAAATTTCTTTCCAAAAAGCAATCTTTTTTAAAGGTCCACTGGTAATTATTTTTTTGCATGGCCATAAGCACTTTCCACATTAAACATTATAAGTGTTGTGCATAACTGCCAAAAATGGATTACTTTATTTGCTTAAAATAATCATGTATAAACTTGCAAACAAAAAAATTCCTGGGAAATCTTCTTACATGCTCTTTTTAAGTCTTGTTGGTTTAGCAGCAAAATATATATATCCTTTTTGTTTAAATGGTTAAAGTTTTTTAGTTTTAGGTTAAAAAATCAGGTCAGACATTGGTAAACTTGCGCTGTTGACATGGTGGCATGCCTATTAGCTGAGGAAGTTGACTAATACTTGTCTAAAAAGTGTGTCTACTGCTAATTATCTTGGTACTTCAGCCTAAGACCGGAATTAGAACAACATCAAGGTTAAATTAAAACCCAGTTCATAATAAGACCAAAATAGGACAAATACAATGTCAGACAGATTTTCCCCAAATATCCCATAGCCTCTTCCTACAGTTGTAGGCATTATTTTGGCCATTTTTCCAAGAGGTTTAGGACTGATGGTGATTTAGATGTTAATCTTATTCAGACGATTTATTATTTTATTTTCTGGGATATTACTCGGCCTTTGACTTTATTATGTAATTTGTCTTAATAGTATGGTATCGTGGAGTATTCTACTTTAGAAATTGTTTCTTTGTAGGTCTTGCTGTGTTTTTCCTTATCTTCTGCCAAACATACAAATTATGAATTTGGACACTGTTTAATGTTGTTTAACCTTTTAAAAAGGTGATTTTTTTTGTTTTACTCCAAAAATGCAGATGGTAAGGTTCTCTTGAAAAGGCAGCAGAGACTTGTCTTGTTCAGAAATGGAAATCCACAGGGCCTAAGTTGTTTAGTTTATAGAGTGACAGCCCCACTGTGATTGAGGCTATTTCTATGAATCACACAACTGGCTTATCTGTGTCTCTATGCACTAAATCTTTGGTTGGTCACTGATATTAGTATAAAATTCACTGAGAACTATGCCTGACACACATTTTCATTTTATAAAAAAATAATATTTTTTTTTGGAAAAAACATGGAAAACCCCTAGTAAATTAAATTTATGAAAATTTCCCCTTGTGAATGGATTTTCGTTTTTTTTTGTAAATGGATTTTTTAGTTTTTTTAATGTTGTACAACTTCGTAGCTTTCCTAGCCCCATTAGACTTAACTGGCAAAACTAATACTATTTTTATAACCCATGTTACTGTACCTTTTTTAAAATTTAACTGGGAAGGCAAAAAAATAGTTGAAATTTAATGAAAATGTGATTAAACTTGGTTTAGTATTGTTCAAATTTAGTCCTTTAAAATCGAATAATTCCTAATGAACAAGCTGTGTTCTTTTTAACATAAGACTACTACACCTTGTCTAACCTTGGATAATGACACAGCAAAAAAAAAAACAAGTTAAAATCAGGAAACTGATTTCAAATCATGCACTTTTTATGTACGTATGTAGTGTATTTTTCTAGACTTTCAAAATGGACTGATTCCTAATGACAATTACCAGTTTCCGCGATCCAGACAAGTGGATAGGGGTCCTGACATTAGAAGGTAAAAACCTACTTTGCATAGAGTAAATACTAAAATCTATACAGATGACAGTCATTGTTTTAATATTCTAACTTAACTATGCTCATTTTCATTGTCATAATAGCTTTTAAGTCAATAAACAAACAAAATTAATGCATGTTGAAAAAATAGTTGTATTAGAAACAACCAAATATTATTGTTTCAATGTTCTAATGAAACATTGTTTTATTATTAACACACCATACATGTGTTTGTTTAAAAGTATTGAATTAGTAATTAAAAAAAGTTGTATTTGAAACAATCAAATAATATATTGTTGCAATATTCTAATGAAACATTGTTTTATTATTAACTGGTTTGAGGTTGCAATTATAATTAGGTTTATCTAGGTTTTCGCTTGTTGCTTCAATTAGCATTCTTTGTAGCCGAAGTTGTCTAACTTTAAACCTGAAAATCAGGTGGCACTCTTAACTACAAATTGTATTGTAATCTTGACGAGCTTTTGCACAAACTTGCTTCATCAGGTTGAAGTAGAAAACAAAAATATGTTGTTATTTGTTATGTTTAAAGATAGTAGAGCAACTGCTGATTCGACTTTGATCAACATCATTCTGTAGCTCAATACAACCCCCCATTGTAACACTCCCAGTTTTTGTTTCACTTTTCTCGATTGCATAGTGCTCAACAAATGACTAATCATTTCCTACTAACGTAGGTATTATGACTAAGCGCACATGCACTGCCTTACTTCCTAAAAGTTTTCAATATTGCAAGCGCAGCTAAGATTCACATTAAAGTTGTTTAAAGATAGTGTATTACTTAATCACTTTTAAAACAAATATATAGTGTCGCCCAGTTTTGATGGAGTGAACTATATTCTTAGAAAACCATATCCTAATCCTCTAGAAACAGTTGTTTGGATAGGAATGATCAAGTGTTATTCCAGGTTGTAAATTGATATTTAAACTTTTTAAATATTTTTCTCTTAAAAATACCAAAGTCACAATATTCAATATTGCTTGTTTACAAAAGTTTCGGCAGTATTTTAAAAAGAAAAGATTAAACAAAAACGCACAAACATGAGAACAGTGATGTCCCTACAACAGTGTTTTTAAATCACTCTTTACATTGTTATTTAAACTAAAGCTACCAATGTGAAAGCTTGCTTCGTATTTATACTGTTTTAACCTTCAAAAACTTTAATTTACATGGTACTGTGACTTAAATTTATGCATACATACAGTACGTTTAACAGCCTTAAAATAAAGGGTCAGATGTTTTTATTTGTCCAGTTTGTTATTTATGGACCAAACCTTGTGACCATTCATGCTTACACACCAGATAATTTCTTTACGATTAAATTGCGACCCCACCCTTAATTTCTTCCCCCATGGGAAGGGTGTCTCGTGATCAAATTAGCTTACTTATAGTTTTATTGTTCAGGATATCAAAGTCCAGTTTGGAGCGTAATCAAACTTTCGACGGCAGACTTCGAAGTGGTATGTCGAGCCAGTCAACTTTACAGCTTAATGGTAAGCTTTTACATTTGAAATCTCACATAACTTCATAAATATTTATGGATTTTTATGTTTTTCACTTTTTCGCAAGAATTAAAGTGTTAGTTCATAGCTTCATGTCGTAAAATTGCTAAAATTTTTCGAAAGGCTCTGTAATATGAATGTTTATATTTTTAGAGTGAATGAACAGGCATAAACTTTTTTCATAAAAATTAAAATGTTACTTTAACTGATTTTACCAAAAATTCAAAATAAAAGCATATCAAAGTTATTGTAAATTGACCATGGAAATTGACACTGATAAATTTATTTAAACTTTTAAAATAAAAGAAGCCTTTTTTCAATGATGTACCATTCAGTTTAAGAGAAGTAATTAACACCTACTTTCTAATGCTCTGCTGTGGTTTTGTTAAACCACCATATACAGGATTATGTTGGTTTACTCAACCACTAATGGCATGTCTGGATATATATAATTGAACGAGCAGCAAAGTTGAACTGCCAAAATTCACCTAAAGTGCCTGTACAGTTTAAGACAAGCAGATTAACTTGTGGGATTTTAATTTGAGACCTAGCTCTCTATAATTCCATTGATTATAATGCTTACTTGAAGCACCCAAGCTACTCATGTTGGAATGACTAATACATCGTTTTTTTTTAGAGTTTTTTTTTATTTCAACCCAAGTTGTTTTTTATATATGGCTACAAATAAAACTTCAAAGAACTATGAAAATACTTTTATCAAAAAAGTTTCATTCAAATACTCTTTTTGGTGGGGCAAAACATTGAAAACATAAAATTGAGGTATTTTTGGAGCATAATGGTTGGAGGTTGTAGTAAGACGTAAAAGAATATCAAAAGCCCATACAGAAGTAGGTATTATTTTGAACGTTTTTGAATAACTCGTTATTGAAAATGAATAAAGAGTGATTCAAAACGTTCAAAAGATACTCACTTCTGTACGAGGTATCTTAATTTTTCAAACTGTATGGGATTTTTCGTTTTTAGTAAAATTTAATTTTGCTAACGTCAGTTTCTACTTTGTACAACAAACTCCTAAGAATTAAAAATAATGTTTTTAATAAACTTACAATTAGTTGATCATGTATATCAAAACGCTTAGCTCCCTTTCAGACTTACTTATAGGAAGTATCCAAGTAGCACTTCTAATTAAGTACTTTTATATTTAGCTCCACATGACGTTTTTGACAAGCCCCTTTCCTCGTCTGCTGTCGGCTCCATCCCAACTGACAGGCCGGTTATTTACTCCAATGTCAGTCTAAAGAAAAAGTAAGTACATACACACATGCTAATAAGCTGTTTTATGTTGATATATTTTTGACAAATAGGTCTGCTATGTACAGTATAATACATGACAAAATTAAAAAAATAAATAAATAAATGTGGTTAAAGTATTGATTGAGAAGTTCTAAATGACAGAGTGGTTATTTATTGCAATGTCAGGTTAAAGAAAAAGCAGGTACATCCATATTAGGAAATAACCCATAACAACCATATAGTATAAAATAAAAAAATTAAATGTGGTTCAAATTTCGGTTTAAAAGTTCCAAATGACAGAGTGGATATTTATTCCAATGTCAGTCTAATCTCTGAAGAAACAGTATGTACATTGTACATCCACATATTGTTATAACTTACATTATCATCAGAGGTTTTTGACGATTAGTCTGCTAAGATCTTTGTACAACATAACCAATTACAACATCGAAATATAAAAATATGAAACATTAAAATATTGTTAAAATTTCAATTTCAAAATCCTAAGTGCATGGGTGTTATTTATTCCAATCTCAGTCTAAATAAAAAGTAAAAACATCCGCATTAGGTAATAACTTTATGATAGAATATTTTTGACGAATAAGTCTGCTACGATCTTGTGAACAAAATAACCAATTACAACCATCAAACACGAAAATATAAAAAAAAGTAAAAAAATTTTAAATAAATAATTATAATTTGCCAGTATTGTGATAATTTTGATATCATTTAAAACTTATCAGATACATGTACAGTATAAAACAATCACCAAACATTAAAATAATCACCTAATCGAATTTCCTTCTAAAACATGTTTTTTAATATGTGGAAAATGGTCCATTAATGTGTGCAATTTCTGCTTTAATTTCAGGCGAAGGGCATATTCCCGCGATGACCTTGAGCTGTCCAACAAAGGTCGTTGGAAGTTTTGGAGGGCACCGGTCCCGAAAAACGACAATACTGCCTCAAAAAAACAAGTTGTCTCTTCCATCAAAAACCAGCATACACAGGTAAAACGTTGAATTTGACTTTGTACGTTCAGTTAGACTTTGCACGGATCTGAACTGTAGCTTGAAAAGTGAAGTCAAATAAGTTGAGTAAATTGACATCATTTTAAAAAGACGTTTTTTAAATTCATTATTAGGTTAAATTAAAAGCCAAAAGTTCCATTGAAGACGTTTTCATACGAACTTGCATCATATTCAATTAATGTGATTGAAATCTATTAAAACTTAAAGTTGGAACGCAATTGTTATCAAATATACAATTTATATATAAGTTATCTTGACAATGATTCAATTTGTTACTATCGTCAGTCACTATGACTGAAATATATCCAAAGCTCACTTATTGCCTTTCACATTTTATAAGTGAGTTTTGGATATATTTCATTTACATTAAATGATGATGATACAAGTGCGTATCGAAACGTCTATATCAGGGGTTCTTCACATATTTTGTATGTTTTACCCTTTTAACAAAGATTAATATCATATTTACCCCCAATTTATAAAGTGGTGCTCATTTATTAAAAAGACGAAAGTAACAAATTGTATCAGTTATATTTAGAGCGACGGCTGCCCTTGTTTTTTGACAACGAGTTGTTCAATGTCTGGTAAAGTAGCCGATAATGCACAACGAATATCTGATTCAACACGTGAAGTCGGTTTCGTTCTTTATATTTGATATGCAGAAAAGCTGCTTCGCACTAGTAAGTTCAAAAAAACGTAACAACAATATTCAGAGCTCGAATACTTCTCCTTGGATTTACCCCCTAAATTTACCCCAGGTTAAGAAAGGATGGTCTATATTAACATGATGTCGGTTTACTCGACATTTTTGGCTTTGACATTGATTTTCAAGCTAAAAGTATCTTGGCTGTGAAAAAATATGAAGCATTTTGAGAATGTTTTAAATAAACCGTAAGATAATGGCGGAAGGTTGTGGTTAGATGTAGAATAAATATATGTAGCATTTTTGTATTTGAAATTTTGAACGTTTCGAGTATCTCTTTTTTATTTTCAAAGAGATTTTTCGAAACGTTCACAGTTCTACTTACTTCTGTATGGTCTTTGATTTTTTTTTTTTTATATTATTTTTTTTATTTTTTTTATTATTTTTTTTTTTTTATCTCAGCTGCATGGAAAACAACAGAGAGAGGAGCTTACAATTTTAAATTTGCTGTTTTTTCCTCACAAAGGGTTCTGCGACGCATCTGAAGAGTGCCAGTGTTACGTTGGATTCTTTGCTGAACAGCATCGATGACGATTTCAGCCAAAAAATGCTGCAATGGGAGGCGACATCGCGACCAAGCAGAGGTAAGAAAAAAATAAAAATAAAATTGATCAAGTAACTAAAAACCTATTTGATATAGGAGGTGAACTCGTTTCTTCTACTGGGTTTTTATAACTTTTACACGAATTTAAAAACGAAAGAGAATGAGTAAACAGATTAATTCAAATTTGTCAAATTTAATTGGTAGTTTAGAGCATAATGGTTGGAGGTTGTAGTTAGACGTAGTAAACATTTCAAAGGTAGGTAGCATTTTGAAACTTTCGAATAACTCTACATTCATTTTTCAACTTTATTCGAAATGTTTAAAATGATATATAGTTCTGTATGGACTTTGGTATTCTTACTATGTCTAACTAGTAGTTGTTGCCGAAATGTTTTAAAACCGTTGCGTATGACCTTACTATTGTTAAAGTCCTAACACAAATGTTATAAATTATAATATAATACCTTATTTTTTTCTAGTTTAATCACATGATATAATTTTTAAGAAATTAATTTTAAGAAAAATTCCATATTCATACAACTGGCTATATTAGACTAGTGGTCTTATCTGTATTTTACAGATTAAAGCAAATTTAAAGTATTTTAGAAAAATCTGTCTTGATAAAAATTCCATAGCTTAATTTTTAGTTTCTTTCAAAATTTATCGTTTGTTCTTTTCTTCGTGTAGGACAGCAGTTTTAAATATAGATCGCGACGCTTTTCCTCATTCGTAACACTTACTACAAAACTGTTCATGGTGTGACTCGAATTACGTCATAAATTTTCAACACTTACCAACACAATTGTGATGTATGGCCTGTTTTTAGATATAAAGGCAAAACACACGTTCCACGACAATACTTTGGGGCCTAGGGTATATATTGTCAGTAGATTGAATGTATTTTGTGTGTAACTTTAACACTTATTTTAATTTATATCTGAAGTATCAACATTGTTTTTTTCCAAGTCATTGCCAATTATTTCATCTGCAATTTATTGTATTAGTCTTTATTTTAAGTCTCTGACCAATCAAGGGCTCATTTTTTTAATTTTGTGCCTTTGTAGTTGTAGGCCAAAATTACTTTGTTTTACGTGAGCAAGATTATTGTTAAAGTACATACAAGTAGATTGCTGGCATGTTTTAAGTCTGGCATTACGGTTAATTCTAGCGTAACTGACCTCTTTTTTGTGTGATAACAGCATAAAGTACAAACCTTACTTTTAAGCCTTGTCTGTATAAGTTATTTATCCTAAATTTTGTAACAAAATAATTAGATTGCTGTATATTGCGTTTTTGGTATTTGTCAGCTGAGGTATTGCTAATTTTAATAGCTTGACAAGTAATTTTTATTGACTTGCTCTATATATGACTTGACTGGGACTTGACATGGTATTTTTTAAATTGGACTTGACTTGGATTTAATTTATGTTACATGTCGTGGCCATTCAGTCATTTCAAAATGATTTTTTCACAACACTGGATATTATACCAGCGCCAAAAGTTGCATTTAGTTTGAAACTAAAGTTATGCTTCAAAGAAATGTAGTTCAGGAGACAGCAGTCAGCCTACAGGTAGATTTAACCCTCCTAAAATTCCTGCAGTTTCCAGCTAACCCCGCATTTTTGTCATTTTTAGCCCCTTCTAGAGCTTCAGTCACCAGTACAGACACTGTCAACCGGAACGTTCACTCAAGCTCGTCGAAAACCAGTCAAGCGGCAAGTGACGACAACACCAGGTTGCATTTTACTTCACAGAACAGGTGCGTACCTTTGCAATGTAAACTATGAAAACTCTTTTTAAAATTCTATTGTACATAGTCCGTCAAAAACTACAGAACCTCACTTTTTGAGGTTCGTCTTTTGGCCTCATGTTTTCGAAAAAAAAACTTTTTTATGAAAGCCGGTAGGCACATTGAGTTTGGCATTCAATGTCGTAAACAAGTTATACAAAAGTTTATATTTTGCTTAGGTCCGGTATAAGTCTCATGAAATAATTTACAGTCATACAAAAAAATGTAATATAATATACATGTCCTTCGCTTCAACAAAAACTTCTGTAATGTCCGTTACTAGAAAGGCGTTTTCAATAAACATAAGCAGCAATTATTTGCTGTTTGCCGAGAAAAAATTCTTTAAATCGCATTGCCAATTGTAAATACTGAGGCAGATAAGGTCCTGATTCAACACTGAAAAGTTCCGCATTCAGACCGCGGTCCGCCAGTTAAGTAGCCCTGATATACACTATACTGGTTGTTTTTTGTGCGAAAATTATGATAAGTAACCCAATTTAAAAAAAAGAATGCTTAATTAAAACACTCAAGTTCAACCCACGTAAAAACTTGTAACGTAATTAGCCTTTGTATGGGGTCTTATACATTACGAATCTATTAAATAGCAAATGACGTCTTCATAAGTTCAAATAACAACGAGTGATAGCGTAGCGATACTAAACAAGTCCACCTCATAACGCAAAAATCTACTCCTTCTTGTTTGAAATGACTAGGACTGGGACCTAAGTCATTTTAAAATGGCAATATTGAAAAAAAGTATAATTCAGCATTTATCAATTTGAATGCGTTGTTTGTGCCCTAGGAAAGTATTTAACATTAAAACCTACGAGAAGAAGAAAAAAAGTGATGCACAGTGTGTGAGATATTCAGAGAAATTTAAATCTGGATGACCGAACAGAATGTGATTCAACAAAACAGGATGCGACAAAGAAAAAATCATACCCCATTATGCTTTAAATACTTTGCCATTTTGAACACGACTCCGATGTGATATTGTTGGTAAAGCCCTAATTACCACTACAACGTCTTGGTAAAATTTGTAGCATTATATAAACAGTTGGACCTAAAAGTACTAAAAGTCTATCAACTTTGCTCCAAAATTTGTACTTTAAAGCCATTAAATTTGCATGTGACTTACAGCAAAGTGGAAGAGCAACCTTTGAGGGAGAAGGGAAGTGGCAAGAAGCGAATGAGCAGGTGGGAAAGAGCAGCTAGGAAACTCTCCTGGCATGGAGATTACAGGTTAGTAAGTGTTTGCTGCTAAAGATGTTATTCTAAGTACATTATACAGCAACGTGAATTCGGTGACTATTTCTGAAGATTACAAGTCAGTAGGAAAGTAGTGATTTGGTAATATTGGCTACTAAAATACTTTCCTGATACTATTGCTCTATGCCAGTTTGGATACTTTCGATGTTGATTTATGTATTGTACATTAAACAAGCGACTTGAAATCGCAAAAACGCTGCGGTATCGCATGGTCACGTGACCATTATTCAGTACCTTCACAAAACTGATTTGTTTCTCTTTAAAGCCACGGAGACTGCTAGTGTGTTTTGGCCAAGTAATTAGGTTAGGTGTAGGACAAAGTGCTCTCAATCGTCTATGCGCCATATTTGCATAAACCCTTAGCTTTAAATAAAAATAGTGCTTTTTACCTATACTTATGATATTCGTTCTCACTTTATTTTAATAGTGGTATGAGCTAGTACCGAAAGGTCCAAAAAACAAAACAGGTGAGATTAGTCATTTAAATTGACAGTTCTTGCATTTTTAAATCAACAGGCGAAGCAAGTCAATGGATCGCATCAACGTGGAACCAGACCCAAATGCCAAAGGTAAACATACTAAACTCAATTATATGTTTATTCCTGTTTGTCTTCATTTTTTTTATTGTCCTAATTTTTAATTGTGTATATTTTTTAATAATTTTTTTTTAATACTTCCCTACATTTCTGTTTTTTCTAATTTTAATTGTTTTCAATGATCTCTTGCGCTGATGAATAACTTTGAAAAACAGCACTACGTGAAAATCAATTTAAAATGAAAAATACATAATATAGGCAACTAAAGTTTATTGGTTCACTTAATTTTATTTGTCCATTTTTTGTTGGTTTTGGAATAACTTTAAACTTCTTTTTGAAAAAAAAAACTGTTAGCTGAGCTACTGATTTTATGAGGGCGATTTTTGACTTGTTTATTCTCGCTATGTAGTTTAACGTTTATTCTCGCTAACCGCAAGTTTCTTGTCCTAGATTCACTTGAACATCTGCACAGTACGAAAGCGGTTAAGGATTTCTACAAGTCAATGCCTTGTGTTATGACAGGTAACTAAACCACAAGACTATATTTAGGGCAGTCATGTATCGTATATATACAATATACATATGTCCATTTTTGTTTTGACTTTCTAAGATAAAAACACAAAGAAAAATTAAGAGAATGCAACTGTTTCATCTTAGTACAAGTAACAATAACCACAGTTGCTGTAGTTGCACAAGTTTTTATGTTGCTTTTCAGAATCGCAAGCGAGCGCTGGATCTAATGGCTCCTTCCCTGATAGAGGTAAGGACTAAATCCTTATATATGTGCCCAGTGTTTTTTAAGGTGTTTTATCCAGCGGTTTCCCAAATTTTGGACTTGCAACTTTTTGGTATTTATATGAAACACTCGCGGTCTCTTAAAACTACTTAGCGGTCACCCAAACCAAACCTTAAAAAAACCCTGTATGTGCCAGTTGCATTTAGTTTCTAAATTCGTACTTGGCCATATAAGGAAAGTATTTTCTAGCCTTGCCTTGTTTCATGGAAATTTTGATAAATTAAGTGTTTTCAGTAAAGCCCAAGTTCATAACGGTGGTAAAATATTTATTATATTTCAACATTTTTAACTTTTGGTTGTTAAAATATGCTTTGTTCTCTTTTTGACCTCAATTTAACCTCAAAATCGCATCTATATTCCACTAAACGTCATGTCAGAAAATATGACAATTCTACGTGATATACTTTGTGTATAAAGTTATGGGCAAAAATCGTTCTGAAACCTATGAATTCAAACCTAACTTTGTCGTTAAACAGGTTAATATTTGTTACGCAGATCACAGTGGAAACCGGTCTACCGAATGGTCGGCTTTGCAAGAGGCTTTCCCCACCAATAAAAGTTCAATCGGAGATCCTATCAGAAGGTTTGTCCAACCTAAACTTCGGGAAATTGTGGTTACATCACTTTTTGGAGGGGGGTTGAGGGATTATGAAATATTGCACTTTGCTAGCGTATTTTCTATATTAATTTTTTTCGTCATTTTTTAAATTGTGATACTTATAACCAACGCCTATATCCATAAATTGTAATTATTCAACACTCGCAAGATTTTAGCAAACCTTTGTTTTAAGATTTCTCAAAAAAAACATTTTTCTTGGTCCCTCACGTTCCAGCTTACTTCCACCACTGGTTTCAAGTAAATTGTTACTTTTTGCTTTTTCAGGTTGATAAGTGCCAGTCAGTCGCGCTTGGCCGCACCTCTACGTAAGAAGACAAACAAACGAAGAAGTTGGTCATTCACGAAACGACCTTCGTCAAAGTTTTTTCTGCCAACCTCAGGTAAAATGGGGTTTGGGTTCAATCAAAACGGGATTCTTTTTGTAAATTAAACGTATCCCGTAATAGACCTGGGCTTTAAACATGTTTGAACTGAGAGTGATTCAGTTTAAACCTGGAACAGTCTCGCGCAAAGAGGTAGAAATATAACTTTTGCCCATCTTAAATAAGTCGACCTTCGTTTTACGTATTCCCGACGACCTAGAGAAAAACGGGGGTTTGTGAATTGTGGATAATGTACACGAAGTTATTTGCAATCAAACAGTTTAATTAATTTTTTTCATTTCGACTAACAACATTTTCCCCCGTAACGATAAAAAGCACGGGCGTTTTTTATTATTCATTTAACGACAATCAGACGGCAGCCTTACGACTGAAGAATACCTTTTGCCGTGTCACCGTTTGCAACGAGCAACACACTTTGGCTTTTCGCTGGCCCTTCCACCTAATTTCTCATTTTCTATATTTCCTGGTTTTTCGAAAACCCGTGGAAATCAATAAACTACGTTACATTGCGGTAGTTACTGTTTCCTCGAAAAATTAAACTTGTTTCCAGGTGATTTCGCCAACAACTTGGAAATGGCCGAGTCGATAGGAGAGCAATACACATTACAACTGGATCAAGAAGACGTGAAATCTATCAATAACAGTGAGTGTTTTATGGTAAAAGGGCACAGCCCTTTTTAGGCGATCGCTTTACTTAAAATACCAAAGAAATATCAAAGTACATGCAAACGCTTTAGGGCTAGATCATAAAACACCAATGTGTGACGTAACAATCCTATATAACCCGGGCGAAAATTTGTCGTATGCCCACCCGAGTTTGCGCTTTTTCTCAGCGTTTGTTTGTTTAAGTTAGCTTGAATATAATTTGTTTTCCAAAAAGACATTAGTATCCGGTTAGCGTTCATTTAACGTAACTTCCAACACATATCAGTTGAATTTAAGTGCATACGTTTTTTCCCCATTAAGTTGTACAAAGCGTCTTTGCCCTTACTCGTCCAATGTTATTTCCCAAATGCTCATCTTTTTTTCTTTGCATTTGCTTGTATTGTTTTCAGCTTTGTTTATCTCGAGTTTAAGATTTTCGTTTATTATTTAGCACTTGTCCGTTAGAGCTACTAAGCATATTGTGAGCTCAGCAAACTCACAGAAGCCTTGACAACCTGACGATTTAACGTCTTGGCGCTAAGTAAATCACTTTGAATCTCTAAAATGTTTTCGCTTAGGTGTCAAAGATGACGAACTGAGTTATTTGAGAAGAAACACTCTCGACCTTAGAGAAAAGGTAAAAATTGACACACCTAACTTTAGCAAATGCTCAATTTACTACTATTGTTTGCTTTACAATACGACTAACTGAGGATCAGCGTATTTAGCCGTTATTCAGTTTCATAAATTGTCATAAATTTACAAAAAATCTTTAAAAAAAATGTCTGTCCTCGGTTGTTTGGGTATAGTGACGTCACAATCAATACATTTCTATTGATGCTGCCACTGTGAGTTCATTTTATGCGGCGATAAATTAACTTGCCTGTTTACTTTTAGCTGAGGGAAATGGAAAAAGTTCACGAAGAAGAAGACAATGGCAAAAAAGTCGCGCCAGCTAGGAAAGGTAAACACCTTGTAGCATTAAATAATTATTAGGTAAAAGGTGCATTACAAAAAATGAACATTTAAATTGAACTGTAGCAGATTGACCGTTGTATAGCAATATCAGCTGACAAGTCACATCAATATTCAATAATTGCAAAGGTAAATTTATTCTACAATATTTTTTTCAGCCCGTCCAGCGTCTTCAATGGCTCGACTCCACAACGGTACGTAACGAACATCTGGTTGTTACGTCACAATTAATTTTGAGCCTTTGCTATTGTTCGATTTTAAGTTTATTATTTGCAGCCTATTTTGCTTTACTTTTTTATTAACCTGTTATTATGTCATACAATTAAGTCTGTTATGATTTAAATCTAAGTCTACGTTCGACCATTCTTTTTATGATATTAATTTGTTTTTTAATTTTATGGAATATGATCTATTGTGACGTCATATATTACGTTTGTTATGATTTAAAATCGATTTTCGACCAATCAGATTCGTCGGATGAAGGCGACGAAGATAGAAGGTTTGATATTTTATTTGCACGCAAAAAAAACTAAAGCATGACTTTTCGGCAACTAAACAACCAGCTTATTCCTGCCTTGTGTTTCTGTGAGGATGTTGCGGGCGAAAAAGATTTCGCCGCTTTTTTCACGCCCCTTGTAGTAAACTTTAAAAGTTGCAATTTTTCTCCAAATCTTCAGACTACAGAAACCTCTCAACTTTTCATTCTTTATTTTTTAGACGAAAAGTTTTGACTTTATGTTTTACTTTAAGCTTTAAAGCTTTCCGAAATTTTATGCATCTATATTGCGCCATGAACGGTATAACAGTGAACGTCGGTGATTTCAAAAAGTGACGTCATCAAAACTAAACAGAAATGACGTCACGAATTAAAATTATAAATCACTTTGTCCCGCTTTGAAGCATGTTTTCACCTTTTGCAAATATTTTTTTATTTTCTCGATTTCCTTTTTGTTTTTTACTCTAGCATTTCTGTATGACGTCAGAAGCATGTGACGCAAGCATGTTCCGGTTGACTAACACCGGTCAGTGGAAATGAAGATGGAATGTTTTCGCATGAAGCATGATATTTCGAAGCCACTTAACCAATGTATTTAAAAGTATTTTCTTTCCAAGAACTTTGCACGAAATAACACAAAATTTAGACGAAATTTCCTTAAAAATAAATTCTAGGTTTTAGCCAAACCTCTTTATACACATTTCTACAACTGATTTCGATTCTTTTGGAGTCATTTTGAATACAATTTAAGATGTATTTAAAATTCTCGGGCAAAAATCAACTAACCTGGCGATATCCCATTTCTAACCCAGCTTAACAGTATTCAGTTCCCAAATATGTGTGTTTAAACTTGTAAATTTAATTAATTGCGAGACATAGAGCAAGTTTTGTAGATTATTTTTGTCTTTTTGTATTTGCCCAAAATATTCCATCGCCTAGGACAACCAAGCAAACAAACAAATACGATTTATTAACGCTAAATTTCTGAATTTTTCACTCTAATAACGTATTTCCGTGTTTAACACAAAAACAATAAACTAATTTAAATTAAATTCCGGTAAACGTGGTAAAGTGAAAAAAATGTAAATCAAATGAAAAGTCCTTTACCACATTTTACCAGGGCAAAGTGTCCGTTCTTTCCGGCGTTCAAGACTCGCCGCCAACAAACCCCTGTATTCGTCTGACCACGCGACCGGCGGCGCCATGTCACCCCTGCAAGAGGAGGCCCTCGGTTCCGTGGCCAGCCTGCCCGACTTTATCCCCCCCGCGCAAGAAGACGACGGCGCGAGCACAAATCGCCGACACACCATTTCCTCGTGGCACGTCAAAAAGCCGCGGCCACGCGAGCGCGGTGGCGCCCCAGAGCTGGAAGTCGAGGTTTCGTGTGAAAGCGACTCTCTGGTGACGCCGGTGGTGAGCTACATCAGCCAGAAAGTGTCGACCGTGGTGGTTCGCGGCGAGAGCTCGATTCGCCGGCGACCGACTCGGCTCAACGTCGGCGCGAAACTGTCCGAGCTGGAACTCGGCGAAAAGGCGGATTCGCTCGCGGAAAGCGGAACGGCTGTTGGCGGATCGGCGCCGCGGAAACGAATCTCCGGGAAGCTTCTCTCGCAGATTATCCGCTTCTCGCCGAAAAACAAGTCGCGACGCGGAAGGACAACGGCCGAACCGCGCAAGACAATCGAAGCGCGGGAAAATTCGCAGGACTCGGTGAGCACGGCGACCTCTGGCGAGCTGAAAACGCCAAAGAAAAAGCGGAATATTTTCAAGGCCTTTGGCGCCCGACGCAAAATCCAATCGACCGGTGACGACGTCGGTGCCAAGCCGTCCTCTCCCGCTATTACGTCGTCCGATAACGACGTCGCCCGCTCGAAGCCGACAAACTCGTCGCCGAAGAAAAGCGCGCGCAAAACTGACGACGACGCGCCCGTTCTCGTGGTGACGTCGTCGAACAGCAACGACGGCGTGACGAAGGCGAGGCAGTCGAGCAAGATCGCCGAGCTGAGTCACCGCCTGAGCACGGGCAGCGTTCGCAGCAGGACTTGGAGCGAACGGTCGGGCGGGCTCCAGGTCAAGCAGGGACTGGTCGGTCGCTTGAGCAAGCGCTTCAATCGCGCCGAGGCCAAGGCAAGCAGCTTTAGGTCGAAAAAAGGTGAATCGAACAACAACGACTAGTGACGACGGCGCCTTTCCGGCGAAATAAATTTCTAGCGCGACTGTATCGTTATGTTTGCATTGCAACGTTTTCGCAAATTAACAATACAGCAATAAAAAGAACAATAATTCAAAAAGAAAGATAACAATACCCACCCCATTTTACTAATTTCGCTATAGTTAGTTTTATTTGCAACTTTGCTCGGTTATTGTTTTTATTATATGAGCTGTATAAAAATGTCTTTGTCTTTTTGTCAGTTCTATACTCTCTTTTAGGACTTTCGTAAAATCGCAAAACACGTGTTTTTAGTTTTTTAAGTGAATTATCATGATTTACCTTTGTGAGACCTAAACAGCGTCGGTATACCTATAACATTCGCCGCATTGAATTGAAGTTTATTGCATTCTTGCCATTTGCCTTTGCGTGAGCCATAATGTTTAGATGTTCCTCGTTTAGTTCAGCACATGGGTGTGTAGAGTGCCAATCGAATCGCGACGGTCTTCCAAAACTAGTAAATGTTTCTGTGTTTTTTGTTTGGCGTACAAGCACATTCCAAATCTATATAAGCTTCGTTTTTAAACCCACAAAGAGTCGTAGTTGATTTTCGAAACAATCTCTCTTTTTCCTTGGTAGGAACTTTTAACAAATAACCGACAAAAAAAAAAACAATTCTGCCGTAATTCAGATAGTTTTATATTTCTCTAAAAAAATCAACGCTGTTTTGGTTTGTTTGTATTTCGCTCGTAATTATAACTAATAACATTTTTTTTATTAGAATTTAACCGCTATCCTTTAAAATCATTACAGCATTTTTGCTTGTCATATGCCTACATTCGTGTTGTATTTTTCCACTTTGCTGCTGTTTGTTTGACTAGAGTCGTTGTACCAAGTCTCGCCTTGTTTCCTATGCAATAGCGAAGTTAGTCCGAACGGTATAGCGCGACCTAACAAATATTATACCACCGTTGCTTGTGCTTGACTTTTCAATGAGAATTTAATTTAAACACTTGCTCAAATATGCGATTACTAAAATGGCTAGATTTCAATTGAGGCCTACTTGAAAAAGGTCTCCTTGGAGGAGTTGCCGAGTGCCACAGACAAGTACGACAGGTCGGAAGACTGAATTTTCAAAATCATAAAGGTAAATTTCGGTAAAAACATTGCTATAGATATCCTACTGCATTTGTTTAATTCGAAAAGAGATAGTGTTTCAAATCTCAAATCATTGGTAATTGCGCGTGATTAGAGTTTTTGCCTTTCATTCACAGCTTACAAAATAAACAAAAGAAAATAACAGCAGATGGCAAAAGTAAAAAGAATAAACTTTTTGATTTTTCCGTCGAAAATGGAGTTTCAGACAAAGAAATATGTTAATTTTTCTTTTTCGTCAAAGAAATATTTTGAGGTTGTTTTTAATAACAAACAAGTACTATTAGTATTGCTATCGCTCGGTGCGTCGCAAGGCCAACAGCGGTTTTGAAGGCTTAGACAGTGGTCTTTTATTTTTAGGGACGGCGGTGTTATGTCGAGGGAAAAATGAGTGCAATTAAAATGGCATAAAAGCAAGTTTTGTTTGTCGATTACGTAGGGGCACAGCTGGATTTAAAGTTCCAGACTACAGCGTCACTTGTTAGAAGAAACGAAAGCGGTTGGCAAGGGCGCTAGAGAGCGTTGCTAGGTAAGCGGCGAAATGCGCAGCTAATTGGCGAGCAAGAGTTATTGGTAGGATTTCGGCGTGGTCGTGGCGTTTTGCGACTTTTGTGTAATATAGTGGCACTTGGCGTGAAAAAAAGAAACACTCTGGCGCTGGGAGAAAAGGTCAAAAGGGAAACGGTACCTAATTGTAATAAATTGTTCAAAAAGTTCTCGCATACAAAAAGACTGAAAAATCTTTTTAGATAAGTTTCTCTGCACAGTACTAAACGATAAAGGATTTCTACAAGTCAATGCCTTGTGTTATAACAGGCAACTAAACCGCAACACTGTATTTGAGACAGAAATGTATCAAAAACGTATATATACATATGTTCATTTTTTAAGCTTTGACTTTCTAAGATAAAAAACACTAAGAAAAATTAAGAGACGCAACTGTTTCATCTTAGTACAAGTAACAATAACCACAGTTGCTGTAGTTGCACAAGTTTTTATGTTGCTTTTCAGAATCGCAAGCGAGCGCTGGATCTAATGGCTCCTTCCCTGATAGAGGTAAGGACTAAATCCTTGTATATGTGCCAGTTGCATTTAGTTGTTTCTAATTTCGTACTTAACAATGCATGGCCATATAAGGAAAGTATTTTCTAGCCTTGCCTTGCTTCATGGCAATTTTCGATAAATTAAGGGTTTTCAGTAAAGCTCTAAGTCCATAAAGGTAGTAAAATATTAATTATTACAACATTTTGACCTTTTGGTCGTAAAATAGACTTTTTCCGTGTTTTGCCCTCAATTAAACCTCTAAATCGCATCTATATACTACTAAACGTCATGTCAGAGAAAACATGACAATTCTACGTGATGTCGTGATATACTTTATGTATAAAGTTATGGACAAAAATCGTTCTGAAACCTATCAATTCCAACCACTTTGTCGTTAAACAGGTTAATATTTGTTACGCAGATCACAGTGGAAACCGGTCTACCGAATGGTCGGCTTTGCAAGAGGCTTTCCCCACCAATAAAAGTTCAATCGGAGATCCTATCAAAAGTTTTGTCCAACCTAAACTTCGGGAAATTGTGGTTACATTACTTTTTGGAGGGGGGTTGAGGGATTATAAAATATTGCACTTTGCCAGCGTATTTTCTATTTTAACTTTTTTCGTCATTTTTTAAATTGTGATACTTATAACCAACGCCTATATCCATAAATTGTAATTATTCAACACTCGCAAGATTTTAGCAAACCTTTGTTTTAAGATTTCTCAAAAAAAACATTTTTCTTGGTCCCTCACGTTCCAGCTTACTTCCACCACTGGTTTCAAGTAAATTGTTACTTTTTGCTTTTTCAGGTTGATAAGTGCCAGTCAGTCGCGCTTGGCCGCACCTCTACGTAAGAAGACAAACAAACGAAGAAGTTGGTCATTCACGAAACGACCTTCGTCAAAGTTTTTTCTGCCAACCTCAGGTAAAATGGGGTTTGGGTTCAATCAAAACGGGATTCTTTTTGTAAATTAAACGTATCCCGTAATAGACCTGGGCTTTAAACATGTTTGAACTGAGAGTGAATCAGTTTAAACCTAGAACAGTCTCGCGCAAAGAGGTAGAAATACAACTTTTGCCCATCTTAAAAAAGTCGACCTTCGTTTTACGTATTCCAGACGACCTAGAGAAAAACGGGGGTTTGTGAATTGTGGATAATGTACACGAAGTTATTTGCAATCAAACTGTTTAATTCATTTTTTTCATTTCGACTAATTTAATAGGCTAAATTATCCGGCAATCGATTGAAAAGGAATTTTTCGCACAATCAATATTTTTCCCCGTAACGATAAACAGCAAGGGCGTTTTTTATTATTCATTTAACGACAATCAGACGGCAGCCTTACGACTGAAGAATACCTTTTGCCGTGTCACCATTTGCAACGAGCAACACACTTTGGCTTTTCGCTGGCCCTTCCACCTAATTTCTCATTTTCTATATTTCCTGGTTTTTCGAAAACCCGTGAAAATCAACAAACTACGTTACATTGCGGTAGTTACTGCTTCCTCGAAAAATTAAACTTGTTTCCAGGTGATTTCGCGAAAAAAATTTGTCGTTTGCCCACCCGAGTTTGCGCTTTTTTCTCAGCGTTTGTTTGTTGAAGTTAGCTTGAATATAATTTGTTTTCAAAAAAGACATTAGTATCCGGTTAGCGTTCATTTAACGTAACTTCCAACACATATCAGTTGAATTTAAGTGCATACGTTTTTTCCCCATTATGTTGTACAAAGCGTCTTTGCCCTTACTCGTCCAATGTTATTTCCAAAATGCTCATCTTTTTTTCGTTGCATTTGCTTGTATTGTTTTCAGCTTTGTTTATCTCGAGTTTAAGATTTTCGTTTATTATTTAGCACTTGTCCGTTAAGAGCTACTAAGCATATTGTGAGCTCAGCAAACTCACAGAAGCCTTGACAACCTGACGATTTAACGTCTTGGCGCTAAGTAAATGAATTTAAATCTCTAAAATGTTTTCGCTTAGGTGTCAAAGATGACGAACTGAGTTATTTGAGAAGAAACACTCTCGACCTTAGAGAAAAGGTAAAAATTGGCACACCTAATTTCAGCAAATGCTCAATTTTCTACTATTGTTTGCTTTACAATACGACTAACTGAGGATCAGCGTATTTAGCCGTTATTCAGTTTCATAAATTTACATAAATTTACGAAAAATCTTCAAAAAAATCGAATGTCTGTCCTCGGTTGTTTGAGTATAGTGACGTCACAATCAATACATTTCTATTGATGCTGCCACTGTGAGTTCATTTTATGCGGCGATAAATTAACTTGCCTGTTTACTTTTAGCTGAGGGAAATGGAAAAAGTTCACGAAGAAGAAGACAATGGCAAAAAAGTCGCGCCAGCTAGGAAAGGTAAAGACCTTGTAGCATTAAATAATTATTAGGTAAAAGGTGCATTACAAAAATTAAACATTTAAATTGAACTGTAGCAGATTGACCGTTGTATAGCAATATCAGCTGACAAGTCACATCAATATTCAATAATTGCAAAGGTAAATTTATTCTACAATATTTTTTTCAGCCCGTCCAGCGTCTTCAATGGCTCGACTCCACAACGGTACGTAACGAACATCTGGTTGTTACGTCACAATTAATTTTGAGCGTTTGCTATTGTTCGATTTTAAGTTTATTATTTGCAGCCTATTTTGCTTTATTTTTTTATTAACCTGTTATTATGTCATACAATTAAGTCTGTTATGATTTAAATCTATGTATACGTTCGACCATTCTTTTTATTGCATTAATTTGTTTTTTAATTTTATGGAATATGATCTATTGTGACGTCATATATTACGTTTGTTATGATTTAAAATCGATTTTCGATCAATCAGATTCGTCGGATGAGGGCGACGAAGATAGAAGGTTTGACATTTTATTTGCACGCAAAAAAAAAATAAAGCATGACTTTTCGGCAACTAAACAACCAGCTTATTCCTGCCGTGTTTTCTGTGATGATGTTCCGGGCGAAAAAGATTTCGCCGCTTTTTTCACGCCCCTTGTAGTCAACTTTAAAAGTTGTAATTTTTTTCCAAATCTTCAGACTACAGAAAACTCTCAACTTTTCATTCTTTATTTTTTAGACGAAAAGTTTTGACTTTATGTTTTACTTTAAGCTATAAAGCTTTCCGAAATTTTATGCATCTATATTGCGCCATGAACGGTATAACAGGAAACGTCGGTGATTTCAAAAAGTGACGTCATCAAAACTAAACAGAAATGACGTCACGAATTAAAATTATAAATCACTTTGTCCCGCTTTGAAGCATGTTTTCACCTTTTGCAAATATTTTTTTATTTTTTCGATTTCCTTTTTGTTTTTTACTCTAGCATTTCTGTATGACGTCAGAAGCATGTAACGCAAGCATGTTCCGGTTGACTAACACCGGTCAGTGGAAATGAAGATGGAATGTTTTCGCATGAAGCATGATATTTCGAAGCCACTTAACCAACGTATTTAAAAGTATTTTCTTTCCAAGAACTTTGCACGAAATAACACAAAATTTAGACGAAATTTCCCTAAAAATAAATTCTAGGTTTTAGCCAAACCTCTTTATACACATTTCTACAACTGATTTCGATTCTTTTGGAGTCATTTTGAATACAATTTAAGATGTATTTAAAATTCTCGTCCAAAAATCAACTAACCTGGCGATATCACATTTCTAACCCAGCTTAACAGTATTCAGTTCCCAAATATGTGCGTTTAAACTTGTAAATTTAAATTATTGCGAGACATAGAGCAAGTTTTGTAGATTATTTTTGTCTTTTTGTATTTGCCCAAAATATTCCATCGCCTAGGACAACCAAGCAAACAAACAAATACGATTTATTAACGCTAAATTTCTGCATTTTTCACTCTAATAACGTATTTCCGTGTTTAACACAAAAACAATAAACTAATTTAAATTAAATTCCGGTAAACGTGGTAAAGTGAAAAAAATGTAAATCAAATGAAAAGTCCTTTACCACATTTTACCAGGGCAAAGTGTCCGTTCTTTCCGGCGTTCAAGACTCGCCGCCAACAAACCCCTGTATTCGTCTGACCACGCGACCGGCGGCGCCATGTCACCCCTGCAAGAGGAGGCCCTCGGTTCCGTGGCCAGCCTGCCCGACTTTATCCCCCCCGCGCAAGAAGACGACGGCGCGAGCACAAATCGCCGACACACCATTTCCTCGTGGCACGTCAAAAAGCCGCGGCCACGCGAGCGCGGTGGCGCCCCAGAGCTGGAAGTCGAGGTTTCGTGTGAAAGCGACTCTCTAGTGACGCCGGTGGTGAGCTACATCAGCCAGAAAGTGTCGACCGTGGTGGTTCGCGGCGAGAGCTCGATTCGCCGGCGACCGACTCGGCTCAACGTCGGCGCGAAACTGTCCGAGCTGGAACTCGGCGAAAAGGCGGATAAGCTCGCGGAAAGCGGAACGGCTGTTGGCGGATCGGCGCCGCGGAAACGAATCTCCGGGAAGCTTCTCTCGCAGATTATCCGCTTCTCGCCGAAAAACAAGTCGCGACGCGGAAGGACAACGGCCGAACCGCGCAAGACAATCGAAGCGCGGGAAAATTCGCAGGACTCGGTGAGCACGGCGACCTCTGGCGAGCTGAAAACGCCAAAGAAAAAGCGGAATATTTTCAAGGCCTTTGGCGCCCGACGCAAAATCCAATCGACCGGTGACGACGTCGGTGCTAAGCCGTCCTCTCCCGCTATTACGTCGTCCGATAACGACGTCGCCCGCTCGAAGCCGACAAACTCGTCGCCGAAGCAAAGCGCGCGCAAAACTGACGACGACGCGCCCGTTCTCGTGGTGACGTCGTCGAACAGCAACGACGGCGTGACGAAGGCGAGGCAGTCGAGCAAGATCGCCGAGCTGAGTCACCGCCTGAGCACGGGCAGCGTTCGCAGCAGGACTTGGAGCGAACGGTCGGGCGGGCTCCAGGTCAAGCAGGGACTGGTCGGTCGCTTGAGCAAGCGCTTCAATCGCGCCGAGGCCAAGGCAAGCAGCTTTAGGTCGAAAAAAGGTGAATCGAACAACAACGACTAGGCGAAATAAGTTTCTAGCGCGACTGTATCGTTATGTTTGCATTGCAACGTTTCCGCAAATTAACAATACAGCAATAAAAAGAACAATAATTCAAAAAGAAAGATAACAATACCCACCCCATTTTACTAATTTCGCTATAGTTAGTTTTATTTGCAACTTTGCTCGGTTATTGTTTTTATTATATGAGCTGTATAAAAATGTCTTTGTCTTTTTGTCAGTTCTATACTCTCTTTTAGGACTTTCGTAAAATCGCAAAACACGTGTTTTTAGTTTTTTAAGTGAATTATCATGATTTACCTTTGTGAGACCTAAACAGCGTCGGTATACTTATAACATTCGCCGCATTGAATTGAAGTTTATTGCATTCTTGCCATTTGCCTTTGCGTGAGCCATAATGTTTAGATGTTCCTCGTTTAGTTCAGCACTTGGGTGTGTAGAGTGCCAATCGAATCGCGACGGTCTTCCAAAACTAGTAAATGTTTCTGTGTTTTTTGTTTGGCGTACAAGCACATTCCAAATCTATATAAGCTTCGTTTTTAAACCCACAAAGAGTCGTAGTTGTTTTTCGAAACAATCTCTCTTTTTCCTTGGTAGGAACTTTTAACAAATAACCGACAAAAAAAAAACAATTCTGCCGTAATTCAGATAATTTTATATTTCTCTAAAAAAATCAACGCTGTTTGGTTTGTTTGTATTTAACTCGTAATTCTAACTAATAACATTTTTTTATTAGAATTCAACCACTATCCTTTTAAATCATTACAGCATTTTTGCTTGTCATATGCCTACATTCGTGTTGTATTTTTCCACTTTGCTGCTGTTTGTTCGACTAGAGTCGTTGTACCAAGTCTCGCCTTGTTTCCTATGCAATAGCGAAGGTAGTACGAATGGTATAGCGCGACCTAACAAATAGTGTGCAACCGTTGCTTGTGCTTGACTTTTATGAAAATACAATTTAAAACACTTGTTCCAATATGCGATTAATAAAATCGCAAAATTTCAATGAAAACCTACTTGAAAAAGGTCTCGCCAGAGGAGTTGCCGAGCTGCGCAGAAAAATACGACAGGTCGGAAGATTGATTTCTCAAAAAGAATAAAGGTAAGTTTCGATAATTGCTGCAGATGTCATTTATTAATTGAGCTGGGTTTACTATTTAATGCTATAGGTAATAAAATTGATACTTTTTCGGTTTGATTTGCAGCTTACAAATAAACTATCAGCAGCTGGCAATAATAGAAAGGGCCAACTTTTTTATTCGCTCGTCGAAATTAGAGTAAGCAAGGAATTTTCAGACAAAAAATACGTTATTTTTCCTTTAACGTCAAGGTTGTCTTTGGCTTGCAGAAATATTTTAAGGTCGTCTCAAATTTTACGGTTGTTCTTAACAATAAACAAATATTCCTAATATTGTTATCGCTTGGTGCGTCGCAAGGCCAACCGCTGTTTGTTATGGGGATTTAACTGCGGGACAAATCAAGTTAAAACGCCAAAATGAACATCTGTGTCGAAAATCTCACGTCTACCTATCGTATGCATGCCAGAAGGTTTTTTTTGGCACATAGCTCCCCCATTAATTGCACCTTTGGAAAAAAAACTATATAGGTTGCCTGATTTAATAACTTAGCAAGTTGGCTAAAAGGGCGTTACAATGTTTTTTACTGTATAGAGCACCAAACGGATAATGCCCCAAATCTTTTTTACCGCAATGCGGCAGTAGAGTGCTTTTAAACAGCAAAAAGTGCTTTATCACTCATAGTGGACTAAATAATAGTTTTAATCTGTGAAACCCACCACTATAGTATTTAATATGTAAAATGTATATTTACTATGTAAACTAGAGCCGCCAACTGTACCACTAGCCAAGCACAGTTATTATAGCGTTTGCAGTGTATTGTTATTAGTGTTTTATTGTTAAGTATTTTATTGTATTTTTAGTATTTTATTGTATTTTAAATAGAATGGCAAGAAAGCTGTGTTGGGAAAAAGGCTTAATTAATTAACATTGTAGTAGCATTAAAATCAATGGTAAAAGTAAGTCGTAATGGTCCGGTAAAAAAATGGAACCTCTTTCCTGCAAAACATGTTTTAAGGTACGTTTATTTTAGAAAATTATTTTATTTTCATCTCTGATAAAAACAATGGATGATCTTTTGGGTAATGTACACTGCTGTAGTAACCAGAAATAATCGTGAATTAAATATAGCTGACACGTTGCACACATAATTGTTTTTTATAAAAATGTATTTGTTTAACTACAAAGCTGTCATTGTCTCTTAAAGCACAATATTACCAAAATACATAAAGAAGTGAGTAAGGAAGCGTTCACAGAAAATATTCCTGTACAAATATTGTTTTGTAATCGTTGACACAATATCGAGGGTCCAGACTTTTGGTTGGGACAGTTGCGTGACTTTTTTAGAGATGGCGTCACTAAGTTAGGTCATAACGGAACGTCACAAACCCAGTAACCTAGGAAATCGGTCGAACTTGCGAAAAAAAATCATGTATTCAAGGGTTGGAAAAATGTTTTTTTGGGGGGATCCATTAAGTTAAGATGTTTCTCACGATACACTAGGACAGTGGTCGGCAAACTTTTTTTGTCGCGGCCCAATTTACTCTTTTCAGAGATATTGGAGGCCCACGACGTAAAACCACTACGAAAACAGTGGCGGATTTAGGATATTTCAATTTGGGTTAAAACATTACACGGCGCCCTGATGCCCAACACACTGCCATGTCATAATGTGGAACATAATATAAAACGAAGGTTGGTTATACGCGCGAAGCGCGAAAAAAATTTGTTTACGTAGAGTTGGAAAAAATATAGTCCGATAGGCCCTCAGGGCCATATTTGGCATGTGGGCCTTTCCAAGCTGAGTGAATTTAAAAAGTCTATGCCACACCAACTTTTAAATAAAATGCAATAAATTTACGGCTTTCACGCGGCCCACAACTACTTGAAAACACTAAACTATCCAAAAGTAACTCGCGGCCCACTTAAAACGGCTCTGCGGCCCACATTTGGGCCGCGGCCCACAGTTTGCCGACCACTGCACTAGGACATGGTTGCGTACCAGGGTTATGTAGGACAACCTTTAGGCTTTTGACGGCCGCATTGACAGTATTTTCTTTCTCACGACCGCCAGTTGAATATTTTTAGAGATTACTTCAGAAAACTAAGCCAAAACGTGTCGCCATAAAATATTAATTTTACTCGTGCAAAAACATAAAAAGAATCGCGCGAAGTGCGAATAAAATGCTTTTTTTTTGGCAAAAACTTTTAATTAAAACAAAATGGGATTAGGCACATAAAAGCAACCGCATATTGTTGAAAATATTGGCAATTTAACAAAAATTGAACTTTTTTTTGCCTTGCTATACGGATTCTGTTACTATTTTATAACTTACTGTCACATCCGAAGTGATATTTTCGAATTTAAATACGTTTTGTTCAATTATTAAAAATAATTGGCGTATAGACAAGGAAACAAAGTTTAAAAACTTTCTTGTTTGGTTGCCGGATCCGAACTTAAATGCTAAAGTTGAGGTTAAGTTATTAAAGGAAGACCCCTCAATGGGGTCGCGCAAAGTTGTCAGGGGAGTCGCCGTGTACAACTTTTCAAACGAAAAAAATGACAAAGGAAAACATAAAAGATATAAACTAACAATTTAGCAGCAGAAAAAGAAAAACCACCGCCAGGCTAGCAATTGTCTTAATGACATTTGGCCTAGTGATCAGTGGTGTTTATGACGTCACAATTACTTTTTTTATGACTGGTCTAATCTCAAGTTTAACAGCCTTGTCTAATTTCAATATGAATCGTGGTAAATTGACCAGCGAAGAACCGTTTGCCGATATACTTGTTAAAATTCTATATGTAGCAACATTCGTAATTCAATTCTCCGTAAACAAGATTTTTTTCCACTTAAACAATTCATTGAAACCATTGTGTGTAAAAGTGTGATATTTTTAAATTATAGCTTATGGTTCAGTTCGATTTTTATTTGTTTCGCAGATTTCAGATTATGATAAAACTGTTAATTGTGGTCCACAAAGGTGTTTTACTAATTATAAGATAAAACTGACTTTTGCCGGGGGACGCAACCATATAAAAACATAAAAATTACTATTAAATTAATTCATATCAAGAGTTTAACACTTGAAAAACTTGTAAATCAATTTGTATTGTTCAGTTTAAGTTACAGTCTAAAGATTTGGGAAAAATTCCAACTTTCAAAGTTCACTACAAGGGGCGTGAAAAAAGCGGCGAAATCTTTTTTCGCCCGGAACATCATCACAGAAAACAAGGCAGGAATAAGCTGGTTGTTTAGTTGCCGAAAAGTCATGCTTTAGTTTTTCTTTGCGTGCAAATAAAATGTCAAACCTTCTATCTTCGTCGCCCTTATGTATGCAAGTAATGTACGTAATATATGTATGTGTGTATTGTTTTGTATGTAATGCAAGTTATATATATAACGTATGTAATTCGAAGTTAGTGTTTTAATTTTACAGTTTTATCTAACTGAATCTAAACCAGGAGACAGCTGACTCGATGAACCTTACGGTATTTCGCTGTCTCCTGGGAATGTTAAATATTTCCGAGCATTTTGATTACGTCGATTTTCAAATTTTATGTGTCAAATAAAAATAATATCTCATCCTATTCTATTCTTATCCATAAAACTGATTGGTCGAAAATCGATTTTTAAATCATGCAACTAGAAACGTCATTTACAAACAAATTGAAAAACCATCGGCACTAACCTGCAGCTTTTCGTATTAAAATATACATTCTCAGTTTCTATAAAATTCAACATATGAAAAAAACGCCAAAACAGTAAAATACGACAAAGATCTATATCGGGTTTTGGTTTTCGTCGCTGTTGTTGAACAAAATAAACAAACTGTGCGGCTTCCTTGAAGTTAGATCTTTATGATGTCAAGTTTATATGTTGCATTGTGACGTCAAGTTTGAAAAATATTGCATGCTCCGGCATACAAAAAATGTAAAAGAACTATTTTTATTTCCAATCAGTTAATATTTATTAATACAGACATTCTCAGTTTTCTGTAACAGTGAACAAGAAGAATCGCCAAAACCGTAAACTACGACAGAGGGCTTTATTGGGTTTTACTTTGATACATTGTTCTTTACAGCGGAAATCATTTGCATTTAATGCGAGAGCACTTCATGGTTGATTTCAATTTCGATGATACTGTTCGATATTGATCGAGCGATGCTATAATCCGCTTATGAGGACAACAGATCGTTGTACCAGACTTACTGACAATGTACAATATATCAATGACCAAGGTTAGACTAAGGACATACAACAGTTGGGCCAGGTTGGGTTTGAATTTTCGAAGCTGGATTAAAAAAAAAAAAAGGAATTGCTGTAACTGAATATTATAGAAACTAAAGAGCTTTCTCGAATGCATTAGAACCCTTTGTTATGTCAGTAGTAACACTAACTAGGTTAAAAGTGTAAACATTCTGGAAATAGAATAATTTTTACCTCATAATATTGTATTGTTACCTCACAATACCAGTAGTAGCATTGTGATATAATGTAACGTGTACAGCAGTGAGTTAGTATTACGAATGTGTTCCGTAAAGAGATTTTATTATATCAGTAGTAACATTACCTATAAGCAAATATCGCGGAACCTACGGAAACTTTCGAACTTGTTTACCGCCTTTATAGTACGAACATTACCATGAGTAAATATGTCGAAATTGTAGATTTATTTAGCTTACATTTGACGCCTTTATTATATCAGTAGTGGTATTACGTTAGGCGATTATTGTAAAAATTGGAGAAACTTCAGAATATTTTTACTCAATAACAATATTAGTAGTAACATTGTTGTTTAGTTCAACTGGATACGTTTGTAGGTTATCGGTAGGGATTTCTTTGGTAAAGGTATACACGTTAGACTTTAATAGATTTGCTGTGGAAATGACCATATTATAGTGATAACAATTGTGGTAATTATATATTCTTAGTATTTGTTTTTTAACTCAATACCAGTAGTAGCTACTAATTGTGGTTTAGTAAGCAGTAAACGTTGTAAGTTGGCATTAGGAAATTTGGCCTGTTTGAAGAGAATTGCATTTAGTAAAATTGTATTGAGCTATTTAAACATTGTGACAGCTTTTTGTTAGAATGGGAAACTTTTTTGTCGCGGCCCAAAGCACTCTTTTCAGAGCTATGGAAGGCCCACTACATAAAACCACTACGTAAAACTGGCGGATTCAAGATAGTTAATTTTAAGGTAAATATAACACGGCGCCTTGGTGCCCAAAACACTGCCATATCATAATGTAAAACATACTATAAAACGAAGAACATACGCGCGTAGCGCGATATCTTTTTTCAATTTCGTTCAATTTAAGTTGGCCAAATATAGTTCGACAGGCTTCCTGGACCACATTTGGCACGTGGACCTTTCAAGCCGAGCCGATTTAAAATTCTATGCCATAGCAACTTTTAAAATGAAGTGCAATAAATGTACGACTATTACGCGGCCCACAACTACATTATAACACTAAGCTATATTCAAAAGTAACTCGCGGCCCAATACAAATGGCTGTGCGGCCCACAGTTTGCCGACCACTGAACTAGACAGTACCAGTAATAATTTCGAATTTATTTAAAATGAGCCATATTTGAGTTTACGTGCGCGATTTTCTAACAACTGCCTCAAGCTTTGGAGAAATCTTGCTTAGAACCAATCCTAATAAAACTAAGAATGTGAACTACTGCAGACAGCGACCCAGCCAAATCAAACGGCGGCAAAATTTAGGTCGTGATTTATGATTTGAAGAAAAACACTGTGCGAGTTTTGTCAACTACCAATAATAATTTCTGTAATATATTTTTCTGTTTAATTTTTGGTGGTCCTCTCTTTTTAATTCATAAAAAAAACTATTTGATGATCGTAAAAAAAACGATTTAATGCTCTTAAAGAATGGTATCAAGTGGGATATGCACGTAAAAAAATGATTATTTTTCTGGAGCATAGCTTAATCTTTTCTGAAGTAGGATTAATTTAATGTTGAAGTACTTCCGTGATCCATTACTATCATTGAGATTGCCTCAACCAGAAACAATATCACCCTGTTGAAAAGGAATAAAGCTATATGAAACGTTCACGAAATGCCTATACTTCTGTATGAGATTTGATATTTATTGTACGTTTAACTACAACCTTTAGCCATTATCTCAAGATTTAATTTAAAACGTTTACAAAATGCTGCGTAATTCTATACGGGATTTGATTTTCATTTTACAGTTCCACCATTATGTCAGCTTCATATAATTTTTTTACAAAATACAAATGTGGCTTTCAAGCTAGGTTAATGTCTATATGGATTGATTTTTATAACTTTCCATAAGTAAATGTAGAAATCAATGCATTAATCTCAACGGGGTTTCACATTACTTTAACCAAAATTAGTCTGATATTGTCAAAGTTAAAGGGTGGGTAAACAGTTTTAATATCGTAAAAAACATCGCTATATGGGAAGCCCCATTCTAGAGATTTACTAACCCTGATCACAGTTGGACAACGTACTTTACCAAAAAGCGCAGTAAAGGTAAAAAATCACGGGATAAGTGTTGAATTAGCAACGCTGATTAGTCCAATTAAGTTTGCCTTTGAACAAATTAGTCTAATTAAAACGGGCAATTTCTACCATATCAGTTTAATACTACCAAATATCAAAAAGTAATTATTCAGCAACTATAGGCGACAAAATGTGAAATCATTCAAAGCCGTTTTTTAAGAAACTTCAATTTTAAACCAAGTCTAATGGAACAAAATATTATTTCAAACCAATAAGTCTTATATCACGAAAAAGACAGAGAAAAAAACTAGTCTAATCTTGAAAACAGCGAACAGTACAGTAAAAATTCCAAGTATATTTCGAAACGTGTAAGATATATATATATTTTTTTCTTTTTGAGGGGGGGAGGGGGGGGGGACAAAAAAATAAAACAACTAAAACAAAGCGAACAAAAAAATAAACAACTAAAACTATGATTTTTAGATTGTTCAAAAAAAAACAGGTATAAAGCACAAAATAATTTCTTACAATTTTAAAGAGATATGTATTTCGCCTTATAAATAGGCACCGTTAGTTTCTGAGCAATAAACAAACATGTTTAAATTGTCTAAAATGTAGTTCAAATATATAATAATAATAATTAATAAATAAAATAAAATCACGATTTTAACTAGGATTCAATTTATCAAAACAATTAAGACCAATTTCAAACAAATTAGGCAACATTAAATCAAGTTTACATCAAACAAATTTGCCCAATTTACACCAAGACAAATAAAGTCTTAAAACGGCCAAAAGATTTCACAAATGTCCAATTAGTAAAAAGGCGAGGCTGAATAGCACACAAGTTGGGGAGCCGCCGAGCTGATCAATGTCGGACAACGATACATTATTTCTTGCGGCGCTGGCAAATTGCTCGCGTTTTGAATAATTAATGCTTTGTTTCGGGAGAGAGCTTTTAGAGAGGTCAACCCAGAGTACCGGGGCACACATAGAACGTGAATATTATTCAGACTAACGAAAACAGCAGCAGTATATAGTCTATGTCGCGTTGCGCGTTTAAGGCAAAGCCATGATTTTCTTGCGAATTTTCAACTTGGTCTGTCTAAATCCGGTTTGTGAAAAATTGTATTACTTCTTTTGTAATTTTGAGTCGTGCTAGACTGGTTTTGGGCAAAATTTAGTCTTGTTTGCTTCAAATTTTAAGAAATTTTAAATATTTCCTCGAGTTTCAACCTAGGAATAGTCCGACCTGTAGACCGTTTTAGTAGTTGCTTTTGTAACTTAATTGGCCTTCGGTCAGCCCAGTGTAAAAGTTTAAGATTTTTCTGGCAAATTTATATACTTGTTGTTTTGCAATTTACGGAAGATTTTAGGCTTTTGTTGCACTCTAGTCGCCATTTTAATCAAGGCAAATAGAATTGATTTATCAATTTAAATCTAGCCTTCCGCCAGTTTAATAATAGTTAAGGTATTTCCACCATCTTGCCACAATTTTAGGACAATATATATAGAAATTCGTTATATAAAGAATAAAACAATAATTGAGGTTATAACATATAATTATGTTATCATTTCAATACACTGTATACAGCAGCAATCTTTAAAAACTAAAGAAAATCTTCAGTTAGTAAATCAGTTAGTAAAAAGTTTTTTTTGCAAATTTAAAATGTGGTTTAGAATGAAAAGAACAACTTAAAACAATTGAAACATTTCCTAAAAAAATTGTTTTTTAATCGTGTTATAGTGGCACTCTATGGCTAAGGCATTTTTACCATCTTACTGAAATCACCACCGTATGCCGTGTATGGGTATTGATTAGCCAAAGTCCAATTAGACATCAATGATCGATAAAAACAACATTTGCGAATAAGGTGAACTTTTTGCATTATATGTAGCAGTCCTTCGCAACCGGTGTGCCGCGAAGTACCCAGATTTTTTCGCTTTTTCCCAAAGGCACTGTCTAAAATTCAGTGCCTATATATTACAATAAACGTACAGCTTGGCAGGAATTAATACCTTACTTTGTTTACATTTAAAACTTATTTAAACCTATTATTATGTTAAATTCCACTAAAAAAATTTTGTTTTGGAAAAACGTGTTTTATATCCTGGTTGGTGTTAGTCAAATTTATCTTAGTTGGTGTTTCAAATGAATATTTGGACATTCAAGCATACAATACAATGTACCCTAAGTCAGGGGTCGGCAACCTTTACTGCACTGCGGACCGGTTTAAAACTAAAATTTTGTCGCGGACCGGCCTTAAAAAACAACAGATGTTCAGAAAAGGAAATTTATTACAACCTTCAATGCGAACTTTATGCTTGTTTTGCCGCAAAGAGATGCTCCCATCTAAGAATTATTGAACTTATTGAAACCCGCGAGCGGCATCGGGCCAGCCAAACAATTTAGTTTAACCTAGCCCCCGGCTCATTTTAATAAAACTTTTAGGCCTTTACGTTTTTTTCTTAAATTAAATGGTATAACATAATTAACAATTCCTATATTCTTAACAGCTTCTCAAAATAACGATATTTAAGTTCGTTTTTCACCAAAATTTTAATCTTACAACCAGTTCCTCGCGGATCGGCGTTTGCCGACCACGGCCCTAAGTCACACGAGTTGGAGCGTCCCGTTTAATAATTTTAAAGATTTTAATTTAGACATAGGAGAAAATAATATCCCAAAGTTTTGCGCCTTCGTCACATATCAGCATAAACCGTCCATTTCACTGTGGTGGCGGAGCACTGATTAAAAGCAAGTTGTTACTTCCAGAAAATTGCTATCTTGAATCATTTATCAAAAAAAAAACATGAAAATAGCATGCATTTTAAACTAACTAAAATGCCGAGTCCGATAATTAATATAGCTATCAAATACTGCTAGTTCTAATATCTTTCATATTTATTTCCATGTCCATATATATTTTGAAATATGTTTGTAAGCTTTAAAAGAAAGAAGAAAGCTATCGTCATAGAATGACGTGTCAGAATTGTCATGTATTTGACTGTGATTTATTCCGCATTGCGCTGTAGATCACTTGAAAGCCTGCAAACCAGGGCTGCGGAGTCGGAGTCGGGACTCGAGTCAGACTACGTAAGACTATGCATCCAGTCCCGAGTCCGACGTGCGCATGCGCAGTAGGAAGTTTCGAAACTGATAAGGTACTGTAAATTATAAAGATTGAATAGCAAATGGTGAAAGTTTAACTACCGCGTATGGTGGATAAATGATTGAAATGACACCCCTATGAGTGGATTGCTGAATATTTACGTTGTTGTAGTTACGAAAATGTGTAGAATCAAGGCTATAGAGTTGAGCCGGACCCGGGACTTGGCGGATTCGATTTAATTCGCTGAAGCTAAACTAGGGACTCGAGTAAGACCACGTAAGACTATACCCGACGTAAAACTATACGCGAATTTATCGAAAGGCATTTACAGACCATTCCAGCTTACTTTCACTATACTGACTTAAGTGATGGTAATAATGCTATTCGATACAGTTTAATAGCTCGATAAGCGCACCGCTTCGAACAACAATCAGTCAGCAAGGTCTTCAACTTTTAATATAAATATGCATTCCGCCATCTAAATGAATCGCAACAGTGATTTATCTGTACTAATAATAGTACAACATAATCTATTGTTAAAAATGTAAAATAAATAAATAAAATACATTAAAGACTAACATGGAAAAATACAAGCTGAGATTTATGCCAATAAGTAAAGTTAAAAAGAACAAGAATCATGATACGTGAGCGGCTGCAGAAAGCCACTGAAAAAACATGGCCCGTAGGCAATCGGTATGTGAATCAGTGACTGAACGAAACACGGTAGATAAGGAAATCGGATTACGGTGGAAAGCAAAAAACTTACACCCCGAAAAAACAAAGTTAGAAACTTTTAAGGTCGGTATTATGTGTACTGTTGTAGGGCAAGATCTTGTTGTTGAAACCCATAATAAGCTTCTGTACAGTTTATTGACATTTGAAATCGCCTAAGCTGCTATGTATATTCATAATGTAAATGTAAACATATTTCTTGATTACATATTTGTCATGTGTTGTGTTTAATTCTTATTCAGTTTTTGTTTAACAATTGATATTGTGATAAACTTTGACGAAACAATCGGACATGAATAAAGTATTCTGAGGAACAAAAATGAAAAATGCAAAACAGGACAAGGTAAACAAAAAAGTAAAATATTTTGTCAATATCAGTATCTGCTCGTATCTGATGAAAACGTTTAATTTTCACATTTCGGGCAAATTTACATGTTACTGTTGATATTTTTTGCCTAAACGGTTAAATTTTTTTTTTAATAAAAATACAATAAAATAACCAAGCGATTCTAAACCGAAGTTGTTTTAACTCAACCTCTACAATAACAAATCATCAATGAACAAATGGATTTTTTGTTTTACAAATCAAATCGATTTTCTTTAAAGTTTTCTAAAAAGTTGAAAATCATGTAAAAAAAACAAAAAGTTATCACCATACACGTAAAAGCCTTTTCTAAAAAAATCTACATTCAATATTCCATTCCCACATGATTAACGTGATTTTATTCCAGTTGATACAAATATGTTATTATTAACCATTTGATGTTCGTTTTATGACTAAACCTATTGATAGGAATGTTTTCTGTCCACTGATCTCTGTTCAAGAACTTTTTTAAAGAGTTATGTATTTAGTTATGCAGTGAAAACACTGGCAGTTTCATAAACTTTCATTTTGTATGTTTTTTCTTTAACGTATTGGAGTGATTTCTACTTATTCGACTAAAAAAAATTTTTGTTTTGTCTCAGTGAAATAGCACCAGAGCAAAAGAAACTTAAAAAGTAAGTTTTTAATTCTTGGCATTTATAATAATTTGTGTCGCGTGTAATTATTTATGCTTCACATAAAAAGTGAGTTTTGCGAAATTTTGTAGCCTACCTTAAACATGCTTTGGTTGTATAACAGTCAAACTATGTTATTCAAAGCAACGATTTGTAGCCGCTTTTGATCGCGTAATTAGCGATTTTTTACTTAATTTAAATTATATAATTTACAGGAGATTAAAATACTCTTTCGCCTCGTCTTTTTGTTTGTTTATTTTAACGTTACACAAAATAAAAACTGCTAATATATGTTTAGTCGCATCGCCCTGTTTAAATACAGCTAAAAAACGTTATATAAATCTAGAATTTTTTGTATCTGCTTCTTTCTGCTTTTCAAATATTTTTGACATTTACAAACTTTTTCGAGGTTCTCTCAAGCATTTTGTTTGAGGTTTAAACCTCGCCAAAACTCGCTCAACTGAGCCACGATCATTTCACCTTATATAAAAATTCGCCCAATTTTACCGTATTTGATGATCAATTTCTAATGAAAAAGCAACAGGCCATAAATACAAGCAAAATATACATTTTGAGTTAAATCCGTTAAATCTGTCTTAATTCGAGGAGTATGCAGACGTCGGGTAATCTTTACTCCACATTTAACATTAATAAATTAAAATCTGTTGAGACTGGAAATTAAACTTAACTTTGTTTGTATCAATCGTGCGAATTTTTAGCGAACTTTTACTCCCCATTTATGTAAATAGACAAGCCCGAGGGCGCCACCAATCAATCGTGCAGAAGCGCGCGAAAGCTGCTTGCAACCGAGTCCCGGACGAAACGAAAAACCTGGAGGACACAGTTTGTAAACTCGACACCAACTATCTCCTGCTATTTCTCGGCTTCTTTAAGGTAATTTACATCTGGTCAGTGAATTAAGATAAACTGATGAGAGAAAGCAGCAAACTTTTTATTGGACACAAGCAATGTTGTAAACAAGTCATTCTGAAATCCCAGTCAAGTCATTTATAAAATAACTCAAGTCCAAGTCGAGTCTTTTGCAAAAATAACAAGTCAAGTCCCAGTCCAAGTCATCTGTTGCCCAAGTCAAGTCCAAGTCAAGTTATAATGAGAGCAAGTCAATTTTAAGTCATGTCATTGATAAAAAAAAGTAAAGGTTAACTGTTAAACTATTAAAATTGGTAAACTCGTCTGATTATAAGCAATAATTTAACTAAAAAAGTAACACAAACGCAATATAAAGCACTAAAAGTGGTGTTCAATGTGCAGAACCTGAGATAAATCCAATAAAAACTCTTAATTTAATCCCAAGCTATTTGACAAAATGACTTAAGTCTAAATCAAGTCCTTTGTTCAAAAGACTTACGTCAAGTCAAGATATTTTGGTCAAACGAACTAAGTCAAGTCAAGTTACAACAGTGACATAAATGCACTTAATCAAGTCAATGACTTAAGTCATTAGAACACTGGACATTAGCAATGTTGTAAACAAGTTCTTTGTAATGACTTAGTCCCAGTCAAGACATTTATAAACTAACATAAGTCCAAGTCTTTTCAATAAGACGCAAGTCAATTTCCAGTCAATTCGTTAATATAGCCAGACAATTTCAAGTCAAGTCATTGTCATCAACATAAAACATTAAACTATTTCGATTACGAACAGCAACTCAACTAAATTATAACAAAAATGTAACAATCTGTATCATATATCAAAATTGTTGATGTAGAAATTTGAAGCCTGCAACCCAATTTTATACAAAAGTGTAAAAAAAGAACACTTTATTTTAACCCAAGTCATGACTTAAGTCATAATCCTGAAAGTTGTATCTTTCTTGAAGCAATAAAATTACTTAAATGCACTTAAGTCACTGTTTTCAAATGACTTGATCTGACTTGATATAAGTGGTTTTGGTAAAATGACTCGATTTGTCTTGTGCTTTCATTTGAAATTTTATGACAAGGCCACATATCATACTATTTTTATTTAAGTTATAGCTCATAATCGAAAGTACAAATTGTGATTGTTTTTTGTTTTATTTTTGTATCAATGACTTTACCTGAAGTTGACTTGTTCTAATAATTACTTGACTAGTACTTGACTTAGACTGAGACTTAAATCATTTAAGGTGGCTTGTATACAATACTGGTAATTGGCAAAAGTACCTTAGAAAAGCTATATACAGTACCAAGGCCAACAAAGGTATAATTAAATAAACAAAAAAAAAAATAGATAAATGCCTTTTTGTACTTGTGACACATTTTCTATGGAGAGTGGTATTGGTTCTTATTCATAAAACTAAATTTAGAAATAAAACAAAATTACTTTGCCGAAGCCATTGCCACAAAATGGACAAAACAAGGTAAAATCTACTTTTTCTTGTGAATTTCAGTTACTACTTGTGGTGCCCCTTCTGATTTCGGGGGTGATCTTAATCAGCGTCCGCAGCGCAGCCCTGGAGCCATATGCGGCGCCGACCCAACCCCCCCATGTTGATCCCAAAGTCGAGGTCACAGCGGTCAACAAATATGAAGAGACGGCTAACAGTGGAAAGTAAGAAAATGGATTTTAATGCGAATTATTTTTATTTATATTTGGTTTTGGTCTATCACAGGGCTACTCAGCTATTTTTAGCAAAGGTCCTTTTACAAAATGTTAAAATTTGCTTAGGTCCGTTATAAGTCTCATGAAATCATTTACAGTAATACAAAATGTAATACGGTATAATTTACACATGCCCTTCGCTTCAACTGTGAATCCTGTAGTGTCCGTTACTGCAGAAAGGGTTTTCTATGAAAAGCAGCAATTGTTTGTCCAAAAAAAACTCATCAAATCACATCGCTAAGTAAATACTGAGACCGGATTCAACACTGAAAAGGTCCGCATCATTCGGACCTCGGTCCGCCAGTTAAGTAGCCCTGGGCTATCAGGTTAATTTTTTATAATTACTCTTTGAAGTAAAGAAAAAAATGGGTTCATTGTCGATATTTGATTTTGGGCTTTTTTAATTGCGTATTTTTTTTGTTTTTTAAAGAATTCTAATGAATGTAATTTTAAGTGATTTTTTTTATATTTGTTTTTAAGCTTTTTAAATTGCGTTTTTTTGTTTTTGACGAAAACTTAGTGTTCTGTTTAAGAGTTTTAATGTATTTCTAAAGTGAGTTTCGTTCTGTTAGTATTTGTGCTGGTATATAACGTTAATTTTATTTGATTGCGTGATTTTAAGATTTGACGAAAGCTAAATATATTCTGTTTGAAGAGGATTGAATTATGAGGTTACTGCAAATAGTAAAAAGTTAAAATTAATTACAAATGTAATTTGTTTTTTAGGAAAAAAATATATTGTCGATATTTGTTTTTTGCTATAACGTATTCTTGTAATTGATTTATACTTTAGGGCGCATGGATCTATATTGGTTGGCCGATTGTAAATCTTACTGACATCAAGTCAATCTCTTATGACATAATATCAATAGTTTGCTTGCCGTTCAATATTTTGTGTTTCTGTTGAATTAAAAAAGTACTTGTTCATGTAATCAAACCCTTTAACTCACTAGGCAACATACAGTGGAAGATATCCCTAAAGTGATTTAGACACTGTTCTTTTTGTCGTTTTTTTGCATGGCTAACTCTCAAGGCAATATATTAGGCGCTGTTCAAATAATTAAAATGTTTTCATGTGTTTATGTTGAATTAAACAAAGCTTGAAAAACTACTTCTTCATATGGTCAAACCCTTTCAACTACTTTTGAAGTAAAATAAAGTACTTTTGAAGTAACTTAAAGAAGAAATTTGATTTTTTGTGTTTGGTAAACTCTCAAACCAATATATTAGGCGGCGTTCAAATAACAAAAAAATGTTATTAATTTATGTGTTTATGTTCAATTAACAAAGTTTAAAAAACTACTGGTTTATATGGTAAACCTCTTTTAACTAAAAAGTATGAAACTAAGAGGTCCGCAAACTGAAAATTGCGTAATAGCACATGTTTGAATATTTCCAACCAAGCATTGTGGGTGTGCAAGTTATATGGCACCCTTATATGAGTGGATTGCTTAATATCCACCCTATTTTGTAGTTATGTAAAAGAGACGAATACAAGCTGCAAAGTCGGAGCTGGACTCGGGAGTCCGACTCGGGTCCTTTTTATGGGTTGGAGTCAGTCTCTGGTTCTGTTTTAACCGAGTCCGCAGCCTTGGTAGATTTAAACTAATTTAAAAATCTTTTTTACTTCTGTGTGTTGTACAGAAACGAACCGACACAGACCTCGTACGAAATAAGACAGATCGGGAACGAAAGCTTGGCGCCTGTTTGGACAGCCATTATGGTGAGTTATTTGGAAAATACTAAAAAGTGTGTGTCTGCTAAAACACACATATGTGTACAGTGTGTTTTTTAAGGTGTTTTGGGGGACCGAAACGGTCCTCCAAATTTCTCCAGTGGTTTCCCAAATTTTGGACTTAACTTTTTGGTATTTAAATGAAACACTTGCGGTCTCTTAGAACTGCTTAGCGGTCACCCAAAACAAACCTTTAAAAAAAAACCTGCATATGTGCTTTTGTATGTTTTTGTATGACGCCGTATTTCTTTCATAGGTAAAAATAACATACTCATGTATGTCACCGTATGTTTTTCATAGGTTTAAAAAGCATAGGTTTAAAAAGCTCATGTAATGTATTAACTCTTTGGTTAAATTGTTTTTTTTGTTAGTGCCAAATATACGGTAATTACATTCCAAAACTGAGTACTTCAACCGTTACTCAACGTTAGAATTTCACGCCTTTAAGAGGTACCTATTGTTGTGTTGGAACACTAACTGTAAAAAGCCGTCGTAAATTTGGCAAAACACACATCTTGAAACACTAAACAGCATTGATTTCACAGCTGGCAACTTCGGCGGCTACTGACTTTATCACCGTTCGCAAAAGAAGGGGATCTACCGTAAGTGATACTCATTATACATTATTGTTAGTGAAAAAGTTGTATTAAAATCTGTCAACAGCAATCTAAAACACATTTTGGCTTACCTTTTTTGCGTGATACAAATTTAGGTGAGCATTGACACTCTTATTAGCGCAATACACATTAATACAGAAATATTTTCGCCCTGTAAAGTAATTCAGTACATATGGGGATATTTGCACTACAATGGGATACATATATTAATATAGTAAGTTTAGAGACAAAGAATTAGCATATCGGTTGAAACAGTATTATGTTCGTTTGTGATTAAATAACCAAAGAGTTAAAATGATTTCAAGGTAACTTTATTTCCAACCGACAAAAAATAGTGGAAACTTTAAAACGTTTCGCTTATAGATTTCGTAAATTATGTTTTCCCCTATATTATTCGCAGTAAACTAAATATTACAGATTCCTGTACGGTGTACCCACATAACTAAGTATTGCTGCAAAATTGGTAAAAAAAATGTTCGCAGTATACAAATTACTAACGGTAGCCTAAAGCAAATTGCAGCTAACTTATATTGCGCGAAATTATGCTTTTTTTTAGATCGTGGTCTACATGTTGATATCTACGGTTTCTTTTGTGGCCTGTATCCTTTGCATCGAGTACGACAGACTCGAGATTATACGGATCAACAGCAGCCCGTACAGCGAAAAGCTTAATCTGCATTTTCGACTGTAAGTTGTTTTTATTTACAGAACAAAACTTGAGCTTCTGGCAAATGGCGCTGCCCCTTTTAATGGTTAATGGTATCAAATACATAAGTATTAATTAGAAGAACATTGAACTAATTGCGCGTTGAATAAGGATGTCCGATGTTTGGCATTTTATTCCACGGAGTCGAACCGTTTGACTTTTCCGGTTCAGGTTCGGTTCGGGTTCAAGGATTTTTTCGGAATCCGGTTCAGTTCCGGTTTTGGTTCGAGCAATTTAAACGTTACGGTTCAGCTCTGGTTCGACCGTCGTTATTTCAAAACCGGTTTATAAAGTTTCGGTTCGAATACATTATAAGTCGCGTTAAATCTAAAAATGTTTAAATCTTTGAAATGTAAGTCATTTAATAAAAAAGCCACGTTTATTTATTAATAGTCATATTTTTTTCATAAATTATCGAACATATCGTAACTTGACTCTGTTAAATGCAAGTTGTGACGTCATGCTGGAGTGAACCGCTTTTGTTGGTTCGGGTTCGGTGGGGGGGGGTTCGGGTTCGGTGGGGTTCAGGTTCTTTCAAATTATTCGGTTAAGTTTCGGGTCGGCTCCTTATAATCTTAGCAAAAACGGTTCAGGTTCGGTTACGGTTTTGAACAAAATTGACCTAAAACCTGTTCATGAAGTTTCGGTTCGGTTCCGGTTCGACTCCCTGTTTTATTCCAGATATTATGAACAAAATATATCGCGACCGACCCGTTACCGAATGACGTCATACTACTATGCTCAGAATCGCAAAGAGGTTAAATTGAAACTTTTAAAAGGCAATTTTTCCAGGTTGCTCGGCCAAAATTTAGTAGCTATTTATTTGCCAAATTTACCTTTCAAGGTATAATTCGGTGCGTTGGATCATGACTGAAAATCATGACTGAAAATCATGGCTGAAATTGCGATATTAATTTGGTATCGAATTGGCACTAATACAGCACTTGTATCGTACGACGTTTCGATTATTACTTGACATCGGGTATTATTTCCGATCCAAAAATATAGCAAAAAAAATGGCTAAAACCAGGATGACGTAGCTTTGTAAAGTCCAATTTCTACCAGCGGTTCCCAAGCTTTTTGAAACATTTTCCTGGTGGACCCTTTGCAATTATTTTGATATTTCGCGGCCCTATAAAAATTCGCGGGTCAGTTGACCCGTGTTTCTTGTAGTACACTAGTGCAGTTACGATTCTTTTTAATGTAACAACTTTTCAACTAATGCGAACGATTCGCTGATAGTAGGTTATATGGCATTATAGCTACTTTATCATGTCACAAAAGACATTATAAAACGCTATATTAATGACAAATATAGCATAAATAAAGACGAATAATGATGACAGATAATGTTTAATTACATTTTCTAAAGCCTAATATTTAAAACTGAAGGGCCAATTATCATTGCAGACACTCTGAAACTGCTGCACGGATCCCAGTTGGGAACCGCTATGTTAGACCATAAATGCCGTGATTTGGAGCAAACCGCAAATGTATTTTATGTTTCTTCATATCACAGTACATACACATATGGATGACATTGTTCAGTTGGGGCATCCCTATGTTTCAATTTCATTACATCACTACACGTAATAACGTATATTTAAAATCGGATCATACGCAGTATACTGTTAATCTAGCGTGCTGGGCGTCATACATGAGAGTGAACAACTATGTATCCTTAAGAGCAATACATTTACACTGAATTATACCAGAAATATCCGTCTCATTTTAAATCTGAAAATCAGGTGCGACAACTTGTGTTAAAATCTTGACAAGCTTCCGCACAACCGTGCTTTAAACACTTCAACTTTGACCTGATGAAGTAATGTTGTGCGAAAGCTTGTCAAGATTTCAGCACAATTTGTCGTTAAACAGTGCCACTTGATTTTTGGCTTTAGAATTAGACAAATACGGTATCAACATATTTTTATGAGGTAAATAAGTTCTTTAAAGATAACGTGTGGTCGAGTACTGATACTACCACTTGGTTTGAAGTATCGTCACAGATTCGAAATTATCGGACATCTCTAAGACCATGTGCTTAGCTTACGTAATGGAAAAGAGCAATCTATCAGACAAAATAACTATTTTTAAAGATGGGATCTTCAAAAGAAATAGTTTTTTTTGTGATTGCCGCATAATGGCAAAAAGCACTTTAGCCTCATCTTCAAAAAACTATAGGGCGGTTTTTATACTTTTTAACCCGGATCAGATAACGACGGTGTCTTGAAGCATTAATATTTCACGCACAGCGCTCTTGGCTTAATTTCTGTTGAACGGCGGTTTCGAGGTTTACGACCTTTACGTCAGGCGGAGAACTTAACTCAATTATTCATAAGCCCTTTCGCGAAAAGCCCCTTCTTTTTAAAGTAACATGTGAGCGATTTTGCACTTCTAAGTAACTTCAAAACCATAATTGGAGCATAATGGTCTGAGCTTTTAGCAATACGCAGTAAGAATATCAAAAATCTTTCAGAAGATACTCGAAACGTTCAAAATGATACCACATATGTATTGGTTTTGATATTTATTCTACATCTAACTACAAGCTCCAACCATTATCTTAAGATTTATTCTAAACGTTCAAAATGCTACCAACTTTTGTATTGGGCTTTGATATTTCTTTTACGTCTAAGTACAACCTCCAATTAAGATTTACTCGAAGCGTTTAAAAGTATACCTAGTTCTGTATGGGCTTTGCGATATTACTACGGCGCTCTTAAATTATTATGGGTTTGAGTGTGATCGTTTTAGCACGTGCTCGTTACAAGAACTTTATTTTTAAAGAGTAAACCTTTCAAAAAATGGCACCAGTTTTAACAATAAGAACAATTTTAATTGATTTTCTACTTTTTACCAAGTGGTCGTGTCGTTTCTCGTCTGATACTACTATCCAAAGCCACATTTGCAGGTGCAATTCAGTCATGGTTTGCGTTCTGTCTGATTGTTTTCCACTTAAAAGGGTGTTTTTTTAAGAAATTTGCATATTAACAATACTGGTAACTAATTTTTTCATCGCTAAAGCAATTTTTTGTCAGACAACGCGAAAACATAACGTTCGTACGTAAAAATTTGACCAAATTTGATGTTTGGTCAATGACGTCATTTAGGATCGGATTGCGATAATTTTTGACAAAAATTATCAGATATCCCTGGTCTTATTCAATAAAATTCAAAAATGTGTATCTTTGCTTAATATGGCTATATAGGGACGGATCCAGGATTTTTTTGTTTTGTTGGCCCAAAATAACATTTTGGGTTGCACATTTTAAATCGTTTCCCCTTATCCTCTAAATATCACAAGATATTTCCAGGTACCTTTCATGCGTGATCGTGGCGTCGATAGGTGTCGCTACAGGGAGCCTGACGATCTTCGTTGGCACCCGCATGGCGGCGCTAGAACAGCATCGACTTTACATGGAAAGAGAAGGACTGCAGCCAATACTAACGAAGAAAAGTACAATGGTGAGTTAATGGTTGTGAAGCAATACTCGAGTTCAGTGGTTCTCAACAAGAACAAGTCGAGAAACGGCCACAGCACGGTTGTCTGTTGCTTTTGTACGTAAAACTATCGTGAAGTTAGGTTCGAACTCACAACCTAGGCCATACCGGGTCCTACGCTCTACCAACTAGAGCAGGGCTACACAGGTGTAGAGGAGAGCAGGTCAAGAAACGACCACAGCACCGTTGCCTGCCAAAGTCAATTCAATTCAAAGAATATGGGACACGTGGTCCGTAATTAATCGACTGATTCCCGTTAGCCTGTTGATGACGTCCGGCCATTTCGGGAACGCACGACGTACTGTAGTAAAGCACAAGCCTTCGCAAACCACTTGAGAAACACTGATTGAAAGCCATTGAGTTGTAAGCATGACTGGTCCGCCCGCTTAAGCGCAATGATTGCAAATGCGCTTCGGATGTTTTTAAGGCCATTGAGAAATTTGATCACTACCGCGTTGCCTGGTGCTTCATTAAATGCAGTTGTAAGGTTAAAAAGCAATGCTTTAGCCAAAATAAAGCAATCTACACATCCAATATGTTAACTATTTTTAAACCTTATGGTCCATTTTTGAAATAACGAAGGGAAAATGCAGTAATCGTAATGTTTAGCCGTGTAGCTCAATGTTATTAAATTACCTGCAACGATAACAACACTGGGGAACAAAGTTTTTGTTGCATTGAAACCGACACTGGCCCTTACCTAATTTTGTCATGCTGAATACAAGTAGCTTTAGAGGTAAAAACCAATAAAAAATTGAACAAGTCTAAAAACATTCTCATTGGCTTTTGCTGTTTCAAAATTAATGAAGACTGACACAAGAAAAAAAATCTTTCCAATTTTAACAAAACGATTTTAAAAAATTTGTTTTCCGATAAATTAGCTATCATTTAGTGTAGAATGGAAGTTGTACACAACGCCGTCTACTTTTTGCCTTGTTAGTTGTCAAATGAGTAAAAAATCAACAATCTTGGTCTATCTGCTTGTTTGTGGTAAAGTGCCGTTAAAATATTTATAAATTTGACGCAAGTGCCGGAGGAGGCCATTAGCAAAGTCGCAAGAATAAACACTGAAACTAGAGCTGAACAAAATAGTTGTGTTTTTCCATTTTGTAGCAGAAAAGTAGTCGTCTTATTTTGAGAACGTCAACTAAAATGGTCGGATATATTCGATAAATCAACAAAAACTATTCGGATAACTCTGATGCCTTAACGAAAAATGAAACATGGAACCCAATTATTTTTATTTACTCCAATACTTAAATCTCTCCAGAAATGTTAAAATGCCACGTTTTTATCTTTGGTTATTTTTTTTTTTATAGAAATTATAATTTCGAATTTTTTTCTTTCTTTATTTATTTTTCCATAATTTCGAATATCGAACCGTTGGAATGTTCTGTCAAAACATTGAATATCGCAAAAACGAGGCATCGAATATCCCAGATTTCGGGGCGGTCCATACAGGCAATACCCTTTATTCAATTTTTGGTAACAGTAATTTAAGGCAAATGACTTTTCGGCAACCCAAAGAGTTCTAACAAATACTTCAAGTGTGAACCCGTCAAAATCAATCAGTCTTGTTTGAGTGTGTTTTTTTTTCTTTTTTTAGTTTTGTTCAATTTACGTATGATTATTATCGAAGCAAGCTATAAATATCTAGAACTATATTTGCAATGAACTTTTTATACTCTGTTGTTTCGCAATTATCCCCATAAAGAGAAGAGCGCGTATGACTCGATCTGACTTAATACGGCCGTGACTCAGCTCTAATTATATTGAGCGAGTCGAACATAATTGAAATCGCACAGCAATACAAACCAAAAAAATAGTGCAGTTCCCTACACCAGGGGTTGGCAATTATTTTTGGCAGGGAAATAAAAGGAAATTGCATGAGAAACAGAAAGTGACACTTATAGGTCAAAAGAAATTTGCGATACACATTGTGAAGTGCAATTATTAAAAAATAACTGTAAATACCGTTAGTTTGATGAACTGGTAAAAAGTAACATGCAGTAAGGTTGTTGCCTTTCAAGTATAATTTATTTAATAAAACTTCTGAAATCAAGGCAAAAAACGTAAAGGCGGGTTATTACTCAAAAATATACATGTAAAGTGATGACCGACTTGTATTAAATCTCTGCCGAAATTTAAGCACAATCAATCGCTCGTGTTTGGAAAACAGACTCAAGTCGCATGTAAATTCCGATTTTAGTTTATTTTAATTCGGGTCAGTTAATAAAAAGGTTGGAGACCATTGGTCTACTCTACACCATAGCTCTTTATACTCCTATTTTAAATCACTGTATCACATATTTCCATACAATTCCAATACCACGGAACTAACTGGATCTTAAAAGATTGATCGCACCTATACCCCATCATGCAGACTTGGACAACTAGATTTAGTTTTGATTTTATAAATTAGATAAGAATTGGCTTTTATAAATAAGATTAGAGGCTGTTTCATTTTTTTCCAAATTGAATTAGAATTCTGTGATCAATATAGCTTATTTTTCAAAATAGATTAGATTTAAAATTGGCGAATTGTTCAAAACCAAAGTTTAAACTAGATTATTATGTTTCTCAGAAAAGAATATAATTTTTTATACGTGGCTAATTTATTCATATTTAACCAGCCTGTGTTTTTTCATATTGTAAGTTAAATTCTACGTTTTAGATTAAAAATGCCGTTGGACGATGTAGCATTTTTAGTAAATCCGAATTAGATTGGAACTAGAAGTAAAGCACATGAGAGCAATTTACGAATAAGATAATTCTGCCACCTTGTTAATGAGTTGTATTTGTTTCAGTTGCCCATATCACTGATGACACTCGCCATGAAGCTGAACTGCATTCAGGGTACGGACTCCATGCTTTCAGTAGATTACGATGCCTCTTCAACCACGATTCACAACGAATCAGCAGCAGACAAAACTCCACTTAGTACTGCCGTGAGTTAATTTAGAAAAAAAAATTTGGTTTTTTTTCGATGTGCTACATTTTTGGTCTCATTCAAAATTATGTAAATTTTTCGCCTTGAAAAAAAATGTACAAAGCAAATTTATTAGATGTTGTTACGCGTTTCACTTTACTCTAGTTCATTGGTCTTAACAAACCATCATAAAAACTTTTTTATTTCAATCTAATTCTTAAGTGATAGTATAAAACACCCTTTGGGCAAATTTAAACTTTGGCAAGTTTTAAAAGCGAAGAAACTACCTAAATATTATAAAATGTTTACGTATAGCTGAATCACTAACATGGATCGTTGCCGTTTCACCATTACAACTTTGTTTATTAAATTGTTTTAAAATGGCTTATTTAAATGACTTTTTAAAGTAAAAATTCAAAATATACTAATGTTGAACTTTTTTACACCTGTTTAACCAGTTTCCAAAGATAGAACTAAAGAGTTTAATTTCCCCGGTTTGCAAAATTGCTATATTTATTTTAAAATTTTCTGTTCAGTCAACCAATTTATTTTTTCGTTTTAATTTTACTTGTGCTCAAGTAAAAAGCAACTTGTTTAACTTTATAATTTCGTTTTATGTATTCAAGTAAGTTTCTATTTAGGTCTAGCTTATCTAGATGCTTTATAATTTGGGTATTTCATGTAATTTGAGTATTTTAAAAAAGGCACATTTTTGAAATCTGAAGATTGTTTTGTAATTTTTTTCGCAATGCATCTTTCAAACTCTAATTGTCATTGTTACGTCACAGCAGTCAAGCTCGTCATCGTCCCCAACAGCTACAAAGTCGGATGGGCTGACCGCACCGAACAATCACGTTTCGAAAGTGTAAAAAAAAACAATTAACTATTTGCCGCATGATGTCGTACTTGTGCTCAATAAATTGATATTGCGCAACATTTTCGCGTTTTCATTATGACGTAGTCATGCAGACACGACATTTATTTATCTGCGACAAATTTAAATTGTTGGAAGATTACAGTAAAAGCTAGTTGTGCTTTAACTTTGTCCACTCGGTTTCATTTCAAGTAAATCAAGTATTGCAGTTTTGACAGTTTATTTTATAAAATAAATTTATTTTTGGAATAAAATAAACTTAGATGTAATTATAAAGTAGCACATATGTGTTCAACAATACACAGAAAGCCATCGCAGACTACTTGCACAAAATCTGTCGATAAATGATGCAAGCAGGGCAGGCTAGAAAACAACTAGCCTTAGGTGAGGTTCGATCTCACGACCTCATCATTCCGGGTGCTTCCTTCTACCAACTACCCATGCTCAGAGAGGAGCGAGTCGATTTATAACCATTGCACCAATGCTTGCCACCTTCTGTTAGTACAAGCAACTTCATATTGAAGGATCTTCAATGCCATATCATTATTCAATGAAACATACACACACATATATGTGTACAACAATTGCGATCTAGCCCTTCTGAAGTGGTTGTTCGATCAACAATGACGGCTGGCGTAACATAGTACAGTATAGTCGCCAACCTATGGGTCGCAACCCCATGTTGGGTCGCCATCGCTAACTAAATTCTGCATACAAGTTAAACTAAATTGTGTTTTATATGTTAACTTTTTATCCATGTGTTAATTTAACTTTTTATGCGTTCAGTGTCATTCACCCTGACGAAGGCGGCTTGTATAGGTTGCCGAAACGTTGGTTAACAATTACAATTACCAGAGGAGCTGTTTTTGATTTATATTAACTTTTTATGTTGGTACAATTTGTATAGCCACAGTTCGACGGACTTGTAAATTTAAGCATAATCAATTTTTTTAGTCTAAGCATTACTTATTGGAAAATAACAAACTATCGTTGCATGGAAATGCTAAATTCATTTTATTTAAATTGGGGTCGGTTAATAAAAAGGTTGCAGACCACTGAGACCTCAACACACTAAACAACCCTGTTGATCCATTAAGGATATTCATGCAAGCCACAGTTGTTGTACACGTATCGCCGACTGGGTACAATCCCCTGAAATACATCCATTGATTTTAGTCAGAAGTGAAAGTAAAACAATTTTCTTGCCGGAACGAAATAAATTTCCTGCTGAAACGCTTGAACATTTTTAGAGATGACATCACGAAGTAACGTCATAACGTGACGTTTAAAACTAGCAATCTTAGGAATCCTGAGGTTATCGTTCGATGTAGTGAACGAATATGCAACTGAACTCTTAGTTTAAATACATTCAACGAATGGTGGAATGGCCTGGTGATAGAACAACATGACCTGGTAAAAAACGAAGATGTTTTACCTGTATAACGTACAAGAAAACATCTTTTACAGAATACCGTCAGTTTTTTTCGATCCGTTAGGGCATTCACCACTCATTTTATTGCTACAACAAAGTTAATTAATTATGCCCTTTGACTAGCACAGCTTTCTTGCCATTTTATTTAAAATACAATAAAATAGTAAATATGCAATATACAGCAAACACCATAATAACTGTATATGGCTAGCGTGTGCCTAATAGTAAATATACGTTTAACATATAGCTTAACAGTTTTGCAAACAAGTCAATTTAAAATAACTTAAGTCCAAGTCAAGTCTTTTCGAATAAACAACAAGCCAAATCCCAGTACAAGTCATTGGTCACCCAAGTCAAGGCCAAGTGAAGTCATAATTGGACCATTGTCATAAAAAGAAAACGTTATCTGATAAACTCGTCCGAAAATGAACAACACATCGAGTAAAAGATAACATGAACGCAACGTATAGCAATCAAATTGTTATTTGTGCACAATTTAACATAAATAACCAATGTTTATAAACAAATGCTTAAAGTCATTAGTCATTGACTTAAGTCATTGCAACACAGTCGCTTACTACTAGTGGTGCGTTTGCCACAGGTTGAAAGCATTGTTTTAATCCACTACGAGTAGTAAAGAGCTTTTCTCTGTTTTAAAGCACTTTACTGCCACATTGCGGTTAAACAGGTTTTCTACATTATCCGCTTGATGACCTGAAGAGTTAGTAAGATAAAAAACAGTCCCAAATCACCAACTTGCGCCAATGCTTGCTCAATCTGTTAGTACAAGCAACCTCATAGAAGGGGATCCACAGTACCATATCATTTATTCAGTGAAACATTCACACATATGTGTGTTATTAACTGAGATCTAGCCCTTCGAAGCAATGTCCTTTGAAGCAAGTATTGGCGCATGGTTGTTTCTCGACTCGTTCCCTTCTGAGCCTGCATAGCTCAGTTGGTAGAGCGACGGTCCCGGCTTGACCGGAGGGTGAGTTCGAACCTCACTGTAGGCTAGTTGTTTTTCTGGCTTGCTCTGCTTGCATCATAGATCAACAGATTCGGTGAGTCTGCGATGGCTTTCGGTGTACTATCTTTTAGGATCTGTTAATTGTGTCTGTCCTGAATTGCTAGCTGTGCTAGAATATTTTAAACTGCTATACTGATCAGGAATTAAGGTCGACATTTGTCCTGCAAGAGTCAAGGTGAATTCTATTATCAGATATTCAGTGCAACAATAATTTGACATAAATTTCACTTGTGTGGTTCATGAGTCACACGACGCGATATGCTATAGTTTGCAGGGCGCCTTTGTTCATTTAAGGGGGTTTATGGTTTCTTGTAATTACTTCGCAGAATCATAATTTTTTTATGAACTACAGCATAAAGCGCGATATATTTGTTTTCTATGCAAATTGTCATCATACACCGACTGAATTGGCGCCAAATCTTTAGCAAAGAGTATGTACATTTTTTGCTGACCACTGAGAAATTTTAAAAGACCGCAACTATTCTGATATACGTCGCAGAAATATCCACAGCTGTAGTACAGCAATATTTTACAAGACTGTTGGATAAATGTTAGAGACCTGCTGTTGTCGAACAATTGACGTCATAATAAAACGCAAGATGATTTTTTGCGAATCATTTTCACATGTTAAACCTAAATGTTTCTTATATTATTTTATCAAATTTGTTCTTCTGGTGTGTTTTTGTAAATAAAAAGGCGGTACTGATCTTAGAGACCTAAACTAAGTTTATGAAAATGTTAAACGTAAAAAAAAGCATCCTAAACATCTTCTGTGAAATAGTTATCTCGTTTACCACTTTAAAATGTTATTGTAAATATTGTTTAACACGTTTAACATTCTTTGTCTTGTAAATGGCCGTATTTGTCTAATTCTAAAAAGGGTAATCAGGTGGCACTATGGAAGGGCAAATTGTATTGAAACTTGACAAGATTTCGCATTGCCGGTTTGACCTGATGAAGCACGGTTGTGCGAAAGCTTGCCAAAAATCATTACAATTTGTCGTTATATAGTGCCACTAATTAACCCACTCAAATTACACTGTTTTACAACAAAAATTTTTTTTTCTTTCTTGCACAAACTTTGAGAAGTGTTTTAAGGTAAGTTTGGCGAGCTAATTCCAAATCTGTTGTCAGACTTTATCTATCACAACAAGTATTGGCGGAATTCGTATATGCCATTTTTGAACAATGGTAGATAGTTGACCTTCCTCCCAGAGTTCCAGTACGGCAATTCGAGTGGGAATGCAATGGCCAATAAGCTATATTCTCACTACAATGCAAGGCAATACCCTGGTAGAAAATTTATTACAATAAGCCTACAATATGATAAATAATTATTTATTGAGAAATGCGATGCTTTTTAGAGAACGTTAAAGGAATTTATCCAAGGCCTTTCACGCGTCAAAAGCAAGTCATACCACAACCATTGACACCATAAGACTTTTGTTATTGGCTCCTCTCAATAATGAATAGCCGTTTTGGGGCGAACAGCTTTGCAAAAAAACACAGGGAATTAGGTTAAGGGCATTTTAACCGCATTACCCCAATCCCTGGCGAGTCAAAACAGCAAACTATTGCCCTTCATGTTGGTATAACCGCTTAGCTTTCGCCTGCCACTTTATCAGTATTTCAAGCGCGCTCAGGTTTTCTTTCGTCTTTTTTCGTGCAAAGATTCAATCAGGCTTAGAGCCGGGCATTCCGGGTAATTCGTCACCATGATAGAAAATTGGGTTTAATCCGTACCGCCAGGTTGCGATCGAATTTGCCTGTTAATCACCCTGACGCCTCGGATTATTACCTTGTCTTTGGCTAAACAACTGGGCTTGAATTTTGCCTTTAAACGTTAGGTTTAATTTATTGAGGAAAAAATGGAGCTTATAGACAGCGTAAGCGCGGGATACCAGACACTATTTGTCTTTAAGAGGAACTACCGGAGATTTTTTAACTGTTTTTAAACCTACTTTTGGCCTAAAGCCAATATGGGTAACGTTCTTTGTACATGTCGAATGATATCTTTTTATTTTATTAGCAAGTATTTGTAACGTACAAAAATGCTAGACCTACTTGTATTAATATGGACTTTGATATTCATTCTAGCTCCGACTAAAACCTTCTTCTACGTCAAATTACAACTTCTAGCCACTATGCTCCAAACTTTTGATTTAGTTTTATTTTATTCAACCGTTATCAGTTTTAATTATAAGGTCTGAGTTTCAAGCTTATTTGTGTATATTGTCCAAAAAACATTTCAACAATCAAAGTCATAAACATAATATGTTCTATTAGTAAACATGTTTGGGCCTTTTTTAATAGAAAAGCTATACCAAAAATCTGTACGCGCCACCATTTTTACCGAACAACAGAATAAATGACATGTGTGATCAAATTAATACACTTTCAAAATCCTCATACCTTTATGTTTCAGGAATTTTGTTTCTAAAAATATTAAACCTACGCAAAAAAAAGTTTATATCGACAGTTATTTGGGTACGGATCTGTAATGTAGCTTGATAATAAATTGCTAAGCCAAAATGGTCGAGTCAATCGACAGCATCTAGATTAAGACGTCTTGATACGAGCTAGTGTCATCTAGAAGATGATCCATTTTGGCTTTGCAATTTATTATTAAGCAACACAGTTATTACTTTGTTGAAATAAGTATGACAAAGAACGATTAAACGTGATTTTCGCATAGAGACGTAAAATTCGAAAACATACTAACTATAAAATAGAAGCAAACTCACCGCTAAATAAAATGTTGAACTGAATTTTTAATATTGGTAATTCCATTGACCCTCTTTGCAAAACAGATTCAACCTGAACTATTGCTATATTTACGGTCAGATACTTTAAAGAGATTAAAAACGATACTGACAAGGCCTTGTAAAATAAGATCTGTTTTAACATTAAGTGTTTGACCTTAATAACTAGACTATACTGCTGTCAAAAAAATTACGGAAAAGGAGCATTAAAGACTTGACATGAACCCAAACATTACACCTAGCTCTAGTTTGTTTGGAGTAATTCGTTTGTGGTTTGGTTTGACGTGAAACACACGCATGTAGCTTAACCACTTCTACCATTGAGGTTGAGAGGAGTGGTTAAAATATGGGTTGCGGCATATATTTGGCTTTACACAATCCCACACACGCTTTCATATCAACTGTTTACACCTACAACAAGTGAACCAGATCAAACGCTATGTTGTTAGTTTTTATAGTTTACTTCTAGGGCAGTGATTTTTAACCTTTTTTCTTTCGTGGCCCATTTACGTTGCGAAAAAATTATGTGACCAATAAATTTTCATGAAAGAAAAAACTGTAAAATAGGTTTAGAACAAAACACAGCAGAATATATTTCAAAGCATATTATTTATTCAACCGTGCATTAGTGAGACACTTGCGGCTGAACAATAAGTTTACATTCCTTTTTAAGTCCTCTCCAAGCCATTATTCCTGTAAAATTAAATAATATTAATGACAAAAATGAAACTAAATCTAGCTTTTTTGAATTGGTCTGTGGCCCACCTCAAAAACAATGTCCTGATGGCCCACCAGTGATCCGTGGTTGAGAACCGCTGTTCTAGGGTATTGCCTAGCATATAAGCTTTTAAACCTCTAACAAACAAACCAGGCTATAACCTTTATTTATTGCCTTTGTACGATTTTAGGTAAAATTGAGATGATGCAATGAAAAAAGGCGCACGTTTTCTGAAACACCTGATATTTGTTTGTGTTGGTTTCAAAATCTATGTGTGAGCAACATGTTGATGTATTTTAATAAAACCATTTTAATAAATTTCACTTTTTTGGTTGTCCTAAAATACATAACACGGTAATTTCCTGTATATTTGTTTTATCAACACATTTTTCCTTTCATTTTTCTCTAAAATGGGATTTTTTTTAAGGAATCCAAAACATTTTGGAATCTCCACTAGCGAGTATATAAAACAAGTAACTTAAATTAATAGTTTTAAAATCAGAGTAAAATACAGGATCATAGGTTAGATTAGCCTGTAACTCGGGAATTTAACTTTGAGTTCTGCTTATTATACCATTTTGGATGAAAGGGTCAATCTAATATGAAATATTTTGCAGCATGTTACCATCCATCTGTCATATGTTTACGAATAACGTCAAAACAGTGACAAAAAGCAGTTGAATATATACGATCAGACTTTAGGAAAACTAGTTTGGGCGACTCTGAAATGCGACTATTAGCATCCAGTTTTGCTGGCTATAGCTTCTCCACTATACCTTTACGCTTTTGCGTAATTTAATTTTTGAAAGATTTGATAAAAACGCCAACTTTGATCCAATCTTCCACAGGTGCAATAACACCCACACGAAAATGCGATTTAGCAGCGATAAAGTGGAAATAATTTACTTAAAGGTTTGTGAAGCAATAACATTGAGTGTATTTGCTACGTATAGTCCAAAAACACAAAATTATTAATTGGTTTTATAAAATGTTTAACTTTAAGAATTTTGTCAACACTTGAACAAAAACTTGTGCAAATCGTTAATAAAAGTAGGAAAATGAATATGTTGTCTATTCAAGTTTTTAAGAAGCAGTTATGCCGTTATACCAATAAAGTAGTTTTATATCTTGTCTTTGTCTTGTGGTTAATTTTAAATCTTATATCCAGTTGAATAATTACATCGTGAATTTAATTCAACTGATGCATTAAATATTTATAGGATTAGAAATTTTTCTTAAACGCGTGTAAATAACCAAAATCGGCGTTATTTTAAATTCCATTTAGCAAAAAACAAATTTATACGCAAAGTTTACAAAATAGCTAATAAATGTTTTTTTTTTAACAATAAACATTTTGAGTATTGTTTGTGTGGATAAACTTAAAAAAATGGTGGATGAAAATGTAAACCGTATTTATAAAAAAATATTGTTATAATGCTGAATAGGAAATATCTAAAAGAGTTTTATGAATAATTAATTGTAGGATTAAAACGTCTCTCATAAACGCGTATAATCACCCAAATCGGCGTATTTTTTTTTGTATTTCGTAAATTCAGTTAAGCAAAAGATCAAATCGTAAAATTTACAAAATGATTAGTAAAAGTTTTTTTTAATGAATCGAAATTTAGTTTAACAAAAATCAAATTTGTTTTTTTAAATGGTGGATATATGAAAATATACTGAATACGAAAATGTGAAAGAACTAAATATCCAAAAATACTTGCTGGAATGCTGATTAAGAAAATCCAAAGAAGTTTTATGAATAATTGTAGGATTAGAACTTTTCTCACAAAACGCTTGTAAATCATCAAAATCGCCCTTTTCCAGAAAGTGTGTTCTAAGCCGGTCCGCCACCCAAGTCGCCCACCAAAGCACATCGACATTGTAACAACGCTAATCCAAATCGACTCATTACTCGGGCGTCAATATTCGCTCGCTTAAGTCGCCTGTTTACTAAGTATAGCCCGATCACCACAACACAGACCAGGATTACGGCGATATAATCGGCGGGCCACAGCTGCCCAAAACCCGGCCGATTCCAAACTTCAAGCCGATCCTGATGTGATGTAAACCCGCTGATCTCGAAGTACGTGCAACCGCAAGTCTTTTTTGTGGCGGCCATGACAGAACGCTGTATGTGTTTAACCTTAGGCACACGCCTAATACTCCGTCGAAATTACGCCCGCGCTTAGGCGAAAATGAGGAATTTTGTACGATTTGCAAACATCAATCTGAGCCTTTGTGTTGTATACGCGCCGATGTTATAGAAGGTGCACCGATTATTTTACCATTTGTACGTGTGTTGTTCTTTTCAGTCTTTCTTTCCCACTCACGTAAATTAAATCGCTCTTCAACTTCTGCATCTCACCTTTCACGTTTCATTTCTTATATTATCACGTTTTCAGCTGGCAACAAATAATTGCGTTTTCCACTTTATAACGCCTACTATTGTTGTAGTTATTATTTGTCTGTATTGAATACAGTTTAAAAACACTTGGTGCAGCGTTTAACATCCGACAGGCCGTTAGGTAAAGGCTCTGCAAGTTGGTGTAACAATAATACCTCGCGCTTAGGCGAAAATGAAGAATTTTGTACGATTTGCAAACAACAATCCGAACCTTGTGTGTCGTACGCGCTAAAGTTAGACTGCGTGCAACCGCAAGTCTTTGCTGTGGCTTGGATAACAGAACGCCGTCGATTTTAGCATATACCAAGTGCTTCCCAACCTTTTATGGCTTACGGGGCCCCTAGAAATAGTAAACAGATTGCAAAACCCCGACTAGTATTTTCGTTTTTAATTCAATAAAATGTCACAAATAATGAAACTGAAACATTACAAATCAACTCGAAGCTGTGTAGGAAAAAACTTACCAAGCGCTTACCAACAGAGAAAAAGTCAGATTCTTAAAGCTTCCCCAATGCCTCGCGACACTCTTGAATATTGGAAATAGCACCCCGGTTGGGAAACACTACCTGGCCAAGCCACAAACCTTTGTATGTGCAACTGCGAGCTTTTTTGTGGGTGCCATAACAGAACGCTGTATTTGTTTAACCTTAGGCACCCGCCTAATACTCCGCTGAAATTACGCGCGCTTAGGCGAAACTGAGAATTTTTTTACAATTTGTCATGAAAAAAAAAAAAAAAATTTTTTTTGATGTTAACAACCGCTGGCCTTTGTTGTGGTTGGGGAGGTCAACACACTGACGGTCAGGGATGTCCGATATAATATTGGATCTGTGCCGATTCTTGATGGAAAAAGGTAGTATCGCTATACTTGACCGATATTAGGGTGGTATGTGTGCTGATCCAATATCAAACTAATATAGAAATTTCAGCCATGACATTCAGTTAAACGATTCTACCTTGAAAGTTGCTTTATCAAAAAAATAACAGATTAACAACTGTATAGCTAACTGAACTTCTTAAAACTAAAGCAAATTTGGGCGTACCGACTTGATAATAGGGCTTTTGAACGTTTTAAACTAATCAATTTGCTCGTTTGAGCAGAGTAATGACGTCATTTGATATCAGATCGGTTTGCGATTTTCCCCCAAAATTTTGTTCCCTCCCAACGAGTATCTGTAGCGGAGTAAAATGTAATATTGGACATCTTAACTGACGGTTTACGCCAATGGGTACAATAATACATGTTAAGTCCTTTTAAAATAAATAACAAAATTTAATGAAAAATATCCTTTAAAGAAAACCCAATATTTATACTTCAATCTTTTGTCCAAAAAAAGTCTTAAGTCAAGTCAAGGCATTATGCCCGAAAGGCATAGGCCAAGTCAAGCCGCTTTGCCCAAATAACTTAAGTCAAGTCTTTTAAAAACAGCGACTTAAGTTAGATCATTGTCATACGCCACGTCACAGTCATAGATTTGAGTTATAGCAGCACTGTGCAACCCTGAAGATAGCTTGTTGCCTATAGCCTAGCATTTCCACAGCTGTAGCTATGAATATAATCCTTGCTCAGATCAAAGCAACAACTTCAGTTTGTTTGTTCTTTTTAGCAACGCCCTATAAGACTTCACTTTCCCGGTGGGCCTGTTTACATGTGTCAGTGTGGCGGCTAATCCATACACAGAAGAAATCGACATGTTTGAAAGCTAATTGATGCTTCTGAATCACATTGTAGCGATTAAATCGAGGAATTTTAAAATGCCACCCACTGTTGAAATCTGCTGTTGGCGTGTTGCTTGAGTTTAAGGTGCGTTTTGTAGACTGGTATGTGACTAGGGACAATATATATTTAAATCACAGTGAAGGTTTTCTCTTATAAGCAAATCAAGACCTTGGTTTTAAGCTTTCCAAACTCACATAATGTTTGGTTTTAAGTAATATGTTAACAATATTTTTAAGGCAGAAACTAAGTAGTCGTTTTTTAACTGCGACTAAAACTGTTTTGTTGGTTGTACATCTTTTACTTGACTTGATTTGACTTAAGTTCGGACAAAGAGATACTTTACTTGACTTAAGTTTTTTTTGGCCAAATGTCTTAAATTGAATTAGGTGTTTCGGGCCAAATAACTTGACTTGACTAAAGTCAATTTGAAAAAAGACTTAAATTTACTTAATGCATTTAATCTAACTTGTAATTGATAAAAAAATCACAAAAGGCAAAAAAGTTTTAAAACCACTTTAGTTAAAACATGAATACTGCAGGTACCCCGCCTCACAAACGGCCTCATTGGTTCTACTTGAAAACTGCAAGCACATTGAAAGGTTACTTATTTATGACGTCACGTTCAGATGTAAGTTTGGGACGTCAGGTCTGAAAAAACTTGCATGCCGCCCACATCAAAATTCCTCGATCCCCGCTATACCTATGTAATCAGCTTTACTGGACCAGAACAGAGTTTGTGTTTGTATCTAGGCATTCGATTGATTTTCAAATGACTTGACTTGACTTAAATATTTTGGTAAAATGATTTTGGTTGAAATTAGGTGTTTTAATTAAGCATTTTTTCGTTAAATTTGGGAATTTACCCTAATTTCTGCACTTAAAATAGTTTGCTTGCCGTATAATGCGTTTTAGAAATTTTAGTTTAGTTATTGCTAATCGGACGAGTTTACCAAATTTTAAAAGTTTACCGTGTAATATTTATGACAAGGGCTTGACTTGCTTTCATTATGACTTTGACTGGGACTTGAGTCATTTCAAAATGGCTTGTTTACAACACTGTAAAAGGCAACGCAAAACGCAACTTTTGCAATACTTCTTTTAAGCACTTTTTTTTTTAAGCGTACTAATTTACGATGTCTACTACGTTATAGGCGTTAAACAAAGGGAAAGTTGGAAGGTAACAATACGACACACGCCCTGTAATTATTGCGTCATAATGGGTTGACGGTAATATATTTCCTCGCCGCTAATGTGGCTTTGAGGGTCCAATTTTCACTGGAATGAGGTCATAAAGCAATAAACAAGGGCTTTTGTGACGCGTGTCTTTTCTAAAATGAACAAATTATTGCGTCATAAAAAAGTAATGAAGGCCGATTGTCCGTCATTAGACGAGAGATTATTTACAGCCTTAGATCTATGTTTGAAAGCAATTTGCAAGAAAACCACATCCACTGTGTAATTAAATTGCTAAAAATAAACTTCCAGTTTAGGATGTCTCAACCAGGCGTGGAAGAACTGTTTCAAGGGGGGTGCGGGGATGCCAAATCAGACACAGAAAATATATTACTGCAATTCATTTATTTACTTAGTAAAAAGTAAAACCAACAGTTTGGTATTGTGTTACTGTGTTATAACCTACTTGTATAAAAATAAATTTACAATAGTATTGTTATCTAAAGCAATTTTAGAACCTGGTATGACCGGAGGTCGTGAGTTCGAACCTCACCGCAGGCTAGTTGTTTTTATAACCTGACTTTGATCAACAGATTTGGTGAGACTGCCATGGTCTACTATTCTACAATTGGTGGCGAGAATTTATTGGTGTTTTGAAAGGGGATCAGCAAGAAGAAAGGTCAAGAAGCGCTCTTCAAAATACACTATATGATGTTCAACGCCGGATCCAGGATTTTTGTTTGTCGGGAGGCATGAGTTTTACGGGAATCACGTGACAAGATTACGTCATGATGTGACGTCATAAAACATTTATTTTTTTAAAACACTTGTTTTGTCTTGCAGCTAGTCCAGTCTAATCGCACATGGCCTGATTGCCATTTTCTCCCTTTTTTATATTACACTTTTGTACTTAAGAACCTCTTTTCAGGTTAACAAACATATAAGTGTTAAAAACACACACCTTTTTATTTCAAATTCTGTCAAAAGGTTGCTCGTCGGCGTATTTTTGTATGCTTTATATTCGTTTTAAACCTGACACCTGACGTTATCAGGACATATCTGGTCCTAATGTTGCAGACGACTTACTTAATGACTGTTTGTTTTTTATTCCGAGTTGTAAAGAAAAATATGCGTGTGATTAATGACTTGGAGTTCATATCTACTTTTTACAGCTAAATTTAAAAAAAAAAAAAAAACAGTTTTTTTAAGGTGCATTTCGATGTCGTGTCTCACACTTCTATTTTTATTATTGGTAATATTGTTACAAAGATTTATCCTTTTAAAAGGTGCGCGACTGAAAATACAAATAACTTACCTCAGTTAAAATAGGAAGTGGCTATTGATCCAGCTCGCTCGTGTGACGCATACACCCATTAGTGGTTTGGCATTGAGTTCGGGTATTCCGCCCAGCATTCATAGAGTTCTTATCACATTACATCACTTTTTTGGTTAAAAATGGGTGAGCGTTTGGGTTCAGGTGGTGTTAGGGATAATGGGAAAAACCCAGACTTTTCGAGATTTGCATTATTTGATGTCTTTATTCCGAATCCATTTGACTTATTAGGTTAGCCGGTTAGGCATACATGTATTTTCGTGAATATGCTTTGAATTACTCTGTTATCCGGGTAAATAACCTCTTTGATTAAAATTATAGTTATTGGATAAAACTTAATAAAAAAATAAAAAAATTGAAATAAATAAAAACGTTTTTTTACAATTGGGTTTACAATAGTTTGCCGATTTGTTTCAATGTTGTATGAAAAAAGAATGGCAACTTATAGATTTATGAAAAACAATCAGTATCTATATGATTTACTGCAAATATGTACAGCGTGAATCAGATCAAATTATTTTTAAAAAAACGTGATAAAACGTGATAAAACTTTAAGCATCCGGTTTACCACTTTACATGTCGATTTACGCTGATTTTCTAACAAGGCGATTTTAATCAGAAATCATTTAAAATTGCCGGATCATTTGTAGATAGCTATCGCCCCTATTCATTTCTAGCGGCTTGTTCGTTTCATAATGACCTTGGAAGACAAGCATCTATTTTTTTCCTCGTAGACCTTTGCGCTTAACTATTTGACTTTAGAAGCCAAAGGATCCAGGAAGAACGCATTAATATTGCATTTCAAAGCGTTCCAAATTAAACCGATGCTATTGGCGTGAATTGATAGCGCGGCTATTTGGCAAACGCCTTAATAGCTGTCAAATTTACTGAATTAAACCTATTTAGGAGTCGCACTGAGCGCCAGGAATACAGGTCTATTGCCTCAGATGGGCGATGTATTATTTATGGGCTTGTGTTTTACAATTAATCGTAGAGAGATATTCCGCATTTGGGGACGATGTATGTTAAGATTGGACGCGACAATATACGAAGACTTCAACCCACGATAAATAAGCAACCATTTCGAGCGAATTTAAATTCTTCGCTTGTTTGTAAATTCAAGTCGTCCAAACGTAAATCATCAGACTTCGACATTTTCCAATTGCGCCGAATCGAAATAAAATGTGGGCGCGAAAAACTCCCGCCTTTTTCCGCGACGAACGCATTGCCATCAGACAAACAACAAACGCACAAAGAAATTTAATTAATTTTGGATTAAAACTTGTATTTAAATGTTGTGCAGAAAACTTTAAGCTTATCTGCCGTACCTGTTCCTATCGACTAAACATCAAGATAAAAAAGTCAAAAGAAAGATCAAAGCAGAAAATGTAGGATCTGTGTTCGCAGAATTAAATTTCCTGTTCCAATAGCAGATGTCATTTTACTGGAATTCGAAAGTTCACCTAATTTTTTTTTTTTTTTTTTGTTATTAAGTTTTATGATTTTTAGAAATGCAAAATTTTGCGATTCGTTTTCTAGACATTAACCGATATAATTAGTCGTTGGAATTACGTAGCTTGTTATTTAACTGTCCAACACTAGAGAATAGGCAAAATTTATTTTCTTAATTTATTTAGTTTGTGCTTCAAATGTGAGTAAGCTTCTCATTTTTTTAAAGGTTATTTTAACATTCCATCATCTTTTAAAACCTCTCAGAAATACATCTGGAAATAGTCTATGTAAATTTGCATTTACCATTTATTGTTCCTAAATCCGTTCCTAATTCCATTCAAAGCTGTTCCAAAATCGCAAATGCTGTTCCGATAACATGTACTGCACAAAATTTAAGCGGGAACATTTAGCGTCTATCTATTTTACTCGCCATAGTTGTGCTCATGTGTTTTTTTGCCACAGCGCTATGCTAATTATAGTATTAGGAATGTCCGAAAAATCGAAGCGCAGCTGATACCCAACGTCAAGTGGTAGTACCTGTACTTGTCCGATACTATATGTTGGTATTGGTGCCGATTCGATACCAAAATAATATAGCAACTTTTGCCATTATTTTCGACCAAACTATCAGACAATTTCGTAAAAATAGTAGGTAAAAAAATGAAAGTACCACACTTCTCACACTATGGCAAATTTGGGCTTAATACCCCGTAAATAAATAAAATACCTTTGAACGTATAATTTGATCTGTTTTGTTTGTCTGAGCAAATTCATGACGTCATTTAAAATCGGATCGATCCATTTTGTCCGAAATATCGGGTACCGGTGTCCCAATAAGTATCAGACATTTTATAAAAAAAAAAAAAAGGCAAAAATCCTAGTTTGAAATTTGGAGTATTATGGCTGGAGGTTACAGTAAGACGTAGCAAGAATATCAAAGTCATAAAGAAGTAGGTGGCATTTTAAACGTTTCGAATAACATTTCATTCTTTTTCAAAATCAATAATGTTAATAACTACATCTAAAAAATGCTACCGGCTTTGATATTCTTACTACATGTTTAAAATATTTTGTAAAATTGTCTGTGGGCCAAAATTAAGGGTTAAACAGGCCGGGTCCGTCTCAAGGGCCGTGATTTACCTAACCCTGCTTTATACCAAAGAAACTTACCACCTGGGGCTTATTGTTAACCCCTTGTTAGAGGACGATGGGTCAAACTGCACCCAGCTCTTCTAATATAGGGCCCCAGTTTTTTGAACGCGTACTTTCGTGAATGCCTATGAATAAATGTGAGGTGACGTTGATTTTGTCTTACAATTTCCGTATCGCATAGCTGACAATTGCTTTTATCAAAGACGCTTCAAACCATGTAAAGGGATACCCGTAATTTCTCGATAAAAAATCTATTTCCAGTAATGGACGAAACGAAGTGTTTTCAATCGTAATTTGTCGAGCACTTGTGCTTTAAGTGGACCTTTCAAGTTGGTTAAACCTTGTGTTCCACTTTAGCCTTGCAAAACACGTGTTACGTAAAAGGCTTTTCCGGGATCAAATTCTAAGGAGAAATAGTAACTAGTTTATACAACGTAAAAAAACAAATTGCCTTAGATTTAGAAAAATAAAACGGTAAATAAATATTGTTTTGCGACTTTAAAAATCCGGAATAAAATTATTTTGTTGAACTATATAGATATAGGATTTGCTGGTGTAACATATCTAGACGCAGTGTTGTGATGACTTAAGTCATAGACTTAAATTAAGTGCACTTAAGTCACTGTTTTTAAATGACCCGACTTGACTTAAGTATTTTTTGATAAATGACTTGACTTCGATTTTAGTCATTTTTGGCATTCAATTATCTCAAGTTTTTCACAATAAACATTTCAATTGCTGTATATTGCGTTGTTTGTTAGGTTTAGTTGAGTGTTTACTCATATTGGGACGAGTTTACCGATTTTAATAGTTTAACAGTTTACTTTTACGTCAATGACATCACTTGAAATTAACTTCCTTTTATAATGACTTGACTGGAACTTGACTTGGGAAACCGACGATTTCGACTTGGACTTGAGTTAGTTTTCAAATGACTTGACTTGGACTCAATAACTTAAAAAGACTTAGTAACTACAATGTGTAGCCGTAACACTAAAAATGGTACAGTATTTTGCTATAAAAAAAACGAATCAATAAACAAATTTACTATTTTCTTTAGATAAAATAAAAGGTGATAGAATAAGATTATATAAACAAAGAACAAAAAGACTAGTGTGAATTATCGTAAAATTAAGTGAAAAACACTTCCTAATGTCGTTTTATTAATATCATTCCAATGCGTCTGCGCAAAAAATTAAAGTTGAAGTGTAGAAAATAAAGGTGAAATTATTTAAACATGTATTGAACACATTGTTACTTGTGTAACGGAAAAACTTGTGCTGAAAACATAAAAAAAAACTTTTTTTATTGGCATCAGTTTATTGGGAATATTTTGGTAAAAAAGATTTCTGTTAGTCTTATCAAAAGAAACACCAAATAAAAACACAGGCAAAATATTCACATGTAAACGTGCAGCAATAAATACACAATTGCATATGTAACAACGTAAGCTTGTTAAATTACCTTATCTTGAACATTTTATAGGGCAACAGAAAACAAACGTGAAATTATTTAAACATGTATCAAACACACTGTTACTCGTTAAAGGGAAATATTGGTGCAGGACACCTAACATAATATTTTATCAGCATCAGTTAATGCGAAATATATTGGCAAGAAAGTAATTTCTGTTAATCGTATCAAAACAAACACCACACAAAACGTGCAATAATAAATGCACAATTACATATGTAACAAAGTAAACCTTGTTAAATTCCCTTATGCTGAACATGCTTGTCAGAATGTTAACTGTGGCAACGTATTGAAGCCTTGAAGGCAAATTAGATTGCTAGCAGCACGCTTGCTGTCATTGAGACATTCCCAATCGGCGTTAGATTTCAATCAATTCGAATTGGGCCATTTGGCGTGCTCAGCACTGCGATAAGCAAGGTATTACGTTACTATTTACCACTTGGTTGACATTCAAAATATCTCTTTATCACATCATAATGGCCTTTGATCGTCATGAAACGCCAGCCTTCCTAGAAATCGACTTTGAAATGGAATTGGAACGGCTGCGAAGGGATTTGGTTTCAGGAAATTTACAAAAGATTACATGTGGTTTATGTTTTTTGGACAAACTGAAAAACAAAACTTTAACAGCAACAATCAACTAAAAATGCATTGGTAAAATTTTTAGGTAAAAAAAATAAAGCAAAACTAAAACAGTAGTTTACTATTAAAAAAAACTAACCCCATTTTACAGTTAAAATAAACAGAACGTTAGCCGGAATCAACTACAACTGCATTGATAAAACTTTAAGGCAAAAAGTAAAATAAAATAAGTCAATTGTTTCCGACTTTGAAAAGTAACCCCATTTTGCAGTTGAAATAAACAACACTGTAGCAACAATATCAACTAAAACTGCATAAAGAACATTTTAAGGTGAAAAAAACAACAAAATAATAATAAAAATAAGAGTATGCTTTTCGATTCCAAAAACTAACCTCATTATGCAGTTAAAATAGAAAACATTGGGCATATTTAAAATAAGTTTGAACTGTAGGCCCATCTTCTTAAATAAAAAAAAGTTACCATGTGGAACTTAAAGTTTGAAAGTCTCGGACCCTACTGTTTTACTCAGGTTTTAAAACAGTTTAAACTTTAAAGTTTTGAATGGTAACATAACTATTAAGGGATGTCAGATACTACGCGAATAAAAGTATGTAAGTTCCAAATGTAACAATTATTAGGTGCCACCAGAAAACGCGATAAGATAAGAAATAAAACGAAAAAGTGAGGTACAGAAGTGAAAACGCTATACAATTTAAGTGAATAAGAGTAACAAGAAAACAGACGTACAAACGATAAATTATAGAAAAAATAACGCAAACACAAACTATAAAATAATCCGTGCAACACTACAACTTGACCCTATTGAGAACAATATCAACAGAAATTAGGGCCTCTAACAGAAATAGGGGTATTAATAAGCTAGAGGGCTTCACATGTGATATTGAGGTCAACATTAAATAAAATTGGCTACTTTACCTTCTTATATAGAATTAGGGACTGTACCTTCCCACGGTTGGTTTTTGAAGGTTAGTTGTTTAAAGGAGTGTTGTTCAAGGGGTGAGTAAGAGCCGGTGAGACCCGACAATCACTTGTTCTTTAAGGGCCGTGCGCGCCAAGGTACTTGACTAGCTCGGGGTGGCGAGGAGCACAAACGTTTCGCAATCATTGCGACTATAAACAAACATGAATCGACATAAGGGCGAAGCATATGCACAGTTGAAATATATACTTAAAAAAACGTGAATATGCGTGAATAAGAAATGCCCAAAAAACGCCAATAAAGATAAAAAAAAAACTAAAAAATGCATATAAAGTTGAAAAACAAAGACCTAAAAAGCCGTCAATATAGATGAAAAACAAAGATTTAAAAAACGCCAACATTAATTAAAAACAAAGAACTAACCAATTTATATTTTTTTCTAGAAAGCAAAATCACCCACAAATTGTTTCTCCGCAATATTTAAAGGGACAAAAAACAGTTTTAGTCACATTAAAAACGAACATATTTAAACGAACTTCGTTAAAAAGTAAAATAACTATACTAAACCGATCTCCCGAAAATATCAAATCGGGCCTGTCTAAGAATACCAATCGTCGTTTGGTACCGGGAAGGATCGCAATATTTTTTGCTGAAAATATTCTGTAATGTTAGGTATCACAAATTTATTAATATGGCGTATCGGAATAAAACGTCAAATATCGCACATGACCAATACCGGTTCGCGCGACGTCTTGTGGCCTTTATTAAATTCGACTTAATTTGCACATTTTCGCATATCTCCAAACGTAATTTAACAAATTCGTTAGCTGACGCCATATTGCGTGCGTGCGAAAGACTTTATGACATCTCTAAACAAGGTTGTTTGACATTCTTGTTTAGGCTTTGAGGTTCTTTTGGATCTATTAAACCAGGGGTTCTTAAACTATTTTTACCGCGGACCCCCCCTAATGTTTTTTTTTGCTTTGCGTGGACCACAGTAGGCAAAAATTTTCAGACATGACGTCACAATACAACTAGACAATCTGCTGATTTCCGTCCGAAACCTGTGAAAGTGAAATGGAGTCAAAATACATTCAGTGCAAAACCTTTTTATTTTCATTGAACTCTTTTCTTGACTACATCCTAAACAAGCACTAAAATTTTAATTAGGCCCTCATGGAACCCTAAAAATAAATCCAAGAACCCTATTTAAGAACCTCTGTATTAAGCGAACACTTTTGCTTTTACTAGAAAGCCGAGCGCTATTGAGAAGTCATTAAAATGACACACGGCCGTCGCCCAACCGGTCAATTTGTAACCAGCAATGTACGTAAACAGTACAAGATCGTCTGTCGGTGTTGTCTTACACAGGCGCCTAAAACCAACGCGGTAATGAGTGTTTTAATTAAGTCGACTTGTAAACCGCTTGCAGTGCCGCCTGGTTGACGTTATACGCACTCGTTTAGCGTTGTGTTGCTACGATTTATCAATGTTAGCTCACCCGATCCGTTAGAAATTAGTGCATTTCTAAGCAAAAAGGTCTACGACAATTAGTGCATCCAAAGGATCAAAAAGTCCGACTTTTAGACTTTAAGGTCTCGGACAATGCACTAATTTGACTTAACATTGTGCTTCTAACCAGCACCCTAACCCAAATAATGTGCATTGAATTAATAATTACATAAACGCTTTAGGCTTCAATACCGCAATTTGTGACGTAACAATCCTATGGTACCATAGACGAGAAACTATCTTATGCCCACCCTAGTTTGGGCTTTTTCACCAGCATTCAAATAAGTATTACATTAACGCACATTATTTGAGTTAGGGTTCGGGTTAGCGTTTGGGTTAGGGTGGGTCAAGTGTAATTAATGGTATCTCACACTTTTTGTAATCTTTTGTGAATGTTCAGCGAATATTTTCAATTTATCTACGCCGGGAGTTTACCTAAAGGTCCAAATTAGTTCGTTGCCAAGACCTCAAGGTCTAAAAGTCTAGAGTTTTCTGCCATTGGATGCCCTAATTGTCGTAGACCTTTTTGCTTAGAAATGCACTAATTTCTAACGGATCGGGTGGTTAGCTGCAGTAATGCTCGAGCTATATGTATATGTATAGCTGTTGGTGTTGGCGGATAAATCGGATTAACCTCTTGTCCCTGTAATTGAATTATTTGAGTATATGTTTTTCGCATTAATGCGAACTGTGAAACACTTCTTATTTTCTGCCTTTCTGTCGAAAAAAAAAGAAGTTATGGGTTTTATGCCATCGTGGCATTTAATAAATCAAAATAAAAAATTTTTACTGAAGCAAATTAAAAGGCGCCTGTATTTTCTAAATGTTCTCAAAAATTCGGTAAAATTTAAATGAAAACAGAAAACAACAAATCGAGTTAAATTTAAATTAAAAAATATTTTTACCGAAAAAAAATATTGGATTTACTGAAACAAATTAAATGTTGCAAAACTTCAGAAAAAATAAATTAAAATAGAAAAAACACAGCGTGAAAGTTTAAATTAAAAACTATTTTTTACCGAAAAAAATATTGTTTTTCATTGAAACAAATCAAAAGCCGCCTATATTTACTAAATGTTGCAAAACTTTAAAAAAAATTAAAATAGAAAAAAGGAGAGAGAGGTAAACTTACCATAAAAAATATTTTTTACTGAAAAATAAATATTGTTTTTCACTAAAACAAAAGACGCTTATATTTACTGAATGTTGCAAAACTTCGGAAAAAAATTAAATTAAAATAGAGAACACCAGAGCGAGTTAAATTTAAATCAAAAACTATTTTTAACCCCAAAATTTTTTTTAACAGAAACAACCTTGTTTTGAAATACGCCTATGTTAACTAAATTTTGACAAACTTGAAAAAATAAAACAAAATAGAAAACATCAAATCGCGTTATATTCAAAGTAAAACAATTTTTTTTTTCCGAAAAATTTTTTTTTAACAAACAGAACCTTGTTGAAATAGGCCTATATTTACTTAATTATTGTTCTAAACTTCTGCAAAATTGAAATAATAACAGCAGGTCTGTTGTCTTGCGGTTGTAATTACCCATATGGTAGCCGCAAGACCGGAAGAAACCCTTTTAGGCGTAATAAGCGCCAGAAACAATGCTTTCGAACTGGCCAACAATGGCGGCGCATAAATGATGGACGCCGGGCGTAAACAATGGCCGTGACGTCACAATGCCTGCATCGCGAGCAGGCGTGGGAGCAGGGACAGAGCTTGAAATCGCTGTGTCGCTGTGTTTCCGACCTAATCGACGATAATTGCTGGATGGAAGTGCTTTTTTGCTGATGACAAGATAACAACGACTTGCCGCCTGTAATCTCGCCCTTTGTTGCCGCACAGACGCGCCTCTATGTCGTCACAAGCGCAACTGTGTCGCTTTTTACGTCACACACGTGGGGAAAATGGCACCAGATGGGAATTGCCCGTTAAAGTGGAGCTCTTGAATGAACACGTGAGTTTTTAGGAGCTGATTGCTATTTTTAAATCCTGGTGTTTGAATTTAGATCTAACTGCATTCCATAATTTGTGGTCGCCAGGTATTAACGCCAAAATTGTTTTCGACTGAAATTCTAAGCCAAGTTAGGATGATCTATACGTTAAAAACGACATTTTTTTGGTAAATTCACTACGTCGGCGATATTCCACACCAAATGACGCCACTAGCGATACCGATAACCGTCATTTTGGTAAAAAAATATCGCGATCTGAACCGATATTAAATGACATCGTACTACAGTATGCTCAAATAGTAACCAAAGTTACAAATTCGAAACGTTTAAAAGCATTGTTTTCCCATTATTTTTGTAATTTACGAATTGCAATTACCCCCAGTTGTTAATCAATTATATAAACAAATAATTAGCTTTTTATAATAAGCGTTGAGTTGTAAAGCATTTTTTTGTTTTTAGCTTTTACAGCAATATCGCGTCACTACGTTGTATCACATAATTATCATGGCTTAAATTTCTATAATAATTTGGTATCGGATCGGCAACGATACCAGCCTAGTATCGGACGAGTACCGATACTTCCACTTGGCATTAGGTATCGGCGCCGATCTGATATTATCGGACTTCCTTAGTTGTAACTGCTAAAAATGACAAGCGCTTATTTATTTTTCGATTCTCTAAATTTATATCAAATTTTCAAATAAACCATTTTACTATTAAAACTTGTTGCATAAACTATATATCCATCATTAAAAGTTTTAAATTAAACAAAATTAGAACTCTAATAAAGAAAAAATGAATTATTCAAGTCCAGTATTTAAACAATAGGTTGGCGAACTCAATTACTAGGACGTAAGTTTGTGTGCCATTTATTGCATCTGGCAAAAATGTAATTTTCCAAAAAAACAATTTACCATTCTGGTTCCAAATTTGATAAAACTAAACAAATATTTATTTGTTTGTTTTAGTCGATAGGCTTCTTGTCTATCATTTTCTAGAATGAGTTTTATCAAAATGATTTAAACTTATATTGAAGTGTTCACATAATGTTACTTTTTGTTGGACGTTGTTGCGCGACTAATGAAATCGCAAAACCCGTTTCTAAACGCACCATTTAAGCCCTTATTATTCACGCAAATTACGCATTAAAACGCTCGCATGTGAATTCAAACAACTCGTAAAACCCGGAAGCACAATGGGCGTCTCCGACATTCGCCTTTTGAAGTGGCGCAATCGTAAACAAACAAGCGCGTTTGTTATTCGTGTGACTGGGAGACAAACTACGAGAGAGGCGAGGAAAACGCGAGAAGAAGTTCAGCGAATCGAGAGGGGCGAGAGAAAAAGGCGGCGAGAAGTTGATTTTCTGCAGCCAGCGACGTTTTTTTAGCGGAATGCGATTGGAAACGGTGCTAGGTGCGCGATAAATGGCATACAGCTGTCGGATTCACCTGCAAACAACATCACTTGCCGTCCTTGAAGAAGCGATGGACAGCACCTCGGAGCAAATGGCGTGGAGCGAAGGCCGGAAAGCGTCGGGCGAGCAAAAAGCAACGGAAAACAACCTAAAGGCTACCGCCTGGAAAGATAAACTGTTTTCTCCGGCAAGAGAAATTAGTCGCGAAAATGAACGGAAAAGTTTGTCAAACGGAAGGCAGTTCCATCCTTATCAGAGAGAGCTCCAGAATTCGGACCCTTTCCGTCATCTGATGCCCTACTTTCCGTCAAGCATACTCTCGGGCCCCGCGCGCCCCGCAGACGCGCCTCAAGATACGTCACAAAGGAGGACTGTGACGTCACAGGAGAAGTCGCGATGCAAATCCTCGTCTTCCGAAGTGGCGGAAGTCCAACAAAATTGCGAACTTTCGAATCCTCAAAAGCAGCGATGCGAAAAGGAAATGGTGCCGGATTTCAAAATGGCGGACCGGCAGAATCAACCCCAGATGCAGATGAACGCAAATGGAACGCAACAAGGTAAATAGGACATAAGCTGTTGTTACCAACGACCGATTATGAGCATTAATTTAACAAGAAAATAGCAAACATATACGCACTTAAGTTTCGAATCAAATAAGATCAAACAGTTAAATATTGAAGGTATACGGTTGCCACTATCAAAATAAACAAGTATAAATCGAATTTTTCAAACCCGGGTAAATATGGGTTTGTAATTTTTTTGAGGAAGATATATTTCGCCTAAAACGGCATCAAATATATGTACATTATTTTCAACAAACTGGAGTGTTGTTAAATGAGTTAAGTCCCGGTCAAGTCATGTGTTGTTAAATGAGTTAAGACCCGGTCAAGTCATTTTAAAAATAACGTAAGTCCAAGTCAAGTCATTATGAAAGCACGTCAACCTTAAGTCAAGGAATTGTCATAAAAATAAAAAAATATATCGTCCGATTATGAGAAATAATTTAACGAAAAAATAACAAACAAATGCGCACTTAAGTTCACTTAAGGCAAGCCATTAAATTAAGTAATTAAACAGTTATGGGAGATTTAAGTTGATGCTAACATCAAAATAAACAAGAAAATCTTAACGTTTGAAAACCCGAGTGCAATATAGGGTCAGACTTTGCTAAAATAAAGAAAGCCTTATTTGAGTAAAATTGCGACTCGCATTATCTCGAACTATTCTGTGCGAATTGTTTAACTTTGTTCTAACAGAAGTTTAAAAGGAGCATTTTAGTTAGACGAAACGTTCAAAATGTTAGCGATTTCGATATTTAAAATTTCTACAAGTTTCACAAGGTTTTGCGTTATAAATTAAACCAGACCTAACTATTTTGACAATAGAACAACATGTTTTTTCCCGGTAGGTGTAGTGACTCCATTACCAAATAGGCTTTTGATAAGCCAGATTCGCCTAATGTACTTAGCTGATGTAACTAATAGAGCAGGTGTCTCGATCGATGCCACACAACGTATAGCGTGTCTCTTTGTTGTGGCCGGATTAGCGATTAAAGGCTTTTGGGTTTATTTTGGAAACGCTGTAAGATGTTCGATTGCCATTTAAGTCCAATGAAGTGCTTTCGCACAATTCTAGCCGTAAAGTTCGGCCAGTACAGAATTTACATTTTTAAAAGACCTTCTGGTTAGTTGGGCTCAACTACTGGAGCATAATGACTGAGGTTTTAGGTATCCAAGCCCATAAAAAAATATCGAAGTAGACGTTAAATAAAATAAAAAAACATAAAGATAAGTTTGAAACGTTCAAAATGGTACCTAATTCTATAGGGGCTCACATATTCCCACTTTGGCTCAAAAATTAATGTGTTGGAGACTTATTTTTTTGCTAATTCAAAAACATTATTATGTTTTTGGTTTTTATTTTGGTGTTTTGTTGTTCATATGCATCTCTTCTATATAGGGTGTATAGCATGTGCCTAACATTTTATATACATTAAGGCAAGGGATTGTGTTAATATGCACAAAATAGTGCAAAACGCTAAAGCGTAAATAATTTAGCGAAACAACCGCCTGAAAATTACCGCTACAAATTTTACGGGCATCTATTCACAAAGTCGATTTAATGAAATTCGATTTTTTGGCTATTCTGTGGATTCGTAGTATTGTATCGGCTATGGTCTGAATGCTGCGATGTGATTTTATACTTTGGAAAAAAAACATAATTAGAGATTTTTTGTTATTCACTATAGTAATCGTTTTGAATTAATTTAAATACTCGATGTACGGCCAGTTTTAACAGATAACAATTTTCAATAACTACCTAATTGGGTCCTGTTATTTTGTTGGAAGTTTTAGAGTAAATATTTCGGTTTAAATAAAAGTTTTCTTTATGCTTAAAAAGCCAAATTTTTGTCGCTCTACACTAAAATTGCTGTGTTGTGTCCACCTTTTAAATTTCACCTGATTTAAATTGCGGAAAGTTTAAGGCAATACAGACAAGTTCCTTTTTTAGTTCTAGTTGTCGATGTTGAGTTGCAACCAAATTGCTGTGCTCAAATCTACCATTACGCCAGATTTATAATTTCGCAATGCTAGAAATCTATGGTTTTGAAGTGGTTCTGGCCCGCGAATAGAGTTTCAATGTAATTTGAGTTGAAAATTGGCTCGGCGATGAATTAGAATCACTGAAATTCGCGGCCAGCGAAATTGCCAACAACTTGAATTACATGAAATGTCGACTGAAAGAGAAACGATTTTGCCCCAATCTCAAGATAGGGTTACAGCACCTAAAAATCCACTATCAGACCAACGACAAAACCCGCATTAAACCCATCCTGCACCTTTTCTGACAGCTATTTCTCGACTGCGAAAAAAGTTGTGCTATAATTTGGACAGCTTTATATCGCCAGGACGTTTAAACGGCGGATTAAGTTTCGATTGTAACCTTTATGTCGGAGGTTTTGCAACGTTTCTCCGTTCGTGTTTTGCAATTAAGTCAAACCGTAATGGTTTTGTTCGCGTTTTCTCCCTGTTTATGAATCACTAAACTAGCTTTTTATCTTGCCTTTAAAATGGCGAATATATGAGTCGCTTTGCATTTTATCGTTAGTCATGATAAAGCTTTGTACCGAATTTCTCGGAGGCATGCTATCAAACGTAAAATCTAAACCTTGAATTTTGTGTAAATTGGAATGATTTTAAATTTTCGTGTTGAAAAAGTAAATTCACAGCATTTTTGCGTATAAGCAACCTTAAATCTTTGTAATACAACTTGGGAGTGTTCTAAACAAGCCATTTCGATGTGACTTAAGTCCAAGTCAAATCATTTGTCCGAAAGACTTAAGTCGAGTCGTATCATTTTTCCTAAATGACTTAAGTCAAGTTAAGTCATTTGAAAACAGTGACTAAAGTGCGCTTAAGTCAAGTCATTGATTTAGGTCGTTACAACACTACAACTTGGCGAAATGTAATCCGTTTTATCTACATAAAAAGATTAACTGAAACCATTCTGGTTGTCACAAGTTATTTACCCTAACAGATTGTGTTACGTGCGCTTAAACCTGGACCGAAATAATGTGTTTGAAATCGTGTCGCAGATTTGCGTTATCCACAAATCTAGCATATATATGAGATAAATATTAAACTAAGTGCCAAACTCATTAAATCGAAATTCAGTTACAAGTTTCATCTTTATCGTTGATGTGCAACCAGAATCGTTTGTTTTTTACCATTCGGATTCAGGCAGATTCTGTTTTAAATTCTGATTATAAATACATTTTTTTTTTCAACACATATATATACATTATGTTCGAATAACAGAATCTGTCTGAATGCTTTTGTTGTGCCGATACTTTCGAACGTTTTTTTAAAAAGTTTCCCTAAATTAAAAAAATTCTGTCATTCTGATTTGTTTTGACCAGTTACTTTTCAAAGTGGCCAGTAAGCCGCTTATTTTAACGCTCGGTATTTTCCGGACTTGTGATGCGATCATGTTAAGTCCACGCAACCCTAAACCGTATAGTAGTGTTAGGTTTATAGATAAGGGGGTAACGGATTGGTAACGCAATGACTCAATTGTCTCACAATTTTAGAACAAAACTGACTAACCAATAAGGGCTGTGTATAATCTTGTGGCATTAGTTTATCTTCCACAATACCAGTATTCCAGGTGTAAAATTAGACAATTATTTTATTGCAAACATTCCATCATATCTACAACGGTTACAAACAGTTATAGCGTCGTTGTTTTTCGAAAAATTTCTACACGAAGTTTAACAGCACATGAAATCCGAAACTGTAAAAGTTTCACGTACTTGTTTTTGCGAGTTGTTTTGTAAACAAAATGGCGTCGAAATGTTCGCCCCTGAGACAATCGGTTCAAACAGGTTAACAATGAAGGCATCTAGGTGCAAAAAAACAGCTACGGTTTATAGTTATATGTAGTACAGTACGGACAATGCCTTCAAGTATCAATAATTTTCCATTTTGTGAATAAATGGAAATGTTTTTTTTAGGTTGAATGTTATTATAAATGATCACAGATTTTAATTTTTCTTCTGCAAATTAGTCAATGTGTGTAAAATCATTGCACTAAAATCAATGCTGGTGATATCATACAACTATGGTTGGTTTTACCGGTTTATTCACTACAGAATGGCACTTCAAAAGGCTAAAGAAATTTCATTTGCTTTTTGTGTTATTCGACATAAGTTTTGTATTTTAAAAACCGACTAAAGTTAAAAAACAATATATTAAGTGATGGTGTCCATACTGTGGTTATTCATACTGAATCAATAAATACGAAAAGATAATCACCCACTTCCAATAAATCTATTTTTATTCATGAATACCGACGTTGCTTCCACTAAAGTACTACAAATCACCCTAAAAACACACTGACACATTTTCAATCTGAAGGTAAATTGCCAAATAATGGCCGTCTGCCACCCGGTGAGTCTTATCACAAGTGTTTGACTTTTTGCAATTTAAAAACATAAATCAACCGCGGCCTGATTAATTAGACCTGGTCTTCAGGTGTCTAGATTTAGCCGCGGTTCGCAGCGACCATTTAAGGCTGTCTGTGATGGCTTCCAGGATTTGTTTACAGTTTAAGTCTCACTCGCGTTCTGATTGAAGTTTTCGGATAGCTGTAAGCCGAGGCCTGTAATACGGCGTGACACCGATTTTAACAGTAACACACCGCTTCAGTGGCCAGGTGTTAGGTGTTGGCCCAGCCACATAACCGTGAAAACATGCGGCCATGAAATATTGCGATGCGAATTATAGTTGCTTTGGATACTGGTTTGGATTACTATACCGCCTATTAGTTGCGTAAGGGTTTTACATGCATTTGATTTACCAAAACACAGATGTTAAATTCATCCGATATAGATTTTGGTTATGCAACTTATTGTGTGTACTGCTTATAAGTAGTCCCTTATGTACAGTATTTATATATATTTATATATAACGTGCCTTATATTGGATTGCCTCAGCTGCTTTGTCTTGTAATCAATCACGCTTGGGACTTGCCACATTGCTAAAATTGTGAGCGAACCACCCAAAATAAATCATGCTTTGCAAGGTTTAGCGTAACACATGTGTGTAATTAGGCTCGATTTGAGTAGCGCGACCAGCTATAACGGTCAGGGCCACGCTAAAGAAAGAAGGCACCTGTAAACGCTATAGGCGTCAGCACATGGCCGGCCTTATGGCCTGTACAGAAGCGCAGCTATAAGGCGTAAACACGCCGCCATAAATCACAGACTTAATGCTGTCAGCAGCTTTCTGGCCGGCCCAGGTGCGCTTGTGATTCAATAATGCCACCCACCGTTTGTAATACGCAACAATCGCGTCTATGACATAACAGGAGATGCTTAATTTGAACGACGCCCGGGCCGGTTGGGTGGCATGAGGTTGCCACCCAAATGCCTCGTTAGCTGAAAGTAAACACCAAAACAGCGCCGCGCGCTTATAAAAAGATGCCTTTTATGGGAATGGCAATAAACAGTGATCTGTACCATTGCTAAAATAAGGCGGAAGGCAACACGTTTAATCTTATTACACGACTGATGAAACATGAACTCACATAAGGGTTCCCACTTCAACACGATGCTTAGAGGTTTTACTTGAGTTTGGAGGAATATCAAAGCCCATATAAAAGTAGAAAACATTTTTTTAACTTCGAAAATCTTTTATCTATCTTCACCATCGTTCAAAATGTTCCCGCTTTCAATATATGGACTTTGATATTCCTAATACGCAAGTCACTAAATTTTAGCAAGTTTGACGTAGAGATACCCTTAGGCTTTTAAATCATCTTTTTAACTAATTGAACAGTAGGCAACATGTTAAATCTCGTTGAATAGACAGTTAAAAATGGAAAACTTTTAAACAATTTAATTCAGAAAAGCTGATAAAGTCCGATTATAAGAAATATTTTAAATTGATTTGTTACAGTTGCACAACTGCACATGCATAATGTTCAGGCACGAGTGAAAGTACTATCATAATTTTTCTACCGAAACGCTAAATAATTTTTAGAATGACGAAGCATCGTCATAACAGGACGTCGAAAACAAGTAAACTCACCAACAAAAATGCATTTGAAATCCTAGTTTGAACACATTAAACGAAATAACAAAATTGCCTGGTGAAAAAGGGACATGGTCTGGTTAAAAAGCATTTTTTTTTACTGGCACGGCGTACCTGAAAACTTTATGTTGATTCAGGCAAGAATCTTAGTTTTGGAGTCACATATGTCCATTCTTTTAAATTCCCACATTGCTAATTATGGCAATGACCAAACCAACAAATTATCTAGGAATTTAGCAACGACTTTATATCAAATAAACCTAAAACCATATGTCAAAAAGCTTAACGCAAAAGTCTTAATTTCGAGTGAATGAGACAACATCTTTACACTTTCAAGTTGCTGTATTTTTAATATATATATGTTAATTTACCAAGCAGCAAAATCAACAAGGGAGTCAAATAACTATCTTTAAAAAGGTTAACTGTGATACACTGAGGAATAATACACCTAAGAGAGCAATTCGTTTAAAAATCTAAGTATTCAAGCCAAGATTGTGAACATTGTATTCCACCATAAAACTACGGTATACGGTAATTAGCTAATAAATCGCGCAGCTGCTTTATTCTTAAATGTTTGTGCCATAAAATTACAATGTATAGGGTAATTAGCCAAAGCGGCTGCGTTATTTATAAATGTTTGTAGCTTTAAGGCTGTAGTGGTTTTTGTACACATAAATATGCGGAGAGACTGTGTACACATGGAAGTGGAATCATGTTCTTCACAGTTTGATCTACAAACATAGGTTCCCACATAAGTAAGGGAATATCTCTCACTGTCCTTAAATAGCAACTTATGTCCCCAGGCGTTTATACGTAATAAAGGAGAATTCTTACACCAGTATATAACTTAATCACAATTATAAAGTAATAATAAACCAACCCAACGTAGCAGATTTTTTGGCCTATGCTCCACCACAACAAAAAAAAACCTTACCAACTCATTTTCACAATGTTGTGAACAAGTCATTTTGAAACCACTCAAGTACCAGACAAGTCATATGTAAAATAAGCTAAAGTCTTTAGTTTATTTAAAAAAATAACAAGTCAAGTTCCAGTGCAAGTCATCGGTTGCCCGAGTCAAGTCCCAGTCAAGTAAAAGTCATTTTAACACTGCCCACTAAAATATTGTATTAAAATTCAGAAATGTTCAGGATTGATAACATAAATTGACGTCATAAAATAATTAAACCTAGAAACCTTCTGTTTTTCGGTCCAAAAAATGTGAAATTGAAATTCAAACTACAATCAAGAAGATGTCGCCAAAGCGTTTTATTCTATTAGTATATTTTCGTGTCAAAACGTCATTCCATTGATCAAATAATACACTGATATTTTAATTAGGCCTTTATGAACTCCCTAAATCTAGTCCACGTACCTCTAAGGGTTTCATGGACCCCAGTTTTAAAAAAAAACTTGCTCTGAGTTCTATTTACAGATGTCAGTTGGTGTTCATAACAAAAGTAGCCAGGCCACCACGAAAACCTACAAAATCCACTCATGTAACGGAATTGTCCATTAAAAGCTCTTTACCCAGCTTCTGGATTAATTTAACCCCAAACGTGACCCATGACCCCCGCCTACGTCAAGAGGTCTCGACACATAAACGTTTGCTTAACCCGAAACTGATATCTTAAATACGCCGGACAGTCGGTAGTCCTAGGTGGTCTCTCTATACACCCGTGCCTCTCTCAAGGGGCAATTTGGTGTTTTGTTGTGTATAATAACAAAATGGCCCCAAGTATCGCAACTGTCTCAAGCTCAACGCGTGACTGGTATTGATAACGCAGCGCGGTAGCTGCTAGCAAGCTGCCATTTTTAACTGGGGGCCAGTTGTAATTACCCTACGCTGGCTGCTGCAATTACAATGAATGCAATGGCGTATATTCGTTGTTGAATTAAAAAGAAAAAAACTGAAATGATCATTGAACCAGTTCATTCTGTACCATGTTGAACATGAAAGAAAATATTCGAAAACGTTCACAAAATGCTACCTACGTCTTTATGGGCGTTCATATTCTTATTGTATCTAACTACAACATTCAGCCATTTGCCTAAGGATCGTTAGAAACCAAAGTGATACTTACATCTGTATAGGCTTTGTTACTCATTCTACGTCTAACTACAACCTCATGCCCTTATCTTAGAATTCATTTGCAACGTTTACAAAATGCCACCTACTTCGGTATGGGGTATGATGTTCATTCTACGCCTAACTAAAACATCCAGCCATCATCTTAAGATTTACTCGAAACGATCACAAAATAATGCCAACTTCTAAATGTGTTTTTTCAGCCCAACCAAAGATTAATCAGTTTTACCGCTTTAAATCATAAACAGTTTTCTGAAAACATTAAATGTAGTCGTATTAGAGCACACATAATTCAAATTGATGACTTACCACTACGCTTACAACAGTTTGACGTTGTTTAAAGTTCCCCACTTTATCTTTGTTTGTCTATGAATTAATAAATAAATAAATAAATATAATGGGAAGTGCATTTTGCTTAACTTACTAAAAGCGAGTTCTGCGTATGGTAAAATTTTACAGTTATATTGTAACCGAAAATTAGTTCTTCAATCAAATCCTTTTTTTCAGATGAAAAATCAGAAGAATCATGGAGTCCGCCGGTAGAGGTCGCTAAAGACTACCCGGAACCTGATCACGTGATCAATTCATCGAGGAAGGTCAATCGATCCTTTTCCAATTCTTCCGGCCATAACGATTCGAAACTATCGGACAAAGGTTAGCACGTGTTTTTATTTCGGCTCGTTTTTGTCTGTGAGAACTTAATCGATTTGCGAGTTTTCCACAAGGCTTCGGTTTTATTTGGTTAACCCCACTAAGACAGTAAATGTAATCTTTGTGAATGAACTTCGTAAAGTAAGCCAAAAACGGCCGAGTAACTTTTCCTTGTATTGTGCTCGTTTTTGCAAGGTTCTGCTTGGGTTTGTATTTAACCACAAAGTTCTAATAAAACCTACCAAAATTGCGCGACAGAGAAAATTTGAAGAAAAATGAACCGAGCAGGAAAACGGTGACATAAAAATCATGGCTTTAATGCAACATTTCGCTAAATATGTTAACATTTCAGCCGAGAAGGAAAACGGAGGCTCTTGAAATTCTTTTCAAGCGAACCCCTAAAAAAATTCTGGTTTGCGTGGACCATGGACATAAAGTTTTTTTTTTTAATAAACATTTTTTTGCAACTTTGATTACAGCAATTTATTTAATTTACCAAATACTGTCATATTTTATTGAAATAAAAATCGTTTTTAAGATTTTACTTCCTTACAGACCCTTTACCACTCAATGCTAACAGTAATTTTTTACAGAATCGATGCCCCTACTCATATTTTTTAATGAAAAAATAAAAAAAATATATATTTTTTACAGATTCAATACCCCCCTATTCGCCCCCCTCATCCGAAATAAAGAAGCGACCGCGAACCGCGTTCACCCCCGACCAAATAAAGCGCCTCGAGTCAGAGTTTCACCGCAACAAATACCTGTCTGTGGGGAAAAGGATGGAGTTGTCTAAAGCGCTCAAGCTTACAGAGACGCAGGTCAGATAGTTTGTCGTTGTGTCAGTCTTAAATGATCTGTCAAAACCAGTGTGGTAATGACTTCAATGACTTAAGCACGTAAGTCACTGTTTTCAAACAACTTAAATAGACTTTAGTCCAACTAATAAGATACTTGTAAAGGATAAATAAGTAAAAATTATTTCAACACGGCCTCTGTTAAGGTTTAAGTCGTCTTGACCAACTCCAATTATTTCATTAACACTGAGGCACTATTGAAAATTCGGCAATGAAAATATCTGTGCCCTTGGTTTCCCTGAAGCACGTTCTTATTTTGTTTAACGGCCAACAATTCAGCCCTGAAAATATTCCAAAAACCCGTATATTTTGCCTTTCAGATCAAAATCTGGTTCCAAAACCGTCGCACAAAATGGAAGCGCGAATACTTAAGCGAATGGGAGGTTTGGATGCACCAGAACTACTACGCAATGCATGGACTGTATGGTGCCACAGCAGCGGCCAACGCACTGGCCATGCACTCCGGCCCCATGCCCCACAACTACCCCAGCCCGTCGGTGGAGCGCCCTGGGGCCTTTGGCGCGCCCGCAAAGCCCGGGTACTTTCCCGGGGTGGGCTCTATGCTAATCAGGGGCAGCCCCTACGATCAGATGCCGAAGGAAGAGCTGATAAAGCAATCTCAAGCACTAGGAGGGATTCCGAGACTCTTCAACCCTGGAAACAACTTCCAAACTTCCTTCCAGAACAGCGCTCCCTACTTCGCGCCCGCCTCTCGCGTGACGTCACATCCCGGTGACGTCAGCGTCTCGCCGTTACGTCTGCAGAGCGAGAGCCCGTCGTCGAGTGTGGAGCGCAGCAGCCCGAACGCGTCACCACGCGCCATGACGTCACCACTGGTTACGTCATCGAGTCCCCCGACCTCGGCGAAAAGCGGCGAGGAACGATGGGGCGCGGTTGGGGGTGAAAAAGGGGGGCAGGAGGCGGTTTTCACCCCTAATTTGTTGCGGCCCCCTATGGGGCTGAATTTACAGACGCAAGGGCAAAGTTTTTTCCCAAGTTTTGTGGCGAATGGGGCTTTGCTAAGAGCTTATGGATTGCAAGCGAACCTTTCGGCTGCTATTAGACCGATTCATCAGCTTAACTCTCCGCCTCATATCGCCGCTTTAAACGCTCACCCAGCTGTAACGTTGTCGCCTCAGGGTTTGAGAAGGTAATAGCTGCGAAATCGCCAGCTGGCTTCACATTTTTCACGCTCAGCTGGTCTTTGACGAATGGATGTTGTCATTTTTGCTATTGAGCACGTGTAAGGCTTATAACCTTTTCATCTTTGCAAATCGGTATTGAAGCCTAATCTCCACACAGACACTTATAAATTGATGCAATTGGTTTTCATAATCGATTTAAACTCATTTGCAAACTTCATGTTTTTACGCTCAGTTGGACTTTAAAGGATGGATTTCGTGATTTTTTGCTTTCAAACACGTGTAAAGTCTTATAATACATTTTCATCTTTGCTAAGGGATCGTTATTGAGCCCTACTCCACACAGACAATTATGAATTGATGCAATTGTTTTTCATAAAAGATTTAAACTCATTTGCAAACTTCTTTTTTTACGCTCAGCTGGGCTTAGGACAGAACTTGCCATTTTGCACGTGTGAGGGCTTAATACCTTTTCTTTTTTGCTATTATAGCGTTATGGAACCCTTTTCTTCACACAATTATGAATTAATGAAAGTAGTTTTCATAATAGATTTAAACTCATTTGCAAACTTTATTTTTACGCTTAGCTGGGTTTTCAATAATAAACCCTGTCAATTTTTTGCCTTTGTGAACGTGTTACGGTTGCAGTCGACTTTGATTTTCGCTTAGGGGTTATTATTAGCCCCTAATCACCACTCATATAACATTAAAACTCATTTGCAAACTACATTTTTTCATGTCTAGATTTAATTGATTGATCTTGTCCTTTTTGGCCATTGAACGCCCGGTTCTAGCTTTCTTATACGTGTGAGGGCTCATAACACCTTTTCATTTTTGCTAAGGGGTCTTTATAGCCCCTAATACCCACACAGACAATTATGAATTGATGTAATTAGTTTTCATAATGGATTTAAAAAACTCAACTCATTTGCAAACTCAATCTTTTACGCCCAGCTGGGTTTTGAAGGATGGATCTTGTCATTTTTTAGTCTTGTACACGTGTAGGGATTTAGTCGACTTTGATTTTCGTTTTAAGGTCATTACTGCCCCCTAATCCTCACACAGACAATTATAAATTGAAGCAATTAGTTTTTTATAAAAGATTTATTGATAAAAACTCAGAACAAAACTTCATATTTTCATGCTTGAATGCGCGAAGCGCTTATTTTGAGTGATTGGCTCTTGTCTCGTTGGCTTTTTCGTGTCAAGGCTTTAGGCCCCTTTCATTTTTGAGGGCTTAAACCGCTTACCGATATTTATTAATGTATACCGTTTTAACCGGACTTGCTTCTCTCTGAGCCTGTGCAGCTCAGTTGGTTGAGCGACGGTCCCAGTATAGCCGAGGTCGTGAGTTCGAGCCTCACGCAGGCTAGTTGTTTTTCTAACCTGGCCTTGCTTGCACTATATACTTTATTGGGCCGACTAATTTTGGCAAACCTTTCCGAAGGCATCATGTGTAAATGAAATTATTGTTTTAACTGGATTTCGTTGCTCCACTTGCACTAATTTAATTCTTTGTTTAAGAATCTTATAGTTTTTTGTAGCTTTTTACATAAAATTGTGAGACCTGCAGTTTCAGTTGATTTTGAAATTTTTACGAGTTTAATTTTTATTTTTCATTCAAATTTAAATAGCAGTTTTTCATTTGCGTTACTTTGTTCTCGCGTTTTATTTAATTCTTATCATATTTGTTTGCAGTCAAATCTTTTCCTATTGCTTTTTCTTTTTCAAAGGTTTCCCAAATGTTATACGGCCTATGCAGCTGTATTACCTCTAAACACTTCCGTTGTTGTGCTATTACAATCATTTCAAGATCTAGGAAATTCATTTTTTGTTTATATTTCATTATCGCCCATGACAACTGTTTCGTCTTTCATAGCTATCATGCTTTTTAATACACGAAAATTTTGATACGCATTTTGATTCTTTATTAAGGAAAGTTACAGGGGGCCATATTTTTATGATTGGTTCATTTTAGTTTATAGTATTTATTCAACGCGTTCCTTTATTTTGTTTTAAAATTGAAATGATTAGTTTTTTTTTATTTACATTTTTATTATTCTGGTGTTATTGGTTTAATTCCGATAAGCAAAATGAAAGCATAAATGAAATAAATAATATAGGGAGACGCCATAGACTTCATCGTTAGGCCTGAATAAAACAAAATAAATTTAAATAATTTTTTTTTAAACTGATTGATCAAATTTTAAAACCAAGTAAATAAAACAACCTACAAGACAAAGGGATAATGGAGTAGGGATTAATTCATAAACACTGTTGTATTTCTTGTATTGTTCGCTCGAAGAGTAAAATGAAATGGGCATAACGAATAAATGAAACAAGCCACAGACGAATAGTAATCACCACAGGCAAAACAGTAAAGAAATGCAGTACAATTACCGAAACACGTGACTGTGAAATGTGCGTACGCGATTGCTGCCACAACAAACACCTTCGATAGTATTTTCACAGCTGTATAGTTACCAATGTATATAGCTTTAACCAAAGTGTATCGACACGCCAATTAGACAGTACACATTTTTTTTTAATTTTGAGAGACCCTCGAAATAATATGCATCTTGCTCGTATTCACTGAATTATATGTATAGAAAATTAGCATTTGAAACTCAATTCAATTGTAGTGGCGTGTAGCGTTTGCGCTCCATATTGTTACCGAGTTGAAACTTCGGTCATTCGATTGAAACAGCCTGGTGGACTGGGTCGTCGCCTCGCTAGCCTGCTGTGTGTATTCATTAATTTAACAGCATTTTGCTGATCGTGTTTCCGAAATTTCCTGTTTTTTGTTGCGTCGCCGAACCGCATTGTCACGATATTTAATTACCGCCAGCTGGAATGCTGTATATAAGGGATTTCATTTTATACCAAAAATAACAGTCTTGCATACTGTTCATTGTGGAGTCCAGATCGCGTACGTTATACGGAGGTAATTATTGTATGTATGTATCGTAAGTACCTGTAAGTACTGATTGTCGTTTGTTTGTATATTTGCAATAAATATTATTTCATTGTGCTTAAAACCCACAGGCGTCAGTTTCACTTATATTTTGTAAAATTGACTCAGCTTGCTTTAGATGCGGAAGGCCAGGGTTGTTTGGCCCTCGTCGTGAAAGTTGTGATTTTATCTTGTCACGTTGTAACTTTAGTCGCATATACCAGTGTTTCTAAACCCACCACCGGTAGAGTAGTATTCGGTTGCCGTGGTTGGGTCGCCTCCTGGTTCATTATATATTGAGATTAATTCTCAACAAGATATTTCAAAAACTAAAGAAATTGCGGAAGCAATGCGAAGATAAGGCTCATGTTAATTAATTTCCAACTTTTGACATGCAATGTGTATAATGCTTTTGGGTCGTTGTAAAATTTTTTTTTTTTTTTTTTTTTTTTCATAATGGTTGAGGTTGTAGTAAGACATATTAGAAATATAAGCCAATACAGAAGTAGGTAGCATTTTGGACGTTTCGAAAAAGTCTTTATTCACTTTCAACATAGTCTGTTGACAAAATGCTACTTACTTCTGTATGGGCTTTGATATTCTCTCCTACGTGATACTTTATTGTTTACTGTTCTGAGATGTTTATAGAAGGCTTCGTTATTTCTTAAATTCATGTTAATTAGTTTCCAACTTTTGACATGCAATGTGTATAATGCTTTTCACTTTATCGGGTAGCCAATGCATTATTTGGGTCGTTGTAAAATAGTTTGAGAAGCACTTTAATGTATGTAGAATCTTCGGCATGTATTGCCTAAAAAATATTGCAAAAAATTTGCTTGAAAAAAGCCAAGATAATTTAAATATGGTATTTTCTTAAAGCTTTTGCAAAACGAACTGTGATTCCACTAATTCGGGGTGGGGGCGGTGAAAAAATTGTTCCCTAGTCATTACAGTTGTTATTTTATCTTATCACGTTGTTTCGTCTGCTAATATTCAGCGCCAACAAAAACATCGCCTTTTCAGATTCTGAAACTCTCTACCATCGAGACGCGATAACAGCTGACAACGAAAGGTCCGAAACAGCGACAAAACAGTCAGAAGAGCGGAAATTGTCGAGGTACAAAGCGCCTACACGCCTATATCGAGCGACATCAAAGTAATTTCGACAACTTACAAGCAATTTTAAGGCGATAAAATCTCCAGGCGGTTGTAAAGACTGGCTATCGCCTTTCTACAGAGCCAATAGCGCTATTACAGGGCCGCCAGAGTAAGGTGTCGGGGTTGGGTTTCGAGGCTAAAAGTCACTGGGCGTTGACGTCTCTTCGTTTTCACAAACATCTAATCTTAAGGTTGTCGCTGGGAGATTGGAAATGCGGCAGCCCTAATTTGCATGCAATCATCGCTGAGCAATTCGCAACTATAGAGCCGAATCAGAAAACGTTTTTTAGGTCACCAACTACAAAAATTTATCTCTTTTGCGACCAGCTTTTACCAGGATTGTAAACAAGTCGTTTTAAAATGACTTACGTCCAAGTCAAGTTTAAAAAAAAATAACAAGTCTGGTCCCAGTTTAACTCAATATTTGTAATCTCGGAATTTTAATAACTGGTATAAAAATAAAAAACGTTAAACCTTTAAAACCAATAAACTCGTCCGATATTATAAGCTATAACTTAACTCAAAATAATAAAACTACAATAAATAGCAAGCAATTTTTTTTATTTGCAAAAATTTAATTAACTCTATTGTATAAAAAAAACGTTAATTAAAAACACTTAATTTCAACCGAAGTCATTTGACTCATTGCCCTAAGTTTAAGTCAAGTCATCTGTCCAAAATGTTTAAGTCAAGTCATGCGAATTAAAAACTTTTAGTTAAGTGCACTTAAGTCATTGACTCAGGTCATTACCACACTGTCTATTCCTTTACCAAGTCTTTCTTCATTTTTTGTGTAAAATTTAGGTCCTTGCGTTAACGTTAAATTTTTGTGGCAGTTCATACTTAAGTCTATATTAAGTAGCAATCAGAATTTCGTTATTTTTATTTTTCTAACTATTTAAAAAACAAAAAATTCTTTTACTTTTCGAAAAATATATTAACATATTTTAAATCAGAATTTTAACTTTTATTAAATTTTTAACATTTAATTTTACAATTATACATAAAATCAGTGTCTTCACACATTGTTGAAAATCAATAGAGAAATATTCGAAACGTTCACAAAATGCCTCCATACTTCTACATGGGCTTTGATATTCATTTGACGTCCAACTACAACCATTATTCTCCATACTTTTACAACATTAAGCAACATTACTAACATATCGGTGGAGGCGTATCAAAAGGATTTCTCCTGAACATTTTTTGTTGTTCTTCGGCAAAATATTGTACTATCAATTTACGTACAATAAGGTCTCCCTTGTACCAAATAAAAGGCTTAGGTCACCAACCGCGGAATCGCATGACATAATATTATGCGCCTATTACATTCGGCGAGCTTATAATGGGAAAGGATTGCTTAGAAAGTTAAGCTATAGTCCATACGAAACATGGGGAACCATACGTTCGTAGCTCTGTAAAAGTATGCGTAGCAATAAATATACTTTTGCCACCTGGCATAGTATAGACTGAAAAGAAGTTCTTACAGTATAGTTATTTGTTTTGTACGACAACACCATGCAAACAAACGACACTAAAACAGAAAAAGACAACAATTTCGCTAAGCTACGACGCACAACTCAGTTGTTATCTTTAAACACCTGTTTGTACGAGCTGGACATTAAACATTCATGATTTCCGGCTGCTGGTTGATATGCCATAATTCACGAAATAGACGTTAACACCTTCTTTCGCAATAACAGAGCCTAAAACATTCGTTACTTTTAGATACAGTGCAACCGGTCGTACAAAATTTAGAACAAGAAACAATTAAGCCATTGAAGAAAAGAGTATGCTTTAATTCATGTTCGAATCGCGTATATATTATATTGGTCTTTCAAATATGTCTGGAACTCTTTTTTATATTTATCTCATCTTAGAAGTAGATTTAGTCTCGTGATTCATGACTGAAGTTTTTGCTAATATGTTGCCTAATAGAGACTTTTTTATTCTGAAAAAAATGGTTACTTTTAAATTCAGTTGTTGAATTTAAATGACGTTGATATTATTCATCTTTTAAATATGCCTGAATACCTCGTATATTTATTCCATTTTTAAAGAAGACTCACCCGAGTGATTCAGTAGCCAGAAACCAATAACATCATCATGTGTGACTAGTCGACTTATATTTGCTCACCGTTCAACCTTAACTCCTAATTTCAAAGCCAAAAGCTCCGGGTTAAGGGCACTTTGTAACTAAACGGGATCATTTAAGCCTATTTGTTTCGGCTGTCAATAGTGGCGAAATCATTGCGTCTGCCACTGAAAGAATTCGAAATCGCCAGCCGCATTTTACGGTTGTAATTTGAGAAGGGAAATTGACTTATTTGCTGAGAGAGGGCCCTCATGGTCACATTTAAACTTCACACCCGCTGAGATTTAAATGGCCCCGTGCTTTTAAGTTAATGTCAACAATAGGATCGTTTTCAAGTTTTTCCCGCGTTTTTGGGCGAAAGATCGCGGGTGGCATAAAAGTGTTTTGCGCCTCTCAACTATTTTAATGCAAATAAAAAGGGTTTATGGATTTTACGCTCCCTGTCTGTCAAATTGACGAGTCTGTGTGGAATAAAGCTTATAACTTTAAACTGTAGTAAAACCAAGAAGAGGTGTTACGTCCATTAAACCCATGAAGCGTAAAATCTTAGTCCGAAAGTGCTAAAACGTTCAAATGGAAGTTGTAGTTAGACGTGAATGTATTTCAAAGCCATAGAGAAGCTCATGTGATGTTGAAAATGGATAAAGAGATATTCGAAACGTTTCAACTGTTAGCTACTTTTCCAGCCGTTATCTTAATATTTAATCAAAACGTTCAAAATGTTATTCACTTCTATATGGGCCTTACTACGTTCTCATGGATTATTTTATGCTGTTTAGAAATCAGTACTACCATGGTATATACAAGCCAGCCGACGGTGTAAAACAACTTGTTCTTTTTTCACCGTCTAAAACATTTTCAAAAAAAACTTTTTCGCGTTATACAAAAATAAAGGTTTTCCCTTTCATATCTTTAAATCAAACCACAAAATTGTGTTAAAACTCATTTCGCAGCCCCATATACGCCACATTTATCCACTTTCAAGTCACCCAGACATTTATTACCACTGAGCTGCCTGGCGTAATGCTTCGGCAAATATAAGACGGCTTGGTCTCCAGGCTGGCACAAATAATTTATTATTTGAGTTGGCCTTAAGTTTCATCCTAGGTTCGACTACATTAATCTTTGTAAATCAATGGGCCCCGGGTATAATTGAACGATAAACTTTAAACATTCGATTGTCTGCTGCACCCTCCTAACTTTGGCCAATTGTGGCTGATGAACTTTCGAGAAAAATCTTCGGCAAACTTTGACGTGTTTACGTTGCAATAAAGCGGAAAGACAAGGTATTAATTTCGGCTCCATTTGGCGTTTAAAAGCCCTGCCAATTATGCGTTCCCGTCTTATTTGACTTGGAAATTATCGCTAAACTTTGCGATAAGGTTATTGGAAATGTAAACGCGTTTCAAAGTGAAACAAGTGAAAGCTTGTATGGTGTTTTTGAACATAGTCAGTCATAATTTCTCATTTGTTATAAACATCCAACCCTGTTTAATAAAAAGTCCTTCTTATTTCTAAGGCAGTGTTTTTGAGCACAGTCAGTCATAATTTCTCATTTGTTACTAAAATTCAGCCATGCATGATAAAAATTCTTCTTATTTCTAAGGCAGTGTTTTTCAACCATGATAAAGCACGGAGCATTTTGTGCATTAAATAATTTAGCAGAATGCCCCAAAAAAGTTGATAATAATGCCTTAAAATGATCAACATACCAACAATGGCATTCTTATCTTTAGTGTGGAATCTGCTGTGCCTGTTCAGATCAACAAATTAATTGATATTTGGCCGATATTACACCTAAGCAGTAATAGGCTTACGCAATTTCAATCCTATTATTTTCCTATTATTAATCCTGTTGTTTTCTTCCAACTTCTAAAGTTTAACCTTCACATTTTTAGCGAAAAATGCGTCAATTTTATCCAGGTGTGGCGTATCATCCCACATCTGTTAAACTCGCGTTAAGGCCTGTCAGTCAATCAGCTATTGGTCAGTGTTGACTGGTCTTGCACCGCTAGGCCTAACTTACCGTTAAATAGGATTTATAAACGCCTTCAAAGATAAGTTGAACTTTATTCAGGTCGTTTTGAAACGAAAACTTGAGGTTTTTTGAGCAGTTTGATAGGTGATAAAATTGGCTTGTTTTACACTGGCAGGAAATTCGAGAATAGAGCAATCAAGTGGCACTGTTGACAATTTACAATACCAGTGTCACTTGTTTTTAGAATTTAAATCCAACAAATTTAACCATTAACGAATTTAAACATATTTTATTTGACCTTCGTGGTGATAATCTTCATTCCTTTTCAAACACACGTATTTCAATTTCGATTTTTTTGTTTTCAATTCTGTTTACAAAGAAAATGTTTCGAAATGTTTTAAAAAAGATCAAACTGATTTTACAAGTGTGCTATCGGTTTCTAACGGTTTAAAAGATTTATTAGGAAACGTTGTAATACTACAGGTCTATGAAATTTAACTAAAAAAACAAGTCGATAATATCACTTGTGTTATTCTTTTAATAAAAAAAAGATGCTTATCAATAGGGCGAATATTTTTTGACCCAAAAAAATAGGAAATTTTGACCTGAAAAATTAAAATGTTGACCTGAAAATAATTTATTTTGACAAAATTTTTGACCTGTTAGAAATACATTGATTTAAATAACCTAGGTGTCGTTAATCACGCGTTTTTTATACTGTATATTGCTCCAATAAAGATATAATACGGTTAAAATTACTTTGAACTTATATCAAAACTAATTTTTTTTGGATAAAATGAAAGATAAATTTCAAAATAACCGAACGACCAATTTCAAAAAGCTGACTTTAGTTTTTGTTTTAATTTTGTAAGCGATTTATGGGCAATTTTATTCGATTTCGACTTAAAACATTTTGACAAATTTTGACCTAACGTGTAAATTTTGACAAAATTTTGACCTAACGTGTATATTTTGACAAAATTTTGACTTTTTTTGACTAGGCCAAAAATATTCGCCCTACTTATCAACCATTGTTAACATGTTACTTTTTTCATTTCCTTATAACTTCGTCGTAATAATTTCCGAAGCGCCCCGAAAACACAAAATATTGATGAAAGTCTCCTGGGCGCAATTAAAATGTCTTGTTTACAAACAAAGGCACAATTACTGTCACTTGTGCGACGTCATAAAGCAGTAATAATTGCGGCGCTACAATGGGCGACTGTCGACCTGTAATTGTGGCGTCATAAGGTGGGCATTGTTGCATATCAATCACTATTAGTGGCAGATATTACTGCCTGGGTGTGGCAAGCTTGTCATCCTCTTAAAAGTACAACTTGTTTCAGTTGTTAAGTTGTAAATCACTGCAAATCGTTTAAACTTTATTTGATGGCGACATCTTTTTCCATCCTTTGTAAATTGCCGTATCGATTTCTACTTTGACCTGCTAAAGAACGGTTGTGCGAAAGAACATTCGATGCAATTTGTCTTTATACAATGCCACGTGATTAACCAATCTTTTTTCATATATCTGTTTTAGCCAGGGGTTAAGTAGAATATGTTTTTTTACCGAAACGCACGGCGATTTTTATCGATGACGTCACAAACAACGTCATAACAAGACGTCTAAAACAAGTAACCTTAGGAAACCTGATGCTATCGTTCGATGTAGTGCACGAATAAGCAACTGAAATCTTGGTTTGAATACATTGGAGAAGACTGGATTGACTTTTAAAAAAGGAACATTTTTTTACAGCAAGGTCGGCTTATTTTCACCACTGATTTTAGTAATATACAACAAGTTTAAAATTGTTATTGCTTCACTTAATTGTAAACTGTTTTTGCAAGAGGTAAACCATTGCAAATAGTCGAAACTCTAATGTGGACATATTTTTTTACATTTTTTAGGATGTTTTAACCGAAAAATTTAAGAGGGTCATAAATTCAAGAAATTTTTAAGTACTATGTAATTACTAATATTTGATACCTGGTTTCTTTATAATCACTTGTTATTAGGTTGCACACCATTGTAAATATTGCAAGCTTTATTTGATGTCAACATTTTTTGCTAGGTCTTTATTAAACTTATAATTTTTTGCCACAAGTGAATACTTTGTCAAAGTGCTATATTCTTTTTTTAACTGCAGGAACGATTATCTCCGAAAATTCCTGGAACCGCCATAACAAACTTTGCCGTGACGAAATTTAGTAAATGTAAATCAATTGATTTTTTAATAAGTTTAAAATTTTAAACCGAATTTTTTTAACATTATTTAACTTTTGCCGAATTCAAAATTAAATAACGCTTTGTCGCAGCCTGGCGGAAACTAGTTTTAAACATTTATTCCGCCAAAAATTAAATAGTAAGCTGAGTATTACACAAAATTTTCGTTTGCAAAACTAACTTTAATATTTTATAAAGAATCCCTAAATTTACAACATTGCCATACTAGAATAATTCACAAATTGTTTGACGCCTATAATGTGTTTAAAATCAACGTAAACTATTAGAAATATCTCAAACTTCAGTTGATGTCAAAAATATTTAGGTGCTGGACTTTAACCAAACTTATACAAATTTAAAAGATTAGTTGTTTTCTCACGTGAAACATGATGTAACTTTGTTACGGTATCCATAAATTTATGTGACCCCTCAAACAGAAATCCTAGGTCCGCACCTGCCATGGTGCCATACGCTTCTCAAACTACATTTTATTGAAAAAAATTAGTTTGTAAGCGTTTCAATTCTCTGCAAGTAGCATGGTCATCATACCATCCAGGGTTGTGTAGTCTGTTAAAAGTAACCCGAGTCCGAGAGTCCGAGTCCTGAGTCCCGAGTCCGACTCTCTCGCCAATTTTCTTAACTAAATACGGTCGCTACTAAGCAATCCACCTACAAGGGTTTCATATAATTTATCAACTCACAATACATGGTTGAAAAATATTCCACCATATGCTATTCCGCCTTTTGTAATCTACAGTTGTCGGCCTTATCAGTTTCAACATTTAGTACTGCTAATACGCACGTCGGATACTTTTCTCAAGTACTTTCACTTGCTCTTGCTCAAGTCCCGAGTTCCGAGTCCTACCCCGCATCCCTGATACCATCTACTACTAACCAGATGATTTTTAAGTGGTTTATTTAAAAAGGAGCCATGGCTTCGACGACTTAATTTTTTTGGTTTCGTGTGGCCAATAATTAAGTCGTCGAACCCATGGCTCCTTTAAAATTGAAAGTTTTTTAAACTTGAATATCCACGATTTTTCCGCCACTTATGAATATTTTTTAATTAAATTTATTCAAGAAAGTTGTAGATTCGCGCACAGCTAAATGTGTAAAATATTTCTTTGGTGACGTCACATAATGACGTGCGTTCAAAGTGTGAAAACAATTATCTTGAAAATTCATAGGCCCTCCATCATAAAGGTTACGAAATTTAGACAAAAGGTCTAAAAAATTCGGGTAAGTCGAAAAAAATTCGAGTAAAGTAGATTAAAATTATATTTAAATTGCGAAATGATTTATTTTTTAACTTTGGGGAGATTATTTTTGAAAATATAATAGATAGACGGACGAGAATAAAAAATAGCACCTTTCAATAAGCTTTTCAATATTCAATAAGCAGGTTGGGCTAAAGACCAGCTTTTTGAACTGCGGGTTTTCCGAATTTAAAGCACATATATACTCCGAGTGTTTTATCGACTTAATCATCAAAACAAACATAGCAAGCGCCGGTGATGTCTTTGCATACTTACAACGGTATATGACGCACCGTGCACATAACAGTAAACAATTAAACAAATCATTGTCAACACTAGTTTCAAGAACTTTACGGAATTACGTGTTTTCATATAGTGCGTTGTCTCCACCTAGTGGAAACTAATTAAAAAAAATATTCCGCCAACGATTTAGTGGTAAGTAAAAAAGCGCAAGGTATAGCAAACAAACTTAGGTATTTAAGAGCGAATTTATACCAAAGTTAACATTTCGTATCACATAACTTACAGCTTTTAAATAAAGAAATTGGCTAAACATCAGAACAAATTATTTAAAACTTCAACATTCAACAACCAATGTTTCCAACATTGTGGCTTGTGGCACCCTTTTAAGGATCTTGCTAAACGGTTTTCAACAAACTTAACATGCGCATAATGTGAAAAAAATAATTCAACAATTATCACGCTCTTCTGCTTAAACAATTTTATCAAGAAGCTTACCCATAGATAAAAAAGAGGATCTTACTACGTCCAAAATGTTTCACCGAAGCCAAGCAAAAATTTGGAACGATTTTTTATTATATTATAGTAAACTTATCACAACGTGGAGTTTAGTTTCTTTTAAAAAATAATTTGCCTAAATAAATACAATCTTTCCAAGAAAAATTTTCGAAACAATTACAGGCTGCCGGCATCACGGTGAAACATGCTGCAAATTAGCCTTTCATAATTATGAGACCTGCTACAACGACAAGAAAGTAACACGTAATTAAAATACTTTATTTGCGGAACACCAAAACATTTCTCGTTTGTTTACCAATAGGTCGTCGCGAACAAGACCTCGATGAAAAATGCATGTTTACGATTGGTTGCAGTGGCGTAGCCAGCCGAAAATTTTCTGGGGGCCAAAATGTTTAAATTTACTTTTGTTTACCTTTTGGCATTGTATGAACGGCCGTATCGAACACAAATAAATACGATAGCAAACCATTTCGGACAGCAATTGACTGAGTTTTAACGCAATATCAAAAAACATTCAAAGAGCAAAAACAAAATGACTAAAAAGTAGTAAAACTGCATTAATAGGTATTGGCAACGTAATTATGACTACATCGTTTGTGACGTAACAGTGCGTGACAGTTGAAGATTTGGTATGCCTGTGATCAACTTTTGTTGTACTGCTCATAAACAAAACAAATTATCAAGAGTACAATATTTATAATTTTTTGGGGGGCATGGCACCTGTTCCCGCTGGCTACGCCAATGGTTGGTCGTCTTTAATTGCGAGCTTGTAACTTAACGACGCATTCGCGAGGTGAAATAACCGCCGACACGATCTCGTTGTCCATAGGAGGCAAGTGATCTGTTCCAGAACAAACGTGAAACTTTTGTAGGATCTTCACAAAAATGATAAAGATCTCAACCCTGGCTAGCGATTCACCGAGGCAAAACCGGGACCCGATTGAAAACGGGATAATCTTGTTGGAAGCGACGAAATTTCCGTTCTCGTCGATATGACGGTGTGGATTGAAGTGCTCCGGATTGGGCCATGTTTGGGGATCCATTTGTGACCCGTATAGGTTGGGAAAAACCTGCGATGCAAATAGTCTCAAGCAATGTTGTAAACAAGTAGTTGTAATATGACTTACAGTAAGTCCCAGTTAATTAAGCCATTCGTTAAATAACCCAAGTCCAAGTCAAGTCATTTGTAAAATAACTTAAGTTCAAGTCAAGCTTTTTACAATAAATCACAAGTCAAGTCTTAAGTAGACCAAGTTAATTCAAAGTGAAGTGTGTTTATAAAAAAACAAACGTTAAGTTACTGAAATTGGTCAACTAAATCTCGCAATATCTCAACTAAAAATACAACAAACGCAACAACAGCAAGCGAATTAAAATTGTTTATGCAGAAAAACTAAGATATATGACTAACTTTTATAACCAAAAATGGCTTATGAAAACACCTCCTTTTAACCAAAGTCATTTGTGAGAACGACTGAAGTCAAGCAAAGTCATTTTCCTAAATGACTTAAATCAAGTCTTGTCATTTTAAACAGTGACTTAGTGGTCATCGACTTATGTCATTACAACGCTGGTCTCAACTTACACTATCATAAAAATACTTATAGGTTCGGAAACCTCAAAATGAAGTCTCAAAATCACAATAAACAATGTGTGTCAAGCTTATACATTGGTCTCGACATTTTGTCATTTATATTTTTGTAGTGATTTCTAGCAATTTGTAATTACACGCTATCACGCATACATAGTAACAAGTCAAAGTCTATTCTCTTGTATTACTTATTTAGGGCAACACAGAATTTATCAACACACTGTTATCAGTGATTTTTCGCTTTTTAACATTGTTTTTACACTTATTGCAAGTCCATCGTTGGAGTTTTAACCTTTTATCCAAATTTTAAGGTTTTTATTAACGTGTCGCTATATTAGCGTTACGGCTTACCCTTGTTCCTTTTGGAAGGACATATTGGTCGAGTTTAACCTCTGTTGTGGTAAGGTGGGCAACAGCAAGTGGTGAAATAGTTCTTATTCTCATCACTTCTTGAATGAAGGCGCACGTTATTGGCATGTTCGGTCTGTGTGACATCGACGGACGGATAGACTGTCCTGTAACGTATGATGTTTATTTAAACACAAGAACTTTATCCACTAATTCTTGTAAATGGCCGTAGTTGTCTTATTCTAACTAGGGTAATCAGGTGGCACATGGACATGGTCAACATGTACGATTTGTCGTTGTTTTACAATAGTGCGACTTGATTAACAATACTTTATATTTTAATCCGATACCGATAGGCCTAGTCGATATTTTAGCAAAAATTATCGCGATGCTATCCGATACCAATGACGTCATTACTGCTGCCAAACAAAAAACAAAGATTAAATTAAAACGTTCAAAGTTATTTTTTTACTGCTTATTAAGCCAAACTTTTCTTAAGCGTTGATAAGTTTAATTTCCACAGTTGTTAACTTATTTTAAGAAAAATTAGTTTTTAAGATCGAGTCGCTGCATTGGATAGCAAATCATGGCTAATATACCTATGTTTTTTGGTTTTGGATCGGCATCGATATTAACCTACATGTAGTACCGGACGAGTACCGATACTACCACTTGGCATCGGTTATCGGACATCCCTAAAAGCTACCGGTTTCTCTGGAAAGTTTACGCAAAATTCAAGATTCAATTTACAATTTGTTTTTTGAAGCTTAAACAAGCGAATGAACAGCGAAACCATTTTCCGGACATCGAGTTGCCCTTGGCCCAATGCCTATGCAACGGTATTTTAATTTAATATCACCGTGTAGGGGAAAAGCTTCTTGAATAAAAAACAGACGGATACTTCCGACTACCATAAAATAAGAAAGTTTTTGCAAAGCACAACGTTAGAGATGGATTGTTTTGCTAATAATATCGGCAGATCTTCTGCATAAATATCAGTAACACTATACGTTTAAACCTACAGTCATTATAGTATAGTGTTTCTAATTTTAGAGTGATAACATCGTGTTTTATTATACCTTTTAGGGGAGGGGGTTGCCTAAGTTTTCGAAAACTGTAAAGGAAAAAGGTTGATAACAGCGTTCTAGAATCAGTAAAAACTCACCTAACACATCGTCGACTTCTTTCAATATATTTTCTTTGTATTTCGGAAAATTGAACAAATAAACAAGTAGCCAAGCTAGAGATGTACTAGTTGTATCTGATCCAGCTACCACGAAATCACGGCAAATTATTCTCAGTTGAATATCCTGCAATGATAAGACTGTTTATGCTGTGTTTTAGTCAGATCAGAGGTTCTTATCAGGAAGCTATCCTTTATACTGATTGTGTAGTTTCATGAATTTTTTGCTGCGCGTTTTTGTTCTAAGTCCGATTCCGGCTAAAAGAAATAACGTGAGTCCGTCTAAATGTGTGTGGTGAAATCACAGACCATTTGGGCTAATATAGTTTGGTTTGCATTTACATTTGTTAATTTCGTAAAAATATGACATAATAAGGATGTAAGTAACATTTCTTGGAAAAAAATAATAAGGCAAATCTTTAACAGAGAGGCAAATTTGATTAATTTGGTCTTCCTGCAGAGCTACATCCCATCTTTGAATTTTTTTTTCTGACTGTTGTTTACTAGACGACTAAGCAAATAATTAACCATTTTAATTGCTTCGTTTCCCAAAACAAATCAAAAGTTTCTAAACACTTATCTACCGAAAAAAGTTTATACTAAATTTACACAAAAACTTTGCAAAAAATAAATTAAGATAAAGTTTCCACAACGTCTTACATTAAAACCTTGCTCTTTTGATTGCTTGTTGTGCTTTTGCTCATAAAGGAAGGCTTCAACAAAACTCCCAATGTTGTTAGGATCAAACTTTTTTCTTAATTCGTCTATGTATATTTCCATGGAATCTTAAAGATCAATAAAAATAGGTTTGAACAGCAGGAATTGTGGTAGCAGCTTTTTTTTACGCTTAACAGACTTGTTTTTTGTTTTTGTTTTTTACCTGCTACATTCTTTGCAAGTTCGTGTTGATAACGCTGAGATTCTGAAAACGGATAGATTTTGCTCAAAAATCCCCAAACCAATAATAAATTCCAGTTAAATACATGCTTTGGATGGGTAAATCTGCAAATCAAGAGGAGGCTGTAGTGTTTAAGGGATAGTTCGGCCTAAAATAGTGCTGCATTACACTCAGCCAAATGTCAAAACATTATAATAACATAACGATATTTTATAAAACTGTGCATTGTACAAGACTTTAGCCTGGGAATGTGATTAAAATGTCTCCACCATACAAAAAATTACCGGATGGACAATCTTGTAAACGACGTAACAATCGATTATTATAAATGACAACGTTGGACAGAACAATTTTGAGCCAATATTTTTTTGACATAAATGTAATGTATTTATTTTACACGAGTTTCCAAAACAAACAAACCAATATGTAGACAAACAAGAATACACAAAATGAGAAATCAGTTGGTAGGAGTCAGCGAAAGGCCAAAGAGTGGCCACCTATTCAGCGAATCGAAATAAACATAGACCATTCACCCCATGTTTTTTCATCCTAAGTTTTTGTTACCCTGGGCTTAATAATTAGGCAGTTGAAGCAACACCGATTTAGGGTATGATGTCTATTGAATAAAGGTATAAACGTGACCCTACAAACTACGTTGTATGCAGTTTCTATTAGAAATCGACCTATGATTTACTTTACACCGAAAAGCTATCGCAGACTCGCCGAATCTGTCGATCTATGATGCAAGCAGAGCAAGCCAGAAAAACAACTGGCCGGCAGTGAGGTTCGAACTCACGACCTCCGGTCAAGCCGGGACCGTCGCTCTACCAACTGAGCTATGCAGGCTCAGAGAGGAGCGAGTCGAGAAACAACCATGAGCCAATACTTGCACATTTTGTTAGTACAAGCAACTTCACACTGGGGGATCATCAGTCGGTATCAATCAATGAAAGCTATTGACACGGAAGCCGTAATCGTTGGTCATAAAGCAACTTCCGAGGGGCTAGATCACAGATGTTATTAAACACATATGTTTGTGTGTGTCTTTCATTCATTCATTCATTCATATTATTTACTTTGTGAGCAACTTTAGTTTCTCAGCTAATGTTGTATGAACAACCAAAGTTCTTCTGGTTTTACAATCTTAGAAAAGACACACAGAAGAGAGTAAGAAAAAAAGGAAAGGGTAGAAATTATATACTACATAAACAAGGAAGGGAGGATTCAAAAGGTCGTAGACGAGCGTTAAATCTGGGCGAATGATTACCATCGCGTTTGCAACTTTTATTGCTTAAGTCAGTGTTTCTCAACCTTTTTGGTAGCGACCCAAAATTAAGTTGGAGTTTAATTTGGTTGGCTCGCCGACTGCAGTACTTCACATGATAAAATTTATTGAGATCGGCTTAGAGCAAGATTTCGTCAAAATTCGAGAAAACTGTTGGAGAAATACCAAGACATGGCCCATATTATTTAAATTCGAATTTTTGTATCCAGTGAACTGAATTGGGTATCTAAAGCTTTGCAGTTATATTTAAAAGCTGAGAAACACAGGCTTTAGTCAATACAAGGTCTGTGATAACGCTGATAAATAATTTTTTTTTTTTTTGAAAAAAAATGTAACTTGAGTTACGTTTGGGCTAACACCACCAATTTCACTTACGCTAAATTTGTCCATTCCAGAACTTTGCAAAAGTCTGGATCGTCGTATGCGAATCTCTTTCCGAATGTTAACTGCGTAATAACGTTCGCGGCCATTCCAAAAAAATATTCCTGCAAAACATACATTGCACATGATAACTAGCATTGGCCTCAAAACTGGGGTTGTCCAAAACTCGATATTTTATATATGGCATATCCATCATAACTAAGTTCAAATGAGGAAAACTGATGCTATTTAAACGTTTATAATTTTTTTTGTAGTTAATAAACTATATTTTTAGTGGTAAAGAATATCACGTTGTTAACCTATAGATTTTTTGATAAATGTAAAGTACTGCATTGAACCGCAATTCATGGATGAAATTCCGGAATTAATTTGCTGTCGAATAGGCACCGATTCTGACCCGTTTGGGACGAGTATCGATGCAAAAACTTTACATCGGGTATCGGCTGCGATAAGATATTATCGGACATCCCTTTTGAGGACAATGATCATTTTTTATAAAATAAATCTTTCTTAAAGCAAAGACGAAAGTGGTCTCGCTAAAAACTGTTTATTTATGTCGTTCCTTTATAAATGACTTCAAATTAAGATATACTGCCTTTGCTGGGGAAAAAGTCATATCTTTGAGGATATTATAATAGTGTCTGACCTGAATTACTAGCATCGCTAGAGTATTCTGCTGTTACTGCTCAGTAATTAAGGTCGACATTTATCTTGCAAAGGTCAAGGTGATTTCCATTATCACATATACAGTGCTACATCAATGTGAATTTGATAATAAAATAGCTACAACATTAAGTTACCTTTATCTTTAAAGGTTTTCCGGTTTCCTTCAGCAAACGACTAACAAAGAAGTCACCTTCATCGTTTATGATCCGTTCCATTTCCTTTTTACCCAGACCTTTTCTAGAAAAATGGTTACAAATTTATTTTGATAAGTTGACACTACGATAGTATATGGAAACGTTTGTTTGCCTTCTTATTCCACACAATTTTGCTGGCACTACTTATACATTTACAGGTTTGACGATTTTTTGGGACATGGGTTAGAATTTCCTAAAATAATTTAATAGATGGGTCAAAATATATTTATATGTACAAATGTCAAAAAAAAGTTTCATTATTAATTGCTGTTTTGTCACTAAAGGCTAGACATATTGTGAATATTACACCAAAAATATAAGGTAATGACTAATTACAAATATAATAAGTATTGATATTCTGGATTCGTTATTCTACATTCGAAACTTATTATTCTAAAATACCTTGGGATTCCAGTTTGAACATAGACTCAAAGTAAATGTAAATAGCCTATGTTTTTAAGGGACCGAACAAATCTCATTAATTTAGCCTAAGGCCTGTTAAATCATAATAAATAATTCGTTTTAGCAAATAAAGTTGTTTCTGCATACTGCGATGGACTAACTGTTGTTTCTTAAAGTTTTTTGGTGTCCTAAAAATGTTTAAGGTTGTCGTACATCGTCAACTTACTCTCTGAAGTATTTCAACGCGAAGTGTTTCTGGGTCTTGAAGTCGTCTCCATATGGTTTGAAGACAATTCCGTGTTCTTTGCTGTACCCAAACAATTCAATATACGGTCTATCGGAGATTGCGTTCCCGGTTTTTACCAATGCCTAAACGAAATTGAAATCAATATACACCTGACAATATGGGTGCAATTCTACTTAAAGGTATAATTTGATGAATAATAAATAATTGTATTCCTAATTTGCTATGTATATGTATTTCACTCTACTTTCAGGAAATGACGATGCCATTGTTGGTCAACTTTTTTATCCCGTGGCCCGATTTTTTCATAAAACAGTTAGAGGCCCACCATTTGCCATAAATATTTTTGTACGCCATTTTGACCATCATGCAAATAAGATCTATTAACTTGGCTGATAAAGTCTACCTTGCTACGTGCGTAATAAGTAAAAAACAGCGGTCGTGAGACTATAAAAATTACCCGACTCATCAAGCGATGTTTTTCGCCTCTTTAATTCGTTGTTTTATGAAAAAATATTTGTTAGTTTTTTTATATACATTTCTGACCTCTGGCGATGGCTGGTGCACTTTGATTAATTGATTAACAAAAGTTTTCCTACGTTATAAAAGTATTTGTCTGCCTTGATTCTAAAATTATTTCAAAAGGCTTCAAAGAAAAAAATGCTTTGTTTGGTTTAACAAAAATTGTAGTCCACATGGCGTCATCCATGATATCAAGGAAATGTTTATTAAAAACCCTTTTGGAAAAATCGATAATGTAAGTTAGTAATACTTTATTTGTTGATAATTTCAGGGTAAGCATAGCGTATTTACTCTGTAAAGTATCCATCAAACACATAGTAAATGTTGAAACAAGATCCACATAAAACATGATTATTTTCTGTTGTTCAAAAATAGCTAAAAAATATGGTAAATGCCCCAGATTTGTAAAATATGTTTCGACTTACAAAAAACTTTAGATATGCTAACAATTATTTTTGTAGAATACGTATATAGTTGCATTTTTTAAAACAGCTCTATGGCCCACTGCAAATGGCCTCGTGGCCCACTGATGGGCCGTGGCCGACAGTTTGGGTACCACTGGACTAAACAAACGCAACAGTAGCAATTAGGAGTACTTCTACTTGAAGAAATACTTTGTTAACCTCGTACACATTTCTTACTTGATGAATTGATTCAAACGTATTAAGAACCACAACATCATCCATTCCAAAGCGCACTGACATTATCGGACCATATTTGTCCAGACTCCATTTCTTGAAGTCTTTAGCTGGTGCAGAAGACAAGAATGGTACAACCCCGAAGAATGGAAGTCCTTTAGGTCCTGGTGGAAATTTCGGATGTGGTTTTCTTTTCCAGTTGAAATATATGAGTACAACGGTAACAGTAAGCCATTGCCAAACGCTTGATGCTAACAACATGTTACCTACATATTGTAATATTGCTTGTATCCCCATTTCTAGTACTCCTGAGCTAGGTCTGATATAAAGCTCCTGCAAGTATTGTGGTAAACATGAATATAAAACCGTTAACGTTGGAGCATAATGGTTGTAGTTTGTAGTAAGACGTAATAAGAGTGTCAAAGCCCAAACAGAAGTAGGTATTAATTTAACAGTTTCGAATAACTATTTGGTTTGTTGAAAATTAATAAAGAGTTATTCAAAACGGTGCAAATGATACTTACTTCTGTATGGGTTTTGTTATTCTGACTACGCTACACCTTCCAGTTAACTGACATGTTAACTATACATGTTATAATATTGTCTCGCCCTATTTCAATGACCAACTAGGTCTAAAACAGGGGTTCTTAACCTTTTTGTATGTTTTACCCTTTTAACAAAGATCAATATCAGATTCCGATTTACCCTCAATATATAAAATGATGCTCACTTATTAAAAAACGAAAGTAACAAATTACATCAACGTCATATTCAATGAGACGGTCCCCTTACTTTTTGGCAACAACAAATGATGTAACTAAGCGAAGCATAACGTTATCGACATTAGACGATAAAGAATCAATAGGCCACGAGGCTAGATTCTAATTAGCAGTTAAATCTAAACTAGGAAAGTAGCCAACCAATAGACAGCTGGCACAATTTTTGTTCTCTTTAACTGGTGTGGCTAATTTGATTGATAGCTCATTTACCCCCTAACGCGAGGAAATTTACCCTCTGGGGTAAATTAACCCCAAGTTAAGATACGGTGGTTTAAAGTAAGGCTTTTGCTAGTATTAAGGTTGGTTTGCAATAGACGCGTTTTGCTTCAGGCGTTAGCGTCGTCCAGTTCGCACATACCGTGCTGCAAGCGTCCGACAACCGAAAGCGTCAAAGTTAAAATACCTTTCCCTCCGCAACCGAAAGCGTTTTTAAAAAAGTTTTACGTTAACGCCAGACGCATCTAGTGAGACTCAACCTTTACAGTGAACGTGGATGGAAAATCGTAACGTTCACTGACATGTTACATACACGTTGCAATATTGCCTGTGGCCCTATTTTAAATACTAACTAGCTTGGTCTACAATAAGGCTTCCTACAAGTACTACGGTAAACGTGAATGGTAAATCGATAGCTTTATTGACATGTTGCAATATTGCCCCCAGCCCTATTTTAAATACTAACCAACTTATTCTAAAATAAAGCTTCCTGTAACTATTCCGGGAAACCTGAATGGAACCGTTAAATTCACCGCAGACTGCCTATCCATCGCGTTAATTATTAACGCTCACTGTCTGACGAGGCAGTTTTGAGAAAGAACTTGTTGACCTTAGCAGATTTAAAGTACCTCGATGCGGCTCAGCAGTTTGCGGAATGTTTGCAATGCGTGATAATAGCCGAATCTGCGACTGGCTGCATTTAGACAAACCTAGGTGATTTAAATCTTTATATTCCACTGGAGAAAGGCACTTTTTTAATTTCTCAAGAAATAGTCTTAAATTCCTTTTATTATATGATTACATACAGTAGAAATGTTTGAATAATTGTTATTTGCAAAACGAACTTAGATATAAGAATATCAAAGCCCATATGAAGTATAGGCACTAGGCAGGGCCGGATTAGGGTTCTGTAGGCCTCCGGCTGTTTACTAGAGAAGGGCCTAATTTTGCGAACACTCCCACACAAGGCACAAATTGACTCGAATCAGTCATTCGTTTTTAGGCAAAAACTGCAGTCTTCTGGTAATGGGTCTATATCACTACCAGACACAAAAAGTTAATGTAAAACATTTGAGGGCAGGATTTTTCAAGTGCCTGCGGCTATAGCCTTAGTAGCCTGACGGTATGTTCAGCACTAAGTATAGGTGGGCCTATAGAGTTTTGAACGTTTCGACTACCCCCTATACTCATTTTCAACATGATGGGAAGGCAATAATTCTACGAAACGTTCAAAATGATACCTACCTGTACTTATCTATATGGGCTTTACTATTCTTGCTACGTCTAACTAAAACGTCCAACCATTATACTCCGAACTTAAATATAAATTTCCGTTGATTGCGTTGCGATCATAATAATTTCGTATCAGTGACAAATAAAACTGCCTATAAGGACAAGCATAAAATAACAGCAGCATTTAATGATACCAAAATTGCTTAATAAACCATTTTTCTACTATGCATTGTTTGGTAATTTCTCGGATTTAATAACGATATTCTCTGATAATAATGGCGCACGTTTTTAGCGTTGTAAGCTATAAAACTTACATAAGATATCTTGTCTTGATTGATATTACAATTGGGTTATTATGAATAGCAACCCATCACTGTTAAAGTATTCGAGAATAATCCACAAGAGTTGTATAAGAACTAAAATAACTTTATTGAAAAACACAAAACATTGCAGTTACGCCGCGAATGACATCACAGTTCTGCTAAAAAAAAATGTCAAAGTGACTCTGCTGGACATTAAAGTCATAGTTTATAGTGATTGTCAACTTTTTATGACTAACGGCACCCCTCAAAAATAATTAATAGATTTTCGTCACCCCGACTGGAATTTTCGTGGTGTTTTTTACTGAAGAGTCACTATAAAAGGAACTAGAACCATACAATCAAATTATAACATATATAAAAATGTCATTTAATATAGCCTAATGATCTTTAATCTTACACAAATAGTTGCATCAACAAGCTTACAAATTAGGCAAAAGTTAGATTTTTAAAGAAATTTTCATGGAGTATTTTACTGAAGTATCACTATAAATGGTACTGGAACAATACAATCAAATTATAACATATATGAAAATGTCATTTAATATGGCCTAATGATCTGTAATCTTACACAAATAGTTGCATCAACAAGCTAACCAATTAAGCAGAAATCAAATTCTTAAAAATTCCCTAATACTTATCGGCATCCTTGAGCATAAGAAATGGCTCAATATGGGCGCCGCGGCATCCTGGTTGAGAACCACTAGTTTATACAAAAGGTTGTAGCAATAATGAGGTTTTGTGGTAAAACTGAGTTATTTAAAGGCCTTACAAAGCTCCTGTTATGTATACATTTCTAGCTTAACACACAACCTTATCAGGATTATACTGTAAGTTGATCATGGCCAGGACCAGTGTTTTTTTAAGGTGCTTTGGGTGACCGAAACGTTCCCCCAAATTTCTCCAGCAGCTTCCCAAAAAATAAGAAATAATTCATTTAAGCAAATATGGATATTTTTTGGTATTTAAATGAAACACTTGCGGTTTCTTAAAACTACTTAGCGGTCACCCAAACCAAACCTTAAAAAACCCTGAGCCAGGACTATGATTTCGGTAAGCCTTTCCAAAGCCATTTGGTATATTACAAAAATGGGTGCCTTTAGCAATGTCAGTGCGACTCCAGAAGAGCTTGATCACAGAATAGATTTTGTTTATATGTACGCTTCAATTTTTATTTTAAGTACACATTTCCAGCTTCTCATGAACCACATCGCATCTGCCCCAAACGCTGCACTTCCAGGACTTGTGACTCAAATATTTTGCGTTATTCTACCGTATTTGTAAATTTAAAAAGACATTTAACACGCCTTGCTAAGAGGTGTACGTATTTCTGTAATCTGATCACTGAATCAAACAGAAATCCGTGATTTTTTCTTGACGCCGGGGTCTGGCCAGTCTATGTCAAATACAGCTAATAGCAAAGCATTCAGCCCAAAACCTCACAACTTAATAAAACAACTTCATGTAATATTGTCTTAAAGTTGAACTTTTTTGACAAACAAATTTATTTCTTCATGCACGTATCTGTAATGTAGCTTGATAATGAATTGCAAATCCCAAAAGGTCGAGAAAATCGACATCATCTTGATTAAGACGTTTCTATATACGAGGTTGTATCATCTTCAGGAGCATCACTTACAAAAGGTGGGGCGCAATAGTTATCAGTCTAAGTTTCTGTAGTTGGCGCATTATTCAGCGCCTTCAGGTGTTAAACAGGTACAGCGGTGTTGATAAGGTATCAACGTTCAATTTGGGGCTGCAGTCTGGATAGATAAATTTACGTTAAGGAGATAGCGGGCCGGATAATATTCATTGGCGAGCAGGATTGGGTCCGCGGCCGTAGGTTGCCCACCGCTGCGATACACAGTCTACACTCTACACAGTTTGCTCAACTACATAAAGTTAAGCAGAAGAATCCCACATTCTAGAGAAAAAAAAATATAGGGTCAAAAATGTTTAAAAAAACACGTCATCGAATACCGCGAAAATTGTCATTAATCCTCGAAGGAGCTTTTTGTAAGTTATGTGAAGCTATTGTTCGTCAAATTTAACACTTTTTAACAAACAACATCGCCGACTTGAAGGCTCCACAAAATAGAGTCACCCTTACCCAGCTCTACAGGTAGCAAAACGCGAGGTACGCTCGAATTTAAGAACAAATCATAGCGAATAAACCTAATATGGATACAACTGCGAAACGGACGAGGATAAAAATCTTTCCTGCGCTGGAGTATATTATTAAAATCCGTATATAACTTTCCTAATAGATTATTTAATATCACAAGAGAAGCGTTTAAACATAACCATTGTTTTGTTAAGGATCTCCCATTTTATTAATAGTTGCGCCTTTGCTTTAGTACCAGTATTTTATTGATTTGACGACAATCAGGTGGCAGTCTTACGACTGAAGAAAATCGTTTTTCGTGACATGATATACATCGAGTAACAAACGGTTGAATGGAACAACACGTTCGCAATAACTCAATGATGAACACTGGGAAGAATTACATCAAAATGTTCGATAAGATAACATAAAGCACAGCGTTAAATAAAGTGAGAGATTCAGAGAAATTAAAATCTGAATGTGGGAACAGAAAATATTTCAATAGAGGAGCATGAGGACAAAAAAATAACTTGATTACATTACAATGGTTACATTACAGAATTGTCGACCAACAGAGAACAATTTGAGCGAATTAAAACCGACCTTTTGGTGGTTAAAAGTGGAAACCTCAAAACAAATGTATCGGGGTTTAAAAAGTTGCAGTTGAAGTTTGTCAGTTTGAGAAATTTAACAAAACAGCCCGCAAAGCAACTTAATCCAAAGTCCCCGAAAAGCGGCCAAGCTCAAAGCAGAATTCAAATACAGAAGAACAAAATATTGTTATTTTGGAGCATAATGGTTGGAGGTTGTAGTAAGACGTAATAACAATATCAAAGCCCATACAGAAGTAGGTAGCATTTTGAACGTTTCAAATAAGTCTTTATTTATTTTCAATATCTTGATAGATTAGCATTTTTTCTAGCATATATTAGCAAACCTGATGTCACACTTTACACAATATTCTGCGACCACAAATCCTCTACTAACCCTTGAACTCCAAACGTACATTGCAGTCTCTTGGCGCCATTACAAGGGCCAAGATTTCCTTGTCGGTAGGTGGCGCCACACCGTCAGTCGTCGGGCGAATTCGGAATTTCTGAATCAGCTTGACCAGGAAAATAAAGAGTTCCGCGCGGGCCAGGCTCTCTCCAAGACAGAAGCGACCTCCCATTGAAAAGGGAATGACGTGGTTCGAGGGTGAAAATTTTCCCTCGCTGTTGATGTGTCTTTTAGGATTGAACGATTCCGGGTCGGACCAGGTTGTTGGATCCATGTGAGCGCCTTCCAAATTTGGCAAGATCTGGATTCAATGTATCGAGTTTTTAACATCCACTACCACTAGAGACCAGGCATCTAGGCATTTTGTTTGCGGGGGAATCGTGACATTTTTTTCTGGGATGACGTTGAAAATCATAACGTGACGTCACATAGTTATGTAAAAATCTGAAGCCACCAGGTTACACCTTAACGTTACGTCATAAAACGTATAACCTTTTGGATACAACACAGTTCGTTTATTTAGTTAAAGTTTTAGATTGGACAGGTGTTACTTTCAATACAAAGGCTAAAACAAAATTTTGAAATTCCTTAGTTAAAATAACAGGCAAAAATTACTTTTTTTTTTTAAACTGTAGATTTTAAGTAAACGCAAAAATTGCGAGTCAAATTACGATGCTAAAATATATTTTCCCATTTTATATATGTATATATGTCTTGACATATGTCTAACAGCAGTGTTGTAAACATATCATTTTAAAATGACTCAAGTCCCAGCAGTCGAGTCATTTGTAAAATGACTTAAGTCCAAGTCAAGACTTTCGGAATAAATACCAATTCAAGTCACAACTTCACGTTTAAGTAAAATGTTAAACTATTAGAATTGGTAAACTCGCAAGATTATGAGTAAGTGCTAAACTAAAAGATATGAAAAACGCAACGCATGGGCTAATTGCTTGATGAAAACATTTTATTTCAACCCAAGTTATTTGCCCTAAACGAAAAGATTTAAGCCAAGTCAACTAATGTTGCCCAAATGACTTAATTCAATTCAAGTCATTTGGAAACAGTGACTTAAGTGCACAAAATGCAAGACATTTACTTAAGTCATCACAAACTGTCTGTCACTTACCGTCGTTCCCTTGGGAATAACGTAGCCGAATAGTTCACACTCGGCTGTGGTGCAATGTTGAATCGACAAGGGCACCAGGGTCTTGATTCGCATCACTTCCTCAATAAAAGCGCAGGTCATAGGTAAGTTTTCCCTCTTTGACATTCGTGGAACACCTTGGGAACCTGGCAACAGCCTATTGTTGTTGTATGACTGTTTTCAATGACCAAGTTTTAATTAAAAATATAAATGGCAAACGTTCTTTGGAAGTTAAAAAATAAATTTGACAAATATTTTGCAGTGTTTGAAAAACACATGCAAAACGTCTGCACAAAGGTAAAACCATAAAAAAGGATAAATATTCTTAGTTGTTAAAACTATAAAAATGACAAATATTCTGTAGTAGTTACTACTTGAAAAAGGATAAATATTCTGGAATAATTTAAAGATAAAAAAAATGTGCAGTAGTTAAAACTGTAAAACCAAAAAAAAAAAAATTTGAAAGGTAAAATTCAAAAAAGAAAAGAAATATAAAGTATTAAAACTTTAAAGAGGACAAATATTTTTAAATAGATGAAAATATATCAAGGGAAAATATTCTGCCTTAACTAAGTAGGATTTCGTACACATTTACACTAAAGGCGTTCTGTTAGCTAAACGCATAGTGCGTAATGAAAATCCTAAAATTAATATGTATATTCGGTACACTGATGGCATATTTAAACTCTAAGCCTAAGTCTTACCAAATACTTCCTCTATTTCGCGTTCAATGGTCTTGTGGTACTCCGGGTAGTTGAGTAGGTACACTATAAACCAAGCAAGTGTTGTGCTGCTTGTTTCCGAACCGGCAATAAAGAGATCCTTGCAGTAAACCCGCAGCTGTGCTTCCTGGTAATCGGTTAAGCAGAATGCAATTTTTCAGCTAACGTGTTTTACACATTCATGACATGCATCCTTTACATCATTTAACAAAATAAATATTCGGCAAATGTCTTAAAAACATTTGGAGTCGTCAAATAAGCATAAAGTTAGTGGCAGTGTTGTGAACAAGTCATTTTGAAATAACTTAAGTCCCAGACAATCATTGTAATAACAAGCATCATTCCAAGTCAAGTTTTTTTGAATAAGCAACACGTCAAGTACCACTCTAAATCACAATAAAAGCCGGTGATGAAAATAAAACGTTAAACTATTAAAATTGGTAAAATAATTCGATTGTGAGCAACTATTTAAGCAACAAAGAACATCGACGCATCGTATGGCAAGCAATTTTTTTATGTACAAAAATTAAGATAAATAACCAAATTTTATAAAAAAAAATATTTAATGAAAATACTTAATCTCAACCCAATCATTTGTCAAAAATACTCAACTCAAGTCAAGTCACTTGAATACAGTGACTTAATGGCACTCAAGTACAGTCATTTACAGAATTGCTTTGTAGTAATTTAAAACCAATATATACTTGTGTTAGTTTGTAACTGAGCGACGTCTGCGAAAAAATGGAGGCCATAATTTGGAATCTCATCGCAGTCTAGCTTTTTTGACTTTTTTTTAGCTTTTTTTTTTAGCAAAGGCAACTCGGTGTACTGCACCTGGTATTATTTCTAAATCGTAATAAAAAAAAAAAACGATTTAAAAAAAAAGACCTACCGTGAAAGATTGATTTTGCAATTCGTTTCCGTGAAACTTTTCGAATAAAAAGGCATCGATAAAGTCGTCAACGTTGTCCCTGTCGAATTTCGCTTTGTGCTCCTCGATGTAACGTTGCATCGCCACTTCAAATTTAAACGCGTTTAGCAGAATGCTTTAAACCAGTGGTTCTCAAACTGGGGTCCGCGGTCCATTTGGGGAGACAATTTTTCTGGAAGCACTAACAGAAATCAACTAGACCTTCTGAAGGATAACATTTTAATTTTAACGTGTTTGCGCTTGTCATCAAAAGCTACGATTAGTTGTTCATTCACGTGATTGCATGCTTTGAGCTGAATTGTGCATTGTGACGTCATAATGATGCGTTGTGCTAATAAGAATTACGTTTCTACAGCTTGCTGTGCTGCCATTGTGGGTTGTACGGTCGCGGTTTTAAAACTTATCGTGACTGCCACTCAAATAAAGTGATTTTGTTAGCGTTGCAATACTATAAACGGCACCGACAAGCCTATCTAAGACTGTAAGTGCACCCGTCCCATCCAAACGTGTTATTTTATGTTTATTTATGTGTATTTTTTTCAAGCAATTGAAAAAATTGCTAGGGGACCGTTGCGCAATTTTTTAGAAAAAGTTTGAGAACCACTGCTTTAAACTTATTAATAAGAACAAAATAACGTCTTTGTAAAACAGTGGTCGGTAAATTGTTTTTGTTGCGGCCCAAAATGCCCTTTCAAAAACTTTGGGAGGCCTACTACGTAAAAACTATTTTGGCAATAGGTGTGGATCCATGTTTGGATTGGGTCGTAGAAAGTTTTAAAATGACGTCAAAAACTTACGTCATACCGTGACGTCACAAGACAATTCAACTTGAAACCACCTCGAGCAAACTGGTGCGCAAATATGTAACTGAAATCTAGACTTACAGAGCATAACGCGAAAAAATATTGCATTGATTTGGATTAAGTTGGTAAGGCTTTCAATTTAGAAGGATGCTTGACGCATTGGGCACATAAAGTAGATTCGCATATTGTTTGATATATTGAAATTGATGGCGTGAGTAATAAACTAGGCTTTAATCGTTGACAAACGCACAGCTGGGTCATTCAGTTAACTATAAATGTTCGATATTATTGCGAAACATGGTGCTGCATATGTTCTCCTAAAATTATCGTTGTCATTTATTGGACGATGAATTTTTTTGTGTAAATTCGCAAGAATGTGCACGTTAAATCACGTTCTTTGCAAAGAATCAAACGATTTTATCAGAAGCTACATATATGTAAGGATTGTCTTTTTAGAATGGTTAAAACTAGGGATGTCGAACAATATCGGGTTGGAGCCGATATCGAATGCCAAGTGGTATCGGTACTCGTCTGAAAATGAGGGTCGTTTAGCCCAGTGGTTCTCAACCGACGGTCTGCGGACCGCTGCCGGTCCGCGTCAACTTTCATGCCAAAAAACTTTTCCGCCAATTATATTACTGTTTCATTAAATATGCTGTTGCTACCAGGCATAGTATATTTAAAACAGGTTGCTCTGGCAATATATATTATTTTCTACCACGACGAAGGCTTGCCGGATAGTAAGCCGAAACGTTGGTAGAAAATAATATATATTGCCAGAGGAACCTGTTTTAAATATATTACTGTTTTATATCTCAATTGCAAATTTCAAGATGTTGAAGGAAAGTGTTTGAAATTTAGAACTTAAACCATTACGCAATTTGCAGCATTGTGACGTAACATAGAGTTAATGGTCTATTTTAGACTTTTATCATACGTCACAATGCTGCGAGTGTTGTGTCAAACTGTTTAAAAGTGGGCAATAGCCAGTTTAAGTCATAAAATGTAAGACCAGTTGTATGAAAATGGTAGGGAGAATTTTAGGTGCTTACTTTTGTCGTAATTACATTTTGGGTTGATTTTGATTTTTGAAGGTCCACTGGTCCGCAAAATTAGTTTTGAAATTTTACCGGTCCTTAAGCTAAAAAGCCCAACGTTACCGATCCCAAACTAAATTAATATGTGCATTTCAGCCTTGATCAGGGATTCAACAAAACGATTTTTACCTTGAAAATTACATTAAAAAAATAAGGGGTTAACAACGGGAGGTAACTAACCTTTTAAAACGAAAGCAGATTTTAGCATAATAACCTGTAGATTGTAGAACATTAGCATTTACATCCCTAGTTGAAACAGTAGTTCCTGGTACATAGAGTTGATTAAACATCTATTATTCTCGAAATATTTGATTATTATCTGGTATTTCCAAAGGTACAAGTGTAATGAAAAACGTTTAAAAGCCCACGTCGTGAAACATGGGTTGGTGGTTGCCATCCATGGTCCATTTTGTTAATGTTGTGAAACAACTTACAAAGAATTTTTCCCTGCTTTTCGATAAATCGCGCCATTGCCTGTGCGAAAGGTGGGATTTTTGAGAGGAATCCGAACATCATGATCATGTTAGTCTTGGGGGCGTCCTTCGGGTCTGCATATCTATAGACAATAGTCGCTTTAACAAAATAAAATCATTGGAGCAGGAATGATTAGAGGTTTAAGTTAGATCGAGCAGGAATATCCCATATTAAAGTAGCTAAATTTTGGTAAAGTTTACAATAAATCCTAAGAGAATTGTTGGAGGTTAAAGTTAGTGGTGATAGGAATATCAAACCCATATAAAAGTAGTTAATATTTTAAATATCAGCGACTTCTTACCATGTTGAAAATGAATAAATTCTAAACGTTTAACATATTACCAACTTCTGCATGTGCTAAGGTATTCCTACTAAAAGGTCCCACAGATAATTTTTTTTCCCGGTTGGTAAGCTGCTTGATGTTCATACAAGAATTTAATGACTTACATTAAAGCTAAAACATCAAGTAATTCCAGGAATTCTGGGTCACCGTATTCGTAGCGTTTTCCAAGTGCCGTTTTTGATATAACGTTTGATGTCAACCAGTACAGGTATTTCTGTAAAATAGTTAAGTTGACGTGCAGAAAGTCGGACAAAAGCTGTACAGAATGGTAAGGGGGTTACAATTTTTATACTAAACATACTGAACTGCCTAATTTTGCTCAAAATTAATCTATTTTTTACCCAATAGATTTGGAAACGCAGGCGACTCGATGAAAAATCATTTTTCTAGAAACCTTATTTTTAGAGGTGATGAACAAAATACTATACTAACAAAATACGACTTTGTATGCCATAAAGTACATTCAACTGTTATTATGTGTAATTTTTGTTTGATTTAAAACCTTATGAAGTAACGCATGCTGTCCTAAATCCACCTTTAAATTAATAGGTTCATTATCAAGTGTCTTTAGGAAGTCAACAAATAGGTCTCCTTCTTCGTTGATTATTTCCTCCATTTTTCTTCGTCCAAGTCCTTTTCTAAAAATCGATAAAAAATGTTTCGTTTTCAGGGTTTAGAATTTCGACTAACCAATACCGCTACAATTAACTCGGAATAATCGTATAGTGTGCTGGTTGACACCCACTCGCCCAATAGTACCTAAAGCAAAATTTGTTACTTTTATCGGACGTGATTGACTTTATATGTTGATTTGCGACAAATTACTGTCAGTTATGCGCCAATAAACGGCGAGCAATCATTATAACAAAAAAAAACACTCGCGCGACTAACACATAAACGAACTAAAGATATATCACACGTTGTATACATTAAAAAAAGGCATAACGAAAAACAAACAATGATGTGTTTTTTTTTGGCAAACGCCAATAAAAAACAAGAACGCGGACTACTTTTGAACATTCCGAGAAAAACTGTTGAATTAAAATATAAGGCAAAACGATTGTTACCGGAACGACAGTTTCAAAACGTTTGTCACCGTTTTTGATATTTTTCTAACAATTTTTATGCATTTGCAAGCGTTTTGACTTTAACAAATTTAGACCTAACGTGTCAATTTTAGCAGAGTTTTAAATTTGTTCGACAAGTCAGAAAATAATCGCCTTATAGTCATACCGGCTATCGGTGTTGATTTTAGACAAACAGACTTACTCCCTTAGAAACTTGAGGGCGAAATGATTTGCGATTTAAATTCATCGTCGTATTTGTGAAAGCTGATGCCGCCTTGACCGGCTCCTCTGCAAATCAGCTCCACCCATGGTCGATCCGAAAAACTCGCACTTTGCTTGACCAACGCCTGTGATTTGATTAACATTAGGCGAGATGTTAATAAAAGTTTGTAACCAGGGCTGGGTATTCGGTAAAAATAATCCCATACCAAATCCGGCCGAAAAATGAACCAGAGTCCCAAGTCAGACTCAAACTCTACAGCCTGTATTTCACCCATTTAAGTAACTAAAACCAGGTGGATATTTAGTAATCCACTCATAGGGGTGTCATATAATTCATCCACCAACAGTACGTGGGCAGAAAATATTCCACCCTTACAATTTACAGTTTGCGGCCTTATTAGTTTCGAAATACGTTACTGCGCATGCGCACGTCAGACTTGTGACTCAGGTGCCATTACGTAGTTTTATTCGAGTCCCGAGTCTCGAGTCTGACTGCGACTCCACAACCCTGGTTTGTAGTGTTCATTTTAGAATCGTTGCTTTTACAATTTACAGTATTGGGGATGTAATAAAATTTACATCGGCCTTCATGGACGTTCACGGACCACGTATTTAATAACCCCATAATTACGTTTGCATTTCTCGGGATTACTAGTTGTCCTAGCCTTAATGTCACTCTTTAAAGTTCTATAGACAAAAAGCGATCTTTAAAATTTTTCCTAAATAACACTATTAACGGAAAACAAGTTACAATATGTATTAGTATTACATCATGAAACTTAAACTAGTTCAGGTGGAACGAATTTGGGAACAATATGGGAACACTTTGCAAATTCACGTAGAAGCCATATATATAGGGTGGGCAATTATTTGTGACAAGAACTGCATGAGAAACAGAGAATTTCTTGGCTGACCGGATCACAAGACGACAAATTCACGTAATTTAAAGTGCGATTAATTTGCAAAGAAAGATATAAAACTTTCCAAGTTTTGGCAAGCTGATGGTAGTAGGAATTCGTGAGGATGCCTGGCAAGTATAATTTATTTAATAAACAATTCGAAAATCACATATAATTTATTTAATAAACAATTCGAAAATCACAAAAACAAAAAGAAACAAATTGCCAAGAAAAACTACAAAACGGAAAAAAATTAAAAAAAATGCCACAAAAGAGAAATTCAATGTACTATCAGTATCAAGCTATTTATTGCATTTTTTTATTCTTTTTAGGAAAAACACAGGCTTGTTAGAGTTTGTATTACATTTGGCTTTTTAGGTAAGTTTATTTTTTCTATTTTGGCCATCTGACAATCTTGTTTTAAGTCCAACATCACCTGGTTTACAGCCTCGACCGTGTTTAACACCACCACGTCTTCCCTTCCCATCCTGACCGACATCACCGCCCCGTACTTCTCCAAACTCCACCTCTTGAAATCGCGCGCCGGGAACCCGCTTAAAAAGGGCACCACCCCGAACAGGGGAATTCCCCTGGGGCCCGGTGGGAATCTGGGGTGCGGCCTTTTCCACCAGTGGTAGTACAGTAGGGTGCAAATTAGCCCCAGTAGGTTCCAAAAATTAAAGATAGCGGAAAGGTGAGGTACAATGCTAAGTATCGCATAAGGCATTTTTAATATACACAAACGCCTGCAATTGAAAGTATGCCTTGTAACTGTAACAACTTTAGTCACGAGGTAAATAATAAACAACCTGACGTTCTCACGAATTTTATCAAAAACACACAATAAGACCTACAAGGCAATAATATCTAAATTAAATAAATATGTTTATTTTCAATTTATAATTTTGTGCTGACATTGTGTGCTATCTATGGTCCCAGGTTCATTACTACCCTTAATGCATTGCGTATAAACTACAAATAGATGCCAATTAGCGTATATAAACGTTAATAGTGTTATAAACAAGTCATTTTAACATGCTCTCAGAAAAGTCATTCTTAAAATAACTTAAGTCCAAGTCAAGTAATTTTTCAAGTCTTTTTCGAAAAACCAAAAGAGTCCCAGTGAAATCATTGAAAGTCAATTTCAAGTGAAGTCGTTAAACTTCTAAAATTGGTAAACTGTTTCGAATGCGAGCTGTAACGAGCAATAAAACTAACAAAAACGGAACATATAGAAGGCAAATAGTTTTACGTAGAAAAAAAATAAGATGCATAAACCAATTTTACAAAAAATATGCTTACTGAAAACAATTGATTTTCACCCAAGTAATTTGTCTCAAAGACGTAGGTCAAGAAAAGTTGTTTTCTCAAATGTCTTAAGTCAAGTTATTCATTTGAAAACAGTTGCTTAAGTACACCTAAGTAAAGTCGTTTGAAGAGTCAAGTCACAAGTAATTAATTTAGGTAATTCCAACACTGTTTTTTACAATGTCACATCTGCGGAAGTTGAGCCACTAATAAGTTAATTTTGACACCTTCTTTGCATTGACTTTAGACATCCAGCAAACAAACTTTTAGCGACGAACAATGTTTGTTCGATACCTTTAGCAAATACAAGGTTTGCGTGAAAATTTCAACTTTCTGACTTAAATAGTAATTGCTGTTTGCGTAGTTTAATTACGAACGTAATATTTGAAGCAGTTATGGATTTTTCTCTTATGAATGAATTTAAACCTGAACAAAGACACTTTTGAAATAGTGTGTCCTATAGTTTATATCGTTAAAACAGTTATGGGTGCATAACTCTGGAAAATTAATATTCATATATTTTTACATTTTCCCTAAAAGTATGTTTTGTAAATAGACAAAGTCAATACAAGGAATGTATTAAAATTTCAACTAGCGGCACAACTCATGGAGATATAAGACTATAAAACTAACAAACGAGAAATATATTTGCAATGCTAAATACTATATGGCTGTTATACTTCAGTTACCTTAGGCCTATATGGTACCACACTAACATTACAATTCAGATTTTTTTTGGCAGAATTTTTAGAGCCCTTTCATTAATTCTTTCATAGCGTCTGCGCTCGTATGTCGATTTTGAGTTTGGCATTTGTAATACCAAGCATTTGTTTCGCCGACTTGCTGAATTCTATTTTTGCAACTGTTACGACGTTGGAATGAATTTCGAGTTTTCTCATTTTTTGTGCCACTGAGTCAATATTTACACAAACCGTGGTTATATTCACTTTAAATGCGGCCTACTTGTGTAACGAGGTTATGTCTATTTACCGTTATTTTGTCAGTCAATAAGCGCACAAACAGTGTTTAATCAGTTATCAGCCAAAAGAGATTATATTTACAACCTATTTCCACTTGATGTTACAAGTTGGTTTTCAACTTAAACAAAATCTTTTAACATAACCTAAACATTGTTCAAACCAATTATATCAACTACGTGGACTTTTTCATATACTGACCATGCGTTTGCTGGCGAGATATATATATATATTCTAAGATCTTCAAGGGTGTCTGACCTGAATTTCTAGCTTGCTAGACTATTGTGCCGTTACGTGAACTTTTTTTAATTTTGTCGGTAACATATATTTAATAGCCTACTAAACAGTTAATTAACAACATCAAAAATCATTTAGTGAATGGTGTTTGTAGGCCCAGTGGACTACGGATTACGTAACGAATAAACACTAGAAGTTAATTCAAGTAATTAAATGAAGTTTAATCAAGTAATTAAATGCAAGCAAAAGGTAAAATTAACCATGTCTGGTCGTCTCAAATCTATACACTTTTTAACTGATTCAAAATACGTATGTGTTACAAGTTACCAGGTGTTTCGGTTTGTTAGTTTATCTTTAATTGGTAAACACTGTTAAAAACATAGATTATAAGGTCCAAACGTTCCAATAAAATACATTCATAGCGAGTTAGCATTGCCGTAACGAGATAAATCGTTTAAAAATTATCATAAATGGCTAGCAAAAACTTTTTCAAAACAAGACATCAGTTATGCTTAAAAATACAACTTATGCTACTTGACAGAGTCGCCAGGCAATAATTGAATTATGTTGGAGTGGATACTTTTGTGTTAATATTAACATAAATTACCGCTTAAACCAGTTTATTGGATTTTATTTATTTTAAGGAAATCATAAATTACTAGATAATGTGTCACAACACAAGTGTGAATAAAACATTTCAAATATTCGACTTTATTTATGATTAGAATAAACATATATTATCGAAGATTAAAGACAAAGTGTGAAAATATTTCTTTGTCTCATGCTACTTTGTTTAATTACATTCTGTTCGAACATCCTGATTTAATTGGCTCTGATCTCTCATTTTATTTAACTCTGTGCATGACTTTTTGTTAGCTTCTTTTAGATTTTGATGTAAATTTTTGATGCCTGAAACACGATTTTGAATCGGTTGTCCCTTTTCGATTCTTTCCGGTGTGATTCAGGAAGCTATATAATGTTCTTTCGGAATTTTGTGCCATAAAAGAATATACAAAGCTTTGTCAGAAATTGGACATTTTTCCGTTATTTTATTCTATTAATCTTCTAGTAGCAATAGCTCAACATACAAGTGTTTCAATATGTTCATAATGCCTTACCTAACTTAAATAAGTGAGTCCGAAAATGACAAACTATTAACATTCCTAAATCGTTACTTTGGAGCATAATGGTTGGAGGTTGTAGTAAGACTTAATAAGAATATCAAAGCCCATACAGAAGTAGGTATCATTTTGAACGTTTCGAATATCTCTTTATTCATTCAAAATGATACCTACTTCTGTATGGGCTTTGATATTGTTATTAAATCATTACTGTTAGGTGATGTTAATTTGGGTTGGTAATGAAAATCCATATGCAAAGTCAGTAAGTATAAGGAATGTTTATTTGCCTCTAAAATTATTACACATAATATAAATCAGAGAATAAATGCATACACAATACTATCGGAGCGATAGGCCACAAGACCTTCACGTAAGCTGTTCAGCAAAAAGGAAATTAAATATAGTACAGTAAGCTATTTTGTTTGCAGCAAAACGCAGAAAACAAGAAAAAAATGTTGATATTTCATTAAACCTTTTTTTATTTTTCGATAAAATTGTAAACTATAGCGAAATCTTAAGTTTGTTTTAAAAAGCACGAACAGGAAAACAATAAACATGGAAACAATACATGCCTTTATTTTAACGTTGTGTAAACGTTTATCATACCGCTATGTATTGTAAGCCATCAGTGTATAATTTGTGTGAGCGGGGCTCGCTGTTCATACTTGCACTATCCCCCCTTGTTTTAAAACAAAACGTGTTATTTCATAAAATAAAATACCGTATGTTTGCAACAATGTGTGCCAAGCAAGCTAGGATTTGGCAGGTTTGACTGAACGAAAAGTAATTGCAGTCTGTATACCCGCTAAAGCTTCTTAAATCCTAGAAACAGGACTGCGGAGTCGGTTAAAAATAACCCGAGTCCACCTGCGGTTTACGACATTAAAATAAGGTGGATATTCAGCAATCCACTTATAATGATGTCATATAACTCATCCATCCAGCATACCTGGTTGGAAAATATCCATTATGTGCTAATTCAACTTTACAATTTAATGTCTCATGCCATATTAGTTTCGAAAATTGATGAACAAAGGAATATTACCTATGATTTTCTAAATAATAAAGCAATTTCTACCTAAAAGGTGAATTCTTGAAAAAATGTAGGCTAACAAAATTAAACTTCCCCACGATACTGATTTTATCGACTTCGAATCAGATAGCGATACTTTTAGTCTAAAATATCGGGTATCGGTATCGGAATTAAATGTCAAGTATCAAACGTCGGACGTCAGACTCGGGACTCAGGCAGTCTTACTCAAGTCCTGAGTGGACTCCAGCAAAATTACACGGTTGAGTCAAAATATAAGCAAGTTGCAATTACAATTAGAATTTTCATAAAATGAAAATGCTTCAATTACATTAGAATTACAATTAGATTAAAAACTGTTATAAATTACATCAATTACAATTACAGTTAGAATAACATAGAATGAAAATGCCTCAAATACAGTAAAAAAATGTAATTAATTACATATATTACAATTACAATTAGAATTACATACAATGAAAATGCCTCAATATCATTAGAATTACAATCACATTAAAAACTGTAATAAATTACATCTATTACAATTTAAAGTACTTAAGCCCTGAGTGGCAAGATTTCACGACTGAGTCAAAATATTAGCAAATTACAATTAGAATTACATAGAATGAAAATGCCTTAATATCATTAGAATTACAATCACATTAAAAACTGTAATAAATTACATCTATTACAATTAGAATTACTTAAGCCCTGAGTCGCAAGATTTCACGACTGAGTCAAAATATTAGCAAATTACAACTACAATTACAATTACATAAAATGAAAATGCCTCAATATCATTAGAATTACAATCACATTAAAAACTGTAATAAATTACATCTATTACAATTAGAATTACTTAAGCCCTGAGTGGCAAGATTTCACGACTGAGTCAAAATATTAGCAAATTACAATTACAATTACAATTACATAAAATGAAAATGCCTCAATATCATTAGAATTACAATCACATTAAAAACTGTAATAAATTACATCTATTACAATTAGAATTACTTAAGCCCTGAGTGGCAAGATTTCACGACTGAGTCAAAATATTAGGAAATTACAATTACAATTAGAATTACATAGAATGAAAATGCCTCAATTACATTAGAATTACAATGACATTTTAGAGCATAAATGGTTGGATATTAAATCCCACACAGGAGTAGTATCATTTTGAACGCTTCGAATAGCTCTATATTCATTTTCAACATGAATACAATTACACTAAAATCGTTAATTAATTGCATATTTTTCCATTACAAACCACAAAAGTCCTGAGTAGACTTCAGGAAAATCTCGAGTCAGACTCCGACGTCGAAGCCCTGGTTAAAGCAAAAATTCAGAGGTTGGGTATTTGCAGACGGCAGAAAGGAACGGCGTGGAGATTCGCATCGCCACTCGTGTAGTATCCATTTCCAGATGCAGGTCTTCCAGGGCGTGTTTGAACAGTCAATACTACGCCAGTGCTAGTAGTCATCGTATATTCCGCGCGTATATGCGTGTATACCGGTCCGCCAGTGGGGCTATAGACCGCTCCGTTCTAAATGCAAGTAATACAGTGGCTTTTAAAATGAATTGTATTTTTTGCGACAAAACGTTGGTGGATTATAGTTGGAGATTTAGTTAGACATTGTAGAAAAAACAAAGCCCATGTAAAAGTAGGTAATGTTTTTTGTACGCTTGGGACAGCTATTTATTTTCAAAATAATAATCATACAGTGGTTATTGAAATGACTTAAAACTTTGAAAGATTATGTTTTGGAGACTTAGTTAGAAGAACAAGAAATAACAAAACCCATGTAGAAGTAGGTAATATTTTTGGACGCTTGGAATAATTATTTATACGTTCATTTTTCATGTATGAATACTGCTGAGGCAAAACGCAGAAACATGGCAAACAAGGATAATTTTACATTAAAAAAAAACGAGTATAAACCAGGTTGGGGTAGTTTCATAGGCTCTCCCTGCAGTATCAGGCGGTATTTGCGTCATTTCGGTCTTATTCCGACACGTTTAGGTCTTATTCGGACGAGTTTGGGCGGATATTACTGTGTGTTTGGCTTTATTATGTCTGTGGTCTTGATGCTACGCTAAAATAGATTCTTCTGCTGTATATATTGTTGCTGTGTTACGTGTTCACTAACACATTAAACACCTAAATTAATTAATCGCCATAAGCCAAATCTTAGAGTTCATATTAATATTAAGTCATATTACGATTTGATAAATAGGGTTTTAGTATACGTGTTACAGCTTTCGTTTGCCAAAGATTTTCTTTAGTTACCTAATACCATTTTTGATGATGCAATGTTTCATTATTGTTGTGCGGTTAAAGCAATCTGTCGATTTAATTACAAATTCCTTAGTTTTTCGTGTGTCCGTTCCCCACGTTCTAGCCTGTCATTTAACCTTTAATCTTTCAAATCTATAAACAGTCCGTCGTGCGGGCGGTGATAAACGGTCGCCGCTAATTGGTCAAATATGACGTGTAACTTTCTCGCTTTTTATGCCGTGTCTTAGCGGTATTTTTGCGCACTCTTTGCACAGTCTTTTCGAGCAGTCCGCGCAGTCGTAAGCCGACAGTCGCCTTAATAGGCGGTGGCTGTCTGTCGCACATTAACTTTCAAACAATATACGTTCATTAATGCTTTTTGATTACGTTTTAATTCACTTTGTAATAATATACTTTTAATTGGCATTCAGTTGTGGTTTTGACAGGTAGCATATCTGACCAAAAAACAAGAACTCACGCGGTTGCGTCCTGCCGGACAGCTGTTTAGGGTTAGGCGTCAACCCCAGTACACAAGTCGCGACGGGGCGTAACAGCTGTGTAGGCTATTTGATACAGTAATACAGTTTACTTGGCCTTATACCTTGATTCAGAACTACTTTGCTATATATACATATATATATCAGGGGTGCTTAAAATATTGGGGCTCCGTGAACTAGTTTTAGGGGATAAATAAAGGCCTAGTTGAAATATTACTGTATGTTTAAAACTAATAATTTTTTCAAAGAATTTAGTTTAATTAAAAACAAATTTAGACGTCATTTAATTAAATTTTTCGCCCTGAAATCAGCATATTTCTCAAGTCTATTTGTATTATGATGTCTATTTATGACGTCATCTCTGACATTTTCTTGTATACCGGGGTCCACACAAAGGAAAACAAATAAGGGGACCGCGGTGAAAGAAGTATAAGAACCTAGGCTATTTTCAATACCTTATAACCCATTGCGAGCCACACATCCATGGCATCGTTTGTCGGATCATTGCTGTAGAGAATCCACGCTTCTTGAATATATTTGTAAACGGCGTCGTACATTTCCTTGCTTTCTATGACGACAAGCGAACCGTTGTAGAAAGCACAAAGATCCTGAGCCTTCGTCTTAGAGAAGGTCCCTAGCTCTACAACACTCCGCGGCAACCAAAAGCAGGTTACATTGAAAACCATTCCCGGACACCGCTTTCGGTCTGTGGTAAAGACAACAGAAAACTGCAGAAAGAGGAATAGGAATAGTTTTGGTAATTTTCAATAACCGTATGTAGAGGATCGGGGCCGCTATCCTAACAAGTAGTAGTATGGATACCAGTGCTGTTATGACCTAGGTCAGGGGTTCACAACCTTTTTTAGCTTGCGGCACCATACAGAAATTAGAAATAGTTCGCAGCACCCTTACTAGTATTTTTGCTGAGTGGTTAAATGTAACGTTACAACAAACGAGATTAAACGGAACATTAACTGGGCAACAAGGTTGAAAAAACTTTTTAATATTTTTTTGGGGGCACACATGAATTGTTTTAAGAAGCTTCCAAATATGGCAATAATTGGAATCCTAATTAATTTAAAATATTACTTGGCACCCTTGAGCGTTAAAAATAGCACCCTAGAGTGCCGCGGCAACCCGGTTAGGAACCTCTGACTTGAGACTTGCTGTGACTTAATTCGATTCGGTAAAATGACTAGACTTGGACTTCAGTCATTGAGCCAAATGACTTAGGTTGAAATAAAGTGTTTTATTTTGCCAGTTTTTTGATTTATTTATCCCAACTGTTGCACTTAAAACAATCAGATTATTGCATGTTTTTTATTTGATTGATCCAAATCGGAAGAGTTTACCGCTTTTCACGGTTTATCGTTTTATTTTAAAATCAGTGATGTGACTTCGACTTGAGTTATTTTGCGATTGACTTGACCAGGATTTAAGGATTTAAAGATGAATATCAGATTTACCCCCAATAACAAAAATTAATAGCTTGTTTACCCCTCGGGGTGAATTTATCCAGGTTAAAGGCTGCTCTAATCAGAATGAATTGTTTATAACACTGATGGGTACTCGTCCAATTCTAGGGTGGTATCGGTGCTGATCCGATACAGTATGTTTAAGAAATTTAAGCCATAACATGCGAACATTTTTCAGTGTTAAAAACTTGTGGTAACTAAACTTAATTACACCAAAGCAAAATTCGGTTTAAAAACCAAGAAATTCATGGGTACATTATGCACTATCATTGTAATATAGCTTGATAATGAATTGCAAAGCCCAAAAGGCCGAGTAGATCGACATCATCCTATTGAGACGTTTCGATACTAGCTTGTATCATTATCATTTAATGCAACTGAAGAAGCAATTCAAACATCACTTATAAAAGAGGACGGAGGAAATACGGAGGAAATACACTTTAAGACATTTCAGTTTCATCCATTATGCTTAGTAGAGCATAGTTATCATTTTTCACCCCAGAATTCGGTTTAGGGTAACGTAATAAAATGCTAAGGTTCGGACACCACACATTACCACTTAAAACGGCCTTCACGTTCTGTTCAATTGTTGAATTAAGCTCAGGAGGCTGTCCTTGGGGTCCTGGGGGGCCGATCGGGCCTTGAGTTCCGGAAGGTCCAGGCATCCCGACTCCACCCTGGGATCCGTCCATTCCAGCAAGTCCAGGCGCCCCCTGGGGTCCAACTGGCCCTTGGGCAAGCGTTTTCCAAGCTAAAAAACGTTTAGTTTTATGTGCTGAGCAAAATGCAAGCGCTACTTGTGCGTCTCTATGATTTCGTCATACTAGTGCTCAGGGATGTCCGATAGTATCGAATCGAGCCGATACGCGATGCCAAGTGACGTCCGATACTAGGGTCGTATCGGTGCTGATCCGATACCAAATTAACATGGGCATATTAACTATATGATTTGCTACCTAATGTAAATTCTACCTCAAAGATGAATTCTTTAAAAAATAGTAGCCTAACAAAATCGCAGTTTGACCAATAAACATCTTTGAACGTTTGAATTTGATATATTTTGTTTGCTTGGGCATAGTATTGACGCTATTGACAGTGGATCGAGTCGCGATACTTTTTGTCTAAAATATCGGGCAAAGGTAAAATTAGAAAACCTCATTTTTCTCTAATATAAAAAAAAAACTGAATTACATGGGGAGAAGTACCATATGCAAGGCTTTCGTTCCACCTTCAAATAAACAAGTGAAATCCCCAAACATCCGCTCTCGTTAGCGTATGTCAAGCCTAAGTTGATAAGAACTGTGTGTTCATGAACCTTATTTTGCTCTAGTTCTGACGCGTTTACCAATTTTAATACTTTATTCTTTTACTTTTATGTTATTGACATGGCTTGAAGTGGACTTGCTTTAATTACGACTTGACTTGTTATGTTTGCGAAATGCTTGACTTGGATTTAAGTTATTTTTTATAAGACTTGACGGGGACTTTAGTCATTTTATCCAAAATGGCTTGTTAACAATAAAAAAGAAATAGATTACAACTAAACTCAGAGCGTAAAAGCAATTTACGAACAAGAATGGAATTAGTGGCTTTTTGCTCTAAATTATTGAACTAGTAAACTAGAAATATCTAGTTGTCCAGGTCCGCTATAGGTTGTCATAACTCATAATAATCAACTTAACAACTACTTACATGTCTGACACGTTTTGCCAGTGGACGGGGATGTACAGGAACAGTATAGCGTGTCCTTATTCTTTAATTGATCGCAGCTGTTTGCATCTGAACATAAGCACAACGTTACGATAAAAATGAATTAATTGGCGAAAACTGTACATGTCACACAAAAATTTGCTGTGGACCCTACATTGCAAGTTGCTTTAGCCACTGAAATGCTGTTTTGTTAGGTACACACAGTGCCGGGTTAACCAGTAGGCCGCTACTATGTGTGTATTTTAATTATTTTTGAAACTAGGTTTGCAGAATTAGGCTCTTCTCTAGTAAATAGCCTTAGGCCAACAGTGCCCTTAATCCGACCCTAGTGTAGGCCTACACAAGTAAAGCTCACGTTTAGCCATCAACTGTAAACTTTCGTACGTGTACCATGTATACAGAAGCCGTAATCGTTGGTCATAAAGCAACTTCGGAGGGGCTAGATCACAGATGTTATTAAACACATATTATGTTTGTGTGTGTCTTTCATTGTACCATGTATATTACGGTTGTGTGGGTCAGACATGGTAAGTTATCGGTTGTGAATTTTCAACTTATCAATTGTCAGTTAATTGTTGTCATTCGTAATATTGGAAAAGAATCGGAAATGTAATACAATGGTGTCTTATGTATACCAATTGATTCGTTTGGAAATAAGTATATAATGCATAAATAAATTATCAATTGTACTTAATGGCGTGTGTTTGATTACATGTACAAACCAAGCTAGGAAAAATAACTCGCGGCGGCGGCGGCGGCTATTTCCACGTTTGAAATAGCTCGAATCACTATAGTTGAACTTGCCAATATATTAGGATTAGCTAAGCAATAGGAGATAAGACGTGACAGTAGCATGCTAAAAACACGAATTAAAATCGCTATGACATATAATAGAGGAAGGACATTAGACGAACTTAAAACCTTTATATTGCGCATACAGAATACGACAAGCTATAAAAAGTAATACAACAATTTATAAGTATAAGCTTAATACGATCTGGTTATACTTACCTGTTCGAAACTCTTCTAATGTCCAAAGCAGAAGCAACACTTTAAAAACCCACATCAACGCCATGTTAACTGTTATAATCAGTTAAGTTTGTGACAAGCTCCAACTATGAGGAGCATTTACTATCATTGCCTGCCACCGTTTAATACCATTAGCCGTCTTAGTTTAAGCTTATTTCCTGTGTAAGCTGTCCGCTGTAAAGTCCCTATTTAAACCAACCTACAACACACAAGAGAAGGTGATTATTTAATGACGCATAAACATTTACAATACCGGGAAGTCATGCTTGTCTTAGAGCAATGTCTTAAACAAACAAGTCATTTCAAAATGACTTAAGAAGTCTTAGTCACGTCTTTTCGTTAAATAACAATGTCCAAGTCAACCATTTGTTAAACAACTTCAAAGTACAATTCAAGTCATTTACAGCAAGTCGATTCCAAATCAAGTCCTTGTTTGATAAAATGAAGTGTTAAACCAGTGGTTCTTAACCTTTTTTCAGCCGTGCCCCCCTTTGACAATTTTCTCATGCCTTGCGCCACCCTATGAAAATATTTCGACATTTTGCAATTAAATATCTCTGAAGAAACAGGAAAATAGTAAAGGGTGTTGTTGGTAATTTAGGCAAAATAACTTAACTGAAGTAAAGTCATGTGGAAACATTGACTTTAGTGCATTTAAGTCAAGTCATAAGTCATTACAATACTGTCAAGAGTTTCCGTTTTATAGCTTCCATCGCCAAGACATTGCCATGTATACATCCTGTTATATAAACTAACACAAAGCAACTGCTACTGCGTATGCTACGACTAGACACCAGTGATCGGCAAACATTTTTGTCGCGGCATAACGTGACAAAGTTATATTGACGTCATTAAGTTATATTGGAAAACAATTAATTTAAATAATGCCTGTTGTTCTCGTGCAAACTCGTGCGAAAATATGCTATTGAAATCCACTCTAATCGTGCGTGTCGTGTTAAATTTGGCGAAACTTCATTAAGATTCAACTTTTGCTCAAAATAACGACATCAATAGTCTACTATAATTCAAGACAAATTGTACTTTATGGAGTTTAAAGTCACAGGGCACAACATGCCGTATTATGCAACCCCTTAGGTTAAATTGATTTAAAACGGTATAAAATATTGCGCGAAACACCTAACATTTTGTATGTATATGGTAAACTTGGGTAAGGGTCGAGTCCTGGTCTGTAAGTCAACAATGAACTGAAATAACAACTCTTTGCAACACAAAATTTTAAAATACATTACAATCAATGTGCGGCTATAACGCCCACAGTTTGCTGACCACTGAGGGAACACGCAATAGACCCACAAGGCAACAATATCTAAAGCAGAAATAATCTATAAACCATGGTTCATATAGAGTAATATCCAAGACAGAATAAGCTCTAAATCGTCTGAATAAGACCTACACTTGTCGGAATACGACTAACTTCATCGGAATACGGCTTAAAAGGTCATAATAGCGCCTGAAACTGTGGAAAGAGAGTTTGGGACGATTGGGGGCCATGGGTTTTCGTTTTGGTGTCGACGTTTGAACGCCCTAGTTTGACCGGCACCTTTGTTGCGCCGTTTTAGCACCGGATGTTTGCCCTTGTTTGAGGTTAATGATGGGGAATGGCAGGGGTTAGAAAAATGGTTAGGGTATACATTAATGGGGGACTTAGTGATGTACTTAGGGGTAGTGTTTGGGGTTAAGTAAAAGTTTGTATAGGCTTGATTATGGCAATTTAGGTCTTATTCTGACGGTTTGGGGGTTATTCTGATTTAGACGTTAATAGGACTATTAAGTTGAAGAAGAGTATTCCTTTTTGGTCTTATTTTGAATTGTTCGTTATTCCTAGGTTGATGATGTTTTTATTTTAGTCTAATGGCGGGAGTCGACCACTGGATTAGATAAATGGCGTAATTCAACCGTGATTGGTTGTAAGCCGTAGTGTACAGTGATGTTTCTGGGTTGTGATTGATTAGCGAAATACGCCTATAGGCTACTTCCTTCGCAACCTGTAAGATGCATCGTGCGTTTTAAAAATGACGCAATGCTTGCAGTCTATATGAGGGATTTTACGGGCACCAGACTGAACTCATCATGGTTGTGTGAAAAGAACCTTTCAGCCGGCCACAAAACAACCTGGTCGCTGTACAGGCTTAAATAGGCAATTTACTTTCCGTGTGTTTAAGAAATGATTTGAAATTCGCCACAACATGATTTCACAATTCATTGCAACACTCCAGTTCATTCTAAAATGCTGCTAAATTTGTCCTGTGCTAGCATCTTTTTTGTGTGCAAAATCCCCATTCACGTCTCCTTCTAAATTAAACGTTTTGCCCATTTAAACAAGACAAACGTATTTTTGTTTGACTTGTTTGCTATGTTCTAACTAATCTATACGGTTAAAAACACTGCATTTATTGGAATGTACCCAATAAACGATAGTCTAGATCAGCGTGTTGAACTTCTTTTCATCGCGGGCCAAAAACAATTTTGTTTTTATCTTGCGGGCCAATGTTTTTAAATGGCGATTATTAGGCTTAAATTATATTTATACTTAGCCTATGGCATATATACTCTAACTTTATGAAATGTACACCTACGTTCAGCTACGGTAGGTATGAAATAATTTCAATACCAATAATTTAAATAATTTCAACACCAATAATGCCACATAATTTATTGATCAATGGGACGTCTGAGGTCGATATTCTATTTTTGAACAAAGTGGTATTGTTATGCATCACAAAGGATCATTCACAATTGTTTTCGTCAATTACAATAACAAAGAAACAAAAATTAAAATGAAATTGCTAGATTGAAGCAAAGCTGACTATCAGTTCGCGGGCCAAAAAAGCGGAACTGGCGGGCCAACTTAGGCCGGGGCCTGCAGTTGGACAACACTGATCTAGATTACCCCCTAAAATGTCAAATTAACCCGTACGATGCATACCAGCAATCAACGGACGAAGAGCTATGAAGCGGTGTTTTTAAACTCATTTTTGCACTTTCAAGTAACTAGTGTTTTAATTTCCCGAAGTCGTGTGTGTGTCAGTTGCTACAGAGCAAATTAGTGCAGTGTTTGTGTAAAAAATTACCTATTGCATTTACTCAAGACTATTTGCATGCAAACCAGGAATGTCCATTAACTATATTACATTATGTTTGAAACCAAAATGACGGTACCGCGAAATCTCACAATTTCAACAAAAAGAATCAGCAAACTACATTTTGGTATCGAACATTCCTATTTCACACAGGAGACAACCTCGCTTATAGTTTCCCGCCCAAAATTAAATTGAAACGAAAGAATGGAAAGAACGCTACAACGAGAGAAATGCAAAAAAGGATAAAGCTTCTTTTAAAAGTTACTTCTTCCTTCCTCTATCGCTTTTTTGGTCAAAAAACTATCGGTCGCCTGTTTACGGGCTTTCTGCCGCTGGAGAATAGTCTCAAGGCTGTGACCGCTGCTCTCGCCTATATTTGCAGCTGCTTGATTTTTTTGCGAATTCTCACGACTCTCCTTGCCGTTTACGCTTGCGTCGATCTCTTTTAGCTTTCGATGCGTTTGTAAAGCATCGATAGCGGAAATCTCACCTTTGTCAATGGCTGATTGAAGTATACCTCGCAGTCGCGTCGCATCCTCAAAAGTATTGAAACAAATTTGCGACTAGTTAATTTTGTCCAAATCGCCTTCTGCATTGAGATAATTTTCTCTTAAATATTTTAGTTCCTCTTCAGAGTTCTTGTAGGATGCTTCAATTGCTTTCATATCGTTTACATTAAATAAGGTTCGGAAGTAATCATCGCAGGTTTTGCGCTTCTCTGCGTTGAGTTCGCCACTTTTGTCAACGATACCTTCTTCATCGTAGCATTCATAACATTCATTATAATTTAAATGTTTATTTTATGTGTGTTTTTAGTCCCCAGATAAATAACGATGCAAAACAAAATGATAAATATCCCAAACAAATGTAGGTAACCTTTTTTCACAACTGGTCTTAAAGTTTAATACTTAAACGAGTTTTAGTCTATACTTTTGAACAGTTGGCCACAAAACTTGCAGCATTGTAACGTACGATAAAGTCCAAAGTAAACCATTTATTCTATGTTACATCACAATATTGCAAATAAAGAAGCTGGCGAAGTTCTAAATTTGATGGACTAGCAGCCTTCAACATCTTGCATTTTGCAATTTAGATATAAAATTGTAATATATTTACATTACATGTAAACAGAAATCAATACGTTTCTGCATCATAAGGCATGAACGTCTAAAACAGGTAATTCTAGTTGTGCAATTGCCAATATGATTTCACTAATTAATTGTTCAATTGACCTGAAGCGAACCATTGGATTGGGTGCGGTTTAAGCATTTATGTTATTTATAACTTACAACGTGAAAAACCCCACGTTACGTAGCAACAAAAAAACCTGGTGCACACAGCCTTATTTGATTTGAACTTTTATGGTAATAAGTTAAATTTAAAAAAATTTAAAAAAAAGGTATAAGTTAAATTTAAACTGAAATCGGCAATGCGTTTCTGCAGGATACAGCATGGATTCAAAAAACAAGTAATCTCCTAGTTGTGCAATTGCCAATATGATTTCCCTCGTTAATTGATCAATTAACCTGACGCGACTCTTGGATATGGTGAGGGTTAACATGTGTTTTATTTATAACTTCCAAACGTGAAAAAACACCCTAATACAATGGTTCTCAAACTTTTTCTAAAAAATTATGCAACGGTCCCCTAGCAATTTTTTCAATTGCTCACGGTCCCCTTAAAAAATACACACAAATAAACATAAAATAACACGTTTGGATGGGACGGATGCACTTACAATCTTAGGTATGCTTGTTGATGCCGTATTTAATATTGTAACGCTAACAAAATCACTTTATTTGAGTGAAGCAATCACGATAAGTTTTAAAACCGCGACCGTACAACCCACAATGGCAGCACAGCAAGCTGTAGAAATGTAATTCTTATTAACACAACGCATCATTATGACGTCACAATGCACAATTCAGCTCAAAGCATGCAATCTCGTGAATGAACAACTAATCGCAGCTTTTGTTGATTTTTGTAAAGGTGTTTCGCGGTCCCAGAAAATTGTCTCGTGGACCCCAAATGGACCGCGGACCCCAGTTTCAGAACCACTGCCCTAATACGTAGCAACAACAAACCCTGGTGCAAACAACCTAATTTAATTTAAACTTTTAGAAAATAAGGGTAATGCTAGTTTCCTTTTAAAAAATACCCATGTAATTATCATAGAAAAAAAAATCGGCAATGAAAAAACAAGGAATCCTCGTTGTGCAATTGCCAATATGATTTCCCTAATTAATTGATCAATTGACCTGAAGCGAACCATTGGATTGGGTGCGGTTTAAGCATGTATGTTATTTATAACTTTCAAACGTGAAAAAACACGACAAGGCGTAGCTAGAAAAAACCCTGGTGCACACAACCTTGTTCGATTTGAACTTTACAAAATAAAGGTTAATGCTAGTTTCCGCTTAAAAAATACCCGCGATAAACGAGCAATTGACATTGTACGACTTCCCACAAATTTCCCGGGATGTTAGTCGACCCATTTTGCATCTGCAGTTTGCAGGAGTTATTTGCTTCTCCGCAACTGGTTTCGCAAATGTTTCTCCATTTATAACCTATTTAGATTGATTGTTGACCAAGTGGGTCGAAGGACCAAGTCAAAGCAGTCAGCTATTCAGTTCACCGACCAGCAGGGCTGCGGAGTCGGACTCGGGACTCGGCACTCGGGACTCGAGGAGTCGGTTTGTTTTGCTGGAGTCGAACTCTGGACTCGAGTAAGACCACGTAAAACTACCAGAGTCCCGAGTCCGACATGCGCATGCGCAGTGCCAAATTGTGAAACTGAAATGGCCACCAACGGGAAATTGTAAAGGTGGAAAAGCATACAGTAGAATGTTTTTCAACCATGTATTGTCAGTGAATGAATTACACAACACCCCTATACGTGGATTGCTTAATATGTACGTTATTTTAGTTACGTAAATAAGCGGAATACAGGCTGTAGGGTCAGGGCCGCACTCAGGACTCGACGAAAACGCACATTTGACCGGAAGCGTACTCGGGACTCAGGAGTCGGACTCGAGTTTATTTTTTTAACCGGAGTCGGACTCGGGTTATTTTTAACCGACTCCGCAGCCCTGCCGACCAGTCTAAAAAAAACAGCTTACGCAATGTCGGCTAGTCCGACGTTGATCGCTTTATTGATTCAGGTATATTTGATTAAAGGTTACAGTAAAATAGTATTGTTACTATTAAACTATGTTTTTACGCAGAAGGGGTGAACGGATGACGTTTGTGACCCAGCATAGACTTTTTACAAAACTAGCAAAATAGAACCACATATTTGACATTGGAATAAATGTTTAGTCAAATATTTTTACCATTGTTGTTAACCGTGTTTGTCTAATTCTAAATCTGGAAATCAGGTGGCACTGTTTAACGAACAATTGTGTTAAAAAATGGACATGCTTTCGCACAATTGTGTATTTTCCTCTTGTTTGTCTGGTATAATAAATATGCAACCCTTATAGCATGTACCTTCTGTCGAGTTCCTTTGTTATCGTGAAAATACTTGCTGAGGTAAGATCTAGAATAAATATAAATTCCCATACAGAAATCGGCATAATTTTGAACGTTTCGAGTAACTCTTTATTTATATTTCAACAAAGTGAGAAGGCGCTGGTTATAAGTTTACTGCTGAGGCAGACAGCGGAAAAGAAGGAAACTGAATGAAGGGTTATTCAAAGTGGTCAAAAAATGCTACCTTCTTTTGTATGGGCTTTGATATTCATTCTACGTCTCAATACAACATCCAACCAATATTCTCAAAGATTTGCTACACTGTAGCTTTGCCTCTGTTGGGTCCCAGTATTATTGTCAATCTCAATTTCCATAATAAAATTATTCGCTTTAACAAGCGTTTCCAAAGTACGTTTTCCAACATACAAGATGGACGGCCAAGTACACCCAGCCCTCCTAGCCCGGGGGTGTTTGAACAACTTTCCACAAACGCGAGACTAGAATATTTTAGAAAATAATAGTGTTCCGCCAAAAATTTGTGAAATCGCACTTAAATTAAAACCAAGCTGTTCAAATACAATGCTTACAGCGTCATTAAGCCCGTTTATATGCACGTTTAAGCTGGATTCGAATCTATTTCGTTAATTCATTTTCTCTTGTTTTGGCGCTGGAATGAATTAAGTTCTCTCGTTTCTTAATCGGTCAAAAGGAGTGGTTTTAAATCCGTTCGCCGCTTAATCTGTTCGTTTCGCTGACGGCCGAAATTGTTTAATATAGAATGACCTGCTTTAACGCAATAAACATCACGCCAATTTTGGGCATTATGACGTAACACGACGGCTAGTCGTAAACAAAACAACATGTTTAGCGCATAACGAAAGAAAATTACATTATCACATACACTCGTTAGATACTAATTTGTGACAGAGGCGCTGGTCTAGAATCCACAAAATCGAACATTATTTTGATGAGGATGCGGGTTTGGGTAGGTTTAAATGGTAATACTTGGCCTACCTTCACGCAAATATTGTACAATACTTTAATAATATTCTCAATGCTGTGGTAGGATTCTAGGCCAGCGCCAAATACAGTTTTCATTAGTCATGTTACATCTTATCACCTTCTTTTGTCCACTCTGCCTTGTATATAGCGTTGACCAGCACACATAAGCTTAACTTTCTTGCGCTTACATTATGTGTGCCAGGTAAACTGAAGCACTATACAGTCAAAAACGTACTAAATCGGCAAACCGAACTGAAGTAATTGTTTTTTTTCAATTTTAGGTTAATAAAAACGAACAAACAATAGATTAAGTAATAGCCTAGCCGAAAAAATCGGTTGTGCGTCAGAGGTTTACTGGAATATTACGTAATAATGCATATCAGTGCAGTTTGTACACTCAAGCTGGCTTAAATTTCGCGCCATGTAATTAAGACGCTGGAACGGATTACTTTTCAATCCGGATTGAATCTTAATCTCATCTGCCCGCGAAAGATGTATATAAAGAGGCTTATTGGTAATCTGGATAATTCGTTTGATACTACCTGTGGTTCAATATATAGGTTATTAATATTACTATAAAGGGCTTCTTTTGACAAATATTGTGTTTATCGCCAACGTTTCAATCACGTATACGAGTAATCGTCTTTAGGGCAAAAGACTAGTATATAATTTACAGAAGATTATAAATGAAGTGAGTCAAAAGACAAAAAATAAAAAACAAAAAAACAACGCGGCAAAACGAGGCGAAAAAAGGGAAACAAGGCGCGAATAACGGGAGAACGCGTAAGGTGCAAGAAATGTGTCTTGCTTAACATTCATGGTGTTATCATGATTGTGTACCGCCGAGGATTCTACGAAGTTCTTAATATTGATGCGAATCTTAATTTTCGCAACTTGAATTAAAATGCCCTAGCAATCAAATGGATTACCATTTGCAATCTAAGTATGATAATATTTCTGGAAAAGATGCAGCAGCATTACCATTAACCCGTAAATTATATTACAGTATGGCCCACTTGTTTATTTTCATGGTCTAAAGTCGTTTTCGTGAACCGCGCTTTAAAAAGGTTCGCCAATTACTATGTTTTACGGGACAGAAAAAGCGGTTTAACCATGAATGATGGTTTTGAAGAAACAAAGTGAATTTTAGGCAAGCAAAACACGAAAGCTTTAATCACAAAAGCTAATCGAAATGAATATTGGAAACAAATCAGCCTTAATCAATTTATTTTCTTTCTGATTTTAAGACTCGCACGTAACAAACACAAACTGAAGATGCGTATTCATAAGGACTGAAAAATGTTAAGATATGGTTTTCATGTTTTATATGTGTTTTTAGACACAGTCTTAACATCATCTGATACGAAAGCAAGAATCTTTCTTTTACATTTTATTTTCCTTATTTTCGAAAAGTGTTTCAGTTTAGATAGTATGGCATTGAAGCAAGTTGGTAGATTAGGAGTTCTCATTAATTGTCTTTGCCTGATGAATCACCTACTTATCCAATGGGGATTGTCGGATTCTGAATACAAGTCCACGCAGTTTGGTTGGCTGGTATGGGCAAGCCGGCCAGCATGCCGGCTAGTCCTTCCGTCATACATGGTGAAAAACGTGAAACTGTGAAAACAAAAGAAAGGAGGGGCAGTTATTTGTTCGGAATTAAATTCTATTGATTTTTAACATTGAGCAACATCTTCTTATAAATTTGCAATTTTTTTTTAGTTTGCACAATTCGTTCAATGTAGTTTTTTAAACCAACGACGCATCACAAGAAAATCGTTTTTAAATTGCTGCTTATTTTCTATTGCTTTTAACAAAGGCAGCTAATTGGCTTATCCCTAAATTCGTGTTTGGACTTGCACGAATTGAAGCAGTAATTTAATTATGGGACTTGTTTTAAACAATGTCGCAAACTGTTGAAAATATAAAATATAAGGTCATTTTGCACTTACTGTATGAGCAGTATTTTTCCATGAAATTAGGCGTTCAACGACAATTAAAGTCGTTGTACAAGCTGCTGCATTGGCCGCCATTCAAACAGGAACTCTTGTCTTCGGAGCTGGCGCACGTGTACGCGCCTCTAATGACAATAAAACAACTTTGTGTGCCAATTGAACCTTGAACCAAAGTTAGAACCGCATTAGGTTAGTTTACCTCGGATTTCGCATCTTCTACCAACGTATTCTGTTGGGCAGTTGCAGTGAACACCGTTGATAACGTTTTTTCACAGGGATGTTCGCTGCAAGCATCTTGTTCTACGGAAAACACATTTATTTGTTGTAAATATTTCTAACATTTGGGAAAGGAAAACATTAAAACCTATTTGGAGTAACACACCGGAAGCCATCACACACTAACCGAATTTGTCGACCAATGATGCAAGCAAGCCGGCTAGAAAAACAACAAGTTGTCCGCAATGAGATTCGAACTTACGACCTCCGGTTCATGACCAATGACACGCAACAGTAATCGATGGTTAAAATGCATTTTTAGACGGGCTAGATCACAGTTGTTGAACACACATAAGTATGTGTGTCTTTCTTTTTCAAATAGGTAACATGGCGTAAATGTTTTAACAAATTTTAAAAGCATTAAGCGAATATTTGGCAAACGATTTATAAGCTTAAGATGAAAAAAACACAAATTATAAAAAAAAACACAAATCAGTTGTGCCATATCATGCTATCCGCAATGTTCTCAAACTTTGGAGAATTCTTGCTCAGAAAATCTATTTAAACTTCAACCATGTAAAGTATAGGAGCCAGCAATCCAACCAATTTAAACAGTAAACCAAATTAGTGTTGCGACTAGTAGGTTGGGAAATACTGCATACGGTAAGGATCATTTCGATAATGAATTGCTAAGCCAAAAAGGTCGAGTAGATCGACATCATCCTGATTAAGACGTTTCGATACGAGCTTGTATCGCATCTTCAGTTAATCAAGATGATGTCGATCTACTCAACCATTTTGGCTTTGTAATTCATTAACACGCTAAATTACAGATCCGTGTAGTGTACCCAACAATCATTTTTTATGCCAAGTGATTTCTAAAAGTTTTTCCTCGTAACCAAAAGTGATGTTGCAGCAACAATTCTTGACATAAATTTAATTTAAATTTCTCGCCTACTTTCCCCACCAATTTGACATCTCACCAGAAAACTGAGGTTCACAATGGAACTCTTTCCCTCCTTGGACATTACGACATTCTCCGCCTTTCAAACAAATGACAAATGTTGCTCTTAACCTTTGTCATAAAGGTGATAGATGGAGTAAAGTGCTTGATTTTATCTTAGCGTGGTGCGGGTGCGAATTACTGATAACATATTTAACACAACACTATTCTCTTCTCTCTCTTAGTCTGGCTAATATTTCTTTTTATCTAGACTTGAGTTAATGACCTTAGTGAATATACGTGGACTGGCTGGTTCCTGTTGTTTCCGTTTAATGTGTTTAATCCTTCTGTTTGCAGTTTAAGGTTTATCTTAAATTTAGCAAATTTTGTTTCAATAAAACAAATAAAAGCTTAATGGTGAAAATAACGGCCCAAATAGACGTTAAAAGCGACATGCTTTATTTTCACCATTAAACTTATGAACAGATCCGTATATAGTAACTAAAATTTGCACTTTATTTATTATACCTAATCATCTAAAAGTCTACCAAAACACATGAATTAACTCACACTGGAAAATCATTCCAAAACAAACCCTAAAAAAATTAACAAAAAATTACTTTGAAAAAAACTTAAAATTTTTTTTTTTAAACATATAAACTGGTGACAACACTTATAGGTTAATACATACCTGTGAAATAACATGCATATATTTAAGCTGGCTAAAGTTACACGTAATTCGAAATTGTTATTCCAAACCTAAAACGTTCTTAGTTGATAGTAACTCTCCTTTTTAAACAGTTTCAATGATATCGAAGGACAGGGGTGGGTGTATTGTGTAACTATATGTTTACAAAAGCTATAATGGTCTCGTTTCAATTGTAGTTTAATATTTATCTATATTTTGTTAAAAAATAAAACACCAGGTACAATAAGCATTAAAATTTGAACTAGTTGATTGAACCGACTATTGCCAAACTTCATACATTTAACAACAAGTAAAGATCTTAAAGCCCCATAAAACAAGGGAAACAGTATATTAAATCCGCTAGCGGCTAGCTTGTAAAATCTTCAGCGTTTATTGTTTTCTCGATTTACATATATTGTTACAGTCCGTTAAGCAAGACTGTAGGAAATATAGCCTCAGGATGTGGCGAGCCAATTTGGAGTTGTAGTTCTAGTTGATCACTGCTCGTACTTACGCACGAGACAAGGTTAAATCAATACATGTCCTCTTAAAATCTATGACCGAAGTTGCGCGTTCGAACCTCACCACAGTATAGATTTACGAACAGGAAGTAACAGGCAACGGCGACCCTAGTTTTACCGGCGCCGGCGCCGCTGTTTTTGCATCGAATTTTTGTTCTATTGGGTTATTGGTGGGTAATGGGTGGGGTTAGAAAACGGGTTTGGGTTAAAATTATTAGGGGAATTAGTGATGTACTTAGTGGTGGGGTTTGAGGTTAGGTAAAGTGTTTTAGGCCCAATTCTGACCATTTATGTCTTATTCCGACCGGTTTTGGACTTATTCCAATTTAGACCAATTGGTACTACGACTATTGATGTTAAATTGTTAGTCCTGGTCTAATTAAGAACTGTGCTTTCTCCCGACCTTTGATGTTGTTCTTATTTCGTTCTTTTTATGGCTGGAGTCCCTTTTAGGCATAGGGAGTGATGTTGTTAAAGGTTTGAATGTCGATGATATCGGTGGAATATTTTAACTTTGACGCTTTCAGTTAGAAGCGAGGAAATTTACCGTTAACGCTGGGAACGCGTTATGTGTGAACTGGACGACGCTAGCGTTTTACGCCAAACGCTAACGCTAGAGGCAAAACGCGTCTAGTGTAAACAACCTGTAGGTTACGTATGCTAGCTGTAAGTCAAGCAAAATGTAATTTTAATATAGGTACATTAAAATACAATAAGAGTCTATGGCAGTTTTATTACATTTTTATGTTATGTTTGTGTTATTTTGAAGTAAATAATCTCAATTTTTCGTGACAGTATTTTTATTACTTTGAGCGTTGTTTACCAAATTAGGCCCTTCTCTAGTAAACAGCCCTTAGGCCTACACCCTTAATCCGGTCCTGCTGAATATAACTGCGTGACTGTTAATAAGTATTTAATAACAACAATAAATAAATTACGCTAACCCTGTTTGTATGTGAAACCAGCTTTGCGCTTTATAAAATCATCCACGCATTTCGGGGGTGCGGAAACGGAAGTTATTGGTTTCAGACAAGCTGTGCAATGTGCATAGTCACACATCTTTAATGCGGGCAGTAGCACATAAAGTAGCAATGTGCGATAAAAGCGTTGCTTAAGATTTTGAATTATAAGGTTAAACACAAGTATACTTTAGTGTGCACATAGCACCTTATACACAGCAAGGTAACAGTTCCAAGCTTTGTATATCAACAGGGCAAGCCGTGCAATGTGCATAGTTGTAGTACTGTAAGGCGTGCAGTGGCAATGTGCGATAAAAGTGTTAGCATTGCTTATATTTTAGTGTGCATATGACAGCCATCTATATACGAACCACATCTAGGCGGCAGTTCCAATTACTGATAGGACGTTAGAGCCTTTTAGTAGACTTCTCGAATGTCAAAGTCAAAACACCAAACGCTGTGTTTAACGCTAGTTGGGATTTTTAACTAATTTTGCAACTTTACACATTAGTTAAGAAAGGACTTACCTAACATCTTTTTGTTTAAGGGGCGATATATAAACTCGATAAAATATTTGAAAGCATTTGTTTAATATTGTAATTATCATGAAGTTACGAGAACGCTGTTAGTCTCGTTTCGATATTTGGTGTCGATCTTTCCTTTGTGTTATTTAGAGATCGGCCGATATCACTTTTTGGGACCGATAGCCGATATCGATTTTTTATAGAGCTGGAAAATGTTTACGACTTAAACTAATTTAAAATAAAATCCAAATAACGTTTTAGTTTATATGCCCTTAATGATTATAAATTATTATTCAACTATTATTTTGCATATTACCTTGGCGTAATGATAAAACCCAAATTTTTCAAAAAAAATAGGTAAGTTGTTTGTTGTTCAGGAAAAATTAGATCATATTTTTGTACTAAAATATCGGCCTACATTTACCGATACCGATATATCGGTAGAAGCCAAATATCGGCCTATCTCTAGTGTTGTTGCGTTGGTATTTTGTAAGTTACAGATAAACTAAGAATGTGGTTGAAAATAGAAAGCAAATCGCTATTGAAAGATTCTGGTAAACGATAAACGTTTTTCTGTTAATTGTGCAACATAACAATAAAAGTCTGGTGACACATTTGCGCTTAAGATGTATATAAAATTTAAGACACGTAAAAAAAGGCGAATTTAACTTAGTTGCAACAATAAATATCAAAGATCATTGCCAAAAGGTCGTGGGTATACAGTGCTTCGTATTATTAGTTAGCTACTTCATACTTTTCAGAAGTAAAACTAAAACATGTCAAACCAGCAAAGCAATTTTGTTACGATGGAACTGACAAAAGGGAGCGATGATGGATTTTCTGATGACTCTGTTGCCACGATTACAGATTGGTCATCACAAGAACATCAACCAGTAAGTGAAGATTCCGATTGTGAAGAACAAAGTGACTTGGATCAAATGGATATTTCTAAGAAGGATATAAGTAAGGATAATCCAACAAAGAAGAACAAAAATACAAATGAAAAAATGGCGTTTCGATGCAAGATTTGCGAAAAGTTGTTTAAAAAGCCTCATAAGCTTAATATACATTTGTCCACATTTCACTTCAAGAAACACAAATGCCAAGTTTGCAAGAAACTCTTTGGAACAATAACCGCAGTAGGAATTCACATGAGAATTCACACTGGAGAAAAGCCTTTTAAATGTGCTTATTGCGATAAATGCTTCAATCGAGCAGACAACCGTAAACGACACGAACTAATTCACACTGGGGAAAAACCTTACGAATGCAAAGTTTGTGAAAAGCGATTTAGTCATATTGAAGGCCTTAAAAATCATAATAGAATTCATACTGGGGAAAAACCTTACGAATGCAAAGATTGTGGAAAATTTTTTATTCAGGCAGCACATCTTAAAGATCATGAAATAATTCACACTGGGGAAAAACCTTACGAATGCAAAGTTTGTGAGAAGTGTTTTAGTCATGTTGGAGGTCTTAAAAATCATGCAAGAGTTCATACTGGAGAAAAACCTTATGAATGCAAATATTGCCTAAAATGTTTTAGCCATGCAGGAAGTCTTATATATCATGAAAGAATTCACACTGGAGAAAAGCCCTACAAATGTACAGAATGTGAAAAGTGTTTTGGCAAGGCAGGAAGTCTAAGTAGACACAAAAAAGTTCACTCTAAAGAAACCATAGGAAAACAAAACTAGTAAAAATCGCTCTAACGATTTCTTTCAAATGCATATTTTATTTTACTTCTGAATCTTTTCAAACTAATAAACATTGAGACAACAAAAAAGAACAAAACAAACTATTTATTGTATGGAATGTGAGAAATGATTTTGTGAATTCAACGAAAATTTGATAATAAAGTAAATGTAAATATTGAACGAGCGTTAAACACTTATTTAAAGTACAAATGTCGATAGTTTAAATAGAAAATTCTGCTTTTTTAACCCACTTAACCTCTGAGTATTTATTATCGTTAAAATAGTTAACGGTTAAAATCTTCATTAAGTTCTGTTAGTCGTTTTACTCACTGTATATATATCTTTCTGCAAGGTTACAAGTTAATTTGCCCTGAAGAAGATTACTTGTATAGGTAATCGAAACGTCGGCACAGAATAAATATTTGCTAGAAGAACCCACTTTTTAATTGATTTAAAGAGATATTTTCAATGTCACAAAATGCTACCTACTTCTGTATGAGCTTTGATATTCTTATTATATGGGCCGAAAGTTTATTTTGGGGACACGATTTTTGTCCGAGGCTTTAAGGAAAACGTGTACATGGTAGAATTCTAAAATTTTCAGACATGACGTAGGGACAAACAACAATATGTGACGTCATCGTTTCAGTTCGCTGTGGCTATCGACTCCCATCTAGCGGCTGAAAAACTTCAATACAGAATTCGTCAATATTCGCTTGATTTGTTAAGTTCGCGAAACGACTTGGCACCACGCTGCGTATTTTATTGTCACTGGGGTAATAAGCCGAGCGTGAGAAAGAGGCTTCTCTTAGTATAACAGCTTATTGCTGTTACAACACAACATATTTTGTCGGCGCAAATTTAAATGCGAATTACCTCTCTGTTAGCACCTATTGTAATTGTTGCTCCATTTAAACATATCAACACCAGGCCTAAACAAATATAATTACTCGAAGCCGCAACAACAAAATGCTAAAGTTTTATACATTTTTAGCAACGAGTTACAAAGCTACGTCATAACATGGCTTCATACAAAAATAAATCTTTAAGAACACTGTGTTTATTTAGTTTAAAATCGCAAATTTTCGATTTAAAATGTGACTTATTAGGCACATAAACGTGTTTTGCATATTGCTCGAACCAACAGATTTAAGTCTATTTTAACAGTGGTTGCGCGGACCAAACCATGGTAAAAATTACCGAGTAAAATTGAAAAAGCATAGCAAACAATAGGCGTTAAATCATTTAAAGATAATAATAATATTTTTTTTTAAACATGTTAGCTGGCCGAAATTTAATAATACGGCCGTACGCATTATTTGCGTAAATTCTATTTATTAAATATATGTTTCGATCATTCTCCAAATACTACGCCATATTTGAACCACTTTCGCATCTAAGCCGTAAATTAAGTGGGGAAATTTTCGGCCCATATCTGTTTTTGCTTGCAGAAACAATAGAGCATGCAGCGTATATACTAGGCGTTAACCATTTAAAGATAATGATTATATTTGCATGTTTCAGACCGATTTTTGTCCGAAGCTTTATAGAAAAAGTATACATCGTAGAACCTTCAAATTTTCAGACATGGCGTAGAGTTGTATGTAGGTGCTTTGTAGAAGTTTATGAGGCTGTACGCCCAGGGGCCTTTCATTGGGGGGCAAAAACCTGAAATATTGCGTTTTAGCTCTCTGTAGCTAACGACTGCCATCTAGCAGCAGAAAAACTTTCATACAGAGTTCGTTCATATTTGCTTGCTTTGTCCAGCTTGTGAAGTGACAAGGCGACTCACCGCCTGCTGCGCTTTATTGTACCGCGCGCGAGACTTTCATTGTGCGAAGTGGCTCATCCAAAACTGGGCGCGTGCGACTTGCATTTTGAAAAGAGGCTTCTCTTTAGTAAAATTACTTAATGCTCTTAAGAAACAACATATTTTACCGCCGAAAATTTAGATGCGAAATCTGGTGGCAACTCCAATCCAACATATCAACACCAGGCCTACACAACTTAAAATTGTGTGTTGATATGTTGGATTGGAGTAACATACGAAACAGGTGCAAATAGCAAAATTCTCCAAATACGATTTTTTCAAATATTCTCCAAATCGTATTTCATTGTACTGTGGCGGTAATACACAAAGAGGTAAGGCCGTGAACAGGGCTGCGGAGTTTTCAGTAAACAGAGTTTTCCTTTTTAGCATTAAAATGTATAGCTTATATTTTGCTTTATTGTTGTAAATTTAAAGAAAGCGTCTGCTGAGAACCACCTGATGACATACACAAGTGGTTCCTAATCTTTTTCAGCCGTGTCCCCTTGGTAATTTTCCCATGCCTTGCGCCCCCCCCCCCCCCCCTCTCTACGAAAAGCACTTCGGCCTTTTTAATTAAATATTACTGAGACAACTTGAAAATAGTGACGTTTGTCGTCGGTCGCGAAAACGCGTAAAAATTCGGTTTAATTGGCGCTAAACTGTAAATTTAGGAGGATTTTAGCTTTGGACACCTAATAAATTGCTTGTGCACGAGATGATTTTGACAAACGTGTTGGCATTCACTCCAGAGTGGCATTTACTCCAGAGTTGTACGGCTGCGATGTCAGCGCAAATAAAAATGTAAGCGCAAGAATTAAACTTTGCGTTATCGTGTTTCAAAAGATGTGATAACACACAGCAACAGCAGCAATATTGCAAAAACATTATCGATTCGCGCGAAAAAGCATGATCGATTTCGCGGTACCGTCATTTTGTGTTCAAAAATAATGTAATATAGTTAATGGACATTCTAGTTTGCATGCAAAGAGTCTTGAGTAAATGGAATAGGTATTTTTTTACACAAACACTGTACTAATTTGCTCTCTAGCAAATGACGCACACACGACTTCGGGAAATTAAAATACTTTTATTGAGACTAGTTACTTCAAAGTACAAAAACTAGTTAAAAAACACCGCTTCATAGCTCTTCGTCCGTTGATTGCTGGTATGCATCGTACGGGTTAATTTTACATGTTAGGGGGTAATCTAGATTAGTGTGGTCCAACTGCAGGAGTTCCGCTTTTTTGGCCCGCGAACTGATAGTCAGCTTTGCTTCAATCTAGCAATTTCATTTTAATTTTTGTTTCTTTGTTATTGTAATTGACGAAAACAATTGTGAATGATCCTTTGTGGTGCATAACAATACCACTTTGTTCAAAAATAGAATATCTACCTCAGACGTCCCATTGATCAATAAATTATGTGGCATTATTGGTGTTGAAATTATTTAAATTATTGGTATTGAAATTATTTCATACCTACCGTAGCTGAACGTAGGTGTACATTTCATAAAGTTAGAGTATATATGCCATAGGCTAAGTATAAATATAATTTAAGCCTAATAATCGCTATTTAAAAACATTGGCCCGAAAGATAAAAACAAAATTGTTTTTGGCCCGCGATGAAAAGAAGTTGGACCACGCTGATCTAGACTATCGTTTATTGGTAACATTCCAATAAATGGAGTATTTTTAACCGTATAGATTAGTTAGAACATAGCAAACAAGTCAAACAAAAATACGTTTGTCTTGTTTAAATGGACAAAACGTTTAATTTAGAAGGAGACGTGAATGGGGATTTGGCACACAAAAAAGATGCTAGCACAGGACAAATTTAGCAGCATTTTTGAATGAACTGGAGTGTTGCAATGAATTGTGAAGTCATGCTGTGGCGAATTTCAAATCATTTCTTAAACACACGGAAAGTAAATTGCCTATTTAAGCCTGTACAGCGACCAGGTTGTTTTGTGGCCGGCTGAAAGGTTCTTTTCACACAACCATGATGAGTTCTGTCTGGTGCCCGTAAAATCCCTCATATAGACGGCCAGCATTGCGTCATTTCTAAAACGTACGATATATCTTACAGGTTGCGAAGGAAGTGGCCTATAGGCGTATTTCGCTAATCAATCACAACCCAGGAACATCACTGTACACTACAGCTTGCAACCAATCACGGTTGAATTACGCCATTTGTTTAATCCAGTGGTCGACTCCCGCCATTAGACTAAAATAAAAACAGCCTCAACGTAGGAATGACAAACAATTCAAAATAAGACAAAAAGGACTACTGTGCCTCTACATAGTCCTATAGGCGCTGGTCAAACTAGTGTGTCCAAACGTCGACACCAAAACGAAAACCCATGTCCTCCGATCGTCACATACTCTCTCCCCACAGTTTCAGGCGTTATTTTCGCCTTTTAAGCCTTATTCCGATGAAGTTAGGCTTATTTCGTCAGGTTTCGGTTTTATTCAGACGACTTAGATCTTATTATGTCTTGAATATTACTGTGTATTTGGCCTAATTATGTTGTTGGTCTTAATACTATATGGACTATGATTTATAGATTATCTCTGCTTTAGATATTGTTGCCTTGTGGGTCTTATTGTGTGTCAGCAAACTGTGGGCGTTATAGCCGCACATTGATTGTAATGCATTTTAAAATTTTGTGTTGCAAAAAGTTGTTATTTCAGTCCATTGTTGACTTATAGACCAGGACTCGACCCTTACCCAAGTTTCCATTTACATACAAAATGTTAGGTGTTTCGCGCAATATTTATACCGTTTTAAATCAATTTAACCTAAGGGGTTGCATACTACGGCATGTTGTGCCGTGTGACTTTCAAACTCCATAAAGTACAATTTGTCTTGAATTATAGTAGACTATTGAGTCGTTATTTTGAGCAAAAGTTGAATCTTAATGAAGTTTCGCCAAATTAAACACGACACGCACGATTAGACTGGATTTCAATAGCATATTTTCGCACGAGTTTGCACGAGAACAACAGGCATTATTTAAATTAATTGTTTTCCAATATAACTTAATGACGTCAATATAACTTTGTGACTTTTGCTTATGCAGCAAAAAAATGTTCGCCGATCACTGGTGTCTAATCGCAGCATACGCAGTAGCAGTCGCTTTGTGTTACTTTATATAACGGGAATCTACATGGCAATGCTGTCTTGGTGATAAAAGCTATAAAACGGAAACTCTTGACAGTATTGTAATGATTTATGACTTTTAGTTGAGTTAGTGCCCCTAATCGGTACAGTTTACCGGTTTTAATAGTTTAGCATTTCATTTTATGAGACAAGGACTTGATTTGGAATCGACTTGCTGTAAATGACTTGACTTGTACTTTGAAGTTATTTCACAAATGGTTGACTTGGACATTGTTATTTGACGAAAAGACGTGACTAAGACTTCTTAAGTCATTTTGAAATGACTTGTTTGCTTAAGACATTGCTCGAAGACAAGCATGACCTCCCTGTATCGTAAAGGTTTATGCGTCATTAAATAATCCCCTTCTCTTGCGTGGTGTAGGTTGGTTTAAATAAGGATCTTACAGCTGACAGCTTACACAGGAAGTATGCGTAAACTAAGACGGCGTAATAGCATTAAAGAATGGCAGGCAGTAATAGAAAATTTCTTGCATATAGTTGGAGATTGTCAGAATCTAAACTAATTGTAACCCTTAACATGGCGTCGATGTGGATTGTGTTGCTTCTGCTTTTGGCGTTAGAAGATTTCCGAACAGGTATGTGTCAGAACTATCACGTCTTAAACATATACTTTATACATTGGCGTACTACTTTTTTATACTTTAATAACATAAAGAGCAGCGTTAAGGAGATCGGATAACCTGTCTTATTCTGTAGGCGCAATGGAAAGGTTTTATGTTCATCTCATGACCTTACTCTATTATACCTTGTAGCAAAATAAAAAACATTTTTTTAAATATCGCTTGTTATAGGGTGGTACAAATTTTTACAGTTGATGGCTAAAAGTAAGCTTCACTTGTGTACCTTTAAAAATAACATTTTAGTGGCTATGGCAACTTTTACGTACAGCAACTTTTTGTGTGACATGCACAGTATTCGCCAAGTAATTCATTTATGTTGTTTTATATTCAGATGCAAACAGCTGCGATCAATTAAAGAATAAGGACACCTTATACTGTTCCTGTACACCCCCGTCCACTGGCAAAACGTGTCAGACATGTAAGTAGTTGTTAAGTTGATTATGAGTTATGACAACCTATAGCGGACCTGGACAACTAGATATTTCTAGTTTTCTAGTTTAATAAATTAGAACAAAATGCCACTATTTCTAATCTAGTTCGTAAATTGCTTTTATGCTCTGAGTCTAGTTCTAATCTAATTTTTATTTTATTGTTAACAAGCCATTTTGGATGTCAATAACATAAAAGTGAAAGAATAAAGTATTAAAAGGAAGAATACCTTTAAAGTAGAAAACGTTCGATTATGTAGCAAATCATGACTAAAATATATCTATGCTAAATTACCGTCGGATCGGCACCGATATCATCGTAGTATCGGACGAGTGACGATACTATCACTTTACATCGGGTATCGGCTCCGATTCGATATTATCGGACATCCCTTTATCGGAGTACTAGAATAACGAAATAATAGAGACACTCAAATAGCGCTTGCATTTTGTCCATACAATAAAACTAAACTATTTTTTAGCTTGGAAAACGCTTGCCCAAGGGCCAGTTGGACCCCAAGGGGCGCCTGGACTTCCTGGTATGGACGGACCCCAGGGTGCAGTCGGGATGACTGGCCCTTCCGGCACCCAAGGCCCGGTTGGCCCCCCAGGACCCCAAGGACAGCCCCATGAGCTTAATTCAACAATTGAACAGAAAGTGAAAGCCGTTTTAAGTGGTAATGAGTGATGTCCGAGACTTGGAATTATATTCAGATACCCGATACCCCATATCTGGGGGGAAAAGTTGCTCAGGGAACATGCACCCCCCAAAAAAAAGATTTATAAATGTTGTTATCTTAATAATTTGTTTTGTAGCGTTTATGAGCAGTACCACAAGAGTCGATCACAGGCATGCCACACCTCCAATTGTCATGCACTGTTACGTCACAAACGATGTAGCGATTGTCACGTTGGGTGCACTATTTTGTTTTTGCTCATTCAATTAGTTTTAAGTATAATGTTAAAACTCAGTTACTTGTTGCTCGAAACGGTTTGCTAGCATACTTATTTGTGTACGACACGGCAGTACATACAATGGCAAAAGGCAAATAAAAAAGTTCAAACTTTTCCCTCCAATTTTTCGGCTGGTTACGCCACTGCTACCTTTTAAGTTAGAATTCCTGCGTTGGGTTGCAAATTATGGCCTAAATTTGTTAATCAATACGGTATCGTACCACCCTACAATCAGACGAGTCCCTATCAGTGTTACAAACAAGTCATTTTAATATGATTTAAGTCCCGGCCAAATCCAAGTCACATCAATCACTGATTTCAACATAAAAAGATAAACCTTGGAAACCTCGTCCGATTAGGGGCAATCAACTAAAAAAACTAAAAAACAAGTAGCAATATGAATATTTTGCATGCAACAATTGAGATTAATAATTCAACAAAACGTTAAATAAGAACACTTAACTTCAACCCAAGTCATTTGGCTCAATGAATGAAGTCCAAGTCAAGAAAACAGTGACTTAGGTGAACTTAAGTTAGTACAACACTTTATTTATACTCCATACTACCACTTGGTTAGGGTATCGGCCTCAATCCTCTACACCAGCGTTTCCAAAACTTTTGCCTTGTTGACCCGTTGCAATTATTTTGATATTTCACGGCCCCATAAAAACTCAAGGATCAGTTGACCCATGTTTCTTATAGTAGTGCAGTCACGGTTCTTTCTAATGTAACAACTTTCTAACTAATACAGTGGTTACCTTTTTGTTCTCGCGACCCCCTTTGAGTTTTCGATTGCGCGCCCCCCCCAACTATAGTGTATGAAAAATAAATCTGACTAAATTAAAAACACATTTTAAAATTGGCAAAATTCAAAAGGGAAAAAATCTAGTTTAGGATTGTATCAAAATTTGGCTAAAATGTGCTATGCACAACAAGCTAAATTTACGGTTTGGGTCAGGGTTGCCAGAGATTGACATTTTAAGTCAAATAATATTTAGCATGAACCTAGTGCGAAACTAAAGGTAATCAATGGAGGTAATTGTTCTTGGTGAGCAGTCAAAATTCCTTACAAATTTACAAAACGGTTAGTCGTTAACAGCAGTGCAATAATAAAGCTGTCTGTAAATTATATTTCTCTTTGGCAAAACGGCAAGACCAAAATTTTATTACCGGTATTCTGTGGATGTTTTGGAAAAAGCTATTTAAAATTTTATGATACCGCTGAAAAGTAGAAATACTTTACCTGTAACCTATTGTAAACCTAGCACAACTCTTAATGTTACTTTGCCTAGATTTCAATTTGGAACTAAAGCGCCCTGTACTACACCTGACGATTTAGTACTGCAGAAAATTATTGCAGAAATAGGCATCAAAATCGCGAACAATTTTTCAATTAATGTTGTTAAAGTTGGTATAAACAAAGTTTGTAGGCATCGGGAGCCCGTGGTTTTACTTCATCCCACAATGTTTCAAATAAATTCGGCCAAATTAGGAAAGAAAGCTTACTGTCCTAATGAATTGCAAACCGTCGGACACAGCAGTTAAATTAGGACAATTTATTGCTTTTGTTTCCAAATTTTAGGCCATCTGGCAATCCTGGTTTGAGCGTCCATTCATTTTTATTAGACATCGTTTGACTGAAGCTAGGCTTGATTTATTAATTGAAAGTGTAATGGTGACGTCATAAACGCGACAGGTTCACTGCAGCAAAATCCGCACAAAGACAAATGTTAGACCGGCGGTTATTTTGCTCCTTCTACACTACTAAACTGTTAGTTCATATTGCCTAATTCTTATGATTATTTCCTTAATGAAATTGTACATGGCGACCCCCCCAGACAGCCCTTTGCAACCCCCTTGGGGGTTGCGACCCCCCAGGTTGAGAACCACTGAACTAATACAAACGATTCGCTGATAGCAGGTCAGCACAGCACAATAGATGCGTTATAATGTCATAAAGATGACAGATAATGTTTAAAACATAGACTAACGTTTAAAAAGATTCGCTAAATCCTAATGTTTCAAAACTTAAAAACAAATTCTCATTGCGGACCATCTGAAAATGCTGTACGGAACCAGTTGGTCCGCGGAACCGCTGTTCTACATTTAGCCAATGTCGCCATTGAAAAATTACCACAATTTTTCCTCTTTTTTCAGTTTTCTGTCGTTTTTACCACAGACCGAAAGCGGTGTCCGGGACTGGTTTTCAATGGAACCTGCTTTTGGTTGCCGCGGAGTGTTGTAGAGCTAGGGACCTTCTATAAGACGAAGGCTCAGGATCTTTGTGCTTTCTACAACGGTTCGCTTGTCGTCATAGAAAGCAAGGAAATGTATGACGCTGTTTACAAATATATTCAAGACACGTGGAATCTCTACAGCAATGATCCAACAAACACTGCGATGGATGTGTGGCTAGCAATGGGATATAAGGTATTTGACGATTGCCTACATTTTCATATATATACAAAGCCAAGTAGTTCGGCATAAAAATATAAAGCCACGTATAGAATGCATCAAAAAACCTGCAAAGAACAATATCTAAAGCAGAAGTAGTTCTTATACTTATTTTAGCGGGGTTCCCTAAAATTGTTTTTTTTTGCTTCGCGCGGACCACGGTAGACAAGGAAATTTCTAAGATGACGTCATGAATTGATGTCACAAATTTGCTTCGCGTGGATCACGGTAGGCAAGAAAAAAAATTCAAATGACGTCATAAATTGACGTCACAATATAAATAGACTTGAGAAATGATTTCAGGCAGAAAAATGTAAACGGTAAATGAAGTCTAAATACATTCAGTGCAAAACCTATTTTTAATTGATTACGTCAAAATATTTACTAATTTTTTAATTAGGCCTTCAAAGACCCCCACAACTAGTTCATGGACCCCATTTTAAGAATCCCTGCTTGTTAGTATATATATATATATATATATGGCCCTATATATAATGCCAAATAGTGCTGCATCAAGTATAAAGCAATGTATATTAATGCATCAAAAAGTCTACAAAGCAAAAACATCTAAAGTAGAAGAGTATATTTTAGCGTAGCATTAAGACCAACGACATCATAAAGCCAAATACACATTAATATCCACGCCAGAATAAGAACACAAATTGTCCGAATAAACCTAAATCTGTCGGGATAAGGCCTAAATGACAAAAATACTATCTGAAACTGTAGGGAGAGGCCCACCTCGGTGTAGTCTGTAAATTTATCCTTGTTTCCTTTATTTCTGCTTATTGCCTCAGCAGTATTTATACATAAAAAATAAACAAATAAATAGTTATTCCGAAATATTACCTACTTCTACATGGGTTTTGATATTTTTACTACGTTTAACTAAATCTCCAACCATACTCCTCAAAACTTTTGTTTTAAAAAATACAATTTTTTTTAAAAGCCACTGTATTACTTACATTTAGAACGGAGCGGTCTATAGCCCCACTGGCGGACCGGTTTACACGCATATACGCACGGAATTAACGATGACTACTAGCACTGGTGTGGTATTGACTGTACAAACACGTCCCGGAAGACCTGCATCTCAAAATGGATACTACACGAGTGGCGATGCAAATAGCTACGCCGTTCCTTTCTGTCGTCTGCAAATACCCAACCTCTGACTAATTCACTTTCTATCAGGACTTTGGAGTTCGAGTCTGACTCGAGACTCGACGGAGTCGTGTTAGTTTGCTGAAGTCGAATCAAAACTTTGGTAATTTGTAATTGTAATGGATATAATTTATTACAATTTTTAATGTGATTGTAATTCTAATGATATTGAGGCTTTTTCATTTTACGTAATTCTAATTGACATTGTAAATAGATGTAATTGATTACAGTTTTTAATGTAATTGTAATTATGTACTTCTAATTGTAGCCTAATTGTAATTTGCCTAAATTGTCAGTCGTGTAATTTTGCTGAAGTTCACTCAGGACTTTTGTACTTTATAATAGATGTAATTAATTACAGTTTTTAATGTAATTGTATTTATGTTGAAAATGAATAAAGAGCTATTCGAAGCGTTCAAAATGATACCTACTTCTGTATGGGCTTTAATATTCTTATTACGCCTTACTGCAACCTCCAACCATTATGCTCCAAAATGTAATTGTAATTCTAATATAATTGAGTCATTTTCATTCTGTAATTCTAAATTGTAATTTTAATTTGCCAAAATTGTGATTCAGCCGTGTAATTTTGCTGGAGTCCGACTTGAGTAAGACTGCCTAAGTCCCGAGTCCGACGTGCGCATGCGCAATAACAAATTTCGAAACTCCAGAATTCGTAGGGACGTTCGATACTTGACATTTAATTCCGATACCGATACCCAATATTTAAGACTAAAAGTATCGCTATCTGATTCGAAGTCGATAAAATCATTATCGTGGGGAAGTTTAATTTTGTTAGCCTACAGTTTTTCAAGAATTCACCTTTAAGGTAGAAATTGCTCTAATATTGAGCAAATCATAGGTAATATTCCTATGTTAATCAATTTTCGAAACTAATATGGCCGTGGACATTAAATTGTAAAGGTGAAATAGCACATATGGTTAATTTTCCAACCACGTATACTGGATGGATGAGTTACATGACATCACTATAAGTGGATTACTAAATATTGACTTTAGTTTAGTTAAGTAAATGGGTTAAATACAGGCTATAGACTCTTTGCCGGACTCACACATTTGGCCTAGGTCGGACTTAGTAGTTAGACTTCGTTTAAATTTTTGGACTACAGTCGGCCTCGTTTTTTTTTTCACCGACTCTGCAGCACTGCTTCCGGGATTTGAGAGCATTCGGTGGTTATACCACCTTAACTGCAATTAGTCTTCATTCAGTCAAACCTGCTCAATACCATCTTGCTTAACACACAATCATTGTATATTTATGGTATTTTATCTTATGAAATATCACATTTAAAAAAAAGTAGTGCATTAGTATAAACTGTAAGCCCCGAAAACTCAAATATACAGCTGTGGCCTACAATACATAGAGATATATGGTAACTTTTATACAACGCTAAAATAAACTTATATATTGTTTTCATGTTTATTGTTTTTCCTGTTTGTGCGTTTTAAAGCAACTTAAGATTTCTCTAAAGTTTAAAATTTTATCGAAAAATGAAAAAAGGTTTAATGAAAAATCAATATTTTTTTCTTGTTTTCTGCGTTTTGTTGCAAACAAAATAGCTTACTGTACTGCAATTTCATTTCCTCTTTACGGGATAGCTGACTCATAGATCTTTGTCATCCATCGGTCTGGCCATATTGTGCATGCAATTATTCTCTGGTTTATTTATGTGCACTAATTTTAGAATTAAATAAAGAATGCTTATACTTCCTGACATTGGATATGGTGTTATTAATATAACTTAACAGCAATGAGGTAGTAACAACAAAAATTCAAATTTCTGACAAAGCTTTGTATATTCTTGTATCGCACAAACTTCCGAAAGAACATATATAGCTTCCTGAATCATACCGGAAATAATCGAAAAAGGGCAACCAATTAAGAACTCAGAATCGTGTTTCAGGCAAATGCATTTAGTTGGCGAAAGGTAACGTTGTGGTCAGACTTAAAGAATTCGATTTATTTTACAAAATTAGATTAGAATTACAATTAGATCATCTTGAGTTTTCTCATGTTAGATTCGAATTAGAATTAACGAATTCTTAACCAAACGAATTTCAACAAGTAGAATTTGAACTAGAAATACGTTTGATTATTCACAATCAATTTCATTTAAATCGCGAATTGTTCTAATAGGAATGTGAATAATACATATGTACCCTATGTGCTTGTATGCCTTTCAGCATAGCATATGCTTTTCAGACTGTAAAACTTACTAGCAAGTAGTTCCCACCAAAGAGCTTTTAAATTCTTTATTTGTGTAAAATGCCGTAGGGCAAAAGTATAGCATTTATGGTCAAATCCGAATTAGATTAGAACTAGAATTAGAGTCCACAAGATATTCACAAATTGAATTAGAATTATCCGCATTTTGCTCTCATAACTAGAATTACCTTGTTATCCAAGTTTGGCTGTAGTAGTTGAGGAATGCGTACAATTTATGAGGTTGCGCAGTTTGCGTACGATAAGAACGTGGCATTGTCCGCAAACGAATCAACTAAATACAGAACTTTGTAAACCAAAAATCGGTTTGTTATCTGCAAATGTATCTAGTTTTCATCAGAAACATTTTGTTGTATCAAGTTAAAAATGATGAAAGTTGTTTGGTTTGTTTCACTGTTCTTCGTGTCACTTTGTCACGCAAAGTGTAAGTATGATTTTTATCTATATTTAAGCTAAAATCTATATTGTTATGATCTGTTGAATTTAAGTTGCCGTAATAAGCGAACTAAAGTGGTATAATTATATCGCCGTTAACGGGTTCTCCATTAGAGCTTACTCAATATCAAAGCTTGTATATTATTTCGAAATAAACTCAATACCGAAGTATACGACCAGCAATTGACTACGATGTTTAAATTATAAGGTTACACACATATTTTACCAAAACAGTTCACTGTATGTCAGCGTTGTAAACAAGTCATTTTGAAATTAATTCCCAGACAAGTCATTTGTAAAATAACTTAATTCCAAGTCAAGTATTTAGTGGAATAACAAGTTAAATCCCAGCAAGTCATTATTAGAGCAAGTCAATTCCAAGTCCTGTCCCCAAAAATAAAACTTCGTTTGATTAATTATGATAAAAACAACAAAATAGCAATATGGAGAAGCGAATTGTTGTATTTGAGATAAATAACCCAATTTAATAAAAAAATGCTTAATGTAAACACATTTTAACCTGATTGTGCAAAACTCTTAAGTCTAGTCAAGTCAAGTCAAGTCATTTTGCCCAAGCGACTTACATTAAATCAAGTAATTTGAAAACAGTGACTTAAGTCAAGTCATTAACTTAAGTCACTTATATATTTGTAGTGGACTAACTGCCTACAGCTGAACGAAATCAGCTGTTTAACAAAACTGATAGCTTCGACCTAAATATCCCACTTGTGTTCATTTTTGTACTTCATTGTTGCAAATCCCCCTTATATTGGCATTTATCGACCAACAAACCCTAGCATTCACTTACAAAATAAGTTTGATATTTAAAACAACCATACAATAAACCAAGGATTTCCAACTTATGGGTCGCAAGGCCAATGTACCCTTTCATAGGGTCCCTATCACACACCAATTTTTAGTTTTTTCTGGCTTTATTGCGCACGTGGTTTAAGCAAGCGCAATGAGTTTATAGCAAATTATTGAAAATAGTAATTCTTATGTTAATTTTATTTCCATGTGTTAATTTAACCTTTTTATGTTGGTACAACGTGTATAGCCGCAGTTCTGGGGAATTGTAAAAATTTTGGCATACTCAATCGTTTGTGTTTCTAGTTCATCCATTAACTTATGTAAAATCCTATGTAAATGCTGATTTCAATTTGTTTAACTTAGGTCGGTCAATCAAAAGGTTGAACACCCATGCATTAAATCATCACATCTTTGTTTTAACAGATCTGAGCGGGTCTTTTCATGTCCTGAACAGTGTGAGCGATTACATTCCTTTGTATCCACAAGAAAAATACGTTAACGCCACTTACAACTGGTGTCCACTGCTAAAGCCTTACAAGATAAAGTTTAGGACTCAAAGGATAAAGTACGACGACGTTTCGATATTTAAAGCAAAAGTGGCGAAAAAATATCCTTGGGGCTTTAAGGCGAGAGTATTTCGCGTTAAAGGTTTTTCAGAAGGCTTCGGACCCGGATCCGTAACGTTTAAATGGATGGCGTTGTTCGGTAAGTGCATTATTAAAAATTTAAACATTGGACAATAAAAAATACTTCAACATACGTCTACAACAATTTTAGTACTATATCTCAGTTGGATCAGAGTTTTAGTTCAATTTTGTGTATCGTCCGTTGACTTGACATGAAAATGCACAATATCTCATTTAGGTTAAGTTGGTTGTACTAACAGCATGCAGCAAGCAATGGTACCGTGTTTGTTTCTCGGCCCTTTTCCCTATGAGCCAGTGAGGGACGCCATCTATAAGAACAAAATTAAAAATAACAAGTCGGAATAAAAACAGTTCGGAATAATTAAGACCTAATTAGCCAAAATATGTGCGCAATAAGCTTGAACTTAACCGTGAATCCTAGCCCAAACTTTATCACTAACTATCTTAATAATTCCAACTCCAGCCGAAAGTCTTTCCATTACCCGTAAAACAAACCTATAGAAACAACTGTCGAAGAGAAGTTAAAAATGAATAAAGATATACTCGAAACGTTAAAAATGTTACTTTATTGACAATATCTAATTCTGTCAACCATACTCCAAATCTGCCAAACAAAAGACATTGCTTAGGACTAAAACAACTTGAATAGATTGTTATAGCTAGCGGAAAGAAAAACGTTATGTGGTAGTCGGACACTCGTTTTAGATTCCGATAAACGAGCACATCGAGGGAAATAAACATAACTTTATTTTTCGTGCTCGTGTAGAAAACCGAAACAAAAGTGGAAAACCAGAATCCAACGCCGAGTATCGTTACATCAGAGGACCCATGTGCATATGCAACGAGAATTCGACGACAAACGCCTGCAAAAAACGTAAATATACCCTTCTAGACCTATATTTCTCTAAGTTAATCAAAAATGGAGAGATTCTGAAAACAGCTTAACGTAATAAGTATCTAACTTCTTTTAACAGCACAATATTGCAACAACATAACAAAAATGTACCATTTCACATAGAGGCAAGTGCAAAAGCTTTATATTTTTTATATCTTGGTTTAATATGCTACAATACAAATTATTTGTTTCTGAAAATGTTATGCAACTCTCTTTGTGTTGTGTGAAGTGTTGTTGGCTTTCTATATATTATAGATAGACTAGAAACAAGACAAACTAAGAAATAAATCCATTGTTTTTAAATTTAAATGACCCTAAAATAAAGAACAAATTCTTTTAATATAGTCGCAGTATTGCAATTCTCACTACATAAGTAATATATCACAGTTGTTGAACACATATGTGTGTGCATCTTTCGTTGAATGATAGATCACAGTTGTTGAACACAAGTGTGTGTGTATTTTTCAACTAAAATACGTACGACAATTTTGTTCGAAATTTCGAAAAGAAAATTTAAATGAATGCGTTCAAATTTTCACGTAAGGAATTTCCATGTACTTTTCCTGCAGGAATTCCATTTTGTGACTCGATGCCTTGTCAAAATGGAGGAAATTGTACCAACAGAAAAACGACTTTTTTCTGCAAGTGTTCAGAGAAATATGCGGGAAAACAATGCAACCATTGTATGTTAAATAAGAGAAAGTTTACTTCCTACTAAGATTATTATCATACATTGTATTAAATTAACGTATATAAGTTTATTCAACTTTGAATAACTAAACTTACACAAGCCTTGAATTCTTGAATAACTGTAAACGTAACGCAAATCGATAGATTTTGTTTAAACAGAGTGTTTTTCCAACCTTTTTCGCGTCCACCCAAATACGAAACCTAAATATTCTAGCGAAGCTTTGGTGACCAATTTTTTCACAAAATGTTTAAAATCTAATTACTACGATCCATGTTTTCGTACTGCTTTCGAAATCTTTTATAACGTTGGGAAATCTTGATGAGAACCGATCGCAAAAAATCTTAAAATGAACTGCCAGATCGAGAGACCCAATTTTATATCAAACAGCAACCCAATTTCGGGTCGCCACCCATGGGTTAAAAAACACTGGTTCGCGAGGTTTAATTACCGAACATATGCTGTAACAACAAGAATTACATTTCTAAACTTCTTGATCTAAACGGACAGCTTTGATGAATCGTTGCGAACGAACCTTTTATTGTCAACGTATGTAGATCATGTAAATAGTTTTGGTGGTGTAATACCATGAATCAGTATTCCTTTTATTTCTTATTTGACTGCGCATCGACAAAATTAGTTTGAAATATGTTCAGGTCGAAAAATATGAACCATTCCTATTGTTTCAACTGCACTCATATAAAAAATTAAACTTCTTAGTAGTTGATCTACCTATGCATAAAACTGACAATGTGTGTGAATAAAATTGAGTACTTATAAATAAAAATCAATAAAACGTTTTGTGGTTTGTAAATTATTTTTTTTAGGCAATTACTTTATTTTTCATGTTTAATGTGAACTTAACATAAGCGTTTACATTTAGATGTGCAAAATGGAAGCACAATTATCACTCACAAGCAAACCGACAATCGTTATTTTATTCCGTGGCTGAACACGGCTTTTTTCCAGTACAGCTACCTTCTCCACGTTAAAGGTGTTGTGAGAAATTCGGCTGGAGCTAAAATCCAAAAGTTTAAATACAAATCTAAAGTATTTAGACATAATGGATTTACGGTTAAAATAAATTCAACCGATTGGAAGGAAGTCAAGGTTGAGTGGAGAGCCGAATTCGGTAAGTTTTGTTGTTAATTCTTCAAATTTAATTCGGTGGCTTGACGTTACAAACACTAGGCCAGGGTTATTAAGTTTGGCAGTTTCTGAGGCCACAATTTTATTTGGAGATGATTGTGGGCCACACATAACATATAGAGGCAGATTTAAGATATTTGTTGTAAGGGGGGACATGAAATTTTTCAAAAAAAAAAACATTTTGGCAAAAAAGAAAGTTTAGATAGAGTTTCGCGATTCGAAAAAAAGTAATGTTTTTAGAAAAAAAAACGCAATAGTCCAAACACAAGCGTTGTTTTTTAACCGATTCCGCAACCATGGTTTGTAGAAACTAACAAATATCGGTGTGTCAAAACATTATCTGCTAGGAGTGAACGAGATCATAACAAATATGTTTTTTTCAGGTTACCGTTCAATTCGTTGGGATGGGATGATGGATACGACCAAAGCATCAGTCACCACACAAAGCACAAAACGTAAGTTCCTGTTGTGTTCTCAGTTTTACTAAGTCTGTTTACTTTTTTTAAAAGTGAGCACGATTTGTAAGTAGCGCCACGATTACAATGCCAAGATAAATGCTGCGGTAACACGTAATCAGTGAAGCAAATATTACGTAGTAAACAACAAATATTAATAATACGTAACTGTTTCAATAAACGTTTAAAGTCAAAAAGTATTTATTCATGATCGAATAATGTTTTATTTGAACTTATAGCTATGAGCCTTATCACAAGCTTGGATTCACCGTTTTGCATTTTTATAAGCGGGTTGTATTTAATTGTAGAGGTATACATGTGAAACAGTTACACTAAATATTTCATTCCACCAGTTACACCAAATATTGAAACAGTTACACCAAATATTTGATTCCACCAGATGTATACTATCACGGAAGGTTTTTCGACAGAAAATTTTATCTTACCTATATAAATTGATCAGGAAATGTTAAAAATTGTATTCCAAAATAGCCCGAGTTAAGTCATATAAATAAAAAACACCAAAAAATTATCCGAAAATCAAAACGTATCTTTAATAAAACTTATGAGACAAAATAAGTAGTAACCAGTGTTTTCATCGCCCCTTAAAAAAGAACGAACCCTAGAAATAAGCGGCGTAATAGAAACCCCCACAATAAGTAAAGCTTTTGGTATATGTAGCACTGGCTGCCCGCAGTAAAACAAGTACACATTTTGTCTTCATCCGTGAGCTGCTTTATTCAGAAAGTTTCGCAACAAAAGATGAAATAATTTAAAGAAACTCTTTCACAGCTGCGTTGCTTTGTCACGAGAATCCTTGCGAAAACGGGGGAATATGCAGCAACACTTCGACAGGAATCAATTTTTGTTCGTGTCGTCCAGGTTATGGAGGAGACACTTGCTCGCTCAGTAAGTATAGTGCTATATTTTGCAGTAATGCGCAGTTTGTTGTTTTTGTGACAATATATTGTATCTGCTAACATACCACAATGACCCTACCTTTTTTAACATTTGGAAATCAATGTGTTAGTCCTTGGGTTCGTAACCTGAAGTCCATGGACCCCTTTGTGCCACGTGAACTAGTTTTATAGCCTATTTGAAACCTTTTTTATCATCAGAAAAGTATGTCATAAAACAATAAATATTGAAACCAACTCTAGTTCGCCCGCGAACCCGAGCAAAGATGTGCAAGTCTTATAGCGCGAAGCTCGAAATATGTTGCTTATATTTGTTTTTAATTAGTGATACTTTTAATTGCTACCTGACGCATACAGGCACATAAAAGAGATTCGTATATTACTCGAAACAATGGCATATATAAACAAACTTAACACAAAATGTGCTTTATATTTATAAGTCACGCGGCGCAACAAGCCATGGCGCTTTTAGAGAAACAAAACATAAAAATAACATGTATAAGACATTTTTTGGTAGGTTTATATAGCACAAATCAGCAAGAATTACAGTTTGGGGCCATGGTCTGACGTCCCCTATAGTTCCCGGTTGCGCCAAGAATTAAACTTGATTTCGCTATAATAGTAACTTTACTTTCAGGATACATCACGGGACAGGAACACATTGAAAAAGCTTTCGTATACTGCAAAAACAAAGAGCACGTGCAAATTGTGTACGATCGATGCTTCTCAAGAAACACAAGCAAAGTCGATTTGTCGGCAACCTGGGCATTTTGGGACCAATCATTACTTTCAATAGAGTTGGTAAACGGTTCCGTGTCGGGCTTTGTAGCTGCACTGGCGCGAAAAGAGTACTTTTCGTGGGTGGATGGCAAACCGCTTGACATATATTGGACAGCTTGGTTTGGTGAGTACTTTTATAAATGCTTTTGGCCATATGAGAAATCATTGGGTGCGTTAGTATAAAGAAAGTCAATATTCCATCGTCTAGCAATAAAACGAATGACTTGAGAAAGGTTATATCACAGTGATTGTGCACGAATGTGTATGTATCTTTTCTTAAATTGTAGTTAAATTTTTCCCGAAAACTTTTTCATCAACGTAACGTTAAGTTCCTGTTTTTAAACGTCTAATACAGTGGTCGGCAAACTGTGGGCCACGGCCTAAATGTTGTGCGCATAGCCATTTCTAGTGCTCCGCGAGCTATTTTTCAAATGATGAGTTCCATAATGTTGTTGTGGGCCACGAGTTACTTTTAAATAGTTTAGTGTTATCACGAAGTTGTGGGCCGCGTGATAGCAATACAATCATTACACTCCATTTTAAAAGTTATTGTGGCTAATAATTTTATATTGTCGCAGTTTGGTTGCCCGGGTGCCAAATGTGGCCCTGAGAGTGCCTGTCAAACTGTATTTTTTGCCACCTTTAACTATGTAAACGCACTTTTTTTCGCGCTTTGCGCGTATGTTCTTGTTTTATATAGTTGTTTACATTGTGGCATAGCAGTATTTTCGGCATCAAGGCGCTTCGAAGTTACTTGTAAAGTCAATTGTAAGGATTTTTATGTACTTTCATGAGTTTTATACTTTTCATAAGTTGTATAATCTGTTTATCGCTAAAAAGCGATGTTCTATGATTTGGGTGTCGCGTAAGTTTTGAAATACTAAAGAGGGCTTGCCAAGAATAAAAAGATTGGAAACTACTGGTCTAGAATATCTTAGTGCCTATAGAAATTCTTATTTGGATTATTGTTATTATTATTTTTTTTATACGATATATCATTTATTTTTTATACAAACTGATTGCACTTCAATCTCCGCAGAACCCTTAAGTTTTAACACTGAACCTATCTGCGGTCCTGGAGGTTATTGTCACAACAGCATTAAAGGTCAACGGTGTCACTGCAAGAAGGGATTTGAAGGACCACGTTGCGAAAACAGAATAATCTAAACTTCAATAGCGTTATGTCATTCACAATAGATTTGCAACAAACGTTTCTTACATTCACAATGAATTACAAAGCAAGCGTTTTACCTTGGAAACATTGCAGTGTGAACACGTCGATTACTTTCTTGTCAATTAAATCAACTTCTTTAGTCTTTTAATAATGAATTTCAATTGCTTTTTCCTTGCTTTTCGATTGTTTTGTTTTTTGATGGACTAGGGCTTAAAATAATTTAACGAATTTAATTGCAAACTGAAATATGCTACTTTACTAGCACCGCACTAAAAGTGACACTTTCGACCCTGAATGGACTTTGCTCCTTTATGCAAGTTCTAAAAGAATAAATTACTTCCTGAACAAATTCATTTGTGTCAAAAAGGGCCAGCTAAAGGTAACAAGCTTTATGGAAGTAAGTTTTTATATTTGACAAGTCATTGGAGGCTCACAATAAGAGAATCGCAACACAGCATAGGGGTTTACCCTTTTATACTCATTAAAGCGGTATTTTTGTCGCGGCCCAAAATACTCTTTCCAGAGCAATTAAAGGCACACTGCTAAAACAGGGGGTGACCCAGGTCCACAAATCCATAGAATGACGTCACCAAGTACGTCATATTGCAATTATTCATAAAAAAATCTGTTGTGCTTGAGCGAACTTGCGCCCTGTCAGGACCTTGTGATGTAACAATAAGCCAGATAAAACCTCAAAGCCACACCAACTTTTAAAATAAAGTACAACGAATATAGGTCTATCACGCGGCACACTACTATGACAAATAGTTCTCGGCCCACTGAAAATGGCCAAAAAGCCTACATTTGGGTCCCGTCCTATACCAGTAAAATAGAGTGTAATTTCCTTTCCGCGGATATATTACCAAAAAACTGGGCGCTCTTTCACTTATGTACGTGAAAAGTTATGCAAAAAACAAAACAAAATAATACCGCATACCACAACGCATATTGTTTGGGTTAGGGTGCGGGTTAGCGTTTGGGTGAGGGTGGGTCAAGTAATATTATGTTTATTATTAATAATAACTTGACCCACCCTCAACCAAATGATAACCCGCACCCTAACCCAAACAATATGCGTTGTGGTATGCGGCATTTGAAGAAAGTTTTTTTTTTTATTAGTTTTTACGTACAATAGTGAAAGAGCGCCAAAAACTGCTCCAAAACAGTTGTTAAGCCTGGTGTAGACACGCAAAATGCAAATTTATGACTTCGCCAATCTCAACTATACATTTCTAGAATACCTTTCTATTTTAATATTTTAATAATTTGTTTTTAGTACAAAGGCGCCGTGAAACTTATCTCAGCCTCATAAATGAAGATTTTGCCAACCTAACGTTATGAAGGCGTTTTTTTGATCTATAGTTTTTTTGATCTATACATGTTCTTCAAATGGACCGAAGGTATAAAATAATAGATTAATAGGGTTATATAAAAGTTTCAAAAACTGTTTACTGGTATACTTTAATTAAATTTAGCTTTCCACAGTGAGTAACGTGATATTTCTCGAAAACGAAAGTCAACGCCAAATAGGTCGAGTAATTCGACATAATCTTAAAACCGACGCTTCGATGCGAGCTGGTATTATTATTAGTTGATTGGCTTGTAATTTTTTTAAATTCAACTTATTGGCTTTGTAAATCATTTTTAATTCTAATTACAGATACATACATTGTGTAACTTCACTGATGTTTATTTTAATACTGCTGGTATGTACATTGTCAAGGTTACGTTTACTATATACTACAGAGAAAGTGTTTTTGTTTTGACATTTTGACAATAAAATTTATGATTTAAATGTTTGTTTTAAGAATGCGTTTTTAAGTCCCGAGATAAAAAACGATACAAGAGAAATATTTAAGGAACATTGACTCGCTTGTAACTAGACTAGCAAACATATTTTATTACACAGCAATCCGCCAACCCCTCATTATTAGACAATATAAGGTAAAAGCAAACAGAAAATCATCAGGATTCGGCACATACAGCCTGGACTTCCACAACAGGTAATTCTCGTTGTGCACCTGTCAATATGATTTCCTTCATTAATGGATCAATTGACCTGACGCGACTCTTGGATATGGTGCGGTTTAAGCATTGGCCTATATTTTAATTATAACTTCCAAACGTGAAAAACCTTTCTGATGCGTACAAACAAAACCAAAACCTGGTGCACCCGAACGTATTCATTTTAAACTTTTAGAAAATAGCGGTTACGCTAGTTTCCGCTTGAAAATGCCCATTTAAAAAAATTCTGCGCATGCAGCATACACTTAAAAGCAAGCTATCCTCGTTGTGCAGTTGCCAATAAAATTCCCCTTAATAATAGGACAATTAACCTGAAGCGAACCATTGAATATGGTGCAGTTTAAGAATAGGCCCATTTGTTATTCATTACTTAAAAGTGAAAAACCACCCCAACGACTCTGGTGCAACACAACCTTATTTGATTTAAACTTTCACAAAAAAGGGTAATGCTAATTTTCCCTTTGAGAAATACCTATTTAATTATCATAAAATATAAGTTAAGTTCAAACAGAAATCGGCAATGCGTTTCTGCAGCATACAACATCAACTTCAAAAACAGGTACTTCTCGTTGTGCAATTGCCAATAGGATTTCCCTCATTAATTGATCAATTGACCTGAAGCGAACCATACGATATGGTGAGATTAAAGCATAGGCATATGCGTTATTTATAACTTCCAAGGGTTAAAACCACCCCAATACGTAGCAACAAAAAACCCTGGTGCACACAACCTTATTTGATTTAATTTTTACAAAATAAAGGTTATGCTAGTTTCCGCTTGAAAAATACCCGAGATAAACGCGCAATTGACATTGTACGACTTCCCACAAATTTCCCGGGATGTTAGTCGACCCCATTTTGCATCTGCAGTTTGCAGGAGTGATTTGCTTCTCTGCAACTGGTCTCGCAATTGTTTCCGTACTTGACGAAGCGATCAACTCCACTTATAACCTATTTAGTTTGATTGTTGGCAAAGTGGATTTTCGTTGCAAGTAGGTCAAAGAACCAAGTCAAAGCAGTCAGCTATTCAGTTCACCGACCAGTCTGAAAAACAAGCTTACGCAATGGCGGCTACTCCGGCGTTGATCGCTTTATTGATTCAGGTATTTTTGATTAAAGGTAAGAGTAAAACAACTATAATTTCGTTTTAGCGGTGAAACATGTTGTTAGGCAGAAGTGGAGAATCAATGAAGCAAAAACTAGGGAAATATAACCAAACATTTAAGAAAAGTATAATTGTTAAACAATTTTTTTATCTTCATTGTTAACCGTATTTGTCTCATTTTAAATCTGGAAATCAGGTGGAAATGTTTAACGAACAATTGTGTTAAAATCTTGACAAGCTTTCGCACAACCGAAATATGTCGAATTGGGTTGTTTTATTTATTGTTTGTCTACGATATATACATATAGATCATATATATATATATCGCATATATTTGCTAATTATTAGGGATAAACCTAGAGCCCTAACTAAATGTATGACCGAATAGTTCGGATCGGAGCCGATACCTGGTACCAAGCACTTGCCCCCTTTAGAATTTCAAAATGCGATTAATATTATTGTTTATAAGTGTAATAAGCTTACTTATGAAGGCTAAAAATATGACTTCATATTTTAATTCAGTTTTACTAAGTGTTTTTGGATTAATATTGATTTGTATATAAACTTCTAATCATATAAAATCGTATGTATAGCCTTCATATTATTATCATAAATTATTTGTATTCTATTTGCCGCACTCTGGAAATTTTTTTGCGGGCGCCTCAGCGCACGACGACTGTTTTTTTTATTGCCCTAAGAAGATTTCTCGAATAGGTGGTCGAAACGATAGAAAATTAATAAAATTTGTTAGTTAATTTAACATTCTATACAAATTTGTTTTTTAACAGTAACTGATGATGTCTATTCATAAGGCGAAATATTTAAGAAATAATTTTATGTTTTATATGCGTTTTTATAAACGGTCCTAACATCATCTGATACGAAAGCAATAATCTTTCTTTTACATTTTATTTTCTGCGAGAGATTTTACTTCCGAAAGTTTTGCAGCCTATATAATTTTTTCTTTTTTGTATCTTTCCGCGAAACATGGTGAAACCCAGTTGTTGCGAGATTTGTCAAAACCTCCAATGTTTGATTAAACTTTAAAACACCCCATTAATAAATTTCTGAAAATTCTTTATTGGTTAATTAGGTTTAAAGATAATATGGCGTTGATTTAAAAAGAAATACATTTCTGTTGGGCTAATAAAGCAACAGTTCGCCATAAAGATTTATTCAGTTTGGTAAATCCTTGTTTATTGTGCGACAGGCTACAACTCCCAAGCAACAGAGAACACAATCAGGGGAGTCAAAAATGTCGGTACGCACTACGTCGATCCTCCCACAAAGGGCAAACTGGTCGATGTTGCGTATCGCAGATGTTTCAGCGGGGTTGCCAGACGCATCAACGCAACGGTACGCGGCCAGAGCAGATACGCAGACACTTTCGAGGCCACAATTCAGGAAATTCATGACTGGGGCTTCAAGGCGTTGGTTCAACGCACTGACCAGAAAAATTGGGGCTGGGGTCAGCCGAGCGTACGAATCTTCTGGAAAGCGACCTTTGGTGAGTTCTAGCTAATGTTTCTTCTTTTGATTTTGTTTTTATATTCTCACCATGACAACTAAATGTAAAAACGGAGCAGACGTTGCCCGCGGTCTATGGATAGGGTAACAATCATTCTTCCCAACTTTCAATCCACCAATAATTTAATTACTAATAATTGCCAGCCGTAGGCGCAGTCGCTCAGATTGAAAAAAATCCTGCAGTGCGTAAACCGTATGTAGTACATTCTTATCCTATCATTTTTGCTAGTTTTTCCACTGATTTGTCGTTATTTTTTTTTAATTTATTTTAAACTGTTAAAATCTACATATTTCTATCTATCCAATTTTTGTTTCCAAATATTGTTACTTTCAACATTTCCTGAATTTATTTATTTTTCATGGGCAGCTCGCCTCGATGACCGAAAGGTCCTTTCGCTGTCCTTGTGTTATTCTTTTTTTTCATCGTTTGCAAATTTGCACAAAAATAAATTGAATCTGAATCTCAACCAGTTGTGAAAGCAGAATAATTTTTCTTACTGGAGCGTATGACAATTTTCAGACATCACAAAGATTGGGCAGATTTATAACGTCCTTGCAGTATGACCATTATATCGCGATTAACACCTATTTCTAACTTTTAAATCAACATGAACGCAATATATGCATTCTCATGAGCTTTTTGCTCGATTTCTTTTTTTTTTCTTCTTTTTTATTTATTTTATTTTTTTTCTTTTTTTTTTATTTTAGGCAAAATTGTCAGATATATTTAAAAATTTTCAAATTTTCATTTTTTTAGATATCATCATACCAATTGTGCCTATTCGGCCAATTGCCGGTGAATTACCACGTTTGATTAATTATTATTGACACCAAATTATGATGAAAATGAAACATTCGCCATTAAAATGAAATGTAAAATTAAATCAATAAGTAATAAGTTGGTTACCATAACCAAGAGAAAATTAGAATATATTAAGTAAACAGATCCAGAGAAAGATCATCGCCATAGCTGCCATCACCGAAAAGCGAAATCAATTTTCAAAGAACGAAATAAATCAGTTAATGTTATGTAAAGGTCTTGAGTGGAAATTTTTGTTATAGTTCTAAATTCGTTATATAAATGGCAATTTAATTTTGTTGGGATTTTCTTATATTTGCATTATGTGGATTAAAATATAAGTTAATAATAATTATTTTTTCATTTCTTGCAAAGGCAAGGATGCCTATATGATTGGTTTTTATAAATTTTTGAATTTGGTTTGTTTTTTGGTGATTCCTTGTATGTTGAGTGTTGCTATATTAATGACACTTAAAAGTGGAAAAGGGAAGAGTAAAGGAGAGGAGAAATTTAGGAAACGGTGTTGTTCTGGTCAGATATTGTTTCCTTTGTAGAAGAAGGCGACTTGGATTTGGTTTTCTTTTTCTTCTTCCTCTTTTTTTCAGAGGATTTGGAACTTCTTGCTCTTTTAGAGAAACCAGTGGGGGTACTAGATGCTTCCGGTTGTTGATCTGAGGATGGTGAACGTTTTTTCGTCGGTGGTTCTTGTTTTTTTCTTCTTCTATTTCCCGAAGAATTGCTTTCAGTTTCATTTCCTTGAGTTGTACTTTTGTGTATCTCCGTTGCGTTGGAACGTCATCGTGTTCCGATGCCGTAGACATATGATTTTCGTCTTCAGCAGAGGAGGAAGATTTGTACCAGTTGGTAGAAGAAAAAAGACTGGAGTCTTTGGTTTCTGATACTTCTGGTTCTGTGCGTCCGTGTTGTTTCAGGTTTTGATTTAACAAGCCAGATGGTTCTGTGTTTTGATTGACGTTTCCGGGTGAATCTAGGTTTTCGTTTGGGGTACCGGAGATGTTAAGGTTAAGGTCTGGTGTGCCAGGGGTTACTAGGTTTTTGTTTAATGTGTTGGAGAGGTTACAATCTGGTACCGAAGGGATCAAGGTTTGCTGGTTTTCTGTGCCGGAGTATTCAGGGTTTTGGTTTGGAGTGTCGGGTGAAACAAGATTTTGGTTCTTGGTATTTTCCATTGGTAGCTCGTGATACGAATTCGTTTTCCAAAGACCATCACTTTCGGTTCAGCCACTCAAATGTCATGTCAGTGGCCCTCATATATATCTTGTAATGTTCTATTTGTTTCATGTGCCCATTGCTTCAGTCTCCTAAAGGAAATGTTTCGCCAAGTTAAACGCAAATGTTTTCGCCCTTTGCACAATTAACCTAACTTCAGTTGCACTTCGTTCGATAACAGCGCACTTTTTACCATTGCTTGAATTATGACGTCACGTTATGACATAACTTGTGACGTCATGTTTGAAAGTTGTTTTAATCGCCAAATCCTGATTCCGCCCATGGTAAAAGCTAACTTGAATACTTCCAGAAAGTCACGAATTTACGAAGAATCCATGTTATCACGATGCGAGGTGCTCCAACAGTGTGAATGGAATAAGTTGTGATTGCGAGCAAGGCTTCGGAGGGGACAAATGCGAAATAGGTAAGTTATGAACCTTTTCAGTGTTTAAATAAAAATTGTGGTTTTGTTTGTTTGTTTGCATTTTTTGTTTTTTAGTTTTTTAGTATTTAGACATTTTTTATTCATGTTTAGTCTCATCCAACTGAATGTTTAATTCTATCATAGAGATTAAATTAAGTACAGAACTTAGTAAACCGAAATCGGTTTGTTTGGATGTTATTGGATAAATATATTTCGCTACTAAAAGCATCATCAGTATCTAAAAACTTAACACAATATAAATAAAGATGTAAGCCAATAAAAACTCAAAACTGATCATAGGCAAGCGGTGCACTAGCCGCAAGTGCTACAACTAAATGACAAAGCAGTGAAATTATTTAACAATCGATAACCCAGATAAAAACGCGCTATGAAATAGAAATGAAAAGGAGGGCAAAATAATAGAGAAATACGCCTTTAGAAAAAGAATAAACATCAAAGCCTATTCAGACGTATAGCTATTATATTTCAATTGTTTAAAAAAATTATTATTTATTTAGTCTCAACATCTTAATACGTTACTTAAACAACCGTATAGATTTAATATTCATTTTACGATTAACTAAAAAATATTTTTGCACTTGAATAGCAATAAAACTTAAAATAATGGCTGGAGGTTGTAATTTGACGTACAATGAATGTCAAAAGCCCATTCATAATGAGGTAGCATATCGAACGTTTCCAATAAATCTTAAGATAATGGCTAAGTGTTGAGGCAAGACGTTGAACTAATATCAAAGCCCATACAGAGGTACAGGTAGCCTTTTTTAGAGGTTTCGAATAATTAATTATTATTCATTCTCAACATCATTATGTGTTTCTTACTTTTATATAGGCTTTGATATCCAATATACGACTATACCGTTTAATATTTTGGCGTGAAAATAGAGATAAATCTTAAGATATTGGATAGAGGATGTAGATATTTAGCCATTTTCTTAAAAATGCTCGAAACATTAGCAAAATGCTATCTATTCTATGTGAGCTTTGCTATTCACTACGTCACTTTTGTATGGGCTTTAATAGTCATTCTACGTCTAATTGCAACTTCCAGTTAATATACTTTAAAATATTTTAAGAACTATCTAACGTTAAAGAGAATGAAGTCTTTCAGAAGTGAAAAAGAGAGTATCTGTTGATATAAATCCATGGCACAATTAGCAATATTTTTCTTTTTTAGCAAATAGCCATTGCTGGTCCAACCCGTGTCACAATGAAGGGACTTGTATTGAACTGCCTGAAATCAAGGGATTTGTCTGCTCGTGCCCTCTCGGCTACGCTGGAACAACTTGTTCAACAAGTAAGGTTACTTAGGTACACTATGCACAGATATGTAATGTAGCTTGAAAATGCACGCTAAAGCGAGATACGGCGGGTAAATCGACATCATCTAAAAAAAGACATTTCAAAGCGGGTAAGAAAAAAATGATTTATAACAATTAAACGTTTGCCTCGAACCGGGATTGAACCATGAACCTTTAGATGCTCAGCAGGCTTGCTCGGTAAAGTAGGGAAGTCCGATAAGTGAGATTTTATTCCAATGCCGATCCACGATATTTTTTGGACACAAATTATCCAGATCAGATCAGATATTAAATGACGTCATCACAATGCTTAAGAAATCACAGTAGAAAAAATAGACGTTGAAAGGAAATGATTACCGAGCTAATAGGCCAAAATGTGCTTTTGCGGTAAAAAGTCTAATTATATCTAGTTGTTAATCTCCTACTTTTACGTTTTTAACCACTTGTTACGTTGACGCTACGTTTAAAAAATACGTTACGTTTAGACTTTGTGACGTAAACCCATACATTTTTAATGCCACCACCTCACACAAAAAATCTGAAGGCAAATATAAATATACTTGCTGTCGATTATAGAGCTGTTCAAGCGCGAATAAACGCTTTTCGTTCGTTTCAGGAGTTGTGAAAGGGGCTTCATCGGTTAATCTGTTTGCAAATGGAGATATGATGATCACCACCGTTCTGTTCGACAATTGCTTCATTGTGGCGCCATCCAGTGTTGAAGCATTTGCCTCGGGTGCTTTGTCCAGTGTATTTTCCCCTTCGGTGAACGCGATTTTCGATTGGGGGTTTACTGTGGAACTGACAGTATTGACTAACACCAGTGTCGACTGGCAAAACACCCCGATAACGATATACTGGAAGGCCTTATTCGGTAAGTCATAAGTTTGTAATTGCTTCTCACCAGGGAAGATTGCTGATGTCGACTGAGTGTGTGGGCAAAGAAAATACAGACCTGAGTGATTTTTGACAACAAATAGCAAAGAAAAACAGTCAGGTAGATCGACATCATCTTAATTAAGTCGTTTCGATACGAACTTGTATCATCTTCAGTTAATGTGACTGAAAAGTAATTCAAAGCATTACTTATATAACGGGTGGGACGCAATTGTAATTATTCTGCGTTTCTATATTGGGAGCATTAATTAGCAGCGGGGTTAATACGCGTCAACTGAAAAATAAGTCCCTGCTTTAATGGCGGCCAAATTGAGTCCAAATCTGACAGCCAATTTTAAAAAGTAATTTATTCAATCAACACAGTTTTATAACACATTTATTATTTATTACACTCAGCTATTTATCTCAACTTTTGCACGTAAAAATTTGCTTGCTATTATTTGTTTTTGGTTATTTTATTGAGTTGTTGATCATAATCGTTCGAGTTTACCAATTTATTAGTTTATCGTTTTATTATATGTCAGTTATTTAACTTGAAGTTGACTTGCTCTAATAATAACATGACTGGGATTGACTCGGGCAACTGGTGACTTTGACTCGGACTTGTCTTGTTAGTCTTTTTTAACTTGACTTACATTTATGGTATTCACAAATAAATTGACTGAGATTTAAGTCGTTTCAAATGACTTGTTTACAACACTGGTTTCGTTACAGATTCGGTAACTATAGTTGAGAGCAACATTTGCTTGAACGGTGGACAATGTCGCAATGTCCAAGGAGGGAAAGAGTGCCATTGTGAACCTCAGTTCTCTGGTGTAACATGTCAAATTGGTGGGTATAGAATGTCGAGAAATGTATGTTATGAGTTGTTGTCGCAACTTTACTGGTATAAAAGAGCATTGATTAGAAATGAATTAGTTTAAAAAACGATTGTTATAGTTTAAGGCAGTATTTCTCACCCTATTAGTCGCGTGACAAAATTGGGTCACTTTTTGGTTTGGTTGGATCGCTGGTTGCAATACTTCACACTTTTACATAAAATTTTGATTTTGGAAGATATTGGTTCGAGGTTGTAGTTAGACGTAACAGGAATATCAAAGCCCATGCAGAAGTAGGGATCCTTATGAACGTTTCAACTAACATCTTTAGTCATTTTCAACATCAAGATGTTTCGAAATGTTCAAAATGGTATCTACTTCTTTATCGGCTTTGATATATTTTTACTACGTTTTTTCAGCAGGATTTCTACAATTTGAGAATATTGCGGAAGGCATTACAACGACATGACTGACATAAAACAAATTTAAACTTATTAATGTTTTTGTCTAGTTTGTGTTTTATAACAAGATTAATGAAGAGAATTGGGTCGCCAAAGTTGGTGTGCGCTAAATACTTGGTTCGCCGTAAAAAAAAGATAAGAATCATCACGAAATTGAATATAAATCAAGATTTGACCAACGACATCTTAAATATCATCGGTCATAGAACTCGTCAGTTCGAACCTCACTGCAGGCTGTTAGTTAGTTTTCTAGTGCCTTGCTTGCATCATTCGATAATAAGTTGCAATTTCTTCGGGTGTAAAAGTCCGAATAGGTTTTAACTTTTTTTATTCCCAAAAGCTTTCTAAATGCCTTTAATAAATAAATGTTCGTTCTTGTAGAACAAGATCCTTGCAGCGAACATCCCTGCGTAAACGGCGGAGAATGCACGAGAAGCGTTACTGACGGTTTTCATTGCAACTGCCCAACAGAATACGTTGGTAGAAGATGCCAAATTCGAAGTAAATTAACCTAATGCGGTTCTAACCTTGGTTCAAGGTCCAATGGCACACAATGTTGTTTTATTGTTTTTAGAGGCCTACACGTGCACCAGCTACGAAGACAAGAGTCCCTGTTTGAATGGCGGCCAATGCAGCAGCTTGTACAGAGACATTTCTTGTCACTGCACGCCCGATTTCATGGGAAAATACTGCTCATACAGTAAGTGCAAACTGGTGTTATATCTTAAAACGGTTTGTGCCAGTATTGCAAACACGTCATTGTAAAAAAAGTCAAGTCCATACCTGGTCATTTGCAAAATAAAGTCCAAGTCAAGTCATTTTAAATAAATAACAATTTAAGTCATGATTAGATCGAGTCAATTACAAGTTGTCAAGGCTTTGTCATAAAAAAATATTTTGTAGCTTTTAAAACTGGTAATCTCGTTCAATTATGAGTAGTATAACATAAGTAAAAACTAACAAAAATACGACAATATAGCAAGCAAATTGTTTTATATGCAAAGTCAAGTAACCCATTTTATAAAAAAGTGACTACTGAAAAAGATCATTTAAAACCAAGTCATTTGCTCATATGACTTTAGTCAAGTAAAATATTTTTGCCCGGGACGTTTAAAATCAATGACTTAAGTGCACTTAAGTAAAGTAAAGTAATTGACTTGAGTCATTACAACACTAGTCTGTGTTACCATTCGGTGGAAAAACGTTGAACAGGCAGACTGTACCTGCTAAATTGTGGCCAATATACTGAGGGTTTAACATAATCACGATTTTAGTTTGGTATAACATTTGGTAATATGTTAAATCTAATCATAAATAAAGTCAAAAATGTAAACTGATTTTATGCACAGTTATTGTGTGATATATTATATGGTAATATATAGCTTTTCTAACAATAAATAAACTCCCATAAATTTGTTTGGGCAGTAATTCATGTTTTAATTAACACAAATCCATGTATTAATTAACATCGGTTATATAACTGCTAATTTGGGACAAATATATTACTTCAACTGTGAAACATTCTGATATTATGTAATATTTACATTTGTGTAACGACAAGTGGTAATGTATGTTTTTTCCAATAATCATAAAATGTCCCATTTTAAGACTTTTTTTAAGACTTCAAACAATTCTACACAGACTAACACATAAAGTGGTTTAAAGCACATTGCTAATTTATTCTACATGTCCTTTTCTTATGAGAGGTTACACATTTAAATCTAGCTGTTAAACAGTGTTTGCTGACTTAGCAACATACAGTGCAGAAACCGCAAAAAACTTGCTAAATTGTAACAAACATATTAGTTGAACAGTTAAATAGGTTAAACATATTAAGACTTGTATTGTATGAAAACAGGTAATATATGCTTCCCTGATAACAAAAAAAAAACGTTGAACGTTTTTACTGTTTTATGGTTATTAATGTCAAAATTAACGCAAGTGAACTTCACACGCATTAATAACTATATATCGGATCGGAGCCGTTACCCGAAGCCAGATGGTAGTATCGGTACTCGTCCGATACAAATGGTAGTATCGGTACTCGTCCGATACAAATGTAGTATCGGTGCCGACCCGATACCAAATTAATGTAGGAATTTAATACGAATTTTGTTCCAACGCAGCAATTAAATATTGAATTGCAAATTTAGCACAAAATGTTAAATTAACACCCATAGGTAACTAACTTCTTAATTTTGTGGCTAATAACGCGGTAAAATGCAAGTATCGGACATTCCTACTCACGATATACATACGTTTTTCCAGGGAAGGTTACAGGCAGGTTCCTGGTGGGCGCATACTACCAGTTTACGTCAGACAGAAAGACCTACCAGGTGCCATTCGACAAGTGTGTAAAGACCAAGCCACTCAGCATCGTTACAACGGTTAAGGGATCCAATAAATGGCCGGACCGTTTTGAGGGAACCGTCACCGACATTCACCTGTGGGGATTCACAGTTATCGTGAGAAGACTCGATGGATATGGCTGGGGACAGCCCGATGTGAAACTAGACTGGACAGCACGATTTGGTAACAAAAAGTTTTATATTATTTATTTCACTCTTTATGAAAGGAATGTCAAACTCAGGTCTAACTGAGGGCCGCGTGACATAGTTTACTACTACTCCAGCGGCACGGCTGCGAAGTCGTTTATAAAGAAATCGAGTCCGACTCCGGCCAAAAAAAGGAACTCGAGTCCGACTCTGGCCAAATGGGCAATTTTGTCGAGCCCCGAGTCCGCTTGCCACATTACAGATTGTATTTTACTCATTTACCTAACTAAAAAAAAATTACGTTCCGGTAACTAAATCAGGCAAAATATCCACGTTAAGCTATTCAGGCCTTACAATTTACAGTTGGCGACCATATCAGTTTAAAAATTTGGTAATGCACATGCGCACGTCGGACTCGGGTAGTTTTACGTGGTCTTAATCGATTTCCGAGTTCGACTCCAGCAAAACAAACCAACTCCGTCGAGTCCCGAGTCTTCGCCGCCTGCGGGCTGCACCAACATAGCTAAAAACACAAACTTTAAACAGCTCCCCTGGTAATTCTAATTGTTATTCAGCTTCTCGGCAATCTATTCAAATCGTCTTCTTCAAAGTTTGTATATTGGAAATATTACATTGTCAGTACATATATGTGTAAACATCCGGCGTCAGTTAAAACAAATAAGTGCCAGAAGAACTTATTTCTAGTATATTGGGATTACAAATTGAACCCACGGGTAAAAAATCGAAAAACACTAAAAATGCAACGGATTTGTTACAAATATTTTGGTTTGAATAAATTTAAATTTTACTTCAATCAACATCTTAGTAGATCGGAATACACCTATTGTATAAAATTTTATACTCTAATTATGAATTTCAAAATCAAAAACATCGACAGCATCTAGAAACATGTTGTTTTCGCTCCAACAAATGTGAAGCTGAAATTAAGTCCAACTAGTTCGATTAAATCGACATCATTTTGAAAAATACATTAACTGATGATAACACAAGTAAATGTCGAAACGTTCCTATCAAGATGGTGTCAATTACCTTTATGGCTTTGACGTTTAATATTAAACTTCATCACAGATCCGTGTATAGTGTACCTAAGCTTATTTCCACTTTTTAAATACTTATGATTTTTACTTCGTAGATCAAAAACACTTCGATGACCCGGTTTGCAAAAATGGAGGCACGTGTTCCAATAGTGTTAATGGGCAGACGTGTGAATGCGCAGCTGGTTTTACCGGCACAAGATGCGAGAAGGGTGAGAATATGTGCCGATTTTTCACATTTAAACTGTAATAAGTTTGCTGTTAAAAATGAGAACAATGCCTTTGACCTAAAACAAATATTTCAAAATGTGGCAAGACATACAAGAATCGTCAACCAGGTTCAAGAAAGGCCCTATATATTATTGCATTTGCGTAGTTAAAGTAGGCAACAAATGCACTTCAGGGGTTATGGCCACGTGCCCCTGTATCCTTCCCTTGAACAGACGCTATTTTCTTTTTGGAAACAAACTGTTAAGGAAACCTTTTTGTTTCAGTGGATTTGTGCAATCCAAGCCCCTGTGAAAACGGAAAATGCGTTTTTCACGGCAACAGCTATTCATGCTTATGCAACTTGAACTTTGTCGGACGAGACTGCAACATAGGTAAGAACTGCTTAACCATTTGGAAACAAGCGAAATATTATATAAATAACTATAAATGATGTTTCTTTAAACATTATGAATACCAGACTGGTAGAATCTTGCTAGCCTTATGGTCAGCATGTGTAGCTTAATTTCTTTTTTTTAGCTTTTGTCCCTAAATTTAAATGCTATGTTGATTGAATGCATATTAAAAGAGCCTTGAATATAATTGAGGTTAAATCGTTTAGATGCATCGAAACTGGTAAATGAACAATAAGGCTACATGAGAAACCATTCTAGTTTCACGCATTGGTATTGTATGCTTTAGTTGGTTATTTGTCTAACAGTTGAAATTATTTTAAGTTTACGTCTTTAAACATCACACGTCTTTAGGCATTTTGAATAGCAGGCTGGCAAAATCTTACTAGCTATCTGGTGAACAACATTTGTGGCCCAATTTATTTGTTTTTAAGCTCTTGTCCCAAAAATTTAAATGCTGATGTTCATTAATTGCATACTAAAAAATCCTTGAATATAATTGCGGTTAAATCCCTTGGAGCTTAGATGCATGTAAACTGGTAAATGAACAATAAGGCTATCTAATTTAAGCGTTGGTCTCGTACGGTTATGTTGGTTATTTGTTTAACAGTCAAAATTATTTCAAGTTAACAGGCAATATATAATTTCTTTTGGGGCCACCATTGTGTATGTGAGGTACTTTTAAAAAGACAACTGTTTTGTAGATGTCCAGAGAATTTTATCAACACAATAAACTGAAGCGTCTTCGACATCCATTCAATAGAAGGAAGTTACCTACATTCAAACAAAATATGCTAATTCCCAATAAAAACAGCCTACTGTATATTTTACAATTATTGCATTGATAACCTGTTTCAATTAAAGCACATTTTCGAAATTGTAATCATTAGGTCAATAAATAAATAAATTTAACTTTTTTTGAGTTATGGAGTTTATAGCTTTGCATCGACCAGGCGAGGTTAATTTCACCACTTGTTTATATTTAATTACTTGCATAAACTGTTGGTGTTTATTCGTTACATATTCCGTTGTCCCCTGGGCTACGGAATATGCAACACCATTCGCTAAATTATTTTCGCTGTTATTGGTGCAGTTTAGAAGTCTATAAATATTATACCAGTTGAAAAACGTTGACGTAACAGCAGAAAAGCAAAGCTTGCAATTCAGGTAAAGATATATATGTACATACCACCAGCAAAAGCATGGTCAGTATCAAAAGTTCACTTATAGGTTAAATAAACTGTTTTTAAAAGAAATGTTGGCTGTGTTAAAATATTTTGTTTAAGTTGGAAATTTAATTGTGATAACAAGTGGAATCAGGTTGTAAATTATATTATCTGTACCGATTAAACACTGTTTGCACTATTATTGACTGACAAGATTGGTAAATAGACATAACATCGCTGTACAGGTTAGACGATTTTAGGTGAATCCAACCACGGTAAATATTGACACTATTGAATAACAAATGAGATAACTCAAAATTTATTCCAACGGCGTAATAGTTGCAAAAATAGATTTCAGCAAGTCGGCCAAAGGAATTCTAAAAACTACAAATGCCAAACTCAACATCCAGATATATATAAATATTCTGAGAAAAACAGCCGGAATAAAATGTATGTGTAGTATCAATGACAGTGTTGTAAATGCCGCTTGTAAGTTGATTTTACACATTCCTTGTATTAGCTTTAACTATTTAGCAAACGTTATTTTTGCGAAAAATGTTAATGAGATGAATATCAATTTTAGCGATTTTCACCTATAACTGTCTTAACGATATAAACTAGAGGACGCACTCTTCAAAAACTGTCTTTATTTTGGTTTAAATTAATTCATAAGAGAAAAATTCAAAACTGCTTCAAATATCACCTTTGTAATCAAACTACGCCAACAGCAATTCTTTTTTTCGTTAAAAAGTTGAAATTTTCACACTAGCCTTGTATTTAATAAAGGTACCCAGCATAACTACTCAGTTAATGGGGTAGAAATAGTGGCACAAGAAAATGTATTTTGAGAAATAAAATAAAAACACATGGAAGCAAGCAGATAATGCTGAAATGATATTTTTTTTATTTCTGCTTTTTTTATTTTCTGGTCTTTCAATCCGAAAAGACACATCAAACGCGAAGGAAAATTCTCGCCCCAAACCACGTAATTTCCTTTTCAATGGGAGGTCGCTTCTGTCTTGGCGAAAGCCTGGTCCGCGCGGAACTCTTTATTTTCCTGGTCAAGCTGATTCAGAAATTCCGAATTCGTCCGGCGACTGACGGTGTACCACCAACCGACAAGGCAATCTTGGCCTTTGTAATGGCGCCTAGAAACTGCAATGTACGTTTAGAGTTAATGGGTGGTCAGTGGAGGATTTTTTCATCGCAAAATATTGTGTAAAGGGTGACATCAAGTATGCCGATAGATAGTTATTTTGTTCTACTGTATTTGACTTTTGCTTTGAGTTTGACCGCCATTCGGAAGCATTAGATCAAATCGCTTGGCGGATTGTTTCGTTAAATTTCTCACACTGACAACTTGAACTGCAATGTTTTAAACTCCGATACATTTGTTTTGGAGTTTACACTTTGAACCACTAAAAGATCCGTCTTGGTTAGATCAATTTGTTTCCTGTTTGTCGAAAATGCTGTAATGTCATCATCTAAGATGTTTCTTTTCTCTCATGCTACTATTAAACTATATGCTGTTCGAACATCCAGATCTAATTTCTCTGAATCTCTCACTTTGTTTAACGCTGTGCTTTTGTTAGCTTCTCGTAGATTTGTTGTAAATTCCTGCCGGTGTACATTATCAAACGTTTGTTACTCGTTGTATGTCGTGTCACGACAAAATATTTCTTCCGTAGTAAGACTGTGACCTAATTGTCTTTTCAACAATGAAAAACAACTGCAACTAAAGCAACGGCGCGCCCATTAAAAAAATCGGAGATTTTTAACCAAACAATAGCGTATAGGTTTAAGCGCTTTTTTATGATCAAAAATAATACATTAGGAAAGTTATATACAGATTTTTATAATATACTTCACCACAGGCAAAATTTCTATAGACTTGTCTGGTTCGTAGTACAATCCTGTTTATTCCATATATTTATTCTTGAAAATCAAGCGTAACTCGCGTTTTGTTACCTATTTATCTGATATGGACAACTTTGGTTTATAATGCCTTCAGTTCAGCGATGTTGTTAGTTTAAATATGTTCAATTTGACAAACTATAGTGACGCATAAATTACAAAAATCTCGGTTGAGGATTTATGAGAATTTTTGCGCTATTGGGTGACATATTTTTGGTTTTAAACTTATTTTTTGGTTTAAACTTTTCACCCTGATTCGGTTTTATCTGGAAATATTGAATTTTCCTGCTTATCTTCATGTAGTTCAACAAAAGTAATGTAGACAGTGTATTACCATAGATGTTAAGCACAACTTACATGTAAACATTATTAGTAACGCCACAATATCTATAAGATACTTCAAACCAGCGTCCTTCATTTACTATTCAGCATTTTTTTAGCGTATTTATAAAAACGCTCGACTTTAAAACATTATTGGACCTGCATGAAGCTGTTTTATGAAGTTACAGGGTGTCGGGGTGAACAGTCTTTGATTAGCTGTTTTTTATACATAGATTGTTTATACATAGGCTTAATCCCGCCCGGCGTCCAGATAAACACACCTAGCTGAAGTTGGCCAGAGCAGGTTACAAAACTAAATATTAAAATTTTAATTTACCAATGTGTTTTTAACAAATACAATCACACTTTTAGGCCATAACTGTGTTATTGTTCTTCATGGGATTTGCGCACCATATTTGACTTTTATAATATACAACAACAAAACGATCAACTGTTCACGTCATAATTGCAGCATTGTCATTTTGTTGTTTTTTAAATTGGCTAACAACCAATAAAATAGCCTCCATTGACGCCATAATGTTATTAAGATAAAGTTTGCTTTGGCCCTGAGAAGTTTCGTTATCTTCAGTTGTTTGCGTACTGTATATTTTCGTAGAAAGCCAGGTTAAAAGTCTGGTTAAATTTATAAATAGCGCCTACAAAATAGCGCAAAACATTTTCAGTCAAAATAGCGGAAGCGACAGATGCGATTTGTTTCATGAGAAGCTAGAATGAAACTTAAGTTAGAAATTGGAACGTGCATGTCGGCTAAATGTGCATTCATTTATCAAGCCCTTCTTAAGTCGTAATGATAATGATAACAGCACCCATTTTATAGTGCACAAAATGGCTGCGGAAAGGCTTGCCGAATTCATAGTCATTTTACTGCATATTCATATAATAAAATAAATTTAATACTATTTCTTGAAATATTAAAACAGTGCTCTTATCTATTAGAATATAAAGATTTAAATCACCTCAAAATCACAAACTAGTCTAGGTGTGTCGTCACTCCAGCATTAGCCGAGCTCAAAATGCAGCCAGCCGATTCGGCTATTATCGGACATTGCCGACATTCCGCAAACTGCTAAGCCGCATCGAGGTACTTTAAATCTGGCGTGGTAAGTCAACAAGTAATTCTTTAAAACGGCCTCGTCAGACAGCGAGCGTTAATAATTAACGCTACGGAAATACAATTTGCGGTGAAGTTATTATTTTTCCATTCAGGTTAACGGTGCAGGAAGCTTTATTTTAGATCAAGCTAGTTAGCATTAAAAAAGTGCTAGGGGAAATATTGCAAAATGTATGTAACATGTCAATAAACTTACGGTTTTCCGTTACCTGTTAGCGTAAAACTTTACGAAGCTTGATTTTAGACCAAGCTAGTTGCTCAATGAAATAGGGCTAGGGCAATATTGCAACATATATGTAACATGTCAATAAACTTACGGTTTTCCGTTACCGTACCTGTTAGCGTAATACTTGTAGGAAGCTTGATTTTAGACCAAGCTAGTTGCTCATTCAAATAGGGCTAGGGGTAATATTGCAACATATATGTAACATGTCAATAAACTTACGGTTTTCCGTTACCGTACCTGTTAGCGTAATACTTGTAGGAAGTTTGATTTTAGACCAAGCTAGTTGCTAATTGAAACATGGCTAAGGCAATATTGGACGCTGGTCTAGAATCCTACCACAGGGTTGAAACAGTTATTCGCACATTATTTCGGTTAGGGTGTCGGTTAGTGTTTGGGTGAGGGTTGGTCAAGTAATATTATTTAATAATATTGCACAACCTACCCAAACGCTAACCCGCTCCCTAACCAAAACAATGTTCGATGTTGATTCTAGACCAGCGCCCATTTATTTAATATATTTAACATGCCAGTGAACTTTTTACGTAGCCTAGTAAGAAGTTAAATCCGATACAGAAAAAGGTATCATTTGGAACGTTTCAAATAAATCTTTAATATTTTTATCAGACAAAATAGTTATTCGAAACGTTCAAAATACCTATACTTATACCTGATACCTATACTTTTGTATTAGCTTTGATATTCTACTACGTCTTACTACAAACTCCAACCAATATGCTCCTAAGTTAACGGTTTTACATAGCCTACACCTATACACCTTTTCCGCAATAATTGCAGAAAGCTTTATTTCAAACCAAGTTAGTAGGCTAATAATTAAAATGGGTGTACAAGCTATACTACAATATGTAGTTAACATGCTGTTAGCATCAAGCGTTTGGCAATGGCTTGCTGTTACCGTTGTACTCATATATTTCAACTGGAAAAGAAAACCGCATCCAAAATTTCCACCTGGACCTAAAGGGCTTCCATTCTTCGGAGTTGTACCATTCTTGTCTTCTGCACCAGCTAAAGACTTCAAGAAATGGAGTCTGGACAAATATGGTCCGATAATGTCAGTGCGCTTTGGAATGGATGATGTAGTGGTTCTCAATACGTTTGAATCCATTCATCAAGTAAGGAATATGTACGAGGTTAACAAAGTATTCCTTCAAGTAGAATTGCTCTCATATTGCTACTGTTGCATTAGTTTATTTAGATCAGGGGTTCTTAAACCGGGGTCCATTGGGGACGCGTGAAGTAGTTTTTAGGCCGTGAAGGCCTAATCGAAATGTTAGTAACGGTTTTCGCACTGAAATATCCTTTTCATTTTCACATTTTTGGACCTTTGGACTGAAGTCTATTTGTACTGTGACGTCAAGGTATGACGTACTTTTTTGAAATTTTCTTGCCTGCCGTGATCCACGCGAAGCAATATAAATTTAAGTGGTCCGCGAAAAAAAAGTTTAAAAACTCCTGATTCATATATACTGACGATGGCTTTACTCGCAAAATATATATATGTATCTTGAACATTCAATATTGTCTGCCCTAAATTACTAGCTGTGGTAGAGTATTCTGTAGTCGCTTAAAATACAGAATCAAACTTTTTTGAAAAAGGATATAGTTCGCCTAAACTGGCATCGTCGGTTCCTGTAAGTCAGGAGTTCTTAAACTTTTTTTACCGCGGACCCATAACATTTTTTTTGCTTTGCATGGACCCCGGTAGACAAGAAATGCTCCAAAATGACGTCATAAATTGACGTCACAATACAAATAAACTTCATGACTCTGTTATTTCGGTCCAAAAAATGTGAAAGGTAAATGGAGTCTAACTATACATTCAGTGCAAAACCGTTTAATTTTGAATTAAGTGTTTTCTTTTAAAAATTAATTACTTTAAGTATACACTAGTTCTTTAATTAGCCCTTCATGGACCCCCTAATATCAGTTCACGGACCCCCAAGGGGTCCATGGACCCCAGTTTAAGAACCCCTGCTGTAAGTAAAGTAATATACATGTACAAAGCAAAGTAAGAATACAATTAATAGGTTATTCATTATTAAAGTATTCGTTTAAGTAGAATTACTCTCATATTGCCAATTGTATGTTGATTTTAATTCCGTTTAGGCACTCGTTAAAACGGGAAATGCAATCTCCGATAGACCGTATATGGAGTTATTTCGATATACCAAAGAACACGGCATTGTCTTCAAACCATATGGCGACGACTTTAAGACCCAGAAACATTTCGCTTTGAAATACTTCAGAGAGTAAGTTTACAATATTTGAAAAGCTAAACAGTTTTTTAGGCCACCAAATAACTTCGGGAGACAACAGGTAGTCATCGAAGTATGTAGAAACACCTTAATTTGCCAAAACAAAATATTTATTATGATTTAATAAGCCGTTGGATTAATTAATGAGATAAGTTCGGCCCCTAAAAACACTACATCTATGTTAAAGGAAACAAAACTATAATTTAACGTTTAAATTTTCTATCTTTCGTGCCAACTTATCTAAAGCAATTTGTAACTATTTTTCTAGAAAAGGTCTGGGTAAAAAGGAAATGGAACGGATTATAAACGATGAAGGTGACTTCTTTGTTAGTCGTTTGTTGGCCGAAACCGGAAAACCATTAAAGATAAAGGTAATATATTGTTATAGATATTTTGTTAAAAATTCACATTGATGTAGCAATAAATATGTGATAATGGAAATCACCTTAACCCTTGCAAGATAACCGTCGACCTTAATTTCTGATCAGATTTCTGATCATATAGGTTTTGCCAGCCAAGGCAATATATCTTAAAGAAATCAAAGAGATTTTGTATTCATTTAAAAAAAAACATAAATAAACTTTTTTTAGTCAGGCAATTTTCTAGTTAACTTTTAAGAAATATTTGTCCTAAAAAAATAGAGCATGGTCCTCGAAAGGGGTGTCCGATAATATCGTATCGCATCCGATAACCGAAGCCAAGTTGCTGTATTAATACTCGTTTAATATTCCTAATGACATCGTCAGTGTAAAAAATGGTTCACATTTAATATGGTACAAATATATGTTTTTAATTTTTTTACGATATTAAATTAATTTCGGAGATTCATCCGTGACTTGCGGTCCAATGCAGTAATTTAAATTGATCATAAATATATAGGTTAAAAACCTGAAGTTCTAATCACTAAACAAAATTATGGTTTAATAGCAGGAAAAATATCTTCAAGCGTTTAAATGCCATCTTGATATTGACGTCATATATAAAATATCGAGAATTGGATATCCTCAGTTCTTAATTCTTAGACCGATGCTTGTTATCATGTGCAATGTATGTTTTGCAGGAAATTTTTTTTGGAATGGCTGCGAACGTTATTACGCAGCTAACATTCGGAAAAAGATTCGCATACGACGATCCAGACTTTTGCAATGTTTTGGAATGGACAAATTTAGGGTAAGTAAAAGTTTTTCTGTCGAGAAACAACCATACGCCAATGCTTTCTCAATCTGTTAGTACAAGCAACTTCATATTGAAGGGGATCCACAGTACCATATCATTTATTCAATGAAACATATGAACACACATATGAGTGTTTACAACTGAAATCTAGCCCTTCTGACGCTGCTTTTTAACCAACGATTACGGCTTACATATCATTAGTAAACTGAAACTCGCGGAAAAAAAGAAATTGCTTTACATTATATTAATTTTGATTCTCAATAGCTCAAAACCGTTTTGACCAACGTTGCCATTTATTAAAATCGATCAGATGAGTACGTTTGTTATTGTCGTAGATTTTCAACCTTCTTAATTTTAATTTTTAGGTATGGTGGAAGCTTTTTTAATCGCAACACCCAGCTAAATAGAACTTGTACAATGCACAGTATTAAAAAACATCGTTATGTTAGTATATTGTTTTTACATTAGGCTAAGTTGGTTGTAGCATTCTTTGTTGGGAAGAAACTAAACCGAATAGGCCGAAAAAGCCCTAAAGCACTACAGCCTCCTTATGTTTTGCAGATTTTCCCATCCAAAACATGTATTTAACTGGAATCTAATATTGGTTTGGGGATTTTTGAGCAAAATCTATCCGTTTTCAGAATCTCAGCGTTACCAAAACGAATTGTCAAGAAAAATAGCAGGTAACTCAAGTCTCTGTCCAAACCTAATTTCAGCTGTTCAAACATATCTGTATTGATCTTCAAGATTCCATGGAAATATACATAGACGAGTTAAGAAAAAAGTTTGATCCTAACAACATTGGGAGTTTTGTTGAAGCCTTCCTTTATGAGCAAAAGCACAACAAGCAATCGAAAGAGCAAGGTTTTAGTGTAAGATGTTTTGAAAACTTTATTTTAAATTTATTTTTCTTAAAGTTTTTTTGTAATTTTAATATAAACTATTATCGATAGACAAGGGTTTAAAACAGTGGTTCTCAACCTTTTTAGCTTACTGACCGGTAAAATTTCCAAACAAATTTGCGGACCGGTATAGACCTTAAAAATTCAAACCAAAATGTAATTACAACAAAAGTAGGCAACTAAAAGTCTTCCTAGCTTTTACATACAATTGGTCTTAAATTAAAGACTTAAATGAGCTGTGGCCCACTTTTAAGCGGTTCACAACACTTGCAGCATTGTGACGTATAATCAAGTCTAACGTAGACCATCAACTCTATGTTACGTCACAATGCTGCAAATTACGGAACTGGCATAGTTCTAAATTTGATAGACAAGCCTTCAACATCTTGCATTTTGCAATTGAGATACAAAATTGTAATATATTTGGCGGACCGGCAGGAAAGTCGACGAAGTCATGAATATCCCATTCAAAGCAGGGCTACGGAGTCGGACTCGGTACTCAACGGAGTCGGTTAGTTTTAGTGGAGTAGGACTAGGGACTCGAGTAAGATTACGTAGAACTAACCGAGAACCGAGACCGACGTGCGCAAGCTCATTTCCAAATTTTGAAATGGTAAGGCAGCAAACTGTATTTGGAAAAGCGTAATGGCAAATGGTGGAATATTCTCCAGCACTATATTGTGGGTGGATTAATTATGACGCCCCTCTATGAGTGGATTGATGAATATCCACGTTATTTTAGTTACGTTTTCGCAATGTTAATTTAGGCCGATTGAGGGTCGGTTGCTACAGGTAAGTAAAGCGCTGGTCCTTAAGGCGAGGGCCGGTGGCTGCCTAATCTTTCACACGTTCCTTGTTACATCTGACTCCATCGTGCAATTCGCTCAAACATCTGTCCTTAACGGTTTGAACTGTAGACATAGTGACTTGACTATACACTAAGTTGATATTGCTCGTCGAGTATTTTCACAAATGTCAGTACACACGATAACGTAACACGGTGATCCAAGCCATTGTTCTAAAAGCCGTAAAAAGTAGAATAAATCGCAAAAATCCGATAACGCTCGGTTCTGGTGTAAATTACACGTCAGTGGACACCGATCGTTGTGACGTCAGACTGATTTAAGAAGTGGGATGATGCCTGCTAAAGGCGACAACTTGTATTGTTGGTTGTAGAGTCAGAGCCGAATTCGGGACTCTTTTAACCGGAGTCGGACTTACGTTAATTGTTTTGGCCGGAATCGGACTAGGAAGTCGTACCCGTGTTATTTTAAACCGACTCGACAGCTCTGATTTTAGAATTTATAAAAAAAACGCATTCAGTAAAAAGGATAAACACCTTTGACTCAATGCTAAATACCAGACTAAAACACAGCATAAACAACCCTATCATTGCAGGATATTCAACTGAGAATAATTTGTCGAGATTTTGTGGTAGCTGGATCAGATACCACGAGTACATCTCTAGCTTGGCTACTTGTTTATTTGTTAAATTTTCCGAAATACAAAGACCAGATGTTGAAAGAAGTCGACGATGTGTTAGGTGAGTTTTAACAATGTTCTTAACAAGTCATTTTTGAAATGATTTAATTCCATGTCAAGTCATTTGTAAAATAAGTTAAGTCCAATTGAAGTATTTTTGAATAAATAGCAAGTCAATTCCCAGGCAAGTTTTAATTTGAGTCCTTGTCGTAAAAAGAAAACGTTAGATATATTTGGTAAACTCGTCAGTTTATAGGCTATACTTAATATATGGTAAGCTAATAGGCTCTATATAGGTGCACAATTTGTGAAAAATAACCCAAATATATAAACATAACTGTTAAATAAAAAGACTTTATTTCAACCGAAGTCATTTGTCCAAAAGACTTAAATCAATCAAGTTTTTAGTCTATAAAACTTTTTTGATCTGTAAAAAAAAGTCAAGTCAAGTAATTTAAACACCGTTACTTAAGTGTACTTTGAATAAAGTCCTCACAACACTGTTTTTTACTGATTCCAATCTAAAAGGTGCTGATGCTACATTGAAATGACGTTAGATGGATATTGTGAAATTGTAGCCAAATCGATGGCCGGAAAGTATGTTGGTATTCTTGTGCCTGTTTAAGTTACCCAAATATAAATTGTCAACTGAATCTTGAATCTTGCAAAAACTTTCAGAGACATTAGTGAATGTTAGGGATGTCCGATATTTTGGATCGCCGATACCCGATGCTAAGTGACAGTATCGGTTGTCGTCCGATACTTGGTTAATATCGGTGTCGATCCGATAACAATTAAACATAGGTTTACTAGCCATGGTTTGCGATGAAATGTAGCAATTTGAACTTGAAAGGTAAATTTATTTTAATAAAGTAGGTTAACAACTCGTTGTAGTTACACTTCACTCGGTTTAATAACCATTCACTTTGAAAATATTTATTTAAACTTATTTGTTTGTTTGGGCATTACAATGCCATTGGTATGGGGTTGGATCACGACATTTTCTGTTTAAAAATTCTATATCCTTATCGGATTAAAATGTCAATTATCGGACATCCTTGTATAGATATTATAATCAGGTCACACTAAAGAACGACAAATTATATTGAAATCTTGACCATGTCCATATATATGCCACCTCATTACCTTGTTTAGAATTGGACAAATACGATCATTTACAGGGATTAGTAGATATGAGTCTTGTGTTTAGATAAACATAATGCATTACAGGACAGTCCACCCTTCCTTCGATGTCACACAGACCGAACATGCCAATAACGTGCGCCTTCATTCAAGAAGTGATGAGAATAAGAACTATTTCACCACTTGCTGTTGCCCACCTTACCACAACAGAGGTTAAAGTCGACCAATATGTCCTTCCAAAAGGCACAAGGGTAAGTGGTAACGCTAATATAGCGACACGTTTACAACTTTAAAATTTGGATTAAAGGATAAAAGTTCAACAATGAAATTGTAACAAGTGTATTAAACCAACCTTAAAAAACGAAATATCCCTCATAACAGTGAGACGGACTCATAATAAAGAAATATAAACCTTTCGTAAAAAGTCCTTGCATATTTTCGATTGACAACGTTTGAACACCATATATATTCCGCCAAAATAAATAAAGATCAGAATACACTTTGAATTGTCACTATGTATACAGGATATCACGCTATTACAAATTGCTAGAAAACACTGTAAACATTTAAATAATAAAATGTCGCGACCAATGTATAAGCATGATATATATTATTTCTTTTCATTTTAGGACTTTATTTTTTATTTTATTTTGTTAAGCCTATGGCATTTTTATAGTGCAAATTGAGACCAGTGTTGTAATGACATAAATCATTTTCTTGACTTAAATGCACTTAAGCCACTTGACTTAATTTAAGTCGTTTGGGCAAATACCTAACATGACTTAAGACGTAGCATTACCCAATTTTTTCATGCAAAAGCTTTGGTTAAAACGAGCTGTTTGTACTAGGCATTTTTGTTTTATAAAATTTGGTTACATATCTTAGGTTTTCTACATAAAAAAATTGAATTCGCTTTCTCTATGTTGCGTTTTGTATTTTTAGATGTGTTTTTGCGAGCTTTGGGTCCAATTTTAGTAGTTTAACGTTTACTTTTTATACTTTATAACAACATTTCACTTTGAATTAACTTGTTATATTCATGACTTGACTTGGACTTGACTTGTGATTTATTATTAAAAGCTTGACTTGAACTTAAGTTATTTTACAAATGACTTGACTTGGACTTGGGTTATTTAACGAATGGCTTAATTAACTGGGACTTACTGTAAGTCATATTACAATTACTTGTTTACAACATTTCTTGAGACTATATGCAACGCAGGTTTTCCCTAACTTATACGGATCACAAATGGATCCCCAAACATGGCCCAATCCGGAGCACTTCAATCCACACCGTCATATCGACGAGAGCGGAAAATTCGTCGCTTCCAACAAAATTATCCCGTTTTCAATCGGGTCCCGGTTTTGCCTCGGCGAATCGCTAGCCAGGGTCGAGATCTTTATCATTTTTGTGAAGATCCTACAGAAGTTTCACGTTTATTCTGGAACAGATCACCTGCCTCCTGTGGACAATGAGATTGTCTCATCAGTTGTTTCACCTCGCGAATGCGTCGTTAAGTTGCAAGCTCGCAATTAAAGACGTGCAATAAATGGTAAAAATGCCATTTTTATTGAAGCTCGTAACGACGTATCGCATTTGTTGTATCTTAAATTAAGTATTTTAAGTATGCGTTACTGTCTTGTAGTTGTGTCTCTTAATAAACAACAGTTAATGCTCCTTACGTACATACGGGGACTTTGTGTTGCAAGATTTCGGATAAAAACTTACTCCATGTTTTGAAGGAAAATGATCAGAGGTTGTAATTAGACGTAGAATGAATGGAATGAAAATAGGTGGCATTTTCTGAACGTGTGCAATGAATATGAAGATAATGCCTATAGAGGTTATAGTTAAAAGTAGAATGATTATCAAAGCCCATACTGAAATAGGTATAGCATATTTTGAACATTTTGGCGGGAGGTTGTAGTTAACGTAGGGTAGTTGGCACATATGGGATATTATGCATGACGGTAGAACTTTTCTTATCTCCGCCAGCATTTTTAAGTTTATTGTGTTTGGAGCATGGGCTAAAGTAGAACAGCTTTGTCTATTAAATATTTGAATATTATAACTGAAAGCGTGATTTTTTTGAAAGGCCTTCACAAAGTTACTTCATATATGGGCATCTCAAACCCATAACCTCAAAACCTTGGGCTATCATTGTTGTTGTTTACTAAATGTAACTAAAATTCTAGTTTAAGTACATTTAAATGGATGGCGGGAGATCTCGTAAAAAGGGACAGGGCCTGGTTAAAAAACAACATTTCAACTTTCGGTTTGACAATGATAAATAACTTTCCCTTGAACACCACTGACACAAAATGGCGTTTAAACACCGGCGGACCAGTAACCACTGCGTTGAACACCTTGTTTTCCCAGGCCTTAGCATCCACACTTTCCACGGCAATTTCTGATATTTATTGAAAACTGATATTTATTGCATAAGGGAGAAGAAAAGCCAAGGGCATTTTTTGCTTTTTTGTTACTTTTCGTGATATGGACTGGGTAGCTATTGCTAATTAAAAATTATGTCAGGCATCTTTAATTATATGTGCATTTTGTTGTAAAACTAAGTTGTACACAAGTAGCTACAGAAGTCTGACGCATGTAATTGCAGTAGTTACACGACTGATTCCTGAATTTTAACAATGACCTGGCTAAAGTTTGTTTTTTAACAGGGCCTGGTTGAAAAACAACATTTTTTATGGACACATCAAACTTGCAAAAAATCTTTTGGTAGCAATTCGTTTACAGGACCGTTACTTTCACGGATTTAATCGACCGAAACAGTGTTTATTGATTTCTCAATTGAATGAAATTGTTCTTTCACGTATTTGGATAAAAAGCGAAGCTAAAACCATAGCATACCGAATTTTTTTATACGGCAGTGCTCGCACACAATGCACGTCATAGTTTAATCTTATGTCCCCCTTTAATCTTGTGGACTATTTAGACTTGTTTGGGCTAAAATTTCATGACTAGGATATTTAAATACAGAAATGTTGAAAACGGTGCTGGCTAGCGATGTCCAATATGACATGTTAATGCTATGTCAAAACATATCGTGATCCGGTCTAATAAAAGAGAAAAGTCATTACTATGCCAAAACTATAAAATAGATTAAATGAAACTTTCTAAAATAATTTCGTCAGTTGTAAACGACTTTTTTCGATTTTTTTTCAAATTAAAAAGTTCAAGGTATAAATTACTGCATAAGAAAGCAAATCTTGTCGAAAACACCTAAATTAATTTAGTACCGGATCGACATCAATACCAGCCTAATATCTGAAGGGTACCGATACTACCACTTGGCATCTAGTATCGGCTCCGATCCGATATTATCGGACATCCTCAGTGCTGGCTTTGTTTTGCTGAAGACAAGTTAGGTGGCGCTATAGAGCTGCTGGCGCCACTTTAGGGACTCCGATAATGATGTAAATACATTCTTGATCCAGTGGCGTAGCCAGCCGAAAATTTTGGGGGGGGGCAAAAAGTTGGAATTTTTTGTTTAGCATTTGTAATTGTGTTAACTGCCGTAACGAACACAAATAACAATGCTAGCAAACCGTTTCGAGCAGCAACTGACTGAGTGTTAACGCAATACTAAAAAACAGTGAAAGACCAAAAACTGTGGTAGTAAAACTACATTATTGTATAGCAAACGTTATATTAACTATCGTTTGTGACGTAACAATTGAAGGTTTGGCATGCCTGTGATCGACTGTTGTGATACTACTCATAAATGCTACAAAACAAATTATTAAGAGTACAATATTTATAACCCCCCCCCCCCCCCCACAACTTAGTGCTAAAAATCAGTTTATTTTTCATTACGAAGCATGCAGCCGTCCTCTTTAAAAAACGGTATTGTTTATGTAGACTAAGGATGCCTTATACTTGACTTTTAAAGCCGATACCGAGACCCGATATTACAGACGAAAATTATCGCGATCCGATCTGAGACCAAATGACGTCATTAATATGCTCAACCAAGCAAAAAAGATAAAAATGAAATTGATTAAGTAGCATACTTTCAAGGTTAACATAATGAAATTGTCCAATTGTTATTAGGTTAGGTACCTCTATTTGTTAACCTATAGTATTTGATAAATTGTTTTTAGGATAAAAATCGCTAGTTGGATCGCAAATCCGGTTGAAATTCTTATGTTAATGTGGTATAGGATCGGCACCGACATCACCCTAGTATCGGAAGACTACCGAAACTACCACTTGGGTTCGTCGCAATGTACAAATTCATGCTTGATGCCATTTTCAACGGTGGTAAGATAAGTTTTTAGGTTGAGCCACACTTTAAATATAGAACTAAATTCGCGGCATACTTTTTACAAAACAATAGAAATATAACTTAATAATATTGTAAATACACAAAAAAACAATAGGTGAATCTAATAATAATATGGTGTGCATTCTGTATCACATGATTGCATTCCTATTTATTTATATACTAACAGAGTCAATTACAAGGCTTTGTCATAAAAAAATATTTTGTAATTTTAAAAACTGGCAATCTCGTTCAATTATGAGTAGTATAACATAAGTAAAAACTAACAAAAAACGACATATAGTAAGCAAATTGTTTTATATGCAAACAAAAAAACAATAGGTGAATCTAATAATAATATGGTGAGCATTCGTGTATCACATGATTGCATTCCTATTTTTTTATATAGGCTACTAACAGAGTATTTCCTAAATTCTAAATGGCACAACGCTTCGAGGTACATTTGTGCATTAAAAACAGGATCTTAAATAAACACAACATGACGTCATACTGTGACGATATAAGCGCTATTACTTTGGGAGATGTCTGCAAACGTGCAACTAATGTCGAATTATAAAGGCGACAAGGCGTTGCGCCGAGCGCCAACAACTGCGGCTGAAATGCAAACTTTAAATTAGATTTAGAGAGGGTCCCAGTCAAGTTATAATTATAACAAGTCAATAATTGCAAGTGAAGCCCTTTGTCACAAATTAGTATCTAACCATGTAGCCTTTCCTTATGCGTTAAACTTTGTTATGTTGTGATTTGCTGCTAGTAGTAATTGGGACAAACGCGAGTGGGCCACATCTTTCAGTGCTTTGTTATCAGGTAGAGCGCTAGATGTGTATTCTCGATTGTCAGATATTGAAGCAATTGATTATAATTAGCTGAAGCAGGCATTGTTAAATAGATATGACCTCACAGAGGAGGGTTATCGCTCAAAATTCCGTTCTGCGAAACCTCAGTCGGATGAAAGCTCTATGCAATTCATCGTGCGCTTACAAAATTACCTGCAAAAATGGGTTGAAATGTCTGGTTTCTCTACGGAATGGAAGGAAGTTCGCGATTTGTTTATAAAAGAACAGTTTATAAAATCGTACTCTAAGGAACTTTCAGTTTACTTGCGTGAACAGGCGCCGAAATCATTGGAGTTGCTAGCCACGGTAGCGGATCGATTTCTCACTGCACATGGGAAAAACTTGTCAATTTCAGCTAGCAGAAATTTACCGCAAGCTGATCAGCAGGGTTATGACGTATGCTTTAATTGTAAACAACATGGGTATTTGGCGAGAGAATGTCCACGGTTGAAAGGGGATTCCAGCAATTTAAGAAAATGTTTTATTTGTGACAAGACTGGGCATTTGGCGAGAGACTGCAGATCACGTGTGGCGCCGTCACGGCCAGTTAGCAAAGCGGAGGAGCTGGTTCAACCTCACTGGATAATATTGGCAAATCAACTTCAGAAGGAAACGTACAGCCGTTTGTGTCGCCACAAGAAAAACCCGTGGAAGATCATATGGTTGACACTTTGCGTGATACGAGCTGCACTGGAGTTGTGGTTAAACGGAAATTTGTTGAAGATGGTTAACTGACAGGACACAGTGGTTTTGTTACGCTGTTGGACTCTAGTACGGTTGAGGAGATGTGGCTCGAATTCGTATCGATTCGCCATACTTTAAAGGAGACGTGGGTGCGTTGTGCTTGCCAGACGCCTTGCACGATTTGATAATAGGAAACGTACCGGGTGCCAGGGACCCTGACGATCCCTATCCAATGTTGAACGAAGGTTGTGCCGCAAAGACTCGTTCACAGAAAGCGCAGCGGGAGCGCAAACCATTAAAAATACCGCACAAAACGACGACACAACTTTGCAAGCCTTAAAAGAAATGGATGAAGAAAGGGTCAAAGGTGAACAGGTTACTGTGTTTGGAATGGATGAAGGGTTACTGTATAGGAATTATCAGCACCCAAAAGTTAATGGTGGAAGGTGGATCCGGCAGCTGGTTGTGCCAAGTAGCTTGCGCCGGAAAATAATGGAGCTCGCTCACGACGCCATGATGGGAGGACACATGGGCATTAAAAAGACGACTGATAAAATCCTTTCCTGATTTATTTTGGCTTGGTCTCAAGGATGACGTCAAGTGGTTTTCTAGGTCGTGTGACATATGCCAACGAACAGTGAGCAAAGGTAACGTTCCGAGGGTGCCGATGGAAAAGATGCCCCTGATTGATGTACCTTTCAAACGTGTGGCAGTTGATTTGATTGGCCCAATCTACCCAGCGAGTGAGGACTGTCACCGCTTTATACTTACTCTAGTGGACTATGCGACTCGCTATCCAGAAGCGGTTCCATTGAAATCGATCACAACCGAAGCGGTGGCGGAAGCTTTAGTTGATATGTACAGTCGCCTCGGAATACCCGATGAGATTTTAAGCGACTTGGGAACTCAGTTCATATCGGACTGTATGAAGGAGGTGGAAAGACTGTTAAGAATACGTCATTTGACAACAACTCCGTATCATCCGATGTGTAACGGGCTGGTGGAAACGTTTAATGGAATATTGAAGAGAATGCTTAGGCGCCTGTGCTGTGACCAACCTAAGCAGTGGCTATATACATAAAGATACATAAACGCGCTGTTATTTGCTTAACGTGAGGTGCCGCAAGAATCTACAGGCTCCGCGCCGTTTGAATTTCCATATGGGAAGACTGTCCGTGGACCCATGTCTATTCGTCAACGGAACCCAATGTGCGAAGCAGCTACAGGTATGTTTTTGATTTAAAGCAGCGTATGGAGGACACATTGAAAATTGCTCAGACGGAGCTGGAAAAATCACACGAGCGGTATAAAAAGTACTTTGACAAAAAATCAAAGCTCAGAAAGGCGATAAGGCTCTCGTGTTGTTGCCAACGGATAACAACAAACTGCTTATGCAGTGGAAGGGTCCATTTGTTGTGCAAAAGAGAACCGGACTTGGCGACTACGTGCTGGATGTTGGGGGAAAAGGAAAGACGTTTCACATTAATTTGTTGAAGCAATACATCGCGCGAATTGACGACCCAACTGATAAGCCGAAAAATGTTGGTGCGTGTTCGGCGACGCTGACGGATGAAGTAGAAAATGATGACGATTTACTCGAGCTGTGTTCATTTTCCGAGAAAGGAACTGTGGACGACGTGAGTTACGGCAAAAACCTGACGGACACTCAGGTATCAGAGGCAGCTGCACTGGTTAAGAATTACAGCAGTGTGTTTCGCGACGTACCTGGCAACATTAACTTTGTGCAGCACGAGGTAAAGTTAACGGATGAACGACCAGTTCGGTCCAATCTTTACGCCGTCCCATACAAGTTACGCGACAGTTTAAAGAAAGAAGGACATGGACGAAATGCTACGGTTGGGCATAATTAGACGATCCGATTCAGCATATGCCTCCCCCCGTGGTGGTTGTAGCGAAGAAAGATGGGACTAACAGAATTTGTATAGACTATCGGAAGTTAAACAAAGTGACAATACTTGACCGAGAGCCGATGACGACAGTAGCGGATGTTTTCCAAAAACTTGGAGGTGATCGTATCTTTACAAAAATCGATTTGACGAAGGGCTACTGGCAGTTCCTGTTGCAGAGGATGATATAAAAAAGACCGCGTTTGTGACCACCGAAGGAAGTTTCGAGTTTCTTAAGATGCCGTTTGGTATGATGAACTCCGGTGCCACATTTGTTCGGGCCATGAGGATTTTGCTGACTTAACGTGGAAAGTTATATCCACTCTATACGACGTGGGAGGAGCACCTGAATGCTCTAGACAGCTTATTCCAGCGACTTCGTGATGCAGGTGTCACTATTAAGCCATCGAAGTGCGTGGTTGGTACAGATAACGTCGATTTTCTGGGGCACAGCGTTAACCAGGGCGTTATCGGACCCCAGAATGACAATGTACAAAAGATTAAAGTTAGATCGTTTCTTGGGCTCACCGGATATTACCGGGATTTTATTCCGCAGTATGCAGCGGTTGCTTCTCCCTTAACCGACCTGATAAAGAAAGGTCAACCGAATGTGGTGAACTGGGGAGATGCACAGGAGGCCGCATTCCGTTCACTGAAGGGCAGTCTGTTAAACGACCCCATACTTCATTCGCCTGACATCACTAAACCATTTGTATTGCGCACTGATGCGTCCGACTAAGGTAGGTATGTCCAACATTTTATTATAGTGGGCCGCATTAACACTTGAAATAATTTAATGGGCCGCAGAACCTATTACGTTTCAAGATACAGTATTGCTCTTTAGAGTTATAACGGGCCTTTAGAGTTATATATATATTTTTTTACCCATACTATACAATTAGTGCGCCCCTAAAAGCTGACTGGAACATTTTAGTTGGGCTAATATTGAACGTTTAACTTTATGAGTCGCCTTAACTGAATGATGTAACAGTGTACTATATATCGTGTGTGATGTGCTTTGTTGTTTTCGTTTCGCAGTGTTTTTCGTTGTGTTCTAATTTGTTAACTGTTAACAAAAATTTGGATAATTTCTCTTGAATTGGGGTGATGTCACAAATTAGTATCTAACCATGTAGCCTTTCCTTATGCGTTAAACTTTGTTATGTTGTTTACGAATTGCCTTCATGTTACGTCATAATGCCCCAAAAGTGGCGTGATGTTTACCGGTTAAAACCGGTCATTCTACATTAAACGTGGCGGTGAAAACACGTGTGTTTTATGCGGAATAAAATGAAAACCAGAAAAACAGCCGGAATAAAATGTATGTGTAGTTTCAATGACAGTGTTGTAAATGCCGCTTGCAAGTTGATTTTACACATTCCTTGTATTAGCTTTAACTATTTAGCAAACGTTATTTTTGCGAAAAATGTTAATGAGATGAATATCAATTTTAGCGATTTTCACCTATAACTGTCTTAACGATATAAACTAGAGGACACACTCTTCAAAAACTGTCTTTGTTTTGGTTTAAATTAATTCATAAGAGAAAAATTCAAAACTGCTTCAAATATCACCTTTGTAATTAAACTACGCCAACAGCAATTCATTTTTTCGTTAAAAAGTTGAAATTTTCACACTAGCCTTGTATTTAATAAAGGTACCCAGCAAACATTTTTGCCGCTACAAGTGAGTTTAATGGATAGCTAAAGCCTATAGGCTTACAAGAAATGTGTCAAAATTGCAACTTATTAGCGGCGAAACTTGCGGGGATGGTACACTGATTAAAGTTGATGACTTGACTAAAGTGCTTTTTTTTTTTTTTTTTTTTAGTTTTCATTGTTTTCAATTGGCTTGACTTGATTTCAGTCTTTCGGGAAAATAAATTCACTTGACGTAAGTCTTTTGGACAGATGACTTTGTGTTAAACTAAAGTGTTTTTATTAAGCATTTTGTAAAATGGCGCCTTGAAACTGCAATGTACGACTTGTCTGGTTCGCAGTGCAAGCCTGTTTATTCCATATACTTATTCTTGAACATCGAGCGCTACTCGCGTTTTGCTCCCTGTTTATCTGATAAGGACAACTTCGTTTATAATGCCTTCAGTTCGGTGATGTTGTTTGTTTAAATATGTTCAATTTTACAAACTATATTGACGCATAAATTACCCTGATTCGGTTTTATCTAAAAATATTGGATTTTCCTGCTTATCTTCATGTAGTTCAACAAAAGTAATGTAGACAGTGTATTACCATAGATGTTAAGCACAACTTACATGTAAACATTATTAGTAACGCCACAATATCTATAAGATACTTCAAACCAGCGTCCTTCATTTACTATTCAGCATTTTTTTTGAGGGTATTTATAAAAACGCTCGACTTTCAAACATTATTGGACCTGCATGAAGCTGTTTTATGAAGTTACAGGGTGTCGGACTGAACAGTCTTTGATTAGCTGATTTTTTTATACAAAGATTGTTTATACATAGGCTTAATCCCGCCCGGCGTCCAGATAAACACACCTAGCTGAAGTTGGCCAGAGCAGGTTACAAAACTAAGAATTAAAAATTTTAATTTACCAATGTGTTTTTAACAAATACAATCACACTTGTAGGCCATAACTGTGTTATTGTTCTTCATGGGATTTGCGCACCATGTTTGACTTTTAAAATATACAACAACAAAACGATCAACTGTTCACGTCATAATTGCAGTATTGTCATTTTGTTGTTTTTTAAATTGGCTAACAACCATTAAAATAGCGTCCATTGACGCCATAATGTTATTAAGATAAAGTTTGCTTTGGCCCTGAGAAGTTTCGTTATCTTCAGTTGTTTGCGTACTATATATTTTCGTAGAAAGCCAGGTTAAAAGTCTGGTTAAATTTATAAATAGCGCCTGCAAAATAGCGCAAAACATTTTCAGTCAAAATAGCGGAAGCGACAGATGCGATTTGTTTCATGAGAAGCTAGAATGTAAACTTAAGTAAAAAATTGGAGCGTGCATGTAGGCTAAATGTGTATTCTTTTATCATGCCCTTCTTTCGTAGTGATAATGATAACAGCACCCATTTTATAGTACACAGAATGGCTGCGGAAAGGCTTGCCGAATTCATAGTAATTTTTACGCTATAATCATATAATAAAATAAATTTAATACTATTTCTTGGGCCAGTCGAGTTCGGCTTTTATCTGGTATCGCCGACATTCCTCGAATTGATAAACCGCCTCGAGGTACGTTAAATCTGCTGCTGACGTAAGTCAACAAATTCTTCTTTAAAACGGCCTCGTCAGACAGCGAGCGTTAATAATTAACGCAACGGAAATGAATATTGTGCGGCGAACTTAAGTTATTCATTTAGGTTTACCGTAATACTTGCAGGAAGGTTTATTTTAGAACACGCTGGTTAGTATTTCAATTAAGGCTAGGGGCAATATTGCAACATGTATGTAACATGTTAAAAAACGGTTTTCCATTAACTGTTAGCGTAATACTTGTAGGAAGCTTTATTTGAGACCAAGCTAGTTACTCATTGAAACATGGCTTGGGCAATATCGAGCGCTGGTCTAGAATCCTACCACGGGGTTAAAACAATTATTAAGGCAACGCACATTGTTTGAGTTAGGGTGTCTGTTAGTGTTTGGGTGAGGGTGGGTCGAGTTATATTATTTAATAATACTGCTTAACCTACCCAAACGCTAACCCGCTTCCTAACCAAAACAATGTTCGATGTTGTAGAATTCTAGACCAGCGCCCATTTATTTAATGTTTAACATGTCAGTGAACTTTTTACGTAGCCTAGTAAGAAGTTAAATCCGATACAGAAAAAGGTATCATTTGGAACGTTTCAACTAAATCTTTATTCTTTTCAACAGACAAAATACTTATTCGAAACGTTCAAAATGATATCTATGCTTTTGTATTAGCTTTGATATTCTACTACGTCTTACTACAAGCTCCAACCAATATGCTCCTAAGTTAACGGTTTTACATACACCTATACACCTTTTCCGCAGTAATTGCAGAAAGCTTTATTTCGAACCAATTAGTAATAATTAAAATGAGTTTACAAGCTATACTACAATATGTGGTTAACATGTTGTTAGCATCAAGCGTTTGGCAATGGCTTGCTCTTACCGTTGTACTTTTATATTTCAACTGGAAAAGAAAACCACATCCGAAATTTCCACCTGGACCTAAAGGACTTCCATTCTTCGGGGTTGTACCATTCTTGTCTTCAGCACCAGCTAAAGACTTCAAGAAATGGAGTCTGGACAAATACGGCCCGATAATGTCAGTGCGCTTTGGAATGGATGATGTTGTGGTTCTCAATACATTTGAATCAATTCACCAAGTAAGAAATGTGTAAGAGGTTAACAAAGTATTCCTTTTAAGAAAAATTGCTGTCATATTGGTAATGTTGGGTTTGTTTATTCAAATATATTGACGACACCTTTGCTGGCGAAATATATAAAGATCTTTTTTTAGGTATAAAGATCTTTTTTCTTTATTTATTTTATCACGTTTGTTAAAATTAATAGATTTTCTCACCGTTCTCGAAGCAAAACCGCCATGAGCAGCTAAAACAAGCGACGCCAAAAACAAGCAAATACAAGACGCGGCAGCGGGCCTAATGGCGCTGTCGGCTGCTATCGCGGAATCATAACTCCTAAATTGCTAGCTTTACCAGAGTATTCTGCTGTCTCTAAAACACAGGATAAGATAATTTTAAAGGAAGATATATTTCGCCTGCACTGGCATCGTCAGTTCTTGTAATAAAGTAAAATAGGCGGCATATACATAGCGAAGTAGCCTAATAGGAAAATTAATAGGTTATTATTTATCAAAGTATACCTTTAGGCAGAATTACTCCCATATTGCCAATTGTATGTTTATTTCAATTCCGTTTAGGCACTCGTAAAAACGGGAAACGCAATCTCCGATAGACCGTATATTGAGTTATTTCAATATAGCAAACAACACGGCATTATCTTCAAACCATATGGCGACGACTTCAAGACTCAGAAACATTTTGCTTTGAAATACTTCAGAGAGTGAGTTTAAGATGCTTAAAGACCTTAAACATATTTTTTTTTTTGAGAAAGCCGTTAGTCTATCTGTATGAAGAAAACAAACTTTTTTAGTTCCTAAAGCAAATTATTATTTATTATGATTTATTGGAATAAGTTCCTATACGACTGTGATTAGTTCAGTTACTCCAATCACATATATAAATTTATTTTGACCCATCTATTAACATACTTTACGAATATCGAATCCATGTCCGAAAAAATCGTCAAAAATGTAAATTTAAAAGCACTGCCAACACAGTCGTATGGAATAAACAGAAAAACAAACGTTTTTAGAACGTGTTAACTTATCAAAAGCAATTTTTAACCATTTTCCAGAAAAGGTCTGGGTAAAAAGGAAATGGAACGGATGATAAACGATGAAGGTGACATCTTTGTCAGTCGTTTGCTAAGGAAAGCCGGAAAACCTTTGAAGATAAAGGTAATAAATTGTTATAGATATATTGTTATCAAATTCACATTAATGTAGAAATGAATATGGGACAAAGGAAATCACCTTGGTCTTAGCAAGATAAAAGTTGACCTAATTTCATAACCAATAACAGTGGAATAGTCTAGCAAAGCTAGAAATTTAGGTCAAAATCTAATAAAAGATATTCAAAGATATATATGTGTTTCGCCAGCAAAGGCGCCATAGGTATATCTTAATTCGAATGAATCAAAGAGATTTGATATCATTGAGGAAGGAACGACATAAATAAATTATGTAGTGAGGCTATTTTAGACTATGCTTTAAAAAATATTTTTCTTAAAAAAAATCGAGCATGGTCCTCGATAGGGAGGTCTGAAAATATCGTATCGCATTCGATACCCGCTGTCGAGTTGTAGTATCGAACTCGTAATTAACCGAAGCTGAGTAATTGCCCATTTGATATCCATTTCATTTAGGAGTTTCATCCAAGGTTTTCGGCCCGATGCAGTGATTTCAATTTGACAAAATATATATAACTTAACCACCTAAAGGTACCTAAAATTCGTATCACTAAAGAAAATTATGATCTTATAGCAGGAAAATATCTTCAAAACGTTTAACGCCATTTATTTTAAGCTTAGTAATGACTTCATATATAACAAACATATCAAACATTGGACATCCATAGTCCTTTAAACCGAGGCTTATTATCATCATATAAAAATTGTATTTTTTTCAGGAATATTTCTTTGGAATGGCCGCGAACGTTATTACGCAGTTAACATTCGGAAAGAGATTCGCATACGACGATCCAGACTTTTGCAAAGTTTTGGAATGGACAAATTCAGCGTAAGTAGAGTTATTGGTGTTAGATCAAACTTTACTTAAGTTACATTTTTTTTCTTCTTGAACGCAATTTTAAGAAGGCAAAAAATATTCAAATTCCTTTACCAGCCTTATTAGTTATTACTGACCTTGTATTGACTAAAGCCTGTGTTTATAACTTTTTCTCGCAACATCCCAAATACTGAGCACAAATAACAGAGAAGCTTTGGCGACCCTATTCTATTGATTCGAATTTTTAAAAGTGAACAAAAATAAGGCAAATATCACAAAAAATGAAATTAAAATTTATGTATGCCATGTCGTGGTATTTCTCCAACAGTTTTTTTTATATTTTGACAAAATCTTGTTCTGCACCGATTTTAATAAATCTAATTATTTGAAGTACTGCAGTCGGCGACCCAACCAAATAAACGGCAACCTAATTTTGGGTCGCCAGCAAAAAGGTGGAGAAACACTGTCTTATGTCATACATTTGTAAACGCGATGGTAATCAATCGTCCAGATTTATATCTACGACCTTTTGCCGTCGTTGCTTGTTTACCAAGTTCATCATTCCTTTTCTTTCTTTTAGATCTTGTACAATATACAGTACCATGAAATATCGTTATGTTAGTTTAGTGTTATGTTTTTCCATAGGCTGAGTGAAATGCAGCATTCTTTTAAGCCGAAAAAGCCCTAAACCACTACAGCCCCCTTATGTTTTGTAGATTTACTCATCCGAAGCATGTATTTAACTGGAATCTGATATTGGTTTGGGGATTTTTGAGCAAAATCTATCCGTTTTCAGAATCTCAGCGTTACCGAAACGAAATTGCAAGGAATGTAGCAGGTAAAACAAGTCTCTGTTCAAACCCATTTCAGCTGTTGAAACCTTGCTTTATTGATCTTTAAGATTCCATGGAAATATACATAGACGAGTTAAGAAAAAAGTTCGATCCAAACAACATTGGGAGCTTTGTTGAAGCCTTCCTTTATGAGCAAAGGCACAAAAAGCAATCGAAAGAGCAAGGTTTTAGTGTAAGACGTTGTGGAAACTTTATCCTAAATTCATTTGCTTGTTTTTTGTATAATTTTACTATAAATACAAGAGAAAATGTATTTTTTTATTAAAATAGAAAATTGTTGATTCTTTTTTGGGAAACGAAACATATAAAATGGTTAAGTATTCGTTTAAGTCTTGTAATAAACAAACATTCAGGAAAATCCCATTTAAAGCAGGGCTGAGTCGGAGTCGGACGCGGAATTTGGGATTCGGCAGACTAGGTTTGTTTTAATTGAGTCGGACTAAGGACTCGAATAAGACTACGTATACCTGCCCCAGTCTCGGGTCCGACGCGCGCATGCGCAATGTATATACCGAATTTCGAAACCGAAAAGGCAGAAAATTGTATTAGCAAATCGTAAAATATCTTCCAACCATGTATTGTTGGCGGATGAGTTATATGACACCCTATGAGTGGATTGCTGAATAACCATTTTAGTTAGGTTTCTGCAATCTTAATTTAACGTTGAAGACCTGTTGCTAGGGGTAATCAGGCACTGGCTCGTAAGGCGTTGGGCGACGCCTGCCTAAGCCTTATACACGACGAAGAGACCGACCTATTTCCACGTTTCCTTTATTATACCTGACTCCATAGAGCAGGCCGCTAAAATAGCTCCCCTTCACTTTTCGAACTCCAGTCATAGTAGCTTTCACTTTTGCTTGTTGGATGTCCATGAACACTGGTCATGTGCATTGTGACGTCATACCGGGTTAGGAGGTGGAATAATGCTTGATAAAGGCTACAAGATCTGAACTCGGGTCTCGATGGAATTTGAGTGGAGAGGGTGTCGGGGTATGTTTTAGGCCTGAACCAGACTCTGAAGTCGCACTCGCATTATTTTAAACCGGCTCCGAAAAAAAAAAACGATCAGTAGAAAAGATAGCTTTGTGATTAGAACCTTTCTTTCGTGATTAGAACCCTCCGAATACCTGGCTAAAACGCAGCCTAAACAACCCTATCATTTCAGGATATTCAACTGAGAACAACTTGTCGTGATTTCGTGGTAGCTGGATCAGATACAACTAGTACATCTCTAGCTTGGCTACTTGTTTATTTGTTAAATTTTCCGGAATATAAAGAGAAGATACTAAAAGAAGTCGACGATGTGTTAGGTAAGTTTTACTGATTCAAGAACACTCTGTTCTCATCTTTGCTGTTGGATCGACTCCCTTGACAGTTTTAGAAGACCTGGGGACCTCAATTAGAACAGGTTTATTGTTACAATCATATACAATTTGGCGAAATTTTTACAGTGACGGATTGTTTTATAACTCAACAAGAATGCCCACGTTTTCGCCAAAAGCAACAACTCAATATACTTAAGGTTTTTTTGCGTCATTACGAGTTTGTCATCCCACAAAAGAAAAATGTATTGCGATCATATGGTGCAATAATTGAAAACCAAAAATGACATTAACAACACAACAGGAATTTATTTAATTCGGGTTTACGAATCTAAATCAAAGTGGTCTAAATATAGGGCTGAATTAAAAATATATTTTATAGCGGTATATTTTATCTACATTTATATTTTATTTTTTTGTTATCTGAATTGTCTAATTATGTATAAATATTGTTACATAAAGTTCAGCAAGTATCGCAAAACGGGTGTTCGGTGGTCCAATAGTTATTTAGTGTTTATTAGACCAGCCTTCGATTGAAAACAAGAGTATTGATGAAACCCTCATCAATCTTTTAATTTTTCTCTAAGGCAAATGTCACCAACACGTTCTTTTAATTTTAATTTTTGGTAAATATCAAAATTCTATTATCGGTATCGAATTAAAATGTCAAGTATCGGATATCCCTATATAGATATGGTGATATCAAGTCACACTACCTAATAACAAATTTTACTGAAATCTTGACCATGCCAATGAGCCAACTGATTACCCTATTTAGGATAAATGCGACCATTTACAAAGATTGTCAGATATGAGTCTGGTGCTTAAATAAACCCCATACATTACAGGACAGTCTATTCGTCCTTCGATGTCACACAGACCGAACATGCCAATAACATGTGCCTTCATTCAAGAAGTGATGAGAATTAGAACTATTTCACCGCTTGCTGTTGCCCATCTTACAACAACAGAGGTTAAACTCGACCAATATGTCCTTCCAAAAGGCACAAAGGTAAGTCGTAACGCTAATATAGCGACACGTTAATAAAAACCTTAAAATTTGGATAAAAGGATAAAAGTCCAAAGATTGATTTGCAGTTAGTGTGAAAACAATCTTACAAAACAATTGCTGATAACAGTGTATTAAATACAGATAAATTCTGTATTGCATAAACTGTGAACTGGACTCCCGCCGTAAGACTGAAATAACAATAGCATCAACGTAAAAATAAAACACAGTTCGAAATAAGGCCGAAATATACGACTACTATACCTAATAATCGTAATACCGTCTAAATCGACTAAGTCCTAAATATTTCTGAAAAAAGACCTAAATGATCAGAAATCGCGCCCAACATTTCACCATTTCTAACCCATACCATCGTCCCCTACTAACCCCAAACAGGGACAAAAACGGCTCAAATCTAGCGACGCCCACCGACGCCGGTCAAACTAGCGCGTCTAAATTATAACTTCAAAACAGCCGATGCCCCGATCGCCCCGTAACCTACAGTTTCAGGCTTATTTAGGCCTTTTACGACAGGTTTGTGTATTATTCAAACAAAAAGATTTGACTTGGACTGAATTTATTATCCAAAGACTTGACTTGGTCATAAGTCTTTTAGGCAAATTACTTGACTTAAAAGTATTTGGCATAAATGCCTTGGTTAACACGAGGTGTTTATTTATTAGTTTTTGTAAAATTTGGTTACATATCCCAATTTTATGCATAAAAATATTTAAGTTCTCTTGCTATACGTTGTGTTTTTATTTTTAAATAAGTTGTGGCGAGATTTAGTTTACTAATTGTATGAATTTAATGTTAACTTTTATGACAAAACTTCCATTGGAATTGACTTGTGATTTATTGAAAAAGGCTTGAGTTGAAATTAAGGAAGTTTATGAATGAATTGACTTGGAGCGATTTTAAAACGACTTGTATACGACATTGCTTAAGACTATATGCAACGCAGGTTTTCCCCAACCTATACGGATCACAAATGGATCCCCAAACATGGCCCAATCCGGAGCACTTCAATCCACACCGTCATATCGACGAGAACGGAAAATTCGTCGCTTCCAACAAGATTATCCCGTTTTCAATCGGGTCCCGGTTTTGCCTCGGCGAATCGCTAGCCAGGGTCGAGATCTTTATCATTTTTGTGAAGATCCTACAGAAGTTTCACGTTTGTTCTGGAACAGATCACCTGCCTCCTATGGACAACGAGATCGTGTCGGCAGTTGTTTCACCGCGCGAATGCGTCGTTAAGTTACAAGCTCGCAATTAAAGACGTGCAATAAATGGGAAAAAATGCAAATTTCGTTGAACATTTGTTCCTAATGACGTATCGTGAAAAAAAAAACGAAAAACGTTTAGTGTTACCCAAATAAAGTATTTTAATTACGCCTTACTTTCTTGTAGTTGTAGCTCTCAATAAACGACAGTTAATGTACTTTTCGTACATACAGGAGACTTTGTATGGCAAGATTCCCGAAAAAAATATTCCATGTTTAGAAGCAAAATTGCCAGAGGTTGTATTTAGACGAAGAATTAATGCTTAAGCCCATACTGAAGTAGGTTGCATTTGTGAACGTATGGAATAAACCTGGAATTTGTAGCTAGCGTAGGATAGATATTCGCACTTACAGGGTATTGTGCATGACGGTGAAGGGGCGAAAAAATATAACTTTTTTCCTAAACAATGAAATTTTGAGTGTTTTTAAATGAGTCACAAACCGTTCCGGCTTACTTTCACGGACTTACGCGACCGAAACAGTCTTCATTTTAAGTATTTGAATGAATGAAATATTGTTAGATATTTGAATAAAATTGTTCTTAACGTATTTTCGATAAAAAAATACAAAACTCAAACCACAAAACCGTATTTTGTACGACAGGTGTCGCACACAATGTACATCATAATTTAATGTGTTCCCCATTGCACCGTTTAACTTTGCTAGAGCTAAAATGTCATGGCAAGGATATTTAAATAGTGAAATGTTGAAAACGGTGCTGGCTACAGCGACGTCCGATATTTGAAATTTTAATTGGATAACGATACCCGATATTTTAGACAAAAAATATTGCGATCTGATCCGAAACCAATGACGTCATTACTATCCTCGATTAAATAAAATAGATTAGATTAAAACGTTCAAAAAAATTTTTTTCTCGGGTTATTGTTAACTACCGTCAGTTGTAACCGTTTACTTCAGAGGCGTGCAACATACGGCCCGCACAGACTCCGTCAAGTAGCCCATTATTTTTTAATGATTTTCACTGTTAAGAAGTTATTTGTAACGGAATCATTGGTAGTTTTCAATTTGTATTATGTCACACTGACCGAACCTCCATTATTGCGTCAGTGTGCATTTTAGTAAAACTGCCTTGTTCTGCTGGCAAGAAAATAAAGTTGATTATGAAAAGCGGAAATTCAACAAGCAAGATGTACTAGTTTGCCTGATTTGTTAAAACGGTAATGAAAGAGTTTAATTTCAAGGAACTATAGTCAAAAACACTCTGCTAATTATGATAGCGTTGTAGGTCAATTGCGGGTTGACAAAATGCTGTAATTGAAAAGTCTTTGAGCAAACAGCAAGAGGTATTTTATTGTTATAAGAAAGACCTTGAGCTTGTTACAAAACTGAGCTTTAAGTTATCTAAAGCAATTGCCGAAAAAAGAAAGCATGTTCAAGACAAAATTCAGGAATCAGCTCACAGATGAGCACTTGTCAAATCAACTTCGAGTTGCCACTTCTGTCTAAGCTGACATTGGTAAGATCTCTGGTGAGAGAGGATATCAGACATCTCATTAATCACTTAATGGTTAACTTGATTGTACACGTTTTCCAATAAAAAAATTGTTGTTGTTCGATTGTCTGGCCCGCAGCACCATCATAATTATACATTATAGCCCGTTGCGATAAACAGTTGCACGCCCCTGGTCTACTTTGTAGTTAATTTACCTTTTAAGAAACAAATAACTGCATAAGAAAGAAAATCTTGGCAAAAACACCCATATTACTTTGTCATTGGATCGGTATCGATATTAGTTTATATTATCGGAAGGCTACCGGTACTGTCACTTGGCATCTGGTATCGGCTCCGATCCGATTTTATCGAACATGCCTAGTTCTGGATTTGTTTTGCTGAAGAGTAGCGCTATAAAGCCGGTGGCGCCATGTTAGTAACTACGATAATGATGTGAATACATTCTTAATCAACAACTTGGTGTCAGCTGAAAATCTGTTTCTTTTCTATGGTGCAGCTTGCAACCGACATATTTTGAACAACGCTGATGTTTATTAAGACTATAGGGATGCCCCATAGTTCCAGGTTAATATGTCGAAATTTTCTTTTTTTATTAGGTAAGTTACATCTAGTTGTTAACCGAATATTATTTGATTAATTTGTATTTCAAGATAAAAATCGCTGGTTGATCGTAAACCTCGAGATTTTTGCATGTGTTATTAGGAAACTCCTTCTTAAAGCAAAATGAGAAAATGTTAGATAAAATCGCCCAAGGCCAGTGCAATGAAAGAAGCATACAAAACGTTGATCGATCGTTGAAAGCCAGTACAATTTCGAAAAAATCCCTTTTAGAAACACTTGCGTAAAACGTAAACTTAAGGTTCGTCGCAATGTACAAATTCATGCTTGATGCAATTTTCAACGGTGGTTAGATCAGTTTTAGGTTGAACCATATTCAGAATGTGGAACTAAATTCGCGAAATACTGTCTACAGAACAATACAATTATTACTTGATAATTTCATGTGTGCTCGGCTACATATCAGCCGCGGCCCTAAACGGGGTTTTCCATCCAGTTTGTTAAACCTATCACGAGTTTATTAAAAGTACAAGGAGCTTTACCCGATTTTTGTGTAAATATTTTCGCGTGGCGACTTGCATCATTGATTCGACCCCTATTTGACCTTGGATTGTGGCCTTAAGACAGGTTTTGTTGCTGTAAACGATAAAAATAACCCAAACCTAAACAATAGGCGTAAATCATGTTTTAAGTTTAACAAATAATTGACAATTACAGATTTCACAGGGGTTAAAATTTAGTGAACTTTTACAAATAACGGTGGTTTGCAAATTTTTTTTCATGATCTTTACAAAAAGATACTTTTTGGCAAGCTCAATGCAAAGTGATAGAATTTTTGGAATCAGCACCTAGTATTACCTTAAAACATGATTTACGTCTATTTTGCGCCGTGTCAGTCTCGACCGGAAAAAAACTTTCAGTAAGACTTTAAGCAGAACTGATAGTTACATCCGGTAAATTTGGTTTATTTATACCAAATGTATCTCTAAAGGTGTACGTTTGTCTGGGGAAGTTCCGAAACGTGCTGATTTTTTCCCGCTATGCACGGTTGAAAAGAGGTTCAACTCGAAATAAAGACACCTATACTGATTTAATCGGAAATCACGTGACATTCGGCTCGATTGTTTCATTATCATGGCGTGCTTATAGGGTTGGTGCCATAAATTGTTTGCCAAAACCTTTTCTTTTCACGCAATAGGTCATGTCAGTGAACCACGTTTTTTTTTTCAAAATGAGATGTAAGTCGGGTACACTATGCACGGATCTGTAATGTATAGATTGATAATAAATTGAAAAGCCAAAAAGGTCGAGTAGATCGACATCATCTGGAGACGTTTCGATACGAGCTTGTATCATCTTCAGTTAATGTGACTCGGAAGCAATTTAAGCATCACTTATAAGAGATGGGACGCAATTGTTATCAGTCTGAGTTTCGAAAGTAGGAGCATAATTTAGCACCTCCAGGTATTAAACAGGTACACTCGAGTAGCCGCAATCTAAAAACGTCTGAAGCCCAACCGAGAACTTCGGGTTTGCCAAAATCAACCTTATGATCGGAATGTTGCAGAAGATGTCTGCAAACCTTTGATTTCTCATCGACCCTATGTTCTTTGACCCTCGTTAACAGGTTTCGGGTTTGGCCAATGTAAGAAGCGCCGCATGAACAACTTAATTTATACACGACACTAGATCGCTGCAAATGTTTCTTGGCGATCCATATAGCGTAATGGGTTTTCCTTGCATTGTTATGAAGGTGCTTTTTCGAGTCGGTGTTTATTATTAAAGAACTGCTCGATGCATCTGTCGAGAAATTCCAGCGGACATACGTTGCTTAGTAACAAAGTCCATGTGGATAACCTTGTAGGAGTTAGCGATCCTGTAAGCCCTCTTCAACAGAGAAAAAAAACAAATTGCGTTTATAAAGTAGAAGAGTAAATCTACACCATTTAGCGTAGAGACCTGTGTGCGTAGGTTTCCTAAATGTCGATGTTTGGGCTACTCCGCTGGTATTTTTCACTAAAACGTCTAGGAAACTGATCGTACTGTTGTGTTCTAGCTCCTTAATGAAGGATAGACTGGGGTGAATAGAGTTAATACAGTCAAAAAACACATCCAGTGATTCAACATTAAAAAATACCAAAAACATATCGTCAACGTAACGACACAGTAGCTCAGGCCTGTGATCGGGCTTAGTCTTGTCGATTGCCTTGTGTATTACGTGGTTCATCATGACGTCTGCCATCATCGGGGCTATGGGAAAGCCCTTTGCTACACCATATATTTGTTTGAAAAACTCACCATTGAACTGGAATGTAGTGTTCTTAGAGACCCAACATAAAAGCTTTTTGAGGCGACTCTTGTGGAGACCTTGAAAGTTGTTACTTCTTTGCTAAAAACGGAATAAAGGATTAGCTTGATGGTGTAATCAACTGGGATATTGGTAAAGAGGCTTTTGGCGTCAAAGGTCACCATGATTTTACCTGAAAATGACCTGTTTTGAACGAGAGACGTAAAAACGAACCTGTCTGCAAGGTTAGTAGGGTGCTGACGTATGTGATTAAACGATTTTGATAACCATATGGCACAGGCGTGGATGAAACTTCCAACGGATGCTAGTAAAGGCCTCAACGGTACTGAGGAATGTGAATGCCCTCAACGAAGAAGACCACCTAATACATCCAGTCGCCGCTTGCACTCCCAGCATGTACGGGCTACCCAAATTCCACAAACCTTCAGTACCGTTGAGGCCCTATTATTTCATCAGGCCATTTTCGCAAGGTCATCCGAAATTTTTAGTTGCACATTTGTGCACGACATCGAACGATAACTTCAGATTTATTATTGTTTAAGACAAAGATTTTCAAATTCGTCGCGACGCCCTGCGTCGTTTTACTTTCCCAAGGGCGCCGCATAGTAATTCTGTTTCTTATATAACGCTTATAGTTATTATTTTCTTCAACAAACAATAAATCGCCCTTCGTGTACGAAATTTAGTAAACATTTGTGAAAATCCTATTGATGGGTGTGTCGCCAGTCCAATAAAAATTTCCAAAGGCGTCGCAACAAAAACTGTTGAAAACCCCTGGTTGGATGTCCCGCAGTGACGTAATTTTGTTACGTCATCTCTAACATTTTTCACACCTTCCGGTGATAATTAGTTACGTTCCGGTACGAAAAATTATTCTACTTTGACCCCTGCTTTAACAAGCCTCTATAAACCTGAAAAAAAAATTGCTTTTAAACAATATTGTATTATTTGGGTCGTGTTTCCATCCAGATTTAATTAACAAATTGTGTCTTTATAATTTACAATATTTAAGGCCTAGTTTTTCGGCTTACCTCATAAAGCATACCGTACTTTATAGACAATAAAATTAGGAGGTCTATGTAATAAACTTGCCAGCAATCAAAGAGATATACACGCCACGTTTTAAAAGGTTTACATGTGCGCCCTTGGGTAAAAAAGGTTTAGAAACACTGCTCTACACATTCGTCTAAAGAACATCCGAAACGTGGTAAAGTTGTACATCTTGATTTGAAAGGTTCAACTCGAAATAATGACACCTTCTGATTTCAATCCGAAAATGCATGACATTCGACTTGATTGTTTCATGATCATGGCGCGCTTAAGGTTGGGGCATATCTAGGGTGCTGAATTTATCTTCTCACGCAATAGATCTTGTTAATGCACCACATCTTTTCCAAAAGGTTCTTATCAATTAATTTTATGCATTGCTAAACCATAAAACTTCTCTAATAATTGCCCAGGCTACTTATTATTTATGCATTATATATTTTTCTTAAAACATTTTGTTTTAATTGGGAACAGGGACTTTCAAAATGTTTCCTTTGAAGTAGTGAAAAGGTAAAGTATTTATAGTCTCAAGGACGTTCCGGTAAAAACATTATTGTTGGTAAGTCGTACAGGTAAAACGATGTATTTTTTACACTATAGGTCCGAAAACTTTTTTTTAGATGCATATTTTTGCACGACATCGAACGATAACTCAGGTTTCTTATTGTTTTGGACATCTCGCTCTGACGTAACATTGTGAAGTCATCTCTGAAATTTTTTCATGTGTTCCTGTGAGATCATGTTTTGCGTTTAGGTAAAAAATTATTCTAGTTTGACCCCTGCTTTAATAATCCTCTGTAAACCTTAAAGGAGTATAATTAATTGAAAATCCGTCCTTAAAAAGAGTAGTTTGTCTTTAAAAATTCATATATTAAAAACAATAAAATTACTTTTTTCAACACTACTCCATGCTACCATCAAAGTATCAGTTTTATAAAATAATATGGCTTAATTATGTTTGCAAAAAATACTAAGAAACCTATGTATTGTGTATTCGAAACATCTGAATTTTACAAAATCTTTTCGAGTTCGTTCGAAGCGTTTCATGTAATTTATTTGTATTATGCGCAGTTAACAACGGAAATATGCTCTACTTTCAAAACACGATTCGTAATAGCCTACAAACGTATACATATAATCGAAGCACGGATCAGAAACACCAACAGTATAATTACGCATGCTAAAAAAACAAAATACAGTCTATAAAGAGGTTACCTGTCGTCAACAGGGCGATGCAAACGCGACGTTGCGAAATGATATACTGTAAGGGGGCGGTGCGCAAATGAGAGCATCAGTTTGTGAACTGGTTGTCTCCGGCGGCAAATTAAAGCATGTCATTTCGAAAGTTTGCACAATTTTAACGAGAGCGATAAAAATTTCCCTTCGAACCAAACTCTGCCCGATACAGGAACGGGGACCCAGCGAAAAGGGTATAACTTTGTGCGATGTTTTTTTTAACTTTCCATTGGCGTCAATATGGCGGTGAGGGTCGAATTTGCTGGGATTCTTCCATACGTCCGGGTCCATGTGAACTCCATGCAGATTGGCCACTACCTTTAAAGCAATCCAAATCGTGTTAATTTCCTTAACAATCCAAATCGAGTTAATTTCCTTAACAATCCAAATCGAGTTAATTTCCCTAATAAAAGGCAATGTATGTGTTGGCGATTAACTAGTTAAGCAATTAGGCCCAAATAAAATGCACAATGTTGAAATCTAAATGTAATGAGAAGTGCTAAAAGAGTAAGTTCAATATTTACAACAAACTATATCCTCGCCATTTCAAGAAAATGGCGAAAATGACATCAAATTGAAAAAATTTTCTTTAGAATTTTCTTTCGCAATCAAAGTCAATCTTTTTGTAAGATATATTTTTCCAAAGTTAATAGGAATATAATTTTTAAAGTATACTTGTTAAAATTTTTTTTTCTAAAACCGCTTTATGTCGTTGTGTCTTACCGTCGTTCCTTTAGGAATGGTATATCCGTCTAATGTGCTTGTGGCAGTAGTCACGTGTTCAAATCCGAGCGGCACCAAGGTTTTGAATCGCATGACTTCAAGTATAAACGCTGATGTCAGTGGCATGTCTTGCTTTTTCGAAAATGCTGGCATACCGTTAGTACCTGTAATTTCAAGTTATAATATGGCTAATTATATGCCTGCAAATTGATTTAGGACGAGTTATAATCAGGGCTGCGGAGTCGGAGTAGGACTCGGGACTCTGGACTCGACGGAGTCGGTTTGTTTTGTCGGAGTCGGAATCGGGACTCGGGTAAGACCAGGTAAAACTACCCGAGTCCCGAGTCCGACGTGCGCATGCGCAGTATCAAATTTTAAAACTGTTAAGGCGGCAAAATGTAAGTTGTAAAAGTGTAATAGCAAATGGTGAAATATTTTTTTAACTATGTAATGGGGGGATCAATTATGGCATCAATATGAGTGGATTGCAAAAAATCCACCTTAATATAGTTGCGTAAATAGGAAAAATACAGGCTGTAGAGTAGGGCTACCATATTTCCAGCACCTTAAAAGAGGACATTTTCATGCCTGCAAGTAAAACGAAAGTAGAATTGTTACGTTTGAGAAAAACATACCACAATTATTGCATTCAGCTTCGAAAATAACACGTCCTTTTCTGAAACACGGATACCACTGGCGTAGCTCATCAGTAAACAGAATTTTCCTTTTCAGCATTATAATGTATAGCTTATATTTTGCTTTATTGTTGTCTAAATTTAAAGAAAGCGTTTGCTGAGAACCACCTGATGCCATAGACAAGTGGTTCTTAATCTTTTTCAGCCGTGTCCCCCTTGATAATTTTCCCATGCCTTGCTCTACGAAAAGCACTTCGGCATTTTTAATTAAATATCAATTAGACAACTTGAAAATAGAGGTCATCGGTCGCGCAAAGCGCGAAAGAAATTGGGTTTAAAAGAGACTTTGTCCTAAAAAAAGTTAACATCTAAGTAGAAAAGATTCGCGCAGAGAACGAAAATTTTTTGCCGTTTTAATGTTAAAGTTGGCAAAAACAGAGTTTGTACAGCGCTGTAGGAGTGGTGTACTACACAGCGAAACCATGTGATTCATTGCAAAAATGAAATATTAACTTAGAGCTAGCGCAAAAAAAAAAGTATGAGCAACTAACTCAAAAAGCAAAAAAAGCGAACATTTGGACATTTTTGAGCGTCCTCGGAGGACCATTCAGTTTTCTTGAGAAAAGAGGACAAATCCTCCTAGAAGAGGACATATGGTAGGCCTACTGTAGAGTCAGAGCTGGACTCGGGACTCGACAAAATCTTACATTTGGCCGGAGTCGGACTCGGGACTCGGGTTTATTTTTTTGGCCGGAATCGGACTCGGGAGTCGGACTCGGGTTTTTTTTAACCGACTCCACAGCCCTGGTTATAATACAACAACATGACATAACAAAGGACAAATGTGACATAGATCTATAATAGCTCTATAATAAAGAGTGGCATAGAGTTTTTGTCAACAATTGGTGACTTAATAAAATTTTAATAAAATATAACGTTTTTTGAATGTAATGCTTTGTGTTCACTATGTTTCAAGAGAATTGTTTAAAAAGTAAAGAGAAGGGAAATGCTTGTTTTGCGTTCCCAATTATGTTGGTTTTAAATTTGGTTGACCGCTGTGTTGATGTTGATTGTACATAAACAGCGCGTCTATTAACTCAGCACGCGGCAAAAAATATGAATTTATTATGCCAAGATAATTCGGGAATGATTTTTTGTATTTTGGCCTCCCATTCCTCTACTTGAAAAGCCCTTTGCCGCTTGTTCCTTTTTATCTTTTCTTCAGTTTTATAACAACTTGTGTTCGTATATAGATAGAACATCCTCTAGCGAACTAAACGAATTAGGTTTTTACTCAAGGGTTAGTTTAGATTTAATTCAACCGAGAGCTCCTTTGGCCGCATCAACTGTTTTTCCAATTTACAACGTTTAGGTTGTTAAATTGACACGACTTTAGTGTGGTTAGTTGATTAATAGGTCCAACTTTAATAACTTCCACACATAGTAAATCAAAACAAAGCGATTCACATAGATGAAACTTCCGATCCTGCTGTTAACTTTTGCCCGTTAAACGTAACGTTTTATTGTTATGTCAATGAATTTTTTTCTTCTTTATTTAACACTATCTTTTCCAACTGAGATTAGTTGGCACGATCGTATGAAACAACTCACCAAAAGTGTGAACCACTTCTTTGCGGATCGAATGTCGAAGTGTCGGATGGCGAATAAGCAGAAGCAAGCACCAGTTGAGAACGGAACTTGCTGATTCCAAACCCATCAGCCACATGTCGAAGCAGTAGCTCTCAATAACACCGTCCTTATAAAATATATTAGCCATAAGGTATATAGAATTTGTTCCTTTGGCATAGGGGAGGCCATATGCGGCTCTACAACCAGTTTTATCCGACTCTTACGTTCATGTTACACAATTAAATAAAATTACTTTAATTTTATTTGTTTGCCTGTTATAACATGACGTCATTGGTAACGAATCTAATCGCGACAAATTTTGTCCATAATATCGGGTATCGGTAAAGGCAGAAAATGTAAGTATCAGACATCTCAGTTGAAAAGCTTAAAAAGCGCTTTGAAAAACATCCTAACATTTTGCTGACTGATAAGGTAAGTTTATCATAAAAAATGATATTTTTTCGGTGAAATAATGTTCGGTTTAAGGGCAGGAATCTGCAGGGTTACTTTCAGGCAGCGATATTTGAACGTTTTTCACAACATCTCCAGAAATATCTTTCGTTTTGATTAATTCTTATAGTCCAGAGGTACCAACACGCGGCCCGCGAGTAACATGCGGCCCTTCAACCAGTTTTGCGCGGATGATACGTTCAGGTTGTATCTAATTTTTCAATATAATTTCGCCCGAAATCCTTTAAGTTTCCAATAGTTTTTTGAAAGTTCTGAGAATTTATTTGAAAGTTTTTAAATCCTGGTAGAAAATATACACTGTATTGTTCGTTGCATATATTATTAAACGAGACTTGTGTTACGGCATCATGATCTTACCAAGTCTTTGAACAAAACTACGGGATTCATCTCTACTCAAATCCTTTTCTTTTTCTGCAATCAAGTTTACAGACTATAAACGTTGACAGCGTGATGGTATTTATTCAAGAAGTCCTGCAGTTTGAATAAAAATGGCTAGATGTACAGCCTTACAATGCCTACATAATATTGCTATGGTGTAGCATATATAATAAATCCTTATAAGAAAAGATGGTTAGGAAGAAGCAGGGTAATATATAACTCTGCCCATGTGTAACCACCAACTGCTAGATTCCATGTGAAAGCTGAGGCTGTTTGTAGTTAACCAACTAAGCAATGCGCCTCTTGGTTTCTTACTTGTTGGTCATCCCTGTTTTAGTCAGTTACAAGAAAACTGTTACTTAACATAGCTGAACGTTTACGAACCGTGACTTCAGTCTTGTGATCTCCGCTCATCGTCTGCTCGCATATCAAAGCATCCACAAAAGTTTCGACCTTGTCCGACTTGTAATTCCCTTTCCGTTCGTTGACGATTTTTCCGATTTTGTCTACGAGTATAACACAGCTTATTTTTGCTTTTAATTTCGCCTGATAGTTCTGTTAAATGGAATATATTTTATTCACACATTGGTTAATTTATTATTTTAAATTTGCAGGTTATAGCTAACTTGGACAATAGGATTTATTTTAGCTTTCTAAAAATAAATTGGAACTAATATAGGATCATTTCAGTTTTTTAAAACTATATTAGAATTAAATCATTTTAGTTTTCTCAAATTAGATTAGAACAGAATTACTGAATTCCTAAAACCAAAGTATAAATTAGAATTTGAACTAGAATTACGTTTTTTCACAACAAATTTAGTTTAAATCGCAATTCATTCTAATCAGAATGTTAATTTAAAATATTCTTGTTCTACTTTTTAATAGGTTTTGTCTTTTAGGCTGAAAAATTGCCTACAAGTCGTTTCGACCAAAATATTTCGTTGAAATTCTTTGGTTTCGAAGCGACTAAAATTCCGTTGAACAAGGTAGCATTTTTGGTAAAATCGGAATTAGATAAGAACTAATTGGGGCACACAAGAAACTCAAATATTAGATTAGAATTAATTATCTAGTTATACGAGTTTGGACTACAGTTAACAGTTGGTCTTTATTTATACAATTTTGTTGGTTCAGTACAACTCGTTAAACAATCCAAAAAGTTTCAAATTAATTGAATCAATAAACGTGTTATTTGGTGTTTTCAATCTCAAATTTTAATATTACTTCCATATTAGTTTCAAAAAGGTTTGGTTTGAATTTTAACAACGGTATAGATTATCGCATTTGTTTTTTACTCCTCAAATGACCGAAAAAGAAAGGTAATACAAAATAATGCCGGAAGGACAATTTTGCAATTGATACAAGGCCTGACAGCAACATTAAATTCATGAAAGGGAAAGTGTTATTAATGTTGTAAAAAGCTGTGTTAGAAAACACGTCTACGATAAAACTGCTTTATACTGCTGTTGGCAATTACGGGCTAATCGGAAGCAAAAGCCCTAATACAACCACATTTGGTGGAGTGTTATCCTTCACGACGATTAAAGCGCCGCTTTGAAAAAAGACCCGGCCCAATTTTTATCTCCAGCGGGTATTTTTCAAAGCGCGTCAAAGCGTCGCCAATGTTTGCTTACCGAGTAAATAGGACTGACGTGTCCGGAGTCGGTTCACTGCACCGGAAAATGGTGGAATGTACGTCAGCGGAAAGCATGTCCGCACCGCCACCAGCAATGGCGTGTCTGTGGCGTTGGTTAACCTGCAACCAGTTATATTATCTTTGTAAATGGCATTTGTCTAATTCTAAATAAGGGAATCAGGTGGCACTGTATAAAGACAAATTTAATTCAACAAAATTTTTTTGGCGTATCTGTGGCGTTGGTTAACCAGCAACCAGTTATATTATGTTGGGTTGGTTCAGTTACCACGTAACCTTAGTGGACATCCTTACCTTAATGTTCTGCTAATTTTTAAAATGCTTAACCTTTATTTATTTCTACTAAAATTCCTTTTAAGCAGTTAAAATCTGTATATTGTCTATTTACGCAGTTTTCAATGTTTGCAAAGATGCACGAAAAATATATTTAATCTTGGAAAAAAAATCTACCACATTTTCATCGCCTCAAAAAAGTAGTTTTACCTTAAATAATGTACCATCTGTTTTCGGATGAATTAAATTATATTAAGCACAAGTAACAGCCGAAGGGGCAAGAAAAATATTCTTTACGATTAAAGTTAGCTGCTGGGAATGTTATTTTTTCTGTCCTTGAGATAAAGTTTTTCATTGCTTTCAGGGCAATTTTACTCAGGTTTTCGTACTTTTTGGTCAATAGGAATCGAAAAAAAATGGGAAAGAAAACAAATAGAACTCATTGGCGAGAAAAACATTTAGAACTCATACTGTTGCCGAAAAAAAATCATTTGACTTAATTAGGTCCTATACCGAAAAGTCAAACAAAACTATAATTATGTTTAAAAGATAAGCAAAAGAGTACAATACGTAAAGCGGTTGTTTTGGGCATTTTCAGTTTGCTCGAAGAACCATAATTTTATTTAAGGAAAATGAGGACATTCGGCAGCCTTCAACACAGTGTTTTTTTTTAACTTTTCGTGGATCGTGACGCACGTGGTCCCCTGACGTCACAAAATAAAGTCGCCAAAGTCATATTACTAATAACTATACAATTATAAGATTCCCGTGCCCCCTAACCCAAAATTAAGTGTTGCCCCATGGGCAACAGAGGGATGGGCAAACAGAGGGATTAATCCTGGATAAGTGTTTCGCTAGTTTAACTATAGCAAGAATGTCCTTTCCCTTGTTATCGTTGTCCGTGTAGACTGAAATGCAATACAACGAATGGAATATATATTACTAAGGGTCGTCCAGAGGGAACTTAACAAATTTATTCCTACCCAACACGACAGTAACCGTCACGTATTTAATACCCGGGCACAAACATGCCTTAAATCTAAAATTTCTGATATACACGATCATTTAACTAGATTAAAGGATACTAGGCAATTATTTTTACCTCGCACAAACACATCACTAAGGCAGAGATCACTTGGATATCAAGGACCAGTGGTATGGGGAAATATTCAACTTAAAATTAAATACAAAACTATTGCTCCAATTATTCTAACTTGCTATTTCACTACTCCAGTAATATTTGTTTTTTCTTTAGCAATATTATTTGATATAGTTTATTTCCTGGTATATGTGCATTTGTTGTTTTCGACTGCTTCATTTATTGGTGTCCTTTTCAGAGTCTTACTACGAACTAATTTAAAAACTTATAATAATTTAAATAATTAGTATTAATACGTTTAAATAATTCTTGCGTTTGCTAATATATATTGTGAAAGGGGGCACCTTGACTGGTAAACTTGTTGGTTGTATCGGTGCCTCCTGACATATTAAATAATCGTACTGCTTTTGTTGTTGTATCAACGTTATGTGCCGAAATAATAAAATTGAATTGAATTGAATTAAATCGTACTTATAATATTTAAAAAATTAGCATAAATAACATGTTGTCGGCGTAGATGATTTGTTATGTTATTTTCCGGTTTATAGCAAAAAGACTCCTATTGCTTCTCATATTTTGTCTTTTAGGATTCCGAAAAAGTTATACCTTATACGGGCTGCCCAAAATCTCGATGTCAAATGAAGCGTTTAGGATAATTCGGTAAAAAGCAAGACTTATACGTAAAGTTACCATACCGTGCTTATTTCTCAGATTTGTGCTAATTTTTGGGTGAAGTGTCTTAAAAAATTGTGATGTGCTTATTTCTTGTGTTCTTAGTTTGTTTTATTTTGGGATTTATTAGGCCTCACTACAGTTTTTATTGCATGGTTTCTTATATTTCCTTCGAATATTAAGTCATTAAATTTCGATAAAAATATTATACATGGCCCGCAATCGTAAATCCTAACAGATTAAAAAATGAACCTCAAACAAAAAGTGCATTTTTTGGGCAACAAATGCTTTTAGGAATATTTGTATTACGATGTTCCTACTTTCCAAATTCATATTCCTGATATGTTCCGAGTTATCAGTAGCATGTTTATTTTTTTGTTCATAGCAGATTACAACCCTGTTTATACGTTTACTTACAAGCCACCCATTGTTTCAACAATTTCAATTAGCTCTTCGTCGTCATAGCGGTAGCGCTTGCCGAATAACACTTGTGTGATGATGTTCCCTGTTAGCTTACGCAGCTCGTTCTACAAACAAACAAAACAGTTTAGGTCAACGTACAGGAAATATCAAACCTCTACACAACTACAGATCGCATTGTGGTAACGCTTTGGATGAATCTGTTTGGAATGTTTCACTTTCTTCGCACACGAAAGTAATTTTGTCAAAACCTGTTAATATTTATCGGTTTTATAGCAAGTTTATCCCTTTAACTGCGTTTCGAACTCAAAGCTTAGATTATTTGATCGCTATCTAAAAATTTTAAGTTTTAAAATCAATTAAAAAAAATAATTTTTTCCTAAAACCATAAAAATTTTTACACGTTTTTATAACAATTTATTAAATTAAAAAAAATAGAAATAATATTTATTTTGAAAAGTATAGGCGGCAGCATAATCCGCCGTTAGGTTTAAGAAGTAACGCAAAGTCAGTTTTGCTGTCGAACTATCTGTTTGCTGAGTCATATAGTGTGTTTGCTTCTCCGATTGTGTCACGTGTGAAGTCGCTGAACCCTGAGGCGACGTTAAAAGCGTCAGCAAATGCGAGCTCTGGCGAGCTATGAAAAACAGAGGTATTGGTTAAATACCGAAAACCCAAAGCCTTGTTTAAAGAGGTAAGGACTAAACACCAAAATACCCACAGCTTTGAGGTATCAAACACCTTAACAAACAATTGATCATAGTTGTCCGCTAAACAAGGTTGACGATTGCAAAACGTTTAGGTCGAGTTAAAAATATTGGGTACACTTGGGCAATTATTTGTTACCGCGGGCTGCAGAAGAAGCATAAAATGTGGTGGCAGGACGGGTAAAAAATATGATCTCAAATACACGCAATTTGACGTTGTACTATGACGCCAAAAAAAGTAAGCTTAAGGCCTGTTATTACGTAGGGAAGTTGTGCGCAAATGCGCAACTGAAGTCGATTTAAAGAAAAGGCGACAAAAAAGGCATCGCGCCTCGAAAAAATCGCGCTTATTTCGTTCAACATGCAACTTTAATTTAACTTTGGGATGTGACGCATTGAGCACAAATAAAATATGTGCATTCCCTGATTTGTTGGCATTGATCAAATGGTTGGGAGAATTAAACAAACAGCTCAAGGTTAAATACGTAAATAACACAACAACTTACATTGCCATTTTTGCTTTTTTAGGATTAAGGTTGCCGTTTTCTTATTTTTATTTGGTTGGCGAAATGTAAATCGGTAAGTTTCAGCTCATATGTATACGTTCGTATTTTTAAGACGGAATAATTTTGATCGAAGCGCAAAAAATCCTTTTATAAATATCAGGCCAAGTACAAGTATGAGGCTTTCACCGGCATAGAGAAACTTTACTATTGCAAATAGGTGCTCAAAGTCCTTTAAGACATGCCATTCTTTTAACGATTTACATCACTCGTTAACATCATAAACGATTCCTGATCACTTTAAAATGAATTTAGGGCACGAGTTGTGACGCAGAAATGACGAGGTTTATTCGTTGCAAAAACATGTGGCTTTTTAGCAATTAGGGGCGAACCGAAATTTTTAAATTGTGTTTCAGTGAAAATACGATATTTTTAAGTAAACTCACTGCTATTGAAATCGGCTGGCCGTTGTTGTCACGTATGAACTTTACAAATGCGGTCACCTCGCTTTCACAAATCGATTCCATTTTGGTCGAGCCCATGTCTCTGCAAAATAAAATCACGAAACGGTTATTGACATGATAGGTATGACGTAAATCGCCGAAAAAAGCATTTTTTTATGAAATGTTTGTCTGGTCATTTGCGGCAAAAATTAATGAATATAAGCCACAACTTACATTTATATCCCCCCTCAAAAATGTATATATATGTATTTATAGGAGACCAAAATATATACATAAGATAACGACCGACATCACCGTACTGGACAAATAACTATGATCGACTTTTATGTTTTAACCAAACGATACCGGCCCGGTAACTGTTTATTTGTATATGTTTGGGACAAGGCTATAATTTAAATTGATTGAAAATAAAATCTAAACAACATTCAGTCAACACTGGAAGCCATTGCAGATAAACCGAATCTGTCGATCAAAAGCAAGCAAGGCAAGCTAGAAAACAGCTAGCCTGTAGTGAGGTTCGAACTCATGACCTCCGACCATACAGGGACCGTCGCTGTACAAACTGAGATACACAGGCTCAGAGGGGAGGGAGTAGAAAAAACGTATGAGATCTTTTAATGCACATCTGTCTAAATACCTAGTTAATCATAAACTCTGATTTTACATATAACCTCTGCATGAGTCTAAACCCTGAAAGCGAAACAATTTGTATATTCAGTCAGCCATAAACTGAAAGCAAAGGACAACTTTACAAGTTAAAGTTCAAAATTTAATTGTGTTAAAGGAAAATATATACACTATGTTTGCTGTAAAATTTTGCACATATATCGACTGTAATTTACCGATACCGATATGTAGGTAGGAGTGAAATAACGGTAACCGAAACAGCGGTATATCTTTAAAATATAATACTTTTTGATTTTGATCGCAAGTTTTTAAATAACTTTGTTGTTTTATACCAGAAACAAGGAATCACTTTTCAGTAACTTGTTAAAAAATCTCTGATCTTGGTTTTACGCAAGTTTTTAAATAACTTTGTTGTTTTATATATACAAAAAAAAACAGTGAATTTATTTTCAGTAACTTGCTATATTAATATATTCCTGTAAGAAACGTCTGATGCTGGTTTCACTCGGATTTTTTATACTTTGAGTTTTCTTGTTGCTAAATTAATTATAGGCTTGCACTTACAGCTTTAAAAACTTCAGTCCAAAATGTTTCAAATAAGTGAAAGATCGACCGTCGTTTGCCACGATTCCCTTTTGGCCGTTCGGTAAAGTCATTATCGGAAGATGTCGTCTCCCAGAAAAATGCTTTCCTTGTTTGACAAACGCCTAAAAACAACTCCAATTTAAACGCGTACAAATAGCGTTAGAAAATAAAAGATTAGCTACTAACACTGTAACAATAATAGCAAGGTTTTTAAACTTGTTCTATTGTATTGTACCATTTGCATTCAATACCAAGTGCTGATATATCTTTCAGACTTTGCTTTGGTAATGAACGTCACTTACTTTTACGATGCAAACATATATATGTATTTAACTCGAATTAAAGGAGTTGAGAGACTTAACAATATTCATTTTTTTTTTCTTTACATAATAAACAACTTGAAAGTCCTGTTTTAGTTGCAAATGCGAGGAGATATATTTTAAATATAGAAAATCAGTTTGCCAGTGCTTATTATTTTACCCTATGCGAAACACAAAATCATATAAAAACAATGTAAAACCTAATGGAGCATTGCGTGTTATTTAAATATTTTGCAATGATTATACTGCCGTTTTTAAACCTGCGAAACAGCATCAAACGTATTCAGTATCACTGCGTCTTCCATTCCGAAACGAACAGACATTACTGGACCATATTTTTTGCTCCATTTCTGCAGGGTAGCTGACGTATTGTTGGTCAACCATGGCAGAACCCCAAGTGTAGGAATTCCTTTCGGTCCAGGCGGAAAGTTTTGATCTGATCGCTTCCACCAAAAACACAGCAACAAAATTGCCGTGATAATAAACCTAATATCGCTTTTCGCTAATTCCAGTACCAGTTTTATGAAAGCCATGCCGTTAAGTGTATAGCTGCTACAGAAATTTAATTAATGCATTATTGTCCGGCTGTTGTAATACTAAAACTTTTATGATCTTGTCTTGCTGTAACATTTATTATTGGGACAAGAGTACTTTTACTCTTGACCAAACAATCATGGGTTTATCATGCGTTAAAAGATACACAGTTACATACACATACATGTTCAACATCTGTGATCTACCCCCTCCTAAAGCTTCTTTTTGATAAAGGATTACGTACCATTAGTAGACCGGAATAACCGAATTAGTTCATCAATACAAACAAGGCAGGCTAGAAAAACACCTAGCCTGCCGTGAGATTCGAACTCACGACCTCTGGCCTTACCGGGACCTTCGCTCTAACAACTGATCTACACAGACTCAGAGGGGAGCGAGTTGAGAAACAACTGTACAACAATGGTTGCTACATTATGTTCATTCTTTCAGCACAAGAAACTTCACATTGAAGGGGATCTGTAGTACCACATCATTTAATGTATGATACACACAAATACGTGTGCAACAATTGTGATCTAGCCGTTCTAAGGCGCTTTTTGACCAACTTTTTTTGTACATCTTCGATTGTGCCACACCTAGCAATGTTTCTGTAGCAAACAATTTAGGGAGTTATAAGCAAACCCCTAAAATTTGAACAAAGATATAATTACAATTAGTAGTATTCCGTTTTCCGCTTGTAGCGGCAATTTTAACAAGGCTTGAAGATTCGCACGAATCATATGCTCCCTTTTAAATCTAGATTGCTTCGAGTTATATTGGGCGTCTGTTATTCTTAGAAACCTGCCCGCAGGCAAAACATTTTTGAAAAAATTGCGCATTATTTTATTCCAAATAATTTAACCTATTCGTAACAGTGACCTTACTATTGGCATAATATGTGCTATAATTATGTTTACTATGAAGAACATTTACTATATATTTAACTATACCAGGCCATTCTTCTGAACTATATTTTTTAAATGTTGCCTATTTAAACACAAAACATTTTCCCGCATTTACTGGCAATCTATAGGGACCGTGTACAGTATAGGTTGTGCCAAAATAAAACCGTGATTTCTGGAATGGCAATGAACTTATCCTTACAATCTAAAACTCACGCTGATACAATTCGTAATTGGTATGACCAACTTGAATGGTCAAAATTGGCGGACATAATTCCATTGCCAAACTATCGTTTAGCTAAATAAAACAACACGCATCAAACAACTTTCCCAAGATTTAAGAACCCCTCGTCTAGGGTTTAATATACACTATTTTAAACAGTAGTCTGACAAGTATCTAATTTGATTGCAAAACTTCCCATCACTTTTATCCACGTCTGCCAAGGCGTTGTTTATTATCATCTATCCACCGTGACGCGACAACATTACTCAGAGCACTCGTAAATGAGCGCCGAAACAACTGTGGTTGATATGATTCAACCGCAATATATATGCCGTGTTCAGCGGTTGTCCCTGCGTTCACCTACCCCTACCCCCCCCCCCCCCCCCCCCCCCAAAAAAAAAGGTTTAAAATAAAACAGTGCGCGCAATCTTATTTTATGCATTGCTCACTTTCTGCTCGATGTGTAGGTACCGTGTTAAAAATCGTGACTGAAAGATACCGGTAACAAAACATTGCGTGTAGCAGCCTAATGGGATCCACTCGAAATAGCCCATTTTAGTGAGATCAAATTGCGTGCCATTTAAGCCTGCAGTAAATTTTTTTAGCAGTGCGTAAAGGTTATAGAGTAAAACCTTTGCGGTCGATTTTTATATAAACCGCTTCGCTCTATATTGGGCGTGTGATTTTATGGTAAACGTGCCCTAAGGTCGTGCTTATAATTCAAATAATTTTTATACCCGACATTTTTAAAGGAATATCAAAATAGTCCTCGACATTAAAAAAATGTGGAAGTTTCCACCAAGTACGTCATAAAATGGCGAGGGAGAAGTTTGTTTTAGAGTAAAATCGTAAAAAGCGAAACTCTATCACGTTTTTTTATTTCGCATAAAATTTTGAGTGTCTGTTTTGCGAAGGGAACCATTACTTTAAAAGAATTAACACGTCACGATCGAGATGTAAATGCAGACCAAGCCTCTATACAACTATTCCTTTTGAATATCTGAGTCACGTGGATGGCCTTGTCTGCTAACGGAGACCTACATCATTCTAATCGCCACACACCCCAGTTTAGTGTATTTCTCATCGTTTCCTTCTTTCTGCCGTCTGACTGACCTTAATATATACACTTATAATTAAACATTTCCTCCTCACTATGTTAAAAATGAATAAAGAGTTATGCAAAAGGTTAAAAAAATCATACCTATTTTTGTATGGGCTTTGATATTCTTATTACAACTTTAAAAAGATTTATGCTATGTAACGGACAGTTTCGCATAGAGGGAAATATCAATTAATAAACATCTCTCGTATTGCTGCTTTGAATTGCAGAACAAAATTTGTGTACAGAACACCTTTAGTTATATTTTTTTAGGTTTTTTTGTGTTGCGTGAACTCAGTAATCAATTAACGCGCAAGTACGTGGCCATTCTTGGTCACAAAAAAACTTTCAAAAAAGTGTGTTCAATAAGACGAATATAGTGGGAATATGTCCCGTGCTTAAGTCGGTATCATTTTAAATGTTTCGAATATCTCTTTTAATTTTTAATTTGGTAAGTAGACAGGCACTCATTGTAAGTATATATGTACTGTCAAGACAGAATAAGGTATTCTTTCTACGTCTTATCTCAACCTCAAACCATTATGCCTCCATATGTTGAACAATTTATTCAAGACAAATTTTCGACAACATTGATCTGAAAAACCTATTATTTGAAAACCAGTAACAAACGCATCGCAATATGGGCTGCAAAGCCTACTTTGTAAATGTTTTGTATGTCTGTCCTGCTTGTAACCATAAGTAAGTTCTCGACAGCCCACCGGAAACCCACCAGTTTGCAACGCGTATTGTTTAAATCAGGGCTGCGAACTCGGGTAAAAATAACCCTAGTCTAGAAAACAAATGTGCCATTTCTTCAGTTCTGAGTTCAGCTCCGACTTTATAGCCTGTATTTCACTCATAATAATACTGTATTGAATAAATCACACAATTTTAATATTTACTTTCTTATGAAGGACAATGCATCAATTTTGGGGTTTGTAAACGCGACCCTTTTTGTTTCATTTTAAGTCACAATAATCCGAGATAAAGGGCTTGATTTAACAAATAAAAAAGCTGGTAAAAGTAGATCAGCTATCGCTAACATCAATCTATAGATTAACTGCGTTATTTCAGTAGTTAAGTATACTTAGACCTCCAGTATTCGACAGTAAGCGATAACTTCGAACTGCATTCCATAAACCAGGAGTGTCCAACTCAAACATACCCGGGTGCCAATTTTTATCTCATAACTTCTTCCCGTGCCAAAGTTTAGTAACTAATTCTTTGTGATATTAAAAGCGCCTTTTTTACAAATAATATAAACGGTTATTTGCATAAAAACATTTGTTGATTTAATCAAGCAAACCATTCATAATGCACCAAAATTGCTCTTTGTAATGGTTTGTTTACGCCAAACTAGTAAGATTAGCCTTAAGATTTGTAGTAGCAGTGCGCATTCCTACATCTAAGTGTCCGTCAATGAGCTGACTTTTGCTTCTTGTTTCTTCACACCAAGCTACATACCTATGTGAATGCTAGCCTCCACTACAGTATAATGTTATAATATAAAAAGTAATTGTTAGTTGTCGTAATTACCGCGAATGTTTTGTATTACGAATAAGCAATAGCAAATGGCTGACAAACAAAAATAGTATTTTTTGGGAATTGCGTGCCATTTTTTATTAGGTCGCGTGTCACATTTGGCACGCGTGCCACGTGTTGGACACCCCTGTCTTATACTAAAAAATCTTGCCACTAGCCCTGGCGGGCTTATGAGCAAACATTTACCCAAGGTTTTTTTTTTTCCGGATATCAGATCACAAAAACACCGTCGGTTAAACGGTTAACCGCTATCGACGTAGTACAATCCTACTCATATAAACTAAAACATGCCTAAAAATATTAAATATCTAGCGTTGCCCAGGTTATTTCACGCTATGTAAATTAATTACAGATGTAATATGTGCGATAATTTACAAAATCAACTGAAAATTTGCATGGTTAAACAAAATGAAACAACCCATCATACTGTTGCTTTCATCACCATAGCATATTGTTCTCGCGTAGGTTTAATAACGTGGTGGTAACACAAACGGCCTCCAACGCATATTGCCCTATAGTTGCACTACATGGATACACTTTCGGTAACTGGAAAAATTAACATCATACCAGTGTGGCTTTGCTAAGGTAATTCAACACGCAGCATTTTAACGTGACGAAAATATGATTTTTTCTTTAAAAGGCACAACTAACATATCAATTCGCAAATTCACTGATGCCGCTTTATCATTTCGCACTGCTTTGAAAACACTGAGCATAAAAGTCTTAACGCGATAATTTTAGTTTGATTTTTACGGTCAAGCAAAAGCTGGCTCAAACGGCAGACATGACCCTTAACCGGTTTGAAATAAAATTACTTCCTGTTAAAACCACTGCATTAAATGTTGTCAACTCCTAAACTGTGCTTGGTTCAACATACTACAATAACTTTTCAAATCAAAAAGTCTTAAATTATAACGCTGCACAACGTGGCGCTACATTGTTTAATAAATACAATTTCGTACCATGTGATGTTTTTTGCGCTTTCGTGTAGCCTATTGCAAAGGCACTAGATCCGGTCCAGCAAGCAATAAATTGCGGCCCTCGGCTTATTTACGGGAAAAATAAACCTTAACATGTTTTTATATATATTTTAAGATATTTTATTGAACACATTACTATTATTGTAAAGCATCCTCACCTATTCCTTCTCTTACCAGCTTGTCTAAACAAGGATATTCAAAGATTCTTTAAAAGGAATCACAGCGCATTTTACAACCTCTTAACGCTACATATAGCAAAATGAAAAAACGGAAAAATACTGTCCATTTCTTGCCGCATTTAAGGCGTCGGACAGCGCCGTACGCCGGGTGTCAAATATCGTTAACATCGGATTTGCATCTTCGACACTCAAGGAATTATCTTTAAAATAAATAATAATTAACTAAGTTAAAATGGCAATCTATTGGAGTATGTTATCTTGTTGTTCGCTAAATGACGATTTTGCCTCTGACTTTTTACCGTCGGTTATACATATAAGTCATACTTAATGGCTGTAATTCGTAGTATATGTATTTGAGATGACACAACCTGCCAAGACATTATCTATTTCTAATTGCCCACCCCTGCCTTTGAGCTTCCTCACAATAAGTGTAAGACTTATAAGGAAACGACCTGTGTGAAAGCGGCATCTAATCGATTGGCGTGGTATAAATTATTATCGCAATTATCTGAGTGTCTATAAAACATCAAGTTTAATTCTCCGCCTTTCTGGCTGACATTACTTTTAAGTTTGCTTTTACACAGTGTTTTGTTCAACGAAAAAAAAGTATGTAACCAAAAAAAAGGGTTGCGTGTTACCACACTACATTCAACGTATTCATTTAAACAATTAAAAAAAATTATTCATTTGAAAAATTAAAATTGCTTTGTATTAAAACCTCTGCAATAAACGCAGTATTTACCAGTTTAATTCTACAAGTAAAGAACTAACGCGTTCTGCCGGCGAGCTAAATCAATTAAAACTGCAATAGGCGCAATATTTTGAGAAGTCCGTGTAAATTTTTCGTGCAAATACAAAATGAACAGTTCATTATGGTTTGGGTTGTTCGTCACTGTTACATTTAACGTTGTAACATGTCCGTGTATATTTGCTAGTCTCACGAAAATGTGTTTGCCTCGCGGATTGACGATGACTATGAAAAACGTGTGTGGCAATGCATTCACTATAGTTTGACGAAATCGGACACCACAGTCAGACTGGGACAACTAGATTTATTTTAATTTTTGTAAAATTAGAATAGATTTAAAATTAAAGCATTTCGTTTTTCCAAATTTGATCAGAATTGTAATTAGATCATTTTATGTTTTCTCGAATTCGATTAGAATTAGAATTAGAATTATCGAATTCTTATAAAATTCGAATTTAAACTAGAATTTGAACTAGAAATACATTTGCTTATTTACAATCAATTTCATTTAAATCCATAAGTATTCTAATGAGAATGTGAATGGTCAATATATATTTGTTAATATTGATGTCTTTCATCATATCATATGCTTTTAAGACTGTGAAAATTTCTTTCCAACCAAAGAGTTTGACTTCAAATTCTTTGTTTTGACTAAGAGATCAAAAATGGCATTGGACAAAGTAGCATTTTTTGGATAAATCAGAATTAGATTAGAACTGGAATTAGAGCGCAAAAGCAATTCACGAATTAGATTAAAATTAGAATTGGCCGCATTTTGCTCTAATTCATTGAATTAGACAAATAGAATTATCTATTTGTCCAACTCTTGTCGCAGTTGCCCGTGACGTACGATTTTATTCAGAATGTAATGTGTGCCAAAGCCATTTCCTCACACAACGGAAACCGTATTACAGTAACACATGGGCAACTCGGCAAATTCGTTATTCCAAAAGGGAAAGCAGTAAGTCTCAAGGCCATAAAACGTGGCTTTTAAAATGGACACTAGTAACACTAGGAATGTTCTATTTTCGATACCGATTCGCGATTTATTGGCATCATCTGAACCGAAATCAAATAACGTCTTCACTATGTTCACGAATGTGAAATTTATCAACCTTACACTTGGATGTAAAGCGTTAGGAAGCGTATTTATCATTTTAATGTACTTTTCACGAAAATTTGCAAATTTGCCTTTAAAAATCAACAACACAATAAGTGCCTTCTTACTATACGTTGGAAATTAATAAAGAGTTATTCGAAACGTTCAAAATGCTTCCTACTTCTGTACGGGCGTTGATATTCCTATCCTACGTCTTATTGAAGATACTTTTATGAAAGTTTTTTTTTGTGGTCATCTATTTGCCCGTTCTAGTTACTGGGTTCGTGCAGCATAAATTTTAAAGTTTTCAGTATAAATACTCTAAAAACGTGATGAAATATCGCTTTCTACGAATTAAATCTATAACGAACTTCTTCCACGTCATTTTATGACACATTTGATAGAAAATACCACAATTTTGTAATATCGGGGGCTATTTTGATATTTGTTTAAAAATCTCTTTAAGTTATTAGCACTTTCTTCGGGCACGTTTACCGTAATAGCAGAAATCACACGCCCAATATAGCGCAACGTGGTTTATTTAAAAGGTTTTACTCTAACCTTTGCGCTTGTTAAAGATTTTTACTGTAGGGTTGACACTCAATTTGATCCCACCAAAATGGGCTATTTCGGTGAACCGCACTAGGCTGTTTACGCCGTATTTGTTAACGCTATCTTTTAGTCACGACTTTTAACACGACACCTACACATCGAGCACAAAGTGAGCAATGAATGAAATGGATTGCGTGCAGTGTTAAACGTTTAACACTGTTCTGGTGGGTAGGGGGTAGGTAAACGCAGGCACAACCACTGAACACGGCATATTATATATTGCGGTTGCATCATATCAACATCAGTTATTTCGGCGGCCTATACGTGTCGTATGAGTAATATTGTCGCGTAACGGTAGATATAAACAACGCCTTGGCAGATGTGGATAAATAGGATGGGTGATGTAATCAAATAAGATACTAGTCAGATTACTGTTTAGAATAGTGCAGTGGTCTCCAACCTGTGGGTTACGATGACGCCACACTAACAAACGTAAATGACGCGTAGGTGAGACAAGCTTTCATTTCTTCTACATAATGTTATTGTTTTGTTTCTCAAGAGCTGCCAAATCAATGTGGTCAACGTATCCCACTCTGTGCAATCAACGTACCCCACCCTGACTAATTATTATGTTATTGAAATACTCATTTTGTTTTCAACCACATGGCTTTGTGAAGCTGATGGATTCAGCGCAATGAGCACATATTTAAAACGAAACATCGTAAATCGCTTGGAAGTAATGCCTGACTTGCGGTTATGCTTATGCAAAGTGGGGACGCGTTTGCAAAAACTTGTGGAATACTGTGCAGGCGCAACCATCGCACTGAATGCAATTTACTGGCAAAACAAATGGAAATTTTTGTGAATGTTCGTTTGCTAAATTCAAATTTATATGTTAACTAAAACTTCCTAAAGGCAATCATTTTGGTACACATGTGTAGCCACAGTTCTCTGGAATTGTGTTTAATTTACGCATATTCGCTCGTGTTACTTTGTTCCAGCATTATTCGAAGTATTTTTATTCGTATCTGACACAAAATGAGGTCGCAATGTAAATTAAAAAGGCTGAAGACCACTGCAATAGTGTATATCAAACCCTATAGACGAGAGGATCTTAAATCTTGGGGCCGCACCCCCCTTGACACCAATTATCGAAACTTCCGCCCATCTATGCGAATAATATGATTTCAAGCCATAACGATCAGAATTAAACATGCAGTGTAGTTAAATAAATAAAAACATCCCACGGATAGTGCGATTTATTGTGAACCCTGCGAATTATGCGAAATGTTTAATAAGTGTGATTTTATTTAGCTAAACGTTAGTTTTTCAATGTAGTTATGTAAGACAGCATCGAAAAAAATGTTATTCACAATTACGAATTTTATGAAGCTGAGTTCTTTGCCATTCCAGAGAAGACGGTTTTATGTTGGCACAACTTATGCGATAAAAAACGATTTTCAAACGGTAAAAACGTACTAAGGTAGGGAAAACCATTAGCGCAAGGCGGCAAACTTTTTTTGAATTTATATAGTTTTGATTAAAAAAAATTGTTTACACTTTAGAGGAATTGCCTAATGCAATTCTTTCTGACAACACTGTAGTGTATAGTAAGTGTTCTGCCAATGATTAGGTCACTGTTACTAAATAAAAGAAAATAAAACAAAGGTTAATATCACTGGGATAAATAGATTTGGCGATAAGAATAAAATAATGTGTGTCAGTCGCTACTAGTTAAAAACGGATAAAAGGAATATTCTTATTTGCAACATATAATAGCAAACACCTCCCCAGTCCCTGGCCTTAAACAATACGTGGTGCGACACCAAATTAGTTCGCCGACGACTTTTTTTTCATTTTTTTGCCTACGGGCAGGTTTCTAAGAATGACAGACGCCCAATATAACTCGAAGCAATCTAGATTTAAAAGGTAGCATATGTTTCGTGCAAATCTACGAGGACTGTTAAAATTGCCGCTACAAGCGGAAAACGGAATACTACTAAATATTCTTTAAATCGCTGTTCATATTTAAAGGGTTTGCGTATACTCCCTGAATTGTTTGCTACAGAATAATTTACTAAGACGAAATCGTAGGATGACATCGAAGATGTATAAAAAAGTTAAACGTGACTTCAGACCGGCTAGGTCACAATTGTTTTACACGTGTGTGTGTGTATTATCTTAAACTGTTTATAAAAACAGATAAAAACAAAATCATATCTTAAAATTTAACAGAGATATATATTTCGCCTATAAGGCATCATCAGTTTAACTTTTCATCAGAGTGGTGTTATAGATCCCCTTTAATATAAAGCTGCTTTCATTTACAGAATGTATCAGGAATTGGCATTATTGTTGTTTCTCAACTCCCTTCTCTTTGAGCCTTTATAGCTCAGTTGCTAGAGCGACTGTCCCGGTATGGCCGAAAGTCGTGAGTTCGCGAACCTAACAGCAGGCTATTTGTTTTTTAGGTCTTCCTTGGTTGCAGTGATCAACAGATTCGGTTAATCCGCTTTGGCTTTCGGTGTACTAATGAACCGTAAGACGACATCGCTGATCAAAGAGCAACTTTACGAGGGGTGATCACAGTTGTTGAACACGTATGTATGTGTATCGTTTAATGCATGAGAAACGTCTTATTGCTTGATGCCCAAGAGCAACAGTTCTCTCCTCACATTGGTATTACAGTAAGACAAGAACGTAAAATTTTTATATTTATTACACCCAGACGATGATGCATTAAATAAACTTATTATTCAGCTATATACTTCAGCATGGCTTTCGTAGAACTGATACTGTAATGGCGAAAATCAATATTCGGTTAATTATCACGGCAATTTAGTTGCTGTGGTTTGGATCGAGGAGAACAGATCAAAATATTCCGCCTGGGCCGAATAGAATTCCTATACTCGGTGTCCTGCCATGGTTAACCAACAACACCTCAGCTACACTGCAGAAAGGGGGCAAAAAATATGGTCCTGTAATGTCTGTTCGTTTTGGAATGGTAGGCGCAGTGATTCGAAACACGTTTGATGCTGTTTCGCAGGTTTGAAAACAGCTGCTGAATCACTGCCTTAACATTTATGCAACTGAACAACACGCAATGTGTTCATCATCGTTGTAAATTATTTAATACACTTAAATAACATGCAATGACCTGATAAGTTTTATGGTTTTATAAGGTTTAGTGTTTCGTATATGTAAAAATAAGGTATATTAAAAACATACGCACTGGAAAACTAAATCTAAATGTTAAAAATATGTCTTCTCGCACTTGCAAGCGAATAACGACAATGACATTAAATTAAAGGAAATAATATTTACACTTTTCTGACATAACCAAGTTAAGTCATTTCATAAGATGTGAAAGAGAAAGTATTTCGCCCAAAAAGTTCTTTAGTCTTTTCATTCCTTTCGTACGAATTAAGGAATCGAAGATACCTTTGTGGAAAAATATATTTATGTTGACATCTTATAAAATGCCCGACGTTCATTACGACATAAAAGTGTAAAGCAGGGGGCAACTTTTCTATTCGACGGGCCCGATAAGTTCAATTGAATTACTTGGCGGCCCGAATTCGTACATCGATACATTAATCGTTTATTTATCTTATCCACGTATGCAAGAAATAAATCGTTTTTGTTGCACTCTTTAAACACGGCAGCACACTTCCTTGCACAGAACATATACTGTTTTCCTGCCGACTTGAGGGACAAAGTACTTATTGGGTATCCAATCCTTGTTAAACTCGCGACACTCCTTGTCAACTTTTCTTTTCTCCATTAGAAAATATTAATTGTAAATTGTAATCTAGTTTTAACCACAAGGATCTTAAAACACAAAGAAAACGAAGAAATAAAGAATAAAAATCACTATTATTTGACGTCGTACGCAAGTAGCGGGGATGGCATCAGACTGTAGTCGCGACCACATTATCATACAAAACCGGAAACTGTCTGCGGGCCGCTCAAAATCCATTCGCTGGTCCTATGTTCCCCGCCCCTGGTCTAAACAATATATCAGCACTTGGTATTCAATTTAAAGGGTACAATGTCACAAGTTTAAAAACCTTGACATTATTTTTCCAGTGTTAGGCGTTGATCTTCTATTTGCCAGCGCTATTGGTACGCGTTATAATTGGCGCTGTTTTGTAAGCGTTTGCCAAACAAGGAAATAAGTTTTCCGGGAGACGACATCTTCCTCTAATGACTTTACCGAACGGCCAAAAGGGAATTTTCGCGAACGGCGGTCGAACTTTTACATATTTGAAGCACTTTGGACTGACGTTTTTGAAGCTGTAAGTTCAAGTCTATAATAATTAATATAGCAACCAGAAAAAGTTTAAAAAACAGAGTAAAACCAGGATCAGACATTTCTTAAAGGAATATATTAATATAGAAAGTTAGTGAAAATAGAATAACTGTTTCTCATATAAAGCAACACAAATCTTAAAAAATTTCAATCGAATTTGAAATCTGTAGATGTACCGGTTTACAGATAAATGCAAGGCTGTTCTTATGTAAAGGTGATATGTAAAATTGGAGTTTATGATTAAATATTTATAATGTTTAGAGAAAAATACACACCCATACGTTTTCTCGTGTCGCTCCCCTCTGAGAACGACGGTACTGGTATGGCCGGAGGTCTTGAGTTCTAAGTTCGAACCTCACTGCAGGCTAGTGGCAACAGATTCGGGAACTCTGCCGTGAGATGGCTTCCAGTGTAGACTGAGTGTTTTTTGGTTTTATTTTTCATAATGTAAATTATTAAGTTCCGAGCATATAAAAAATAGCAGTTATCGGGTATCGGTTGGCGAAAACATAAAAGTCGACCATAGGTATCTCTCCAAAAAGGTGATGTCGACCGTTATCTAATCTTTACATTCTGGTCTTATTTAAATACTTGTATATAGATTTGGGGGGAGGAGATATACATGTTTTTGTCATATACATATACACATTTGGGGGTAGGTAATATAAATGCAAGGGGTGTCTTATAATTATAGAGTATCGCCACAAACGATTAGCACACATGAAGTTTAATAAAAAAGACGAATTTTAACAACGGTCAGCCGATTTAAATATCAGTAAGTCTACTTATTTTTTCTTATAACTGAAAGTATCTCATTTTTTTTAATTAGAGTAAAAAGAAATCTAAAAATATTTATTCCACACTGTGTGGTCATACAACTTTTATATTCATTTAGTTACTCTCCTAAATGCTAAAAAGCCACACATAGGAATCGTTTATGATGTTAATGAGTGATGTAAATCGCTAAAAGAATAGCATGTCTCATTCTTACTTTGTGCACCTATTAGCAATAGTAAAGTTTCTCCTTACCGGTAAAAAGCTTCATATTTGTACTTACCTCAATATCTGTAAATGCATTTTTTGCGCTTACTTATATATATATATTAGCTGAAACACACCGATTTACATTTCGTCAACCAAATTTAGTTAATGCCATGTTTGTCTTAATCCCGATTTCTACCGATGGCCATTGCAGCGTGGCCATTGTTTGGCATAAAAACGGAGCCTCAAAAAAAAAAAAAAAAAAAAAATGGCATTGTAAGTTGTTGTGTACAAATTTTTTACGTATTTTAACCCTGGGCTGTTGGTTTAATTCCCCCGACCACTTGATCAATGCCAACATATCAAAGAATGCGCATATATTTTATCTGTGCTCAATGCGTCACATCCTGCTGTAAATTTAAATTGCATGTTGAACGAAATAGCCGCGATTTTTTCGAGGCGCGATGCCTTTTTTGTCGCCTTTTTCTTTATTTTTAAATGGTTTTTTTGCGCTTCGATCAAAATTATTCCGTCTTAAAAATACGAACGTATACATATTAGCTGAAACCTACCAATTTACATTTCGCCAACCACAAAAAAAAAGAAGATGGCAACCTTAATCCTAAAAAAGCAAAAATGCCAGTGTAAGTTGTTGTGTGCAACATTTTTACGTATTTAACCTTGGGCTGTTGGTTTAGTGCCCCCAACCACTTGATCAATGCCAACATATCAAGGAATGCACATATATTTTATCTGTGATCAATGCGTCACCTCTAAATTTAAATTAAAGTTGTATTTTAAAGGAAACAGCCGCGATTTTTTTACTCTTCGCGCGATATCTTTTTTGCCGCATTTTCTTCGCCTTCAGTTGCGCAACTCCCAACGAAATAACAGGTCTTAAGCTTATTTGATTTTAGCGTCATAGTGTAACGTCATATTACGTGTATTTGATATCCTATTTTTTACCCCGGCCGGCCACAACATTTTATGTTTGTTATGCGGCCTGCGGTAAAAAATAATTGCCCACGTATAATTTCCAATGTATGTTACTTAACCTAAACATTTTACTGCAATCTTCTATGGGTAGTTTGTTGTGTAGCTGTGAATAAACTCTGGGTATTTTGGTGTTTAGCCTATATACCCCTGTAGATAAAACTATGGGTATTTTGGTATTTAACTAATGTCTCTGTAAATAAAGCTAAGAATATTTGACATTTCAATTGATTAAATAGCTTCGGTTATAAAAATGGGACAAAGCCTTATGGTCATTGCGAACAAATATCGTTATAAGGTTACAAATTAGCCAAAACATAGTATTTCACGTCTCACCAGAGCTGCATTTACCTGGCATGACCAAATAAATTACTCACGCCTCAGGGTTCAGCCAGTACTATGATATGTAAGCCGTAATCGTTGGTCAAAAAGCAGCTTCAGAAGGGCTATAGACTCCAGTTGTTAACAGACATATATGTGTACATATGTTTCATTGATATTTTTAAAAAAAATGCGTTATATTTTTAAAAATTCGTAAAAACATTTACGATTTAAAAAATATTGAAACTATTTTTTTTAATTTAATTTATAACTAAAGTTAGTTTTTAAATATGTGTAAAAAAGTTTACGATTTAAAAATAACTAAAATTTTTTTTTGTAATTTGTTTATAAGCTAATTTTTTTTTAATTTCTTGAAAGCGAATAAACTTAAACCCTAAACCTATAATTAACCTAAGTTTTAATATGTAAACGCAGTCGAAGGGACTTCATCCTACAATACTGGAATAATTTAACAGATTTCGACAAAATCACTTTCGTGTACTAAGAAAGTGAAACATATCAAATCAATCTATCCAAACCGCTTACACAATGCGATCTGTAGTTGTGTAGAGGGTGTGATATTTCCCGTACATGGACCTCAACTGTTTCGTTTGTTTGCAGAACGAGTTAATCTAACAGGAAACATCATCACTAGGGCCCGCAAAAGTCAATAAAGTTAAAATTTTTTAAGGACCTCGTATGTCTACTAATCAAAGAATAAAGTTGTTTTCAGCACCTAGGGGACTGTTTCTAAGAAGTTTATAGGTTAAAATAAAGTTAAAATTTACAATAAAGTTAAAATTTTTTAATAAAGTCAAAATTTGTCAAATTCTGTTTTTTGCCAACTTTTTTGTGTTTCTTGAGAGTAATTTTTGTAAAAATCGTCGTGGAAGCATTGTAAATCAGGAACTGCGACACAACTAAACCATATTAAGCCATAAAAGCAGGAAAAATGTCACAATTCCCACTTGGATCAGCAGTAACTTTTATCGCAAATTGCCATTTTTTTTATTTATTGTTACGTATTTAAATAATTCTTATAAAATACTTTATCTTCATAAACGCGGTCTTTTCGAAGATCAACAGTTTGGATTTTAGGAATAAACTACTGACATTTTATAATACAAAAATGCCTAAGCAAGCTAAATCTATCGCCAAAAAACCGACGCACTTTTTATAATTCATAAAACACCTTGACTTTGCGACAAAATGTTACGTTTGGGTCTGAAATCGACAAAATATTATGTTTTTGAGTAACTGGCATCAATTCGAGGAAGAACTGTGGCCTCTAGAAGCAAGCAATTTCGTTAGGTTAAAATAAAGTTCAAATTTATTAAAAATAAAGTTAAAAAAATTTTTTTTAGGTTAAAATAAAAATGGCCCTAATCATCACACAAGTGTTATTCGGCAAGCGCTACCGCTTTGACGACGAGCAGCTAATTGGAATTGTTGAAACGACGGGTGGCTTGTAAGTAAACATATAGGCAGGGTTGCAATCTACTATGAACAAAAAAATAAACACGCTACTGATAACTCAAAAAAAAAAATAAACACGCTACTGATAGAATCGGTATATGGAGGGTTGGGGACATCGTAATACAAATAATCCTAAAAGCACTTGTTGTTCTCCGAATGCAGCTGAACTCAGGTTGAAACCTAAAATAAATGAAAAGTGCGTATAAGCAACATACAGATTTTAACTATTTAAAAGAAATTTTAGGGGAAATACATAACGTCTAAGCAGCGTAAAGATTAGCAGAACGTTAAGGTAATGATGTATATTATAGTTACATTAAGGTTACGGTGTAACTGAATCAAACCAACATAGTATAACTGGTTGCAGGTTAACCAACGCCACAGACTAACCAAAAAAAATTGTATTGAATTAAATATGTCTTTAACAGTTCCACCTGATTCCTCTATTCAGAATTAGACAAATACGGTATTTTACAAGTTAACAACATAACTGGTTGCAGGTTAACCAACGCCACAGACATGCCATTGCTGGTTGCGGTGCGGACTAGGTTTTCTGGTTTCCGGTGACGTACATTCCGCCATTTTCCGGTGCAGTGAACCGACTCCGGACACGTCAGTCCTATTTACTCGGTAAGCAAACATTTGCGACGTTTGACGCACATTGAAAAATACCCGCTGGAGATAAGATCGGGCCGTTTTTTTTTAAAGTGGCGCTTTAATCGTCTTGAAGGATAACACGCCACCAAATGTGGTTGTATTAGGGCTTTTTCTTCCGATTAGCCCGTAATTGCTATCAGCAGTATAAAGCAGTTTTATCCTGGACTTGTTTTCCACCTGGTAAGGTACGAACACAGCTGTTTTTTAACGTTCATTGAACTTTCCTTTTATTGAATATACTGTTGCTGTCAGCCATTGTATCAATTGTAAAATTGTTCTGCCGGCAATGTTTGTAACTTTCCGTTTAAACTAGAAAAAGATAAAGGATTTGCGAATTCGGCCTTTTTGGTTCTTTTATAAATTACACACAATGCGGACAAGTACTGTAATCTATACCCTTGTTAACTAAATCTCTTTGAGACAGATATGGAAGGAATATTCAGAGTTTAGAGTTAAAATGCCAACCCTAAATAGCACGTTTATTGATGGTCCTATATTCACTGTTTTTAATAAATTGTACTGAACAAACAAAATTGTATACTGCAAAATACTGTATACTTAAATACGAAATGTTATTTGTGTACTATAGCCCAGACTTGTACAACAAGATAATTAATTTTAACAACTAATTCTTGTCTTTTGTAGTATAGATTGTGTACTATAGATTGTATTTTTTGAATAATACAATAAACCAATGTGTGATTGAAAAAAGCATTTAATTTAACACAACTATCAGGCGACATTAAAAGAAACAATGAGCTGTGTTATACGCGTAATAAAAATCCGAAAATTTGTCAAAGAACGGAAAAGGAATTACAAGTCAAAATCGAAACTTTTGTGGATGCTCTGATTTGCGAGAAGACGATAAGCGGAGATTTAATTACTGAAGTCACAGTTAGTACACGTTTAGCTATGTTATGTATAGTGATATTTTTCTTACAACTGACTGTGATAAGAGTGGCCAAGAAAGTAAGAAACCACGAGCAGCATTTGTTACCTGGGTAACCGCAAAGAGCCACAGCTTTCACATGGGCAGAGATAAGTATCGCCTGTTTCTTCTTCCCTAACTTTACCAAGCTAGATTTATTATAAATGCTACATAAAAGCAATACTATGAAGATTAATTCAGTATAGAATCGAACGATACTACCATTTGGCATCGAGTATTGACGTGCTAAGGCAGTGGTTCTTAAACTTTTCCCTTGCTGCAACTCTTTCAAATCATCAACCAATTCTCGCACGATCTACAAAATTGCAAAAATGACAAAACGATTAATTTTTTTTTTAAACAAGTAAACATAATAACAAAACGTGAGTTAAAATCTAACTGAGAAAAGAAATAAATTACAGTAATACATTTTCTGTGTCTGATTCAGTATCCCCGCACCTCCTTGGAGCTGTTCTCATACACCTGTTTATGAAACAATGTGCCAAGTGAACAAATTCAATATAACATATGACTGATGCATTTTTTAAGAACGGTGTTATTGAGAGCTACTGCTTCGACATGTGGCTGATGCCCGGCTGATGGGTTTGGAATCTGCAAGTTCCCTTCTCAACTGACGCTTGCTTCTGCTTCTGCGTATTCGCCTTCCGACATTTGATCCGCAAAGAAGTGGTTGACACTGTGGTGAGTTGTTACATACGATCGTGCCAACTAATTTCAGTTGGAAAGGATAATGGTGAAGTTATGAAGCAAAAATATGCACTGACATTATAAAACGTAACACTTAATTGGTAAAAATTAACAGCATAGGAAGTTTTATTCATGTGAATAGTTATGTTTAGATTTACTTTTTGTGGCTGGTAGTTATTATTTAACCTAATAATCGTATTTAAGATGTGTCAATTTAATAACTGAAGTGTTGTAAAATGGAGAAAGAGTTGCTGCGGCCAAAGGAACTCTCGGTTGAGGCAAATCTAAACAAATCCTTGAGTAAAAACCCTAAACGTTTAGATAGAGCAGGGTTCTCAAAGTTCATTCCTTACGAGCCCAAACACTGTCAATTCCGTTACTTTCGAATGTTACCGGAAAAAATTTGATAAAATCTGTGCCAATAAGTCAAGACTTGTTACCATATTAGGATGCATTAATTGTCCAAAAGTTAAGTTTGTTGAAATGTATGACGTAAAGGTTTGTCACGCTTTGTGACGTCATTTAAGATGATCACGACTTGCCCCCTAGAAAAAACATTGATCTGCCCTGGTCTCCTGCTAACTCTGCCTTAAAATACTGGTTCTCGCCAAAAAAAATAGTTGCTCAGGAGAAAGAGAGAACAGTGAACAGTGGTTCTGGCTATAACTATTTTTAACTGCTTTAAAAGGAAATAATGTATAACAATTCAACTAAAATATAAAGCATCTTAATTTTTTTGCAACATCCTAATTTATAACAACACAATTAGAACAAATCGTTTAAGAAAACAATACGGTAGTTTTCCTTCTGTTAAATTAAAAATATTTTTTGTGAATTTAATATCAAAACAATTATGATTCGTGCAGTGAATAATTAAAAATTGCTTATTTTAACTAACACAAAGCTTTTTTTAACAGATAACGTTTAAGGCAAAGCATAAATAATAAGTTGTCAAAACAATAGTTAGCACTAATTTAATGTTTAAGCAATGCATAAAATTCTTTACATCTGGCAATGCATGAAACCTACTTACATGTCATCTTAAAAACAACGTGGTTCACTGACATGACCTATTGCGTGAGAAGAAAAATTTCAGCAAACTTTCTATGCCACGAACCCTAAGCGCGCCATGATCATGAAACAACCAAGATTTCCGATTAAAATCAGTAGGTGTCATTATTTCGAGTTGAACCTCTTTTCAACCGTGCATAGTGAGCGGGAAAATTTACCACGGTTGGGAACTTCCCTATAAGCAAACGTGCACCTTTAGAGATGCATTGGGTGAAAATGAACCAAAGTAACCGGATGGAACTATCAGTTCTCCTTAATGTCTTACTGCAAAGAGTTTCTTGTCCGTTTGAGACTAACACGGCGCAAAACTCGACAGGTTCGGGTTATTTTTATCGCTTACAGCGCGAAAACCTGCCTTAAGGCCGCAATACAAGGTCAAATTGGGGTCAAATCGTGACGCAAGTAGCCACGCGAAAATATTTGTATAAAAATCGCGCGAAGCTCTTGTCTGTTTAATAAACTCGCGATAAGTTACCAAACTGCATGGAAATCCCGCTTAGGGCCGCAGCTACAAAAAGGCGAGCACAAAGGGAATTGGAATCACTTCGATGTGAACCTTCGTGTGTTAACCTACAAGTCTCTAGTTGTTCTGCGACTTTGCGTATTCTGTTAAATGGCGGAATTGGCTTTATGCCTAAAAGCTTAATTAATAACTGTGAGGAATTGCAATCAATTTAAAGTGAACCTTCGTGTGTTAAGCTAAATGTCTTTATTGTTGTTCAGCCAATTGGCCATTTGTTTTAAAATGGTGTAATTGGCTTTATGGTTATGCGGGTGATACGTAATAATTGCGAAAGGAAAATATTTTGTAATTTTAAGCAAAACTGTTGTTTTTCGTGAACAATAAATAGATTTATAGAAGGTTAGTTTAAACGCTCTGAGTCGAGCCAAATTGGTAACTACATGTCCATGTAGGACGGAAGGAAATAATTAAAATAAACTAAACTTGTTCGAATTTGGTGTATACATCTGGTGCTTAAAAATGTCCCGCTGTACTGGTGCAACATTTCGTTTAAATTTAAAAATAATTGCATTGGGCGACAGTTATATAAAGACATAGCTTTACGTTTAAAAGGCAAAAAGATTCGTTAAATTTGTTTAAAACAACCTTGCTGATTAAAGTTTCGTGAATTTAGCTACTGGACTATGAATCTCAAAGGCGACCCACATTAACGGATGCTTAAAAAAAATTGGTATCAAAACGTCGTCGATTTGCTCGAATTTTTGGCTTTGAAATTCATTAACAAGTTTTGCGAAGTTCTGTACGAATCTCTTAAAGTTGAAAAATATTGCATAAAATTGTGCCAGACAGAAATACAACAGTGCTGGTTATATAACGATTAATATGGCAAATTCTAAAATATAATGGCGCAAATAGGTTTGTATTTCGCCACACCAATAGCAAAATAAACAAATAGCAGGCTAAATGTGTTGTACCTCAAAAATGAAAACATTGGAAAAAAAATGCAAATCTGATGTAACCAGTCTCGTTTTAGATTAAACGTATTAAATTTAAACAAAATAAGCAAAAAATAACGGAAAAATCTTTTTTCTGTAGAAGCAAAGTCGGCTGCTAAAATGTCGCACCAAATCATAGTGGACGTGGTGAGAGATCAATGGAAACTGATATTTTCCATCGGACTTCTGATGTGGTTTTGGTGGCAGCGAACCTGTCGCAACTTCCCCCCTGGGCCGAGGGGAATCCCGCTGCTCGGGGTTCTCCCCTGGATGAGAAACAACACGGCGGCTTGCATCAAGAAGTGGAGCGAGAAGTACGGCTCGGTGATGTCGGTTCGATTCGGAATGGAAGACGTGGTGGTGCTCAATAACCACGACGCAGTCACCCAGGTTTGAAAAGGCGATTTCGCTTTAATATAAAATATAACTTTCGCTTTGTTTTCATAAGATTTGAAGCGACTTTACCACTGCTGTTGGCATTAACGATTGCCAAAAAATACAGAAATAGACGAGTCGATATCTAAAAATATATATGCTGTTGCTGCCAGGCAAAATAATTTACAATAAACTAGTACCGGAACAGCTTTTTTTAGAATGTTGATATTAAATATATAGTTGTTGCCAGATATTGTAATAATTATAAAGTTGTTCTACCAACATACGTTTTTGTATTAAATGTGCCAACGGTTCGATGAGCTATATAGGTCATCTTGGTCACTGCAATGAAGCTGCAACTCAGCTAAATATAGATACAGTAGTCAAACAATAACGAAAAATACAAAGGACCGCGTCAGTGACTTTCTTTTTTCGACTGAATGTTTAAGATCAATATATTTTCGTATAAAATATCTCAGGCCATACAGTTTTCATGGTATTTTTCGTTAAGTATTTCGCCGAGTTTTAAGTTTATTAGTTAAATGTAGATTACCTTATTAGGGCATCAGAACGTTACCTGTTTAAATCATCGGATGGTATGGATTTTATATTTCAAAAGATAAAATTTGTTTGATATAAAACTGCCGTGCAGATGTAAGTATTTGGCCAAATTTTCAAAATGCTTAAATGGGTTCTGGTGAGTAGTATGTTCGATCTGTCTGAAAAAACAGCCATTCTATACGACCATAGCACAATATTTTTCGTCAATTTAAAAAATCGTCTTACGGCTGATTAAGCTTTTGTTGCTTTCGACTTTCTTTTAACACAATTATGTGAGAAAGTTTTTTAACATTTTATTACTGAAAAATAACGGAGTATGTAGCTTTTAGCGTTTTAACAATTGTACATCACTTACAGGCCTTTGTAAAACAAGCGAAAATCTATTCGGGCCGAAGGCAAATCCCTAAACTTGGTTTGGTTAAAGGACTGGTGACCAATGACACCCAATCGTTCACACCTCTGAAGCATTTCGGATTGAAATTTCTCAAGTTGTAAGTCGAACTAATGTAAATGTTGATGTAAACGCAGATTTTTAGATTATGTATGTTAAGCAGCCAATTTCAATTAATGTAGGGTAAGCTGTTTCACATTACAAAACATGCCTATGAACTTATTCAAATGAGGTTGAAATGATATTTCTCTATATTATTGGATATGAATCAGGAATTAAAACGCAACTATAACGGGCTGTCATAAAATAAGTAGTCTTAATAAATAATAGGTTGTTATGTGCTCTTCGCCTGAATCTGAATGTAAATATTTTAAAAAATTGGGCAACATAGCACTTGTGCGAAACCAAAATGCCTTTATTTGATTTCATATTGGACCTTGTATATTTCAACAGGGGAGACATGACCACCGTGATATCTGAACTCCACTAAATCGAAACTAAAACAAACTGCCATTGAATTTAAGGAGCATACCGTCAGGTCGCTTATAGATTTATTGTACATTCACATAATTCAGCATAGTTCGCAAACACGTCTCACAAGTAAGGCATGCATCTGTTGACTGTAGTGCAGTAGAAAGGACACTTTGACTAACGTTGCATTCAAAGCGAATGCGTTGAGGATTAAAACTGGCCAGTTAACTAGCAGGATGCAGCGCACAGGAAACACGCCAGAAAGACTTTAGCAGACTTTAGCACACGCACAATAAACACAGTACTGTTAATAACAAATACAGACGCTGATTCGCTACACCATCCGCCTTCCCCCAGGAACACAAAAAAAGTTCCTAGCAGTTCGTTGAGCCGCGCTTCTTCTTTCAAATCTTCCCAGGATCCGATCAGAAGTCGACCAACAAACGCAGAACGTCGGACATTTGTGCAATATGGAAACAGCACGTGTTGGGAACCGTGGTGTTCAATAGAGCGAAGACGGTTCATGAATTCCTTGTCTTGGCGGCCCACGAACAACTCCAGGGGTAGCTGGTTGTACGACACGATGTAACGTCTGAAATGGTACTTGAAAGGCACAATAAACAACAATGCAAAACACTTTTGAATAGCCTATAATGCAGAAAATGATCGTCTTAAAACGCAATTCTAATTTCAAATCGCAAAACTGAAGTTAGTTGCTTAGAGTCTTTTGCTCTAGAATACCAATTAAAAGGGGCAAGGTGCTAATCTCAAAAACGCGAAAACAAATTACATCGCCTAGTCCACATTAGATGGGTTCCCTAAAGCAGACATAATAACCTTGGCGCAAAAGGTTATTCTAGAAAGTTACTCTCTGCATGCTAGTAACTTCATGTGGGCTATATGACGGTTATCTCACACCGTCTGAAAGGTAAATGAGGCATCAAAGGCCTTAGCAATCATGGGTTTATAATACCCAGAGCATTTTCGCTTGCAGTCACAAAATGAGATAAATCTCGCGTTATGTTGGGAATTGGCAACAAGGTTTGGCCTTCTGCTCTGTTTTCCTTCTTATAAATCATAACGGTTAAGTGACGCAGGAATTTCAGACAAAGTGATCAGGTTATTTTGGGTGAGATATAAAACATCAATCACCATAACACGTGACCAGAGACAATAGCCGCAGTGGCTTTGACACTTTAAAAGTAACGACTTCTGTAAGTGCTGGTTGAGATAGAATCTATCCGTTTATTGGTTTTGAGATTAGGCCTAGTTATCACGAGAGGTGTTCAACCTCGATCGTAATATTTTCACCTTTAAAACTTTACCAAAAAAGGGCCATAATTTCGCAACAATAACTATAACAGTCTTGCGTAACCACTAATTTAAAGCGTCAAACGATTTTTCTCTGCATTACGGCTAATCAAATATCAATTTAACAAGCAATAACGCTGGCATAAACTAGTCAACAAACGTTTCAACAAATCATAACTGATCGGCGTAGCTTAAAAATACTTACAAGCGAAAAACTGCGCTAGCAAACCAAATGAATACATACTTTCTATGCAACCTGACAGTATGCATAAAATTTAAATCAGAAGGGTTTAATTGCGTGTTCATATCACGTCGGGCTCACCAATGTATATTTCAACAGGTGAGACATGACCACCGTGCTATCTGACTCCACTAAATCGAAACTAAAACAAACTGCCATTGTAATTTAAGGAGCATACTGTCAGGTCGCTTATAGATTTATTGTACATTCACATAATTCAGCATAGTTCGCAAACACGTCTCACAAGTAAGGCATGCATCTGTTGACTGTAGTGCAGTAGAAAAGGACACTTTGACTAACGTTGCATTCAAAGCGAATGCGTTGAGGATTAAAACTGGCCAGTTAACTAGCAGGATGCAGCGCACAGGAAACACGCCAGAAAGACTTTAGCAGACTTTAGCACACGCACAATAAACACAGTACTGTAAATAACAAATACAGACGCTGATTCGCTACAACCTAAACATATTTGCAAATTGATCGATATAATGACATTTAGATTCGTTTTGCAATACCGGCCTAAATTAGACAAAACAAATAGTTTTTAATAGCTTAAGAAGCGCACCGCTTTGAACAACAGTCAGTTAGTAAGGTCTAAAACTTTTAGTGTAAATAAGCATTTTCATCCGTTTATCTATACAAATGGCGAAATGCATATTTCTATCAAAAGTTTTAGATCTTGCTAAATGATTGTTGTTCAAAGGGATGCGCTTCTCAAGCTATTAAAAACTTTTAGAACTTTTATCGTCGGCATTATGTTTTCTGTTGAAGGGCAAGATTCTGTTGTGGTAACCATATAAGAACATGTCATTTTGAGACATTGACTCATAGAAAATCATACTTACCTGGTTGTGGCGTACCGGCCATAAATAGTTCTTTTATTGGACTGTTTCGGCTTACGTATAAAGAAGGCAACCAATTTTGCAGAAACATGGGCACAACTGAAATCGAAAAGATCTGCAACGAAGAAGCAAATTCATTCGTCAACCATCTGAAGCAAAAAGACGGAGAAATGGTGTCAATCGGGGTAAGCATTTTTTTGATATATTTTGTATCTCAGTGCAAAGGATAACGTAAAGCGGTTATTCAAGCCGCTAGTATCAAACTGTATTCAATCGAATAGCATAAAGTAGAATGAAATTGCAAAACGTCGATATCGTTCGGTTGGGGTGTCGGTAAGATAGGAAAATGTACTTCCTAACGCTACACCATAATTATTATAAAAAATGTGGATTATTAAATGCATGAAAAGTTATATATCCCCGTAGTAAATTAGTGATTCAATTAAATACCCTGTTTAAAATAATTTATTGGATGCAAAAAAAGAGAATTGTGTTTCAACAAGAAATGATTCACTATATAGTCTTTTTAATGTTGAATAATTCATGAAATAACAATTTTGAAGCATAATGGTTGAAAGTTGTATTAAGACGTACTAAGAATCAAAGCCCATACAGAAGTAGATTAAATTTAAAGTTTCGAATAAAATACAATTACTTAAATATTGTCTTCCATTAAATCAAAACTTTAGTTGAAACACAATTTTCGTATGTATCTAGTAGTACAAGTGACAAACTAAGTGACGACGTGGGCCAATTAGAGAGCTGCTGATTACGTCTATTTTCTATAAGATCCGTTGTTTTATTCAGGACGAACTTGTGAAACTCACGGGAAACATTAGCACCCAAGTTCTCTTCGGCAAACGCTTCCAATATGACAACAAGGAACTTGGCAAGATTGCACATATGATGGGAGGAATGTAGGTCACCTTTTTATAATAATAAAATAATCAAACTTAAAATAGAAAAACACTGTCGGATTAATCGCATATGTATTCGCAAAATTATTTTTTGTTTTAATAAAATGTATAATACACCTAGGATAAGAAAAGGGAAGGGGCTTTTGAACCCGACAGCAAGGTAGTTCAAATCGACATACAATCACTAACGGGTGCAAGCGTAATAGAGCGATCCGGTCAAAAAGCCTACAGGAATTTTCTGAGGTTATTTGCCCGGCTAACAATTTAATTTAAATCGACTTCCGAAAAAAATCAACAAAATATGCAAAACTCGGAAAACCACGAACCAAACCCAAACGCTAACCCAAACCATAATTCAAAAAATAAATAATCACGTATTGGTGAAGGTGTAAAAGCGCGATCCTGTCAAATAGCCACTTTCTATAAAAATCGTTCTCAATGAAAAACAATTGATCCCAGATTTTAAACCTCGCTTCTTTTCGACACAGTTCATTAAATCTTTCTTTTTTTAGGTTAACAAACGACAAAGACATGACCCTGGTTGTTCTTGTACGCCTCTGGATTCTGCTTCGAAACCTGCCGCCATTTTCCGGTGCTGTGAACCAGTTACGCACACGACAGGCCTTCTTACTTGGTGAGCTAAGACACGTCGAACTGTCGTTTATTAGTTGCAATGAACAAGACTAGACAACCAATTGCGAATAATGTGCACAAAAAGTCAACCTTCATAATAATGTTTAATTAAGATTTTATCTATCAATATGTGTAGTCCTATCAATATGTGTAGTTTGTATGATATTTGTTCGGTGAGAGAAATATATTTTTTTACATCAAAAAACAATCTACGTCAAAATGTGATGTCACAAAGCAATGTTAAATGTGACGTCACAAAGTTACTTCTAAACAAATTTTTTTAGGGAAATTTAATTCATAGCGTGACGTCACGAAGCTACGTCAAAATGTGACGTCACAAAGTTACGTCAAAATGTGACGTCATATTGTTACGTTAATACAGTTTGTGGGTGGCCATGGCCAATGTCTTCTGCAAGAAATTTTTTCCTAACTTTTTTTAAACGTTTAAAATAATTGTTTATTACAATTAATATCGATTATTATTATTGGATGGATTTATTACAAAGACAGCCTTACATGAAAATATCGGTAAAGAATAATTAAAGGTAAAGAATTACCTTATACTGGCGAGCATCACGAAAGAAGTAAACTTTTTATTGTTTTCCATCAAACTGCAACCACCAATACAGATTTTCAAGAAGAATACCATAAGTTACTAACGCACATGCTTTTGCAGAAAAAGTGAAATCGCTGATCAAGGAACACAGACAGGAATTTAATCCCGATAAAGTGAACACTTTTCTGGATGCCTACATCTACGAGCAGATCTACGGAAGCCAAAAAGAAGCATTTACGGTAAGACCCAACTGGTGCCTAAATCAAGTAAATTTACATAGACAGGTTTTGACAGTGTTGTGAACATGTCATTTCAAAATGACTTAAGTCAAGTCAAGCCTTTGCAAATATAACAAGCACAATCCAAGTCACTATGAGAGCAAGTCAACTTCAAATCATGTCATTGACATAAATTCACAACGTTAAGGTATTAAAATTGGTAAATTCATCCGATTATTATGAGCAAAAATTCAACGAAAAAATAACACCAAAGCAATATACAGCAATAAAATGGTTAACGTGCAAAATTTGCGAGTAATTTTAATTAAAAGCATTTTATGAAATCCCAAGTTATTCGACAAAATCACTCAGGTACAAGTCAAGTTAAGTTATTCAAAAACAGTGGCTTATATGAAATTAAGTCAAGTCAATGACTTAAGTCTTTACAACACTATAAGGTACTGAAGATTAAAATATATTGGAAGAGGGTATATCGTACCAAACTATTAACACTTATCTCTAGTGGTACTCTGTATTTTGGATTGTGATATAAGACCATACAAATCAATAAATGTAAAGAGCTTGTTTGTATAGGAAGAAAAATAGCATTCAACTCAAAGCATTTTACCACATGTCGCAGTTCATTTGGCAGTTACAAAGTCTTGTAACTAAATTCGAAAATATTTTTAAATATGTTGTAAAAATACCTGAATTAAAACAGTTGTAACGAGAATGTGAAAGTTTTACATAGCTTTCATTTATGTTTTGCTTGTTTGCAAAAACGCGATGTTTTTTGCTGAACCTTAATTTGTTAAATCATGATTACGTTATTAGGTTTATATTCTGCAAAAATTCCACAAAAAAAGAGTCAAATTAAAAAATTATGAAAATATCAATCTAAACTCTAACATATCATACGCACTCTCTTTATTTATTTATTTAGTCCTTTAATTTACTAAAAAATTGCAGGACTCCATGCTGGAAGGATTTTGCTTCGATATGTGGTCGATGGGTTTGGAAAAAGGAAGTTCTGTGATCACGTGGTGTGTTTTCTCCTTTGTTCGCTACCCTCAGTTCCAGGAGGCAATACAACAGGAAGTCGACCAAGTGCTAGGTATAAACAGTTTCCAGCAGTTATCATGTTTTGTGATGCGCACTGTGGGAGCATTCTTCTATAAGAATGACCTACGATACAATCTAGAGATTGAAAGTGAATAAAGAGCTGTTATTTATTCTACGCCTATGATATTTATTCTACGCCTAAGTAAAACCTTCAACCATTATCATAAGATTTATTCGAAGCGTTCAAAATGCTACTTACTTCTATATGGGGTTTAAAATTCTTACTTGGTCTACCTACAACCTCCAGCCATTATATTAAGAATTATTCGTTCACAAAATGCTACCTACTTCAGTATGGGCTTTGATATTCTTAGTACGTTAACTACAACCTCCAATTATTATCTTAAGATTTATTCGAAACGTTCACAAAATGCTACCTACTTCTGTATAGGGTTTGATAATCTTACTATGTCTTTCTACAACCTCCAGCCATTATCTTAAGATATATTTTATAAACATTCAAAATGCTACGTATACTACTGTGTGGTGTTTGATATTCTTACTACGTCTTACTACGTCTTACTACAACTTCCAACGATTACTAACCAACCACATTTTGCAGGCAACAACGGCACACCGTCTTCAGCGATCAAAAAAGACATGCCGTTGACAATGTCGTTCATTCAAGAAGTTCTGCGCTTTAAAACCATGGCTCCACTGGGATTTGAACACGTCACTACTGCAACCAGCACCTTGAACGGATACACCATTCCTAAAGGAACAACGGTATGTACATTTCGCTTGAGAGTTGGGTGTTTTTTTTAGCCAGGGCTGCGGAGTCGGTTAAAAATGTTCCCAGCCTTGGGTCCCGAGTCCGGCTTAGACTCTACAGCCTATATTTGGCCAATTCACGTAACTTAATACGATGAATATTCAACAATGAAAGACACACACAAACATATGTGTTTAATAACATCTGTGATCTAGCCCCTCGGAAGTTGCTTTATGACCAACGATTACGGCTTCCGTATCAATAGTACACCGAAAAGCCATCGCAGACTCGCCGAATCTGTCGATCTATGATGCAAGCAGAGCAAGCCAGAAAAACAACTGGCCTGCAGTGAGGTTCGAACTCACGACCTCCGGTAAAGCCGGAAAGTACGGTCCCGGCTTTACCGGCGGTCGTGAGTTCGAACCTCACTGTAGGCCAGTTTTTTTTGTTTTTTTTAGTTTTTTTTCTGGCTTGCTCTGCTTGCATCATAGATCGACAGATTCGGCGAGTCTGCGATGGCTTTTTGGTGAATATTCAACAATTTACTTATAAGGTTGCCATACAATTGGTCCAATTACAAAACATGAGTGGAAAATGTCCACCATTACGCTATTCCGCATACACAGTTTAAAGTCGGCGGCCATATCAGTTTTGCTACTGTGCATGAGCACGACGAACTCGAGACTCGTTTCTCGTAATTTACTCGAGTTCAGAGCCCGACTCCGACTCTATAGACCTGGTTGTAATAATTTGTAAAGTATTCGGTCAGGTTTACTTTTAGAGGGCATTTTTTTAGAGTTTAAAACATTAGTTAAAATTGATTTTAAATAAGGATAAATACCAATTTAAACGACCAGCCGAATGTTTGCCGTAAACGATAGGTTGGTTGACCTGGGAAACAAAATGGCGGTTTACACCGCGGAGGTAAGTAACACGTCAAATGATAAAATAGTTGAACAATAGAAAATATTCGATATAACGTTTCAATTTCACTATTCTACCTCGTTAAAAAGTGATGTCGTCTTGGGAATCGTATCGGAAGATGCTAATTGTGGTAGTGAAAACCTGCCAGATATATTTGGTGCATTTGCTTAGCAGTACTAAGCAACATTAGCCTTGTTTAGAATTTCTACTAACAGCCACTTTGTAAGCTTAAAAAATAATAAAAAAATAAATAAAATTGAAAAGTTGAAATAAATTAGAAAATAAATATGCTGTTGCTACCTGGCCTAGTATAATAAAAATAGGTTATTTTGGTATATATGTGTTAAACCAACGTTTCGGCTTATTATTCGATGAAGGCTTACCGAAACATTGGTTTAACAAATATATACCAAAACAACCTATTTTTATTATAATGCCAGGTCTTAAAAATATGATTTAAATTCAGGAAGATTAGTTCCCTTCAGTCTTTAACCTACTATTTATAGATAAATTTACCTTTCAAAGTAGAATCGCAAAGTTAGCTCGTAAAGCATCGCTAAAATTTATAAATTTATTAGCTATCGGATGTGTGTAGGAATAAAGTGTCGACAGTTTGATCCTTGATTAAAAGTCTTGGCGGTTGTTATAATAAGATGCGTGAAGTCTAAGTCTTTCTGAGATTGATTTTGGCCCACGAATAGAAAAAGGTTACCCACTCCTGGTTTAAGCATTAATGATGTTATATTGTATCGGAGCGTGATTTTTTTTTTGTTTAAAAGATTGTGTCTCACTATAGAAATAAAATGTCAAGTACTCCATTCACAGCTATGAGTACGCCTACAGCCTGTGCCAATTTAAATCTGCTAACTTTACTATAGGTTCTTGCCAACCTGCTTGGAATTCACATGGACCCGGAAGTGTGGGAAGAACCTACAGCGTTCAACCCTTACCGACACATGGACGCCAATGGGTGTCTGAAGCCTTCCAGCAAAGTCATTCCCTTCTCGATGGGTTCCCGTTCGTGTTTGGGCGAAAGCATGGTGCGCAGCGAGATTTTCGTTGCCTTCGTCAAACTTGTTCAAACCTTCGAAATGTCGCTCGGAAAAACTTGCCAAAGCAACGAGACGCCGCAAAATTTCGTCACCTGTCCTCAGTCCTTTGAGGTTTCGTTTAAAGAACGAATGTAAAGAAAAATACTTTATTATGGTAGCCGTTGGCATCGCATACCTTTAACATGTTGTTGTATACTAGCTTTCATTTAGAATACTAACCACGTCAATTTCCCAGTGCTGCAAACGAGTAGTTTTAAAATGAAGTCCAAGTCAAGTCTTTTGAAAATAACTAAAGTCCCTGTCAAGTCATTTGAAAAATAACTTAAGTCCAAGTCAAGCCATTTATAAAATAACTTAAGTCCAAGTAAAGTCTTTCAATAAATCACAAGTCAAGTCCCAGTCAAGTCATAACTAAGAAAGTCAATTCCAAGTGAAGTCTTTGTCATCAAAAGTGAACGTTAAACTACTAAAGTTGGTAAACTATCTCGATTACGAGCAATAACTCAACTTGAAAATTAACGATATGCGAAATTGCTTAAAATAATTTTTTTAGGATATATATAAAAAAAAAATTATTTTAGGATATATAACAGAATTTAATAAAAAAAATTCTTTATGTAAACACTTTATTTTAACCCAAGTATATCGTACGAATGACTTAAGTCAATTTAATTTATCCAAATGACAATTCATTTTAAAAAAAAAGTGACTTAAGTGCACTAGCGTCCTAATTCCAAATAATTAGTTGCATGCCGGTTTCATGTATATTGCATATATTTTTTCTACAATAACAAAGGTTTGGTTGGTTTCAAATGTACATGAAAAAAATAAAAAAAATAATAAAACGGGAGTATGGCGTTTTATTTGTGGCAAATTGAAAAAAATAACCATTTATTATTATAATTATTATTGAACAAAAATTACTTTAACTAAAAAAATATTCAGAATTTAGAAAGGTTAAAGTGAATTTGATTGTCGTTAAATCAATAAAAAAGTGAATTTGTTTTACTTTTACGTTTAACTCTTGAAACGTAGACTGCAGTATACCAAAGCTTCATAGCTTCATGCAGTCAATTGTGAAGTAAAAAGAAAGGGTAAAACCGGGAAGCAGGCAGCTCCAAATTTCGTTGTGTATCTTCATTAGCAAACAAGATATAGATCAGATGAATTTTTAAACATTACTTAAGGCAGGGATGGCGAACCACTGTCCCGCGGGTCACGAAGTGACCCACCACATTTCACAGATTTTTAATGACCCACTTGCCTCTCTAGAAATACGGAAATGTTATAAATCATTTTCATCAAAAGGATAAATGCAAAAAAACAGTTCTCCGTTAGATAGCTCTATACTGTTTAAATCCAGACTGCCCATCTGTGGGTCGTGCAAAACTGTTTTAAGGGTGACGATTATGCCTACATTAACTGCACTTCAACAAATGCGTGCAGAAAAGCAGACAACTAAAAGCATTTTATTTATCGCCGTAAAACGTAAAGGGTGGCGATCCTGGGAAATTAAGAGTTGGCAAACAAAAAATTCTAGAAACTCTGGTTAAACCAATAAACAATGCTGAAAAGCTTTCTGTTGAACTCTTGTAATCCCATAAAAAATGCTGCTGCATTTCTAAGCTATTTAGCTTCTTAAATTTGCGGTAATCCGAATTTGTAAATCATACAAAAATTACCAACCCAGACAATAACACTTAAAACGACGCAGCAGCAGAGCTTCGCATAAAAATAGCAAATAACTAAATAAATGAGCCACATGCGCATTTTGTAAGGATTAAGGTCAGGTTTGTGACCCGCGGGATGATAAGGTTCGCCATCTCTGACCTATGGCAATGGTTCTCAAAGTGTGGGCCATGGCCCAATAGAGGCCTCGAGACCAATTTTAGTGGGCCATAGAGCCTCGATCAGTGGGTATAGGTAGTCTTACTTATGTGTTATTCGCTATGCAATTAACACGGCAGTGCACTTTTGAATTCATTCTGTTGAAAAAGATTTCAATTTCATTTAAACCCGAAAAGGGATTATTCAGTTACTGTTAGATTAAAGATCGCTTTATATAGTAACCAGGGCGATAAGTCAATTTGGAAAATTGTCTAAATGTCCTACAACAAAGGGTTTGCGTCAAATGGTGAACCGCGAACTGTTTTATGGACCAAATTTGGGCCACGGAATAAATACGTTTGGAAACCAGTAACCTAAGGCAAACTAACTTATCCATAATTTATACTTTTATAAAAAAATAAGTGTTGAAATATTAATATTATTATTTATCATCATTTTGTTTCAAACTATTTAATTGTATTATAAAGTAAAACACCCGCAGCTTAATAAGTTAAACGCATTGTCAGTTGTTTTGTCCTTTGAGCGAACCTTTTACGTTTTCTCTGTGCAACCTTGCAGCTGTTGGGTCAACCGCCTCACAAATTGATTCATGCCAATATTTCAAGCAATCTTAGTAAATGCTTAGTGTGGCACGACCTTCTTCTAAATTTAATTTAAAGTTTGCCTTTAAACCAAACAGCCGTACATTTTTGTGCTTTGCACGACGCCATGTCACCCTTTTATTTCGACATCAGTTGCACATTTTCAACTCCTAAAATAATAACGGGTTTTTTAGCTTCGTTGTTTTATAGCGCAGTGGTTCTTAACTTGTTTCTCGCGACGTCCTTGCATATACAAAAAACAGAGAAAGAGATTTAAATAACATATTAGGTGTGACATGTGATCTTCCAGGGGAGTCATAAGAAGATTAAACTTTTCAACAAACAAACCCTTTGGCATCTTATACAAGCTTATTGGGCATCGTAATTTTGTATACTGGCCTACACCTCGCTGCGAATACACACTATAGGGATTCCTCGCAATTTCTCATGATAACTGTCAACCAAATATTTTGGTCATTGCACTATCTATTAGCAGGACGATCACCTTCAGTCGTATATATGCGTTTTGACTGCAACACTACCTTTGTCTTTCTATCCATGTATAAGCAGAATCACAATTAGAAAATGTGATAAAACCCTAATAAACAGGTACAGTTTTATAATAATGAGTTCAAATGCACATGTCAGGGAATAATAATATCCGGGAGTATTTCGCTGTGTTTTAATGCAGAATCATTGAGAGACGCCCTTGGACAAATAGCGGCGCAAAGTTTGAGAACATCTGTAATAAGGTCACAGTATGACGTCATGTGGTGTGTAGCATAGACATTATACATCTAAAAAGTATCAGGCTATATCCCATTTTTATCAGGCCATCCCACCATGCCCTTTAATGGATGTAAACTAGGATTTTAGTTGTATTTTGGAATTCTACATCGAACGGTAACCCGAGGTTTTCTTTACGGTAATTTGTTTAAGACATACTCCATTATGACGTAACTTTGTGGCGCCATCCTTGAAAAATTTTACGCGTTCCGGTAAAAACAACGAAGAAAACTTATTCGACCTGCTTAAAACACCTGGCGGCACCAGCGTGGATCAGAAAAGTTTTACCGCCAAAACTAATCTCCTGAGCGCGTCCAGCTACTTGCAATAATCTAAATTACTAAATTGCAAAGTCTTAAATTCCCTGGCAAATACAGCAAAATAAACGTTGTTGATAAGCACACAAATAGGTGTAACTTTAGATAAACCGGATTTTCGTGTTGGTTTCTATGTTTTGACTTTATTTTGTGCAGTAGACCTTTTTTGTAATGTATCTGGTTGTGTGACAGAATTATTGTCTACGTCTACTCGCACCAAAGTATGAAGTGCTTAATGGCACATTCCGCATTCTCTCTGTGCGGTCAGCATTTGGATTTGTGTACTTAAAGACCGCTATCCGCTTGAAAACTAACGTCTTCTTAGCTATCGACTGGTGCTATTCATAGTTTGAAACTGGTTGTTCGTTCATCAACTAATACAATTCTAATCACCAGAACGTCTTGTGGCGGCTCGCGAGTTAGATATGCAACTTGAAGTTGGAGTTAGAACGAAAGCGTCAACTAGAACGCTCTTCTATTTGAATAAACTATTATAAGCTCAACAATCTAAACTCGTGACTACCATATTATTTAAATAAAGAAACATTAACAAATATTTACCAAAATATATAATTAACCTAATGAAATTTCGTTTAATAAATTTTTGATTAAAATTTAGCTTAAATTTGCATTTAGCAAAGCGTTATGTTACTGTAAATAACAGTTAATATACTTATTTTAAAGAATCTTTCACAAGGCGAAAGCTGGTGGAAATGATGATCACTATTTCCAGCAATCCGTCTCTAATATATAAGGGAACTTTGCGAAATTTTTGCTTTATATGTTTTCCCAAGTGCTTTGCGTATAGGTTAGTCTCGTCCAAGCTGTGTATTTCTGCAAGATTCTTACAAAGTTAAAAACTTTTTAGTGACCCTTTATTCCTTATAAGATAGCGCTAATCTCCACCTTTAGTATATTTAGGCAGTTTTAAATCGTACATTGCCTTAAAAAAAGTGACGTACAGTAAATTTAAGTACGAAAATGACTTTAAAGATTGAAGGTATGTCTTGTTGCCGAAAGTATATTAAAAACATATTTTAAGCAATCATACTTGGTAATAGTACGCAAAACAAGTGGCATGTTTATAAAAATAGGACATTTAAAGCTTACCAATGGACCTATATGTCAATAATGATGGAACAAAATTCTATAATACGATGAACAAAATACAGTAATATTGTTTGCTGGTAACAACCAACCACACTTGAAGATATATAATTTTTATTCGCTCAAGACGCAGAATCAGCAAAAACCTGGTGTCACAATATTTGAACAGGATCAAACAAGTCAATTCACAGATATGTCAAATTGAATCAGTAAAATACCAGCTAACAACATGCAGTTTAGCCCGCTGGTCTACTTTAAAAGACAAAGCTTAAAAAAGCGTTTATCTTTAGTAAACTTGTGAAATTTTATGTTTAATAATGCTATTATAGTAAAACAGTGGCACGAAACAATGCATTTATTTGAAAGACATTTTAAAAACGGATATAGAAATTTGTTAATAAATCGCAATTTGCAAAAATGAAGAAACAATCTTCACAACGCAGTCCTAAGAGATGTTTCTCAGTTTTGTCACATTAAAAAAAATAGTGCTGTACCCGCAGTTCGAAAATACCAAATAATTTGTCAAAGATCATTGCAATTTCGAGAAGAAAAAAGTAATAGAACAACATTAAACGGCTTAATCAAGAAGGAATACAACTGATAACACAATACTATTTTATTTAGATTTATCCTGAAATCGCAATAGTATTGCATAAAAGCAAATTAATAATTGTCAAATGTGTGCTTTTGTTTTTAGTTTTTAAAAACTCAGGTTGTCAATTTTATTGTTGAAGGCCAGCCCATCAGTCCATTTTGTTGGAATTGACTTTCCAGATGCCCCAATTGACGCCGCAAGTAATGTTCCAACAACCGAACCACGATGGCAGTTTTCTCCTGGTAAATAAAGAATTAGTCAAAAGCAGTAATGCACTAAGCCAGTGGTTCTCAACCGGGGTGCCATTTTCAACGCTCAAGGGGGCCGAGAGATATTTCAAACTATTTGGGATTTCAATTCTTGCTCTATTGGTAAGCTTTCCAATGCAATTTTTTGTGTTTGAGAAAAGTGGCAATAATTAAAAAGGTTTTATCGACCTTATTGCACAGTTAATGTGTTGTCTCAATTCTAGTTTTCCCAAATTAGACATAAAAAGCATAGTATGTAAAATTATTTAAAGATGCGTGGTTAGAGAATGAAAATTTAAACCAGTGGTTCTCAACATTTTATGCTTCGTGTCCCCCTTTGAAAGCATTGTGTTTAACGTATATATTGTACCCGAACCAGACCTTTATAAACCGGTTTTGAAAAGAAATTTAATCAAACCAGAGCTGAACCGGAACTTTTAAATTGCTCCGAACCGAAACCGGAATGAAACCGGATTTTGAAAAAAAATCCTTGTACCCGAACCGAACCTAAACCAGAAGTAAAACGGTTCCTGTGTAAAACACAAAAATACTACCAAAGAGTTCTTGTTGGAGCATATAATGGTTGGAGGTTGTGCTAAGACGTAGTAATACCATCAAAGCCCATACTGACGTAGGTAAGCATTTTGAACGTTTCGAGTATCCCTTCATGCATTATGGATGCCTACTTACGTAATTACCTACGTTAACAACGACAACGACAATCGAAGGGGATCAACAGCCTGTATCTTAGATAGGAAAGCATACATATGCACAATGTATATTCACAAATGTTTCTGAAATACTGGCTGTTGATGCTTTTCGATGGATGTTATATGTACGGACAAGCTGCAGCAGGAAATGATTCTTAGGTTGATTTTCTTGCCTCCTTCTAAACCTGTGTATTTTAGTCGGTAGGACGACGGCCCCCGCTATGAGGTCGTAGGTTTAAACCTGACTTCAGGCTAGTTTTACAAACAGGATGCAGTAGGGAATGGTACTATGGTTGCTTCTCGACTCGCCCCCTACTAAACCTGTGTAGCTCAGTTGTTAAAAGCGACGGTCCCTGTATGGCGTGCAGTCGTGAGTTTGAACATCACTGCAGGCTAGTTCTACAGACAGGATGCAGCGGGAAACAGTGTTATGGTCGGTTTTCGGATCTCTCCCCTTGAGCCTGTGTATTTTCGTCGGTAAAGCAACAGTCCCTGTATGACAGAATTCGTGAGTTCGAACCTCACTGCAGGCTAGTTGTTTTAGCCTGGTCTTGCTTGTACTACAATCCTGATCAGGCTGACTGATTTCGGTAAAGCCTTTTCGAAGGCACTTTAAAGTGTGTTGAATTAACGATGAGAGTTTATTTGTTAAGCATTTACCTCCTACGTTGACATTTGTTAAAATGCCGGCTTCAAAGTCCTGATGGTAGTATCTGCAAATGTAAAGCAGCAAAGCAAACGAGCTGTTAATGTAGCAAGCGATTCCCAGTTGTCTGCCGATGTCTTGAAATGCACTTAGCTTGTCGGAGGACCTAAAACATTAACCAAAAACATCAGAGATCTAAAAACAGCTCTTCCGGTGCAAAACGGTTTTGTAACAACCGCCTTTCGGGGCAGGAAGATGCCAGGTTACCCACATACGTTGCCTGAAAGAGCTAATAGTTTTATAAGCGTTCAAAAATTAACCTCCTATATTTTTATTTTTACGCTACATGGAGTTTGACTATAAATAAGAAAAAAAAATACGAATAGAAAATTACGACCGTTTGGGCTGTATTATACTTAGAGGTTACGTTATTGACTCAAGTCATTACAACAATGCCAGCTGTACCGTTCCACAGTGGCGTCAAATGACTTGAGCATCGCTTTGGATGGAGGTCCAAGAAACTCAAGGAGTGCTTTTTCCGCCTCTTCTTTGAGCGAAGAGCCTCTCACTACAGAGTGGAGAATGCTGACGTACATTCGAAAGGGTTCAACTATTCCAGATATAGGATGCGTGAGGCTGTTCAGTGGGAGAAAAAATCGCAAATTAAACACGGCTGAAATAACAAGATATCGTTACATTGTGGACCAACAGTGTTGTAATGACGCAAGTCACTGTTTTCAAATAACTTGACTTGACTTACGTCTTTGGGCCAAATAATTTGACTTGGTTTGACTTAAGTGTTTTGGACAAATGGCTTGGGTTGAAAATGGTTTTCATTCGCCTTTTTTTTAATTAGGTTGTTTCTTTCAATTTTACACATAAGCAATTTATTTGTCATATGATAAGTTGATGTTGTTTTTTACTTGTAATATTCCTATAACCGGACAAGTATACACGTTTTCATAAATTAACGTTTTATGAGGGTTTTTTTAACTTGAAATTGACTTGTTCTCATTATGACTTGACTGCGACTGCGACTGAAATTGTTATTAATTCGTAAATACATAATCGCTATTTGTTCGTAAAGACGAATGAATTGACCGGGACTTAAGTCATTTTAAAATTACTTGTTGACAAAACTGTTGACTAGTAAACCCACGTTCCGTCCGTGTGTCATTTGCTATCTATAAAGGTACGCCTGAATTATTGTTTTAACTTTCCTGAAGGAAACCACCACAACTTCCAGCTACGACAGTGCATAATAATTAATAATTAAATACCAATGTGAAAAAATGCAAAGTGGGCAAAGAAAAGAATAAAGCAAAGAGTTTTCATATATTCTTGTATGATAGTGTCAGAGTAGTAACTGCCCACTTTCCCAAAGCGGTAACATAATACTGAAATGTGTACATAAAAATGTGTCGGAGTAAAAGATATGGCTGCTGAAATGTGTCGAAGTAAAATATATGACTGCCGTCATATCTATACGGAACAACGTCAGTGCATATACAAAACAACAAAGTCTGTTATATAGCGGAAATCGAATGCTTTCGCAATTTTCAAAGTAGTAAATAAAAACGCATGTTTTTCTTTCTGTGAAAAAAGACAGCGGATATCTAATTTTAATTATTAAGTGTCACTCACCATCCTGACTAACTAAGGCAATTAATGCAAGATTACCAACACAAGCCAAAAAGTTTTACCAGCTTACCTTGAGTGTACTGTTTAGCTTCATAAAAATGTTTCGCCATACTACGATGTATGATACATTATTCCGATACCCGATATTTCGGACAAAAAGCATTGCGATTCGATACCAAATGACGTCATAACTATACTGAAACAAGCAAATATAGAAAACTAAATGTTCAAAGGTAATTTCTACAGATTTTTGATCCAAACTGTGCTTTAGTGTTCAGAAGTTTAATGACCTAAAATTGTTAAATGCAACCCTTATCAAATTTGGTCGACGGAGCTGATACGGATTTTTTCCGAGATGCAAGATTTTGATTTGGACTTGGCCTAGCGCTCTGGGGCCTCTAGTGGTTTACGTGTTCGTCAGATAATTCGTGATAATAAATAGAAACCAAGAACGGGTGTACCGATACTACTTCTTTACGGGTATCGGTCCCGGTCCGATATTATGACATCCCTATGTGTTATGCAAAATAAATTCAATGTGTATGAACCTTACAATTAAAATTATTAACTAAACCAGGGGCGTGCAACCTGCGGCCCGCGGGACCAAAATATGTGGCCCGCGGAGTGCTTTGGTTTTTGGGCCGTACCGCAAAACACTTAGGTAACTGTTAAATTGTTTGAAACCATATATAGCATGTAAATTTCAGTTTATTACAGTATGAGGTGGGAAGCGATTTACCTAAAATTACCGCCAACAGTCATTTTGACCGTAAAGCAAATTATAATTCCTCCACGATTAAAATCACCTTAAACGATATCCTTTTGTTGAGCTATTGTTTTGAAACAACCATGGAGTTATAGCTGCAGTAGCTGTTTCAGTTAATTACTAGTTTGTTCATAATTTTGATCAAACTTTATAGCAAAATTCCTTGGTTGACGACAGCAGAAAGCGAAAGTAATTCCAAAGTAATTTGACCTGTTAACAAAATAAAACTACAAAAATGTGATTTGGATGCTGTTGCGGAAATTGTACAAGTTGTGTGAAAGTGTTCAAGTTGTGTGAAAGTTGAATGTGTGGATTGCCTTAAGCGCTGCAGTTTGTTTTGTTCTTGAAATGGATTTGAATAGCTACTTGTGGTCCATATAGCAAAAGTATAATAAAGAATGGGGTTAGGTCGTTTTACCTCATTTGAAATGTAATTGTTTTTCAATCAATTTTAATGTTCATGTGAGTTGTAAAAAAATAAACAACTTTCTCTCTGCGCAGCTAAAAATGAGTTTTTTTACCGAAACATCTTGATCTAAATAATTTTTTATAGCTAAGAAAATTTGTTACTTCAAAAAATGCATTGTTCGGTTAAACGTACGTGTGTGAACAATTTTTTGGGCTTTCATGAAATCCTCTCATCGCTCAGAACTGACTAATGCATACCTAGTGAATAAACGGGTTGCCAGCACTTAAATTCAAGTGAACCTAGATAGGGTAGTTGGAAAAGCAAGCCATTCAAAGCTTTCATTAAAGTGATATTAAAACCTTTCCGTTGATTCTCAATAAACTAAAAACGAAACGGTTTAATTTTCGTGGTAGTCATTAAAACTTATAGTCGACGAGATATATGCAAGTGGCCCGTGGTTTAATCCGAATACACATATTTGGCCCGGCAGTATAAAAGGTTGCACACCCCTGAACTATACAGAAGAGAAGACCAACAACATATTAAATCCAAATATGCAGTAAAAACTACGACAGAAAAACATCTTAAATTGTCCTAAATTTGGCGGAATAAGTCGTCAATTAAACGGAATAAGGCCTAAATGGACAAAATAACGCCTAAAACTGTAGGGACAGGGTATGAGACGATCGTCATTTTAGCGCCTCCTTCGTAGTGGTTTTACGTAGTGGGCCTTCAATAGCTCTAAAAATAGTACTTTGGGCAGCGACAAAAAAGTTTGCCGAAAACTGCTATACAATATATTATAAAAGTAAATGTATTTATAAGAGTAAGCAGTCAGTTACCTCAAAAAAGTTTCAGCGATGCTCGTTACTTCCTCCAACGGCCGATCAATGAAGTAAAGAATGATTGGTGTTGGGACAACGAAGGCTCCAATAACCTCCAGCTGTTTATCTGGAGGCTAATACATAAAAAATATAATTTTTAATTTAAATGTAAATATTTCGAGCTTCGCTACCCACTAACACCGCCCGTTAACCGCTCTGAAACCAGAATGATGCACAACTTGTTGATTTGCAAGTCGATACGACTTTGAAACAGTTTCCCGGGGAAATTACGGACTGTACTATCAGTATCAATATTTTTGAAAAATGTCATCCTTTTTTTGTAAAGTAAATTACTGTCCTTTGTACGTTGAGATAAGGTCAAGTCCACTGAACATATCTAACACATTGTTTGGCTTGTCAAATGACAAAAATAATAGGCTTGGCGATGTGAATATGACAGACTAAACTAAACAAAAATCATGTGTTTTAATTCAGTGCCCACGAGCAGATACACATAGATATGTATTTAATACATCAAGTGGGTCAACGACATAATTGCCGTAACTATTATTTGTCAACAACGCTTTTTTCATCCTATACCTTGGCAAAAGTACTTTTTCATCGCTTCGTTGCCCATGAGCAGATACATTCACCAAATAAATTATATTTAATACACCCAGTGGGTTAAATAGGTGCTAGGACGAAATTGCTGTAAATAATATTTATAAATCTTACACCTTGGCAAAAGTACTTTGGGATCGCTTTGTAAGAAATTGATAGAGGTCTTCTTTGTTGGTCGGTTTTCCGTTTTTCACCCAATCAGAAAACAACGATCTATAACAAGTACAAAGGCTTGTTATATTTTTTATATAATTTTGCGATATTATACCAAACCGAAAAAGTTTAGTTTTATGTAGCAGTACATCACAGCCGCAAAGGCCAATACAAATATTTTATTAATATCTGATAACGGCTTGGATTGAAACCATGGCAAAAAGTTAGAAAGAACTAAATCAATAAAAGTAAAAAAACTAAAAATTACAGAAAATTGCTAATTGCGCGAATATACCACATTTTAATACTTTAAAAAAATAAACGTACAAAAAGTAGTCACCTACTACCAAGCGCGGATCATAGATTTTTTTTAAGGAGAGCATCACATTTTTTAGTCATGACGTTACACGTGACGTCATAAAAAGTAACCCTAAAGCACAAAATATTTCGTTATTTTGTTGAAGATTTAGTTCGGGGAAGTTGTTTCTGTATTTACATAAGCTATAGATTACCAATACGATGTCTATTCGCGTAAAGGGGAATGCGCCTTTATATCGTTTAGGTTGCCAAAATTTCAATTTTCGAGGGTGCGAGAATACTAGAAATATAATTCAGATTTTAAATTGATTTTCATTTGCGTAAGTTCAAATAGTAGGCGAATGGCAGTAGGGGAGTCACGTGCCCAGTACCAAATTTCGAATCCGAAAGCAGTAAACTGTAAATTGTAAACGTGCAATGGAAAATGTTGAAATATTTTCCAAACATGTATTATGGGTGGATCAATTATATGACACCGCTATAATTGGACTACGAGGTGAACCCGGAACTCGATAAAATCGCACATTTAACCGGGGTTGAACTCGGGAATTGGGAGTCGGACTCGGGTTTTCAGCAGCCCTATGTACCATGCGATTTTAAATCAGCCCTAAAATATATGCGTACATTAAATCCCTACAGTGTGTTAATGTAATTCTGTTTGAATATAACACAAACCTGTGCCACGATTCTGCATAGGTATCGTTGTGTGAGTCTGGGGTGGTCATGAACTTAATGTAGTCTACAAATATCTGTTTGATCACTTCTTCGTCGCTAGCAGTTGCCTTGCAAGCTACGAGGGTTTCCATAACGCGAAAGGCACAGTGGCAGTTCAAGGTGTTGTCGCCCGCTTGCATACCTGGAAAAGAAATCGCATTTTACGGGTATTTTCTTGTGAATTTTACAATTTAAGATGAAATCAAAAATCTCTTTTTACGTTTTTTTCTCAGAAATTTACAATTTACGACAAAATTAAAAACGAATTTTAGTTTTGTTTAGAAATTTACAATTTAAAATAATATGAAAAATCGCATTTTACATTCTTAAAAATTTACAATTCAAGATGAAATGAAAAATCGCATTTTACGTTTTTCTACTATAAATTCACAATTTATTATGAAATGAAAGATTGTATTTTACAGTTTTTTCTTAGAAATTTTGCAATTTACGATGAAATTAAAAATCTCGCTTTACGGTATTTTTAAAAAAATATTCAATTAACGATAAAATAAAATATAGAACTTACCTTTTTAAAAGAAATTTACAACTTATAATGAAATAAAAAAAACGCATTTTACGCTTTTTCAAGAAATTTACACTTTACGAGGAAATGAAAATTGCATACTACGCGTAACGAAACATACAACTTTTATTGCTAAAATAAAAAAAAATGATTTACAGTTTTCGTTTTCAATCTTCATAAAAACAAATTATATAATTAGCCTTGAAAAATTGACCCTGGTATCCTAATATTGATAAACAATCAAACCTCGAATAGTGAAACTCAATATTTGAAACAAAAAATAGGTAATTTTATTTACGGTTCTAATCCAATTAGGTAGTGTTTTTGAAAATATTCTGGGAAATAAAAACACAGCGTTTATAGTTATATAGTGTACACTTTTATCACGAAAACAACAATATATAATCATTGTCACTTAAATATGACAAAACCCTTTTTTCGTATACGCATGCGCCGCACCAAACTTGAAAAGTAGTAAGGTCGAAAACTGTCGTAAAGTTGAAATATCAATATTAGTCAACCATACGTATTGTTGGTGAATAAATTAATTATTTGACACCCCTATGAGTATTGCTGATTATATAATCCAGTGTATTTAAAACAGGTTCCTCTGGCAATATATATTATTTTCTACCAACGTTTCGGCTTACTATCCGGCAAGCCTTCGTCAGGGACTGACACACAAAGCCAACAAGACACACTTGTTACTTTGTGTCTTGTTGGCTTTGTGTGTCAGTCACTGACGAAGGCTTGCCGGATAGTAAGCCGAAACGTTGGTAGAAAATAATATATATTGCCAGAGGAACCTGTTTTAAATATACTATGCCTGGTAGCAAAAGCATATTTATCTAATCCAGTGGTCGACAAACTTTTTGTCGCGGTCCAAATTGCTCTGTTCAAAGCTATTGAAGGCCCACTACGAAAACCACCGGCGGATTCAGGATATTTGATTTTGAGGTGAAGTATTACACGACGCCTTCATTGCCAAAACACTGCCATGCCGTGAGTAAAACATGTTATAAAACGAATAACACACGCGCGAAAATTTTTGCGTTTACATATAGTTTATAAGTTGGCATTGGTAAAATATATAGTTCGAAACAACCGACAGGCTCTCAGGACCACATTTGGCACGTGGGCCTTTCCAAGCTGAGCGAATTTAAAAATGCTATGCCACACCAAATTTAAAAATTCTATGCCGCACCAACAAAAGTGCAATAAATTTAAGGCTATCACGCGGCCACAACTGCATGATAACACTTAGCTATTCAAAAGTAACTCGCGGCCCACAGCTTGCCCACCACTGATTACATAAATGCGTTAAATACAGGCTGTAGAGTCGGAGTCGGACTCGGGACTGAAGGCAGCCCTGATTTTCAGCAAAACTGATAAACGAAGTGTTATTAATTTCTTCGAAGTCTTTAAAGACTCACATAAAATATAATATATAATATATAATATAAGTTGTACCTTGGTGGTAATGCGAATGGACGGCCGTTTCGCTCCAAGCATTTTCCTTGCCGTGCAAAATCACGTGACCGATGACGGAGGGCGTCGATTTTCCGTCGTCTCTTCCACTTCCACCTTAAGCAACGTTTGTCGATTAAATTTCAAGAAATTGAGGAACGCAAAGCTTGCTGACACTAAGGAGCAAATAGATTGTCGAGTCAGACTCAGAGGCTGTCAAACTGTGCGTCGCGACGCCCTGGTGCGTTGTTTTAATTTTCCAAGGGCCTCGCACAACTCATTACTATAAACTAGTATCGTTTGATTATTTATTATGAATTTTATCAAAACTCGTGGTTTACATTTATCTTGAGTAATGCGAAAATCTTAGTGTGTTATTTGCAGCGAGGTATAGGCCTTTTAGAGCAGTGGTTCTTACCCTTTTTATTTACTGCACCCCTTTCAAATCACCTGAACCTATGACTATAGGACACCATTTTTGTAAAAGACTTGACTTTGACTTGAGTTATTTTTCAAATGACTTAATGGGGACTTAAGTCATTTCAAAATGTTTACAAGACTGGTGTACTACGTTACCGTGGGTCAAAAAACGTGCTACTACAAATACAAAAAAGCAGACCTTTGTTGGACGTGCGAAGAATGCTCGTCGGGTGGTTGTCCTTGGGCCTTTCGTACTTCGAGATCCAGCCTTGGAAATCGCGCTTTATGGCTGGCACGTCGTAATACCAATGTACAGGCATCGAAACAGCGTCGCCGACAAATAAGCCTGATAAAACATAGTTACTTCGAACACTTGTTGAAAGCTGACTGTAAATAGCATTTGCGAAAGCATGCTAATTGCTAGTGTAGGGTTTTAACAAAGCGGAATACTTCTTCAGTTTATGGATCCTAAAATAACGATACAAGGCTGAATTAACTTTTAGGCGAAACAAGCACGTGCTAAGTGCACAAGCATAATGGGCACCACAGAAAGTTTAACAGCCAAAACTGATGCACGTAGATGCACTTTAGTGGCTTCGTCACAAACCTGTCTTAAAAAGAAAAGGCAAATTTGGTTTCGAGTATTATTGCTTTATAAAGTACAAAGCCACATCGCCGTCTCATAACACAAGTTTACCTTTGTGAGAAAGCAAATGAGTTGGGAACACAATGTAAGTCCTTTACAAAGGGTGGATCCATAATATTTGTTTTTGGGTATGCTTGACAATTTTTTAACACAAATTTTCGTCCCAACCTGACGTCATAAAATGATTAATCGTACAATATCTGCTTTTCTCGAGCGAAATGGTGCGCAAATATACAGCTAAAAGGCAGTCTGTTTGCGCAAGCAAAAATCATATATTTGGTTATTTTTGTTATGTATACCAGACGCGTAGGGTACATAAAGGACATTTATGTATTTCTTAAAATAATGACATTTTTGGTTTATAAGAAATTGCACTTTTGTAGTGTTTAGGAGTTTAAAGTAGACAACACTTTATCTTTACATAGCGCCTTTGGGCTGCACAGATTTCCCTTAACGAGCAGAAAAACTTAAAAAACGACAAAACTTTGCAAAAAAACATAGTTTAGGCGGTTTTGGTATGAACGTTTAGCCCACTGAAACAATCGAGTACAACCCTGTTCCAAGAATTGATTGTTTGGCGATGTTTAGCAGAAAAGAATAATTTGAACCCGGGTCAAACGCAGTGCTACAGAGCAAACAAAACCGCTGGTTTATCCAAAGGCAAACAATAAAGCTGTAAGTTTCATGTGGTGTGCCGCAATAGTAATTTAATCCTATTTCGATAATGCCGCCCTAAGGATTATCGATTTAACTCGCAAAGTACGCTTGTTATAAGTTCCAGCTTTCTAATTTCAAGAGAGGTTTTATCGCATGTACTTTTGATTATTTATCGTGCTATAATAATGGCGGTTAGTAATCCAATATTCTCTGAACGATTGTCAAACGCCTTTCACTTTACCAATCAAGCAGTGAAAACGAATGTACAAACGTACTTTATGTTGTGTTACCTTTACTACACAAAATCCAACACCAATCCAATACTGCGAACAATCTATGTTCATGTTCATATGCCCTTAAGATTAAACATGTCCTTAAAAATGATACTGAAAGAGTTGAAGAAAACAATACAATTTTACTCCGGCCTTAACACAGCAGTTACATAACGCACATTATCAAGTTACAGAAATACACCATTGGACGCCAACAACAGTGTTTACAGCAGGTCCAAATTCCCTTAATTGCCCGCGAAACAGCATTCTGTACAACAGCATTTAAAGCAGAAACCAATATTTTCACCAGGTCTACATACCCTTTATTGCCTGCGAAACAGCATTGCGTACAACAGTTGGATCTTTCATTCTGCCAGCAATTTACTTGAGGCAACCAGCTTGAAAGCTAAGCAAGTGTAAAAATTACAGTCAAAGGCAGCAACAGCACAAACGCGTCCGTATTTACAATTGAGCCGGTCTGTGATTACGTAAGGCTGCCTTTTTTCTTTTTTTGTCCACTTGGCAAACAGATCTCTCTTTTCCACTGTACTGCGACAACCTTAGCCATTAGGGTTACATCACAAGCGTTGGAAATTAAAGTTGTATAACAAACCACAACATGCTAGTTATGGTTAAGGCATTGCATAACAACACAATTCTACGCAAAAGGGTTTGTCAGACTATACGAAAATTTTATTTTACGATTGCTTTACATTTTCTAGCAATAAACTACTCTGTCCATGAAGCTAATTGCAAATAATAACAGATTTCAGTTTGGTAAAATCATCAATGAAATTTTTTTTTTATTTCTGTTGTTTTCTTATTCAATATCCATGAATCAGCGATTGTGTGGGAAAATTAGAAAATTGGAATCATTATTTCACCAACTGTAGATTAAATTAATTGGTTGGCATTCGATTGCTTAAAATGTTCGTTGTAACTAGGGCGATGTTTATTTACCTAAAATAGTAGAAGTTTTGACATATGTTTTTGATGCTTTACTAACAACCGGTGGAACACAACAGTTAATTTCTCGGGTTTATGCAAAACTCAGAAAATTCTAAGTTTATATTTTTCGCAAATAAGTAAGACAAACAACTACAAAAATGGCAAGAAAATAAGTTCAGTGATTCTCAAAGTGGGGTCCGCGAGACAATTTTCTGGGACCGCGAAGCACCTAACAAATAATCAACACGACACTTCAAAAGAAAAAAAAAATTGTGCAATAAAATTTTCAGGCAACTTACTTTTCCAAACCAAGCTTAAGACACGCAATGTAAAATAATAACTATGCCGTACATAGGCATAATGTTTTTTTTGACAAACGAAAAAAAGCCAAACTTAGGCTCGAAATATGTGCGAAGTGACATTACGCTAACGTAATTCAAACGTGTTTTCGCTCGTCATCACAAGCTACGATTATTTTTCATTCACGTGATTGCATGCTTTGAGTTGAATTGTGCATTGTGGCGTAATAATGTTGCGTTGTGCTCCAGAAAATTACGATCCATTCACAATAAAATGTTCCAGTGTCAATCTGCATTTTCGGCACTACTTTTCATTAAGCCAAAAGCTGGAAACCAGTTGGATGTGATTCACGATTATTGCATTGTTCAAAACGGAACCAAACATAGCCGAGCTGATAACAAAGAAGCAAGTGCACCCTTCCCGTTAATACCATTAAAGCAACGTGTTATTTTGTGTTTATTTATGTATATTTTGAAGGGGACCGTTGCGTTATTTTTTTTTTTAATTCTGAAAACCACTGGGCTAGTTATTTAGAACATTGTGGTGTGATCAGTAGTTGATATACAAGTTGAAAAAAGTCACAGCAAAATACTGTTCAATGCATTTCTTCAAATAAAAGCAAATTTAGTCCGAAACATTCTTTTTTTTTTATTTTGTGATGGACATCCGATTCCTTTAAACTTTCATCGTTCTTGACCAGAAATGCTTTGGGGACTTCCCCGCTATCGGGATCCGGCACTCCGATAATTGCAGCGTCAGTGACATTTGGATGAGTCAGCAGTAATTTCTCTAGTTCGGCTGGAACTACCTTCAATGAACACATGTAAAATATCATTAAGTAAGTATTTGTCCGACTCGCTATGCTTGCGTATAAACCTATTTGTAATTGTAGGTTGAGTTTAGACGTTTATAGAATTCTTAAAATATTCCATCATTTGTAATTTAAGATTTGGGTTTATCGTAGATTTGGGTTTATCGTACTAGCTGAAGCACAAACCAAGTTCAATCGGAACCTAACGTGATGTGTGGTTCATTCTGTAAGTTCGCGTATAAATGCTCCAAAGAAGATATTGCACGTTTAAAATGCTGTTGGCTGTAATTCAAAACTAAATTTAAATAAAAATATTAAACCGAACGACAATTGTAAAACTTCACTACAGTTTTTTGGTAGTTTTGTAAACGATTTTCACTTAAAACAAGTTTAACAAATTTGACACAATGTGTAAATGTTGACTTTTGTTTCAAGTCAAAAAAAATCGCCCTATAGTTATAACCTTACTTTTTTGCCAAGTATAACGTTTATTGCTTGAATTAATGAAAGGTGATTAACGAAATGCAGATGTAACTCTGGGTAATTTCGGAGGATGTATATTTCTAGTGAGTTACGCCCACGCAGTTGTTAGAAAAACAATACGTTTTAATGTGCCGTGGCGCGATTTCAATTGCACGGCTCGGGAATTTACAAACAGACTTTAGACATTAGAAGCTTAAAAAAACTCATAACGTCGATTCTCACAGTTAGTTTCAAACAAGAAACAGCCGAAACGAATTTCGGCCACTTATCAAAATACTTAATGCGGCAGACGGCAATTATCGACAGGGAATAATCTTTTGTTATTTCTGGCGTTCGATTGTCTTCGATTGAATGGGCGTCTGCATTCTTTGCCCGCCTACCTGTATAAAACCTAGGGGCGCGCATGCATCTTCATAACAAGTGTTGAAAGTACAACAGTGAACAAGACATGGCAAAGATGCTTCAACTGATCGTTTTGTGTCTCGGTAAGTAAAGTTCGATCTAAAATGTAATGTTTTTGCGTTAAAATTGTACTGTTTCCTCGCAGACCTGGACAACTAAACAATTCTAGTTTTCTAATTTTCAATCAATTAGAGCAAAATGCGACTAATTCTAATCTAATTTGTAGATTGCTTGTGTGTAATTCTAGTTCTAATCTACTTTGGATTTGACCAAAAGTGCTATTTTGTCCAACTGCATTTCAGTGTAAAGCGTGCGCTATGGTAAAACGTATGAAAATCCACATTTCTAACAGAATAAATTGCGATTTAAACTAAATTAATTGTGTATCATAAAACTTAATTCTTGTTTAAATTCTAGTTTATATTCTGGTTTTCAAAGATCCAACAATTCAAATTCTAATCTAATTCGAGAAAACTGAAATACTCCAATTTTATTTCTCATCTTACTTTAAAAAGTTAAAATAAATCTAGTTTCGTAATTTCTAGAGCAAGACAGAAGTGTCGTGTGTTTTCTAACTTTGCATTCTAGCATCACGCAGTGTATTAGGTGTAGGCAATAATATCAAAACTGTCATTTAAAGGCCTACGCTCGACGTTCGGAATGGACGACGTTATGATGTCTGGAGTTTGGACAACTTGGTCAAACTGGGAGACCTGCTCGCAAACGTGCGGAACTGGAGTCGAATACAAGTAAGTTGTAAAATAAATTTAGAAACTAAATGAACCTTAGTCATTACAGCTACCGTTGGCTAATACAGATTTTCACAAGGATGACTAGGACATAAATCCATGTGTGTCGTTAGTTATTCAGCCGACTAAACCCTTTTTAATTAACATAATGCAATGAACAAGATCAAAATTATTAATTTCCTATCTATCTTCGCTAAACTACTGAAACCAATAAAGAATTAAATTACGAAGTAGATATCTTAAGCTCTTTATTTCACAATAAAATTTTACATTTTTTTACGGTTTCTAATTAGAAACAAGATGTTAGATTTATTAGAAAATAATGTAAGCCAACACTTGTTATCTAAAATTGCTAAACTGTTGAAATCAATTAACTTAAATTAACAGCAAATTATCTGCGTTAAACACTTATGCAATAATATTCCCCCATTTTTTTTGACAAAAACAATCGACATTTTTACAAAATTAATAGCGTCATTTTTCTGTTTTAGAACACGTAATTGCACCGATGGAATCGCAGGTCGCGGCGGTTGCAGTGGCTCTTATTGGGAAGCAAGGAGGTGCAACCAGCACCCGTGCCCAACAGGTTAGTAAATAGATAGGGATGTCCGATAATATCGGTTCGGAGCCGATACCCGATTCCAAGTAGAATTGGTACTCGTCCGATACTAGGGTGGTTTCGGTGCCGATCCGATAACAAAATGAAATGGGAATTTCATCCGTGACTTTTGTTTCACAATAAAAACTAAAAACAGAGTTTCCTTAAAAGGTAAATTTATCACACTATAGCAAGTTAACCACCAGAGTTAACATACCTTTATACAAAACAAATTTCGGCCTAATAACCTGCAAAAAATGACCTCTAAACGTTTCAATTTTTTGGTTTGTTAAAGTATAGTAATGACGCCATAAGGTATCGGTTAAGATCGCAATACATTTGTGCAACATATCGTGTATCTGTAACGAAATAAAATGTCAAGTATAAGGCATCCCTAATAATAAGAATGTCCGATATTATGGAAGCACTCTCCCCTCTTTTAAAGGACCTTTACTCAAATTGTGCTAAACAATCAATTTCAGTAGCGGCCTAGCGCATTACATATCAAGAAATTTAAATTTTGCTTTGTGAAACACAAATTCACGGCGATTACAGCCAGTGATTAACGCGTGAAGCGTGCGAGATTTAACAAAACCTTTGCGGTAAATAACATTCCGAAAGTCGAAACGATGCACTTGCCATGTTAGAATGAAAAAAAGCAAATTTTTTCCACATTTGCTTTTAAGCGCTTTTATGCAGACTTGTTAAAGATGCAAATAAAATTCATGAGTTGGGAGTTGTTAACCTAAATTTTGAAATCTAACATACTAAAACACGTTTGCACAATACAAATACTTATCTGTTCCCTTCGTTTTTTCTGCAAACGTCTGTGCATTCTGTTCTGTGAACAAATTAAACACTTAACAAGTGCCTTATATTAATTTAGCAACACACATGTTGTCTGACTTTTAGGTAACATTCAAGAACTAATAGGAAATTTTTGGAATCACACATTACTTTCAAATCCAAAAAAGGCTGCAGCAAAGTATCGACCAACAAAACTTGATCGTAATCGATATTTTCCCGCCAGAAACAAAACCGGCTGCTGACGTAGTCTCTGACGTCACAGAAGGCTCAGGCGACCCGAACGAAGTGACGTCACGTCCCTCTGACGTCAGCAACAACACCGGAATCTCGTGTTTCGAAAACGGGAAGGCTGTCGACTACAGGGGGACATTGTTTCACACCCGCTCGGGATACACTTGCCAGAAATGGACAGATCGACAGCCGCACTACCATACATTGTGAGTGTTTTTCTTTGCTCAAAATCAATGAAACGCAAAACTGTGAAAACATATTTTCTTATACAATGCAAAAAAATATTTTTCTCGTACAAAGTGCTCTATGTTAACTCAAGATTCTAAAGTGACATTTCGTATAAGAAAAGTAAACGATGATGTCTTTAGAATAGATGTTTTTTCTAATTACGTTTTTCGTTTAAAATTCTACGCGTTTCCTATAAAATATTCATGTAGAAAAATAAATATTTTTATAAAAAAAAATTTTTTTGTCTAAAATTCTAATCGTTTATTATAAACTATATATTTGGAAAGATAAATTGTTTTTTTTTAATTTTTACCGTTATTAAGTTATATCTGTTAATAACTGAATAATATTAAAATAAGGTTGTAAGGGAATATTCATCCCCGGTAGTGTAAATTTTAAAGGGTTTGATGACAAAAAATTTGTTTAAAATTTGCTCCACCAGGCAATATATCAATAGATAGAAATCCCTTTTCTGCGGTCAACTTAATTAACCCTGGGAGTTGACACCTGCTGCATCAACCTCGGCTTATACCTTCATTTACACCAGGATAGCGATTCTATCTATTAGGGATTGGCTAAAACAAATCCCAAACGATTTTATTAGCTGGTGTTTAAGCTTGTTATTTATTTTAATCCAGCACACCACAGCGTTACCCCAACAAAGGTCTCGGCGTTCACAACTTTTGCCGCAGCCCTGACGGTGACCACACCCCTTGGTGCTTTACGACCAATCGATACAAGAGATGGGAATTTTGCAGTGTTCCAGTATGCGGTAAGTATAAGAAATAGTCTGGACTCCAGTCATAGTTTCTTACAGTATTGTAATGACTTAGGTAAAGTGCACCTAAGCTTTTTCATTAAATGACTTTACAGTTTTCGGGCAAATGATTTTACTTGATTTAAAGAAGTCTAAAAAGGTCGTGAGTTAAAACGAAGTTTTTTCATTAAGCATTTTTTATAAAATTGGGTGATTTATCTTAATTTTTTTACATCAGCTAATTTGCTTACTGTATAATGTGTTTTTTTATAATTAATTGTTAAATTATCGTAATTAGACGAGCTTTCCAATTTTAGTTTAACGTTTAATTTTTGTGGCAAAGATTTGACTGCGACTTGACTTTTTATTTATTCAAAAAGACTTATTTAAGTTTTTTTACGAATTACTTGAATGGGACTTAAGTCATTTCAAAACTACTTGTGTAAAACACTGTGCAATAGGTTTATGTTTGCCTTACATTACAGCTATTACCACAACACCCAAACCAACCACTACAAAAGCAACAACAACAACAACAGCAACTACTACTACAACTAGTACAGCGGCGGTAACCGTTGCACCCACCAACTCCCCGGTCGGTTGTTTTAACCCCCAAGCCCCAACGGAGTACAGAGGCACCCAATCGTTTACGAGCGGAGGAATTAAGTGCCAAGTGTGGGATTCGTTCCAGCCACACGCCCATATTTAGTAAGTAAAATTGTAGTTTCAAGGATAGGTATTTTTAAGCCTGCTCTTTGGAGTCAGGTGAATACAACAAACGTGTAAGGGAATTAAGCAGCCGTCGGCCTCGCTTTAAGGGCCAGCAGCGCCTTACTTACCCGTAGCAACACACCTTTAACGCTAAATTGATATTGCAGCACCTCGTCGCGATTTCCCAACAAAGGTCTTGGAAGCCACAACTTCTGCCGCAATCCTGACGGCGACATCAAGCCGTGGTGCTTTACAACCAATCCGGGTATCAACTGGGCTTATTGCGATGTGCCTGTTTGCCCACGTAAGTTACATATATTCGCTTTTCAAAAGGGCTAACTTCTAACAGCAATGGAGTTAATCAGAGTTTATAACAACAACTGAATTACAAGAAAAAATTGTAATTATAAGCAAATAAAAAATAAAAATAAAATAATAAAAAGGAACAAAGAGTTACATTGATAAAATTTTTGTATTTTAAATAATAAAACAGATAATGAACTTTAGAAAACACATGTCTATAGCAGCAACCTGTAACTAAGTTTCAACAATAAGCAGTAACTTATTGCCAACTTGTAATAGTACTGGTAATCGATAAAGTTGTAAAAAGTTCGAGCAAATCTTTACATTTTGACTCGGTTTGGCTGAATGACTAAGATTGAGTAGCTAAAGACAATCACAAGCATTTAATTACTTTTTACATTTAATAAAAGTTCATTTTGGAAACATTAATAGACCTATTGTAGGTCAATAACAAAATAAAGGTTACAAATTCGATTGGGATAAATTATATAACCTTATCTTTGTTATATACTTGTAATAATAAGGCACAAGTTCAAGCAAAATCATTTACGTTGCGATTCGGCTTGGCCAAATAACTAAGGCCGGGTAGCTAAGAATAACCACAAGCATTTAAATACATTTTTTATCTAATTAGAATCGACAGCGCGTCCAAACCCAACAACCACGCCGACAACCTGCGGAAGGACTTTTGAAACCCTGGCACTCGATTTGCCCTTTCGAATTGTCGGAGGTAGGTTGAACTTCTGCCGTCCCAGTCATTTTACTTTAGCGACACCCAATGGCAAGGCAAACGCTATTTTTCTAGCCGTTAGGTGGCACTGTTGTAATACAGGTTATAAAAAACTTGCAGCGCATTTTTAAGTACAATTATTTATTTCAGCAATATACTCTAGCAAAGGTAGCAATTCAGGTCAGACACAATTAACAGATCTTAAAAGATATATGTATATATATATTGCCAACAAAGGCATCGTCAGTATATCTTAATTCAAATGAATTCATTCAAAAAAATATATATTTATATCTTTGAAGATCTGTTAATTGTGTCTGACCTGAATTGCTAGCTTTGCTAAAGTATTTTGCTGTTACTGATCAGGAATTAAGGTCGACATTTTTCTTGCAAGGGTCAGGGTGATTTCTATTATCACATATTGACTGCAACAATTATTTACTTAACAACTTAACCATTTTTTAAGATTTATTTTTTATATTGTTTGCTACGTTTTTCGCTTTATTGTCTAAATATCATTACCTGGTTTGGTAAGTTGGTATGTAAGTCAATGACCAACCGTAAATTGCACTGTTTTTGCAAAGTTGTAGACTTTTATGCAGTGTAGCCTAATAACCAGTGTATTTACACCAGTGTGCTTAGCAATTAGAAACTTCTCTAAAACAAACTCGTTCTTTTAACTGGAGTTGTATGCTCATATCCTTCATTTATTAAGGCATTATATTTGTTTAGGAATCGAAGCGAACCCAGGAAGTCTTCCGTGGCAAGTCTCATTGCGTCGAAGTTCAAGCAACGGTCATTTCTGCGGGGGATCCATAATTAGCTCAAGATGGGTTATCACCGCTGCCCACTGCATTTCAAGGTACCATCAATGTTTAGTTTAGAAAACAGCTAATAAATTTAACCGATAAATCGTATTAAAATCTTGACAAGCTTTCGCACAGCCGTTTTTTGTCAGGTCAAAGTAGAAACCTTGCCAAGATTTAAATACAATTTGGTGTTAAACAGTCGTTAAGAAATAGACAAACACAGCTACAATCAAAGAGTGCTAATTTTGGTACGACTGTTGATTAATGTTTACAGATAACAGTTGCACAAATCCTACGCCTGTTTTTTTTTAAATCTCTTAGCAATGTTGTTTAATATGGACAACTGTAAGCTAAATTAAAATTTAAAACAACCTGTCCTTATTGTCTCTTCGAATAAAAGACAAACAAAAAAGATGTTAATCGATTTAGCACACCCTCGATTGTCAAAAGTTTTTTACTTATTTTATAACAGCTAATGTTAAAATTGTGTACCACTTGAACTTTGCGGATAAAACATATATTATTTTATTGCGATGGTTCAGTAGATTTCAGCAATCAATTGACGAAAGACTAAATTAAATAAACATATTCAACATGTTTACAATTTATTTATTGCGATAGGTATTGCATATTTTAGCAATCATCACCAATGACTAAATATCCTACACTTCTGACCATGCTAAATAAATATTTTCAGAACATATATATGCCTTTTATTTATTACGATGTTTGTTGAACATTGCAGCAATCTACCCAGCGCTTATTTCGGTTATGTGGGAAAGCATCAAAAATACCAAAGAGACCCAACTGAACTGAAGATCTACTTCTCGCAAATCTTCCGGCACGCCGGATTTAACTCTTTTTCGTTGATCAACGACATCACACTACTTAAGGTAAATTTTATAGGTTATATAGCTTGTACTTTGCCTAACCGTTGCATAAGTCACAACTGTTGTAATTAGAGTAACCGTTTGTTGGGAATTTAAACCTTAACTTCCGGGCTTCCGGGGTATTGATTCTTCTTGGTTTGTTTAGAAAACTTGCAAAGAATAATTTTCAAAATGAGAGGCGAACTAGAAAAGAACCGATTAAGCTTAAAATATTTAAACTAAATTACATTGTTTAGTATCACTGAATACTGCACCTATACACCAAAAATGGCATCATCATGTCTGCCAAAAAAACAATTATTGGAAGATATATTTGGAATTTTATGATATGGATAAATCATTATTAACTAGAAGTATTCAAACAAGCATAGATCTTTAACCAAACAATAACAATACTAATAATATTTAACCAAAGCCTACCAAAGCATTTCTCATGCGGAAAGTTTATCTTACTAATTAAGCTGTTATCGATAATAAGCGTATATGAAATGTTCTCAACAGACTACGCAAGACATCCCATTTACCGAACGTATCCAGCCAATCTGTCTTCCCCAGCAGTATAAACCAGCAGAAGACGGTCGCATCACCATGGTGTCCGGTTGGGGAACCACCCAGGGTGAGAATATTGTCATGTGGTGTCAATGCAATTTCTATGAGTCTGTTTTAAATGTCAGTTTAAAGTTCGGGGATTTTAAGTTTTAATGTGTATTTATACTGGCCGTTGTTTTGTCAAGCCGCCACGCTAAGGATAAATCTGTTAATTATGGCACATTTCGCACTTGTTACTAGTTTACCTGAACCTTAAAAAAGCACGACAGTCACATAAATATTATTCCACATTGTCAAATAAATTCCGGGTTAATGTTTTGTTATGACACATCTAAGTTTTGAGAGCACCCGATGTTGTTAAAACAACAAATTTGCCAACGTCAATTGGGAATATCCAATAATATCGCATATGAGCCAACAACGATAACGCCACCATTATATGGTAGACAAGACGCTTTCGAAACGGCTTATCAAAATCTTGCATACTATTAAGATATTACCGGTACACAAAATGCCTTCAGAAAGACTACTATATAATGGGTGCCGTTATTGTTGGCCAGTACGACTCCACATGGGCTGTGAAGACAGAATACACACTGTGTATCAGTTGATGATTATTCCTGTTCAATATTTAGTCAAGATCTCTTAGATTTTTAACCATTCGCTTAATGACAACAGGAACTGGATCTTCACTCGTGCTTCGCCAAGCCAGCGTACCCATTATCGCACAGGATAAATGTAAATCGATGATTGACGGCGTTCTGGACGGGATGGTCTGCGCGGGTTACGAAGATGGTGGTCGCGATTCCTGCCAGGTAAAATAAGAACTGCCGCTGCTACAAACATTTTGAGAACAGTGTACTATATAGCGCACTTATTTTTACTGAAATGCCTCTGTTGTAAACAAGTCATTTTGAAATGAACACAGTCCCAGTCAAATCATTTTTGAAAGAACTTGAGTCCAAGTCAAATCATTTTTGAAAGAACTTCTAAGTCTAAGTCTAAGTCAAGTCTTAGCAAAAAATAGCAAGTAAATTCACAATCCAAGTCATTGGTTGGCCAATCGAAGTCACAGTCAAGTTTTTATCAAAAAAACTCCAAGTCAAATCATAAAAAATAAAACGATAAACTTTTTTTAAATTATTAAACTCGTCCGATTATAATTATATGAACAAATGCACAAAAAAATTTCGTGCTAAAATTGAGATAAATAGTTTAACATATTAATAAAAGTTGAATAAAAACACTTATTTTCAATCATATTAATTTGACTTAATTGCTTAAGTCCACGTTAAGTCATTTGCCAAAAGACTCAAGTCAAGTGAAGTATTTTAACCGAAACGATGTACGTCAAGTTAAGGCGGTTGAAACAATGACTTAAATGCACTTAGGTAAAGTCATGACAACACCGTATACACAACTAGTCCCACGCACTAATATAAAAGCTAGGATGTTCCGAACTCCTATAGAGTTTATATCCACGGCCTTTGAATTTGATTTGTTTGCAGGGAGATAGTGGCGGACCCCTTGCCGGCCGAAACGATGCCGATAACTTCGAATTGGTTGGAATCGTATCTTGGGGTTACGGATGCGCCGAAGCAAATAAACCAGGTGTATACACTCAGGTAAGTCGCTAAGCACTTGATCTACTAACTTAGAAATGAAAAACGCCACAAACAAGTTGTCGGAACCAGGTAGATTTGCATTTGTCTAAATACTCTGTAAGCTATCCAAGGACTAACCTAATTTATTTTATTGTACGGCCTCTTTTAATTTATTGAACTTTCGGGACTCTTCCGGTTTAACAATTGCAAACGAACCTTTATTTGATGTTGAAAATTAGAAAAGATGTATTCAAAATGTTCAAAATGCTACCTACTGAATGTGCTTTGATAATTTTACTACGTGTAACTAAAACTCCAACCATTGTACTCAATATGGGTAGATGAATTATATGACATTAGTATGAGTGGATTGCTAAAAAAACACCTGGTTTTTTGGACTGGTTAATTTTTTGTCCGGAGTCAGGTTATTTTTAACCAAGTTTGCAGTCGTGGTAGCTTCCACAAGAAAGCCCCTAGCTAGCCTATTGGCACCAAACGTATAGATTAGTGCTGAAAGCCTGTTGTTCTTTTTAAAGTTAATTTAATCGATTGTTTTCCATTTTTAGACGTCCTACTTTCTACCATGGATCAATGGAATTATGAACAACAACTGAGAACCGTTTCTTAAGTGGCGCAAAGATTTACCGAGACAATCAATTGCGAAACTACGCTGACTTTTATTATTTTTTATTTGTTCATTTGTTTGTTTGTTCGTTGCCTTTTGTTTTTTAATAAATTTTTACGAAATATAAATGTGATTTTTTTTCAAAATTCAGACAACGGTTTGGTGCGAAGGGAAAACTTTGGTTACAGGTATGTTATATGTTTAGTGTTAAGGATTAAACTACTTGAGAATTTGTAATAGTTTTCCGTTTAGCAGAGTGCTTTGCAACCGGTGTGGCGCAAAACCATACCAGGTGTGTCGCGAAGTTCCCGAAGGAGCGTTACTTTTATTTTTAAGGGCAGTGGAATTAACACAAAATGTTACATCAAGGCAGTAACTTTGACCTAATACAATAATCCAGGTGTAACTGTTTGAACTTCCTTAATATCTAAATTCCTTTAAAAAACTATGTTACGTTCAATCGTCGGAAGACAAATTTCAAACAAGTTTTTTTTTTAAACTCAACTAACAAGGGTATAAATGTAGAGAAATTGTTTTCAAACTTTATACATAAGTGAAAGGGGGGTTAACCATACGCTCGAAACCCATAAAAACTATTGTAAATGTATAATTGCATTTTGTGAATGTTTAAATTAATCTTGCCTGCAGTTTAAAAAAAAATAGGAAAGTGCAAAGCACAATTGTAAGTTTCATTTTTAGACGAACATGGCATTAAAAGCCCTCAATGTTTTCTATTGCAAAGGGATGCAGTTTTTAGGACTATGGTCGGCTTCGGTGTTTTAGAAAGACCGTAACACCGTAAAATCAGAATACAAAAATGTAATTGGTAAATTTTTCTCATTTTTCTCCTGGTCTGCCTAGGATAACTGCTTATGTTGTCTAATGTCGATCGCAAAATATTTCTTAGGTGTGCCGCCGAATTGTTTTAGCTCTGTCGGTGTGCCGCAACCGAAAAATAGTTGTGGAAGATTGGTTTAGCATAGGCAATAACTATATATGAAAACAAATAGTTTTAAAAAAGAATAAAATAGTTTTATTGCGAACTGTATTGAGACAATATTTTTCTTCTGCCTTTGAAAAATCTTTAACCCTTTGGTAGCTTTGTTAACATTTAATAATGACGATAAAAACGGTCTAGCGAATGTTAACAACAGTCATAATAAAAACAAAACAACGAATAAATAATCGAGCTTAACGTCATTCCCATACTGAAAAATAAAATCACAACGAAAGTTGAAATTTAAAGAAAATCTAACATGTACATGTTCTACTTAAAAGCGAAAAAACCAACTAGAACAAAAGGCAAAAAATAAACGAAATTCAGTGAAAAATACATAAACAACCGGATTTTGAGTTTTCAAATTAATTTTTTACATACACAAAAGAATGTCTAGTCAAACACCAAAGTCTCTAAACAGGCAACTTACCCATTTGAGAGGAGACTGATTTAACCAAAAAATATACACACTGGTACATAGGCACTGTCCAATTCTCTTAGATCAGCGGTTCTCAACCATTTGGCAACATTTTTATTTTGAGGTGGGCCACAGACCAATTTAAAAAGCTTGATTTATTAAAGAATTTAGTTTCATTTGTGTCACTATACTTCATTTTGCAGGAATAATGGCTTGGAGAGGAACTAAGAAGGAATACAAATCAAATTGAAATTTATTGTTCGGCAGCAAGCATCACACTGATGCACGGTTGAATAAATAGTCTGTTTTGAATTATGTTCTGTTGTTTTTCGTTCTAAACCTATTTTATAGTGTTTTTTCTTTCATAATATGTATTGAGCCAGAGAATTTATGTGCAATAAAAATTGACCACGAAAGAAAAAGGTTGAGAACCACTGTCCTAGGATGTTATGGTGAAATCTTTAAACGTTTTAAAGAGACTGCAAACTTACGACTTAATCACATTATTTATAGATTGTTGCATTTAAACAGCATTTCCGAAGTTTTAATTAAACATAGTTTGCGGCAAGCTATACCAGAATGTTGAATCTAATTAAGGCAGAATTAACAATGTAATCGAAAAATGCCAATCATGGAAAAGAAGAGAGTCAATCATGGAAAGAAACGTTTGTACAAAAATATAGTTCACTTTTTGGATGCAATCTGTTGCTTAATCCAAATTTAAGGGTAAGCAAAGTCAAATCAAATATGAAACATTTAGATTTTCGGACTTAGAAAACAATAAACATAATTTTGATTGCTGAGCGACGGAAACAATTTCAACTTATTACAGTGCTCAAAAAATGATAAAATCCACACAAAGGGTAGTTACCTATCGCACAATAGCTGAACAAACCTATTGTTTTATCCTTAATGGCAAATATTTGGGGATATATAATGACAATAAAGCAAAGAACCAAACAGAATAGCACCACTTAGCATAGTACTTCGTTCACAAACAAATATCTCTAGAAATCTTTCTTTTTTCTTGCTGGCATCCATTGGGAATTTTGGCACAGCCAAATTTACGCTTAGGTTTATTTGGCAAAGTTGTGTAACCCTAGGAAATAATGCACTTTTTCTCTTCCGGGAGGTTACCGTCCTGCCTTTCCATCTCCATTATAATTCCTTTAAATATTTCTTGCACGTCCTGCAAAAATAGGGATAAGTTTGTGCCATGCTGAACTATATTAGTGCAAAGTGTATTGTATTGCCATTTGGGCCAGTAATTCTCAAACTGTGCACTTCGAAAGATTTCTTAGTATGCCAAGAAATAACATATCCATATTACAAATAGGCATGCGAACCATAAATGCACACTACCTATTGCAAACTATAAACAGTATCAGGCTAATATGAAGAAATAAGGGTTCACATCAGACAACACATGGCTGTGGTTACAATAATACTAAGCCAACTATTCTTAATCCTGAACCGCAAGCTAAACAAAACTAATGTACAAGATTTTATGGACTAATAGAGAAAATAGATTGTCATTTATAGAGAAAGTTTCTTGCAAATAATATTTAAACTCTAAATTTGCAAAAAAAAAAAGAAAACAAAATACAATTAATTACGTTCCCTTTACCATACAATGTGGGTATGTTTCAGAACATAGGTGAAATTAATTAGGTAAGTTTTTACTTACAAGGTCCCGTTTTAGAACATATGTACAATTAATTAGGTTCCCTTAAATTGCAAGGTTATGTTTCAGAACATAAGTACAATTAATTATGTAAGCTTTTACTTACAAGGTTATGTTTAGCTGATGTTTCATGAAATATTGCTCCCCAGGATTTGGCCAATGTTTTGCCCATGTCCGTTGACACCTTTCTTTCCATATGCAGGTCGGTTTTATTTCCAACAAGGACCAAAGGAATTCTACAAAAAGCAGAGATATGAGTGAGTAAGAAGACTACAGAAGACTACCAGAGTCCCAAGTCCGACATGTGCTGTTCCAAATTTTAAAACTGATTAGGCCGCACACTATAAATTGTAAAAATGGAAGCATTTTGTGGAGTATTTTCCAACCAATTATTGTGAGTGGATAAGTTATAGGACAACCCTATAAGTGGACTGCACAATATATAACTTGTTTTAGTTACGTAAATCGGTAAAATACAGGCTGTAGAGTCACATTCAGACTTGGGACTAGACAAAATTGTACATTTGAAAGGAGTCAAATTATATTTACTCTCCAATTTAAGTTTGTCATGTAACTTGGGTTAGTTTGTTTAGTTGTTTTTTTATAAAGAAATAGTATCACTTACTTTATTCCGCCAACCATGTCTAGCAGTTTCTCGTGAATAACCTTTACCACTTCAAAGCTGAAAAAAAGAAGAAATGTTAAATTAAATTTACATAATTTATATATATAAAGTTTTTTAATTTCATGTGGCACAACACTGTTATTGTTTCCCTAATGAACTCAATTTATTGATATGGGACAAATTATCTTAAATGCGAAAGATTGCCAATTCTTGCACAAATCACCAACGATTCATGCATGCTACTACAAAAAAACAAAGTCTTACAGTTTCACTAATTTGGTAAACGAGCGACGCTGACGAAAGTAAAACTACATTACCAAAGTAAAAAGGCAGCTTAATTAGAATGAAAAATAATGCGGTTCAAAGATTTGCAAATTGTCTAACACCGAGTACAATTTCGACTGGTCAAGTGCTGATTGAAAAATCTTAATCTCATAGCAACCCTATAAAGGAAAGTTTTATTAATTACAAAACCATTCTAAACAGTTTCTGTGTGAAACTAATATACTAAAGCTTATAAATGTATACAGAATCAGCCAATTAAGAAACCACTTGTTTTACCCGATACACAAAACCGATATTGAATTTTTATATTTTATAAAATATGGAAATAATTTAACCACTGCAGATAAAATGCAAACAAGATCAAGTTTAACTTTGTTTTATATCATAATCTTATTTTATATATTACTTTGTATGATGTAAATCAAACACTTTTTCATATCAGTCCGCTATGAAAATGAAAACAAAGAACAAAGAACTAATTTAAAATATAGCAAACTTGATTGTTAAAAATATCAGCAAATAAATTACCCAAAGTTGACCAATATCAATATATCAGTAAGAGCAGGAATATCGGCAAATATTATAAGTGTATTATTATAACAGTCTGTCTACTTAAGTTACACTGGCCACGCCGCTAGATATATATTCGGAGACTGACAGATTTCTTTATGTCCAAATGCATCCTAATGTTCTATATACAATTACTTCTAAAAAAAACTTTCTATAATTGTATAACTAAAAAAGGAAAGATAAATATATGTATATAAATCATAAACCTTTTCAAGGATGTTACAGAGTAAGTTAAAATGTATCCGTGAATATCCAAAGCATACGAGTCGGGAAATAGAGAGTATTCATCCTAAAAAAGAACAAAATTAAACATATCACTAAAAGTTAACACACTCAAAAGCCTATATATATACAAAATAACAAAAGGATTTATCTTTTTCTTTTTTATACAAACTATAATATTGTTTAACTTAACCCACCTGTCCAGCAGTATCAACAATATGAAGGGTGTAGTCTTGGTTGCCCACTTTAAGCTTTCGTGTAAAGGCTAGTAAATATTTATGGCATGTCCGTTATAAATGGGGAACACTAGCGTAGATTATATATTAAAAAAACTTACTGTTTTCAATTGTTGGGTCGTAGGATTCCACAAACTGATTTTCGACAAATTGAAGAGTGATTGACGATTTTCCTGTTATATACAAAAGTTGCTTCACAACAGATCTATCGTTTGCTTAATGTTAGAATATTGAAACTTTTCATAAGCTTGGTCACGTTTTGGAATCTTAAGTTTTGATGTTAGTTGTAAATGAAACACAAACTTTGAGAAAATTTCCTCTACGCAGCTAAAAAGCAGGAAAAAGGCATACAATGCAATTCGGATATTGCGACTATGAAGTATGTATTTTAAGTCTCTCAAAAACAAGTATTTTTTTCTTTGTTTTGAAACCGGTCATTTTGACTGCTCAGTAATTCTGTAATTCTAGATATGTCCACAATGCTGTAATTCTAAGGTGTTAACCATGGTGTACAATTGTCCTCATTGTGTCAAAATTACTGAATCTAATGCCTACTTTTTAATATAAAATGTACATTTAAAAGTAAAATTATAACAATTGTAAACAAAAAATAAACTTTTTATACCAACTGAACAACTAAATCGAAGGCCTACATTTTAATGTAAAATGTGCAATTGAAAATATTTTTTGTTACAATTCTTAACAAAATAAAAAACTTTTCTTACCAACAGAACGATATCCCATTATAGCAAGCTTTCTTTCTCTGGGTGGTGGCATGTTGAAAGTTTATCTTTTAAAGCACATTCAGTTAAAACACAGCTTCACTTATTTCGAATGATTTATAGTTTTCTGGCCTTGTACTATATCTGTGGAAAGGCAACAAACACATTTTTTTCAAATATACCAGGTTATGATTAGGTCCTGGTCTTACCGAATTTCTAAATCATCAAAAGTTTATAGGTTGGGTTTTTATTAATACGTAGCCTGACTCAATGGAGACGCTTTATTTGGTAAGAGTCTGGCATGCGCTTGCTCAAGTTCTGAACAGATAACCCAAATTGTTAATCGTAAAGGTTAAATAGCATGAACATACAACATTTTTAACATATGTTTTGTGTCAGGGTAAGCTATTAGACTCCTATGAGCTAATTTGCATTGCTTGGAACTTTTAGACAATATCCAGTGCGTCAAAAAATGCAATATCCTACAACCATATATATATTTTTTTTAAATTGTATAATTTAGAAATTCCATTCTGTCGGCGGAGTCGGTTAAAACCCGAGTCCAACTCCTGAGTCTGACTCTGGCCAAAAAACTAAACCCAAGTCCAGAGTCCGACTCCGGTCAAATGTACGATTTTGTCGAGTCGGGAGTACGGCCCTGACTCTACAGCCTGTTATCCGCCAATTTACATACCTAAAATAACATGGATATTTAGCAATGCACATAATAATGGGGTCGTATAATTCATACACTCACAATAAATAGGTTGGGAAATATTTCACAATATGCTATCCTAGCTATACAATTTCCAGTTGGCGGCCATATCAGTTTAAAATGTGGTACTGTGCATGCGCATGTCGGACTCAGGTTGTCTTACGTAGTCTTTTTTGTGGTCTTACTCGAGTCCAGGGTCGTGAGTTAGCAGACCTCACCTCAGGCCTATTATTTTTCTAGCCTGGCCTTGCCGGCACAACAATTCTTATTAGATTACCGGACTTCAGTTCATACCTCTAAAGGCTCTTTGTGCACTATGCTTTAACAATTTATAAAATCGTTCAATTGTTAATAAAAGTAGTGTTTGTGCTTTGACGCCACATATTTTGGTAAAAATTGGCTTTAAATGCTAATATTGTCAAGCTTGATAGATCAACATTTTTGGCTTAGAATTTCATTTTAAGCTACACTACATGTCCGTACATAGTGTAGTCAAGAATATTGTCTATTTTTTTTTTGAATTTTTGCTTGCTTTTATGTAAAACATGGTTTTCCTAGAGAAGGCTCTCTGCCAAAACAATTGGTATATTTCGGGTGCGGGCAAGATATGGTAAAATAAAGTACTTGGCAAGCCGAATTCAGTACTGCCATAGCCTGCATGTTTTGTCACATAGTGGCAGCTAATGTTGTACTCTTTAAACACAGCATAACTTTCATTGCACAGCAAACATACTGCTTTTTAGCCAACTTGAGTGAAAAAGTACTTCTTAAATTCGTGCCACTCCTTGCCAACCTAACATTTCTTGGCAAATCCACAGAAAAATTATTACTGTAAATTCTAAATCTAATTTTAACCTAAAACAAACTATCTAAATACACAAATTAAACAAAGAACTTAAAAATTTGTTGTAGTAAGCAAGTAGATGGGGATTGCGGTAGACTGTTGCCGCTGACCACATTATCATGTACGACCGGAAACTGTCTGCGGGCCGCTTGAAATCCCGTCGCAGGCCAGTTACGGTCAGTGGGCCGTATGTTGCCCGCCCCTGGTATATTTCATAGAGTGACATCAAAAGATAACAATAATGTAGGAGCATGTTTCTAAAAGACAGATAAGTTGTCATATAAGTTGTAGCTTCAAAAGAATGTTAAAATTTGCATATTTTGTCAACTTTTTGGAGAAAAAATAAGTTATATGTCACAAATTAGAGCCAATTCGTAAAAATCAAGTTCAGCAGCATCAAAATATCCTGAAACCCCTAACAGTTTTGTGTTGACCAGTGTTATAGATTAAAGATCAAGCTAGATGTAGCTGAATGTACACTACGGGGCATGGGTTATCTGATGCAAATATGCACCATCAAACAATCTAGCACTTATCAGGCATGTCGTTTCGGTAAAGCAGCGAGTAGATTGGCGTAAACCATGAGTCCTTCTGGTTCATGGAGTTATGAAAAAGGTTAATCAGGAAAAAAATTTATGAATAAACCAGCTTTGTGATGATAGTGCGGTATCATGTCTATTTTACAAATTAGCAAAATTGAACTACAGGTTTAGCCAGAGCTGAGCTGTGTCTTTAGTAGCCAAGAATGGGAACTTTGGATTTTGCCTGGGGGAGACAACTTTGCAGGCTAAAGTTTTGCGACTGTAATAACATTTCTGCCCAAATTTGCGCAGCCGTAATAAGGTTAAATTTGTAACTTTCACGGTTGAAAATGAAGTACTTTACTAAAAACCGTTTGCATGTTTAAGCTATTTTTACGTTGATTTTACACTAAATGCACGGCTAAGACCACTGCTAAGCGAGCAGCAGCATTGGGGATTTATTTATCCCTCGCACAGGCCTAACTTTTTAACCTCGTTTTTGGTTGCAGATATTATGAATTTGTTAGTTTCCTAGTATAAAAGAACATTTACTTTTTTCCATAAGGTTTAGGTCCTATATGTAGGTTACGGAAGACAAGGATTTTATAAACCACTACTTGGCATTTCTCCTGTTTGATTCTAGGTATTGTGGTGAGGTTAACAAATTTGGAATTTCTTGAGCAGTTTGTATGCTGTTATGCTGTTAAAGCATAGTCTACTCAACATTTGTTAAAGCTTGGACCTACCTGGAATGTAAAGAAATTATAGCCAGACCTTCAAGTTCTAGTTTGTATGTTATATGATTAGTTTGGTTTGGTGGTTTAAATAACCCATTAGGGTATAGTTTTTGTATGGTCTTTTTAATTTATTTTTTTATCTAACCACGTTGCTGCTGCAAAGTTTTAATTATTTACGATAGTGAAGTCAGTTGGTAGTTGCTGCCAAAACGACGGTTTAACTAACTTTGCACCAGAAAGAGCGGTTTTGGCGCTGATCTATTAATCTACCTTTTTCACAGTAACGAAACGAGTTGTCAAATTTGAATTTGCAAGGAAGAAATAAATATGAGAGATACATACACCAGTAATAAAACGTGACCGACTCAACCGAAACTAAATGCTTACTCGCACCCAAACACAAATAGTGTTAGCAATATAAACCACCAGACAAAAATGTTGTAAGATTTTAGACCAGCAATGCGATTTTCTATTCATAGATATGTTGCCTGGTGGGGCAAATTGTATTGTGTAGTGTCAATAGTTTAAAAATTAAAATGTTTTTAACAAGATATACTACTTAAATACTTGAACGCAATCGTTGCATTTTACGCGATTCAACATAAACCTTGATTCAAAAAATGCTTAAAAGTTTTTGTAATTACATGTACATCGGCTGGATATATTATATCGATTTAAATCGAAAAACAGGAAATCGAAGTTTTGAATTTTCCGGATGTCGTTCAAGCCAGGGGCGCCCGCAGAAAATTTTCCAGGGGGGGAGAGGCAATATATATACTTTTCTCGTAAATGAAAATTGCCAGGGTAAAAAAATGTTTACTCAGTGAACAGTGACAATCGTTGAAAAACGTTTGTGGACAAAAATCTGGCTGATTCGATTTTAGAAAAAAAAGGGAGGGGGAAATGTGTTTGGGGGATAATGATATAAGGATAGTACATTAAAAGTATGTGTTTGCTACTAAAGTTCAATTAAAGGTAAGTTACTTTTTTGCAAGTAATTTGTAGATTTGGATCTGTTTATTTATCCGAAACAGTTGGAGTATTCAAGTTGGAGATTTTAAAGAAATGAGGTTTTCATACTAACAATCCGAAATTTTAACAATATCTGTTGCAAAAAGGTCGATTGATATAGGCTAATTGTTTTAATACTTATGAGTTGGTATGGCACAAGAGTATAAAAAAAATAAATAAAAAAAGAAATAAAAGGCAGTGTATGTACGACCTATTTATAACAATTTACCTTTAATATTGATGCAACAATTCTAATACCCATAGTCCTATTTTGGTTATCTTGGATGTTTTGTCCTACTTTTGTAAAATATTTTTAACTTATACGGCGCAATGTATACCATTACTTGAATTATGACGTCACGTTATGACGCATCTTGTGAAAATACCTCTAACACTTTTTGATACGACCCTAAACAAAAATCCTTGAGCCGCCATTTCCACACAACAAGGCAGTTAAACTTTTTTATCAGTGGGGTATTTTTGTTTGGCATAGTAGTAACTTATCATAAGACCCTTCGGTTGCTACCCTACTGATCAAAAATATTTTTAGTAAACTTTGGTAAAGTAATTTTGGTAAATTTTGATAAAAAAGAAAACCAAAATGTTTTGGCGGGCCAGGTCAACAATAGGATCTCAAATTCCGCAAGCCTGTTATTACGTTGGAGTTGTGCGCAAATGTACAACTAAAGTCGATTTGGTGGTGACAAGGCATCGCGCAAAGCGCCTAAAAATCGCGAAAGCTTGATTAAAAATGCAAACTTTGAATTAGATTTAGAGAGTGACTTGACGCATAGAGCATTAACTAGATTCGTACATTTGTACATTCCTTGATCTCTTTTCATTGAGTGGTGGGCTTTAAACAGCTAAATGGTAAAATACGTTACAATTTTGCACAGACCGACTTACCTTGCTTAGGCCTCAGGCTTTAATGTCAGTACCGATACAATGGACATATTGCAAATACGGTATAAATCGTGAGAAACACAAACGTGGCATTAATCCAATTGGGTTGATAAATGTGAATCGGTATGTTTTAGAGCAGTGGTTCTCGTTTTTTTATATTCCTTCATTACAAGCTTAAGCACTGTCAATTCCTCCCCAGCAAAAACACGAAGTATTCTACTTTTTTATTTATCACTTGGATGCATCCTGCTAACAGAAAGTCAAACCTACAGGGAAACAGTAAAAATGCAAAAGACACATCTGCGCTAAAAGCCAAGACTTGTTACAAAATTTGGGTGCGCTAATCGTCTGAAACTTAGCCTAAGTTCGTTTGAACATACGATGTATAAATAGGTATTAATTCTATATCTTCTCCTTGGCTCCCTTTGGGAAACCACTGTTTTAGAGGTATAGGAAACGGCAAATATACTAATTTTCGTTAATATTTTTTTAGACCTTATGGGCCTACTGTCGATCGAAGAACAAAAATCCATTTACAAACATTAGGCTATAAGTTTAACAAACTTTCACTTTAACGGGTTACACAGTACAGAGGGCGACTTTAGGCTTTAAAGAACCCCCCAAAAACGCGTGAAACTAACAAGAAATACAAAAGAAATTGCACAAAACGCGAAAACAATTACCATTTTAGTATTTAAACATGCTAAACTTGAGTTAGCGGGACATAGATCCGTCCTTGGAAAGAATGGATATATATGTTACAACCAATCATGTGGAAAGTCGCCCCGGTTTTCTTAATCCGGCCTGTGATTTATTGGAAAAATAAATCGCGGGTCGGATTAAATTGCTTGGCGGGCCAAATCAGGCCCGCGGGTCGTATTTTGCCCAGGTCTGCCTTAAGGGGTTCATTTTGCCCCGTGTTTACCTACACATAAATCAACCTAAACATTACACCAATAAAAATAATCGCATTTTGAAATTCCAGGAAGGGCAAATTTCATCTCTAGGTTGGAAATTTATAGATAGCCCATATCAGGTATGGCGAACCTTTTCATCGCGCGGGTCACAAACACGACCTTAATCCTTACAAATGGCACCAGTGGGTCATATATTTAACTATTTCCTAGTTTTAAGCGAATCTTTTCTGCTGCTTGTTTTAAGTGTTATTGTATGGCTTAGTAATTCACGGTTTTTGGAAGATTTCCACATTCGCCCCTTTTGTGGTGGGTCACTTCGTGGCCCGTGGGCCAGTGGTTCGCCACCCCTGGCCTATATCATAGCTCTATACCAGTCTTAGGTCTAATATAAGCGCATTTATGTACGACTTACAATAAAAGTGTTTTTTAGTGAGATTATCTTAGGTTTCAGTGAGATTATCGTAAGTTAAAGCCAAAAAAGTTGAAAAATTTTTGTTATCTGTATTCAGTCTGGTTTTAGTTAATTAACAGTGATGCTTTTTCCAATACATTCAAAATTCATTGCTATATGTTTGTTCTGTGTCTCACTTTTTATGACATAAATTAATTTTTCATATTTAGATTGTGTTGTCCAAATGAAAAAAGTACTGGGAAATTACGGAGATAAAGAATTAGATCTTTAGAGCCACGCAGATAAGTCACATAATTAAACACGCCATTCCGCTTTCAAATGAATACCGCTTTCACACAGGCTGTGGGGTGCACTGTATCTTGACAGGAAGCTAATTTTAGGCTAAAGCAATAATAAAAGTGGAAAACTTATTCTCGTCTGTATTCTGGTGTTTAGTTGTGTTTTGCTTTTAATATGCCGTTCATCGTTCATTGAACTTGGTTTAATTAACAGTGATGCATTTTCCAATACCTTCAAAATTCATTGCTATAGGCTATGTTCGTTCTGTGTCACACTTTTTATGCCAATAAGTGAAATGATACTTTATTGTAGTTTGTCAACAGGGCTGGCATAATTTCAACGTTTGATAAGATTTTACATTGCAAATAATATTTAAACATCTCTTAATATTTGATATTCAAGCTTATTTGGTTAGGATTGATTATCGTGTAAGAGACCCGAACAAAATAATTGCGTTGTATTTTTAAACGTAATCCTAGAGGTTTTATTGCTAAAATGAAAATGACTGTTCAAAACTATTTGACACGAATTTGCTTCACTGGATCCATTAAACTAACGATGGCTACCTTGGGTTCGCAGGCGCTGGCCCACAAAATACATCTAATATATAAAATGAAAAAGTTTGTGAGTGGTCAGCATGTTCGCGTTTTAGGGAAACAGACAGAGAAACGTATGGCTCATATTGCTCCTCTTAAGCAGTCGCCTGGCAAGTGGGTAAAATAAAAATAAAGCCGTGTGCTCCCAAACAGAAAAAAATTTGTTTCTTTCTATGAGAGAAAGTCTCGCATCTCAAGCGAGCGCCGTCGCAAACCAGTCACGAGTGAGCAACTTTTATTTTTAAGGCGTTTGTTAGAAATTCTGGATCGATCAACGTCGCTACATATTTTGTTGCTGTGTATAAAAAACCGTGTGAAAAGAGTAATTTAATTTAAATCCTTATAAATCAAGGGACGACCAGCGCTTTGATGTTCTACAATAGGCTACACGTAAAGGCAAAAAAACACGCAATACTTGGTAGAGTTATACTTGGGCGCGGAATATTGCGTTCATTGCAGCAGTTTAACAGAAAGCATTTGTTTTTTCAATGAGGATTTTCTTAAGTTTGACGCAGTTTAGCACCGGGATCACGTATTTGCTTAAATATCACGCTATCAAGCAAGTCTAAACAAATTGCTGCTACAACCTGAAGTTTTACGTTTGAGAGTTATTGTCAATTGACAAATGTCAAGGGTTTTCGTTATCTAAAATATGTAGGACATGCTTAGCCAATGGTTGTGTGCTATAGTCGATTATTGAGTCGTCTCATTTGAAAAACATCACACAACAGTGGTTGCATGTTAACTCGAAAGGGCGGGCATGCGACTTCTCGCAAAATCTCTTTGACGAAAAGGGTAAAACGTTTTCACACATTTAGCAGGCAATAACCTGCGTGAAGTACATTGCCTCGGTAAAAATAAAGTTCCATGTGGCAAAGTTTACACTTTTATGTTTAATAGCTTTTTGCAGTTTGTTTACCAAGTAAAAGATAGTCTAAGTTCGCAAAATATTCCGTTTATTGCAGCGTTTTCCTTAACATTCTTTTATAAAGGCATTAACACACTTACACAGAAAACTTACAACAACCCTAACCTAGTTTAAACTACGCAACATTTGGACTGATTTAGCAAAACATCGCGTGTATTGTAGCGGTTTAAACACTCAGCAAATTTACTTTTCAAATCGGATTTGTTTTCGTTGGATGCAGTATGGTATTTACCGTGATATACTTCATTGCTTGAATTTCGCACAATTTGAACAATTGCTGCTACGACTTTACGTTTGTTAGTGATTTTCGATCGATCTAAATACGCGAGACGTGTTTAGCCACGTTTGTGTGTTTAGTAGCTCAATTAAAACAAACACACACCGTTGCATTTTGGTTTGATGTTAAATACCCATGTTTTTTTTAATCATCGACTATATCATGTGGATTCATCAAGCTTATACAATGCTGGTAACATGTGAATTAGTAATTATACGGCCACAGTGCGTTTGCGACTTTCGTTTGGTGACCTATTTCAGACACAAAATTTCAGACACTGATTTTTAGGTTATAGGCCTACGTCAATTTTTCATCTTAGATTGTGTTGTCCAAATGAAAAAAGTGCTGTGAAATTACGGTGACAAAGAATTAGATCTTTAGAGCCACGCAGATAAGTAACATAATTAAACACGCCATTCCGCTTTCAAATTAATGCCGCTTTCACACAGGCTGTGGGGTGTTACTCTGCGGGGAAGCATTAGGTTAACTGATTTTAGACATACGATATGACATGAGACACAAAATTTCAGACACTGATTTTTAGGTTATAGGCCTACGTCAATTTTTCATCTTAGATTGTGTTGTCCAAATGAAAAAAGTGCTGTGAAATTACGGTGACAAAGAATTAGATCTTTAGAGCCACGCAGATAAGTAACATAATTAAACACGCCATTCCGCTTTCAAATTAATGCCGCTTTCACACAGGCTGTGGGGTGTTACTCTGCGGGGAAGCATTAGGTTAACTGATTTTAGACATACGATATGACATGATTTGAATTTTATATTTAGTGACACGCCATACAAACGTTTAGGCATAAGCAAATTTGTTATGACATTTAAAAACATTTTTTGCATTATTTATGCCTCTTTCGAAGTTCTTACGTTATCCGTAACATAACTTTCGGGTTATATGCTGATTCCATTAATTATAGGCTATTAGTTTAACATGTTACAACGTAATGTGCAATAGTAATAAAGAGCCACAGTATGATGGATTGTTTCATTTTGTTTAACCAGATTAAATTTAGGTAGACTTCGTACATTATGATGGTCATTGTAGGTGTAATTATTTTTCAACCAGTAAGAATAACTGGTAAATATTCTATTTAACCTGGGCAACGCCGGGTATTTTGTCTAGTAACCCGTATAACAGGGGTGGCCAACACGTCGATCGCCGAATCTCTGTTGGTCGATAATATTTCGTGTTTCTCAAATAAGCGTTCGCCAAGCTATCTTCACAAAGAAAGGACAAAAAACAGTCCATAAACTTGGATAAACTCAAGAAACAAGTAGTGTAGTTATAGCAGGCGCTGGTCCGTAGAATACCAGCTTGTATTAACATATTTTATCATACCGGTTCTTTCGTGGATTTGTTATGTGGAAAAATACTGCAAAACGAAAAACGCGAATTGCCTTTAAAAAATTGTTGTTCTTTGTAACGCTTTTTGGATATAGCCTACACGGTCAAAGCAATGTTCTATGTTTGTTTACTTAGACAACATTTTCCTGTAGCGCACATAGTTCTGTTTTAAATGTGACCTTAAACCTAAAAAATTAATGGACAATGATGCATACCAAATCTTTGTTTTATTCTTCAAGGATTAAGCAATTCAAGTCGTAAGACAAGATGTTAAAAAGCAGCCTATATAAAACACGAAGCGCGAATTTTTTTGCCGTTTTAATGTTACCCAACAAATTCCACACACATACACACACACACACACACACACACACACACACACACACACACGCACATCACGTAATACTTTTGGGGCATACTACGTTTGAATCTTTAAATACTGCTTAAATTGTATGGATTTAACATCGCAAACGATTGTTGAATAGAAGTTGCAATTTTAAATAAAAAATAGTTGAGAAAGTTTGTTGGTAGGATTTTTTTTAGAAGATGTGGTCACAGAAAAGGTTATAGACAAAAGGGAAGCAGCACGCAGATCGAAATTTCACCGTGTAATTTCTCAGGAAGTAAACAATATAGCATAAATTTTCACACACAACTTAAATAAAGTAATCTGACCACATGCCACCCTTTTACACACACGTGCACACGCACACACATATAAAGACATGGTTAAGACTAAAGAAATGGTTAAAAGTTTTATAATATTTGTGCTATTTTGTTAATCTTGAAGTGCAATGTAAAGTGCCTTAAACTTAGTGAATTTTATGTACTAAAATCTTCTCATTAAAAAGATGTATTTAAACCTAAATAAATAAAAGTATTGTCAGTTGCGATAATGCTCCGAATCTCGTATTCCTTGGTTTCTGCTGAAAAACATTCATTTAACACTTCCGTTAAGCGTGACATTAAAGCGTGCAACGCGCAAATGACTTGCATTTCTTGTGCTGTTTGGCATTAGTAGCTCAGATTTTGTTTTAATGTTTAATGTTTTGAGAACTTATATACGGTTTATTATTGCAGGCTAGAAAAAGTTCGACATGTCACATTACTTCGAGTCAAAAAACATTACCCAATTGTACGTCAAATACCGTCCGAACTACAATTATGAAGTTGTAGAAACTGTGATTGACTATCTCAAAAAGAAGAATAACACGAATAGAGAAAAGTTTGATTTGATGATCGACGTTGGCTGTGGAAGTGGACAAGCAACCAAACGATTCGCCAAGTATTTTTACAAGACTATAGGTTTTGACGTTAGTTTAAACCAGATTGCTGAAGCTAATTTAGCAAATCAAACGGAACATGTCACTTACAGGGTTGGAAAGGCAGAAAGCTTGGATGTTGCCGACCAAAGTGTGGATTTGGTGATCTGTGCTACAGCTGCACATTGGTTTGACTTGCCTGCCTTTTTCAAAGAAGTTAAGCGAGTTTTAAAAAACAATGGCTGCTTGGCTATATTTTGCCAGCGCATTGATGAAATTACACCCGTAAATCCCGAAGACCCTACTGTAGGCGTAGCGAATTACGACAACACAAATATGCTAGAAGACTATATCCGCAAAGCTGCGAAAGACATAGTAGAAACTGAACTTGTTTTTGATGGTTATCGGAAAATATTTGCGATGATACCCTCTGCAGACAAAGAACGTTGCGATTCAATTCAAAATCACCGCGATTGAAACCTGCAGGAAGCATTGGGATACATGTCCTCTTTTGGTAGCTTCCAAAAATACATGAAAACAAAAATGAGAGAATTGATAGACAAAAACGTCATCATAACTGATGAGCTTTTAACATCAGTAGATCTTGTGCAGCAGTTTCGATCTAAAATCAGAAAAACATGGAACATAGCAGATGAAAAACAAGATTGCGAAGTAAAGATGAATGGAGATGCAACCCAGCATATTCTAATGGCTTGTCATCTCGAATAAACGTGCACTGTATCTTGACAGGAAGCTAATTTTAGGCTAAATCAATAATAAAAGTGGAAAACTTATTCTCGTCTGTATTCTGGTGTTTAGTTGTGTTTTGCTTTTAATATGCCGTTCATTGAACTTGGTTTAATTAACAGCGATGCTTTTTCCAATACCTTCAAAATTCATTGCTATATGTTCGTTCTGTGTCACACTTTTTATGCCAATAAGTGAAATGATACTTTATTGTAGTTTGTCAACAGGGCTGGCATAATTTCAACGTTTGATAAGATTTTACATTGCAAATAATATTTAAACATCTCTTAATATTTGATATTCAAGCTTATTTGGTTAGGATTGATTATCGTGTAAGAGACCCGAACAAAATAATTGCGTTATATTTTTAAACGTAATCCTAGAGGTTTTATTGCTAAAATGAAAATGACTGTTCAAAACTATTTGACACGAATTTGCTTCACTGGATCCATTAAACTAACGATGGCTACCTTGGGTTCGCAGGCGCTGGCCCACAAAATACATCTAATGTATAAAATGAAAAAGTTTGTGAGTGGTCAGCATGTTCGCGTTTTAGGGAAACAGACAGAGAAACGTACGGCTCATATTGCTTCTCTTAAGCAGTCGCCTGGCAAGTGGGTAAAATAAAAATAAAGCCGTGTGCTCCCAAACAGAAATATATTGTTTCTTTCTATGAGAGAAAGTCTCGCATCTCAAGCGAGCGCCGTCGCAAACCAGTCACGAGTGAGCAACTTTTATTTTTAAGGCGTTTGTTAGAAATTCTGGATCGATAAATGTCGCTACATATTTTGTTGCTGTGTATAAAAAACCGTGTGAAAAGAGTAATTTAATTTAAATCGTTATAAATCAAGGGACCACCAGCGCTTTGATGTTCTACAATAGGCTACACGTAAAGGCAAAAAAACACGCAATACTTGGTAGAGTTATACTTGGGCGCGGAATATTGCGTTCATTGCAGCAGTTTAACAGAAAGCATTTGTTTTTTCAATGAGGATTTTCTTAAGTTTGACGCAGTTTAGCACCGGTATTACGTATTTGCTTAAATATCACGCTATCAAGCAAGTCTAAACAAATTGCTGCTACAACCTGAAGTTTTACGTTTGAGAGTTATTGTCAATTGACAAATGTCAAGGGTTTTCGTTACCTAAAATATGTAGGACATGCTTAGCCAATGGTTGTGTGCTATAGTCGATTATTGAGTCGTCTCATTTGAAAAACATCACACAACAGTGGTAGCATGTTAACTCGAAAGGGCGGGCATGCGACTTCTCGCAAAATCTCTTTGACGAAAAAGGGTAAAACGTTTTCACACATTTAGCAGGCAATAACCTGCGTGAAGTACATTGCCTCGGTAAAAATAAAGTTCCATGTGGCAAAGTTTACACTTTTATGTTTAATAGCTTTTTGCAGTTTGTTTACCAAGTAAAAGATAGTCTAAGTTCGCAAAATATTCCGTTTATTGCAGCGTTTTCCTTAACATTCTTTTATAAAGGCATTAACACACTTACACAGAAAACTTACAACAACCCTAACCTAGTTTAAACTACGCAACATTTGGACTGATTTAGCAAAACATCGCGTGTATTGTAGCGGTTTAAACACTCAGCAAATTTTCTTTTCAAACCGGATTTGTTTTCGTTGGATGCAGTATGGTATTTACCGTGATATACTTCATTGCTTGAATTTTGCACAATTTGAACAATTGCTGCTACGACTTTACGTTTGTTAGTGATTTTCGACCGATATAAATATGCGAGACGTGTTTAGCCACGTTTGTGTGTTTAGTAGCTCAATTAAAACAAACACACACCGTTGCATTTTGGTTTGATGTTAAATAACCATGTTTTTTTTAATCATCGACAATATCATGTTGATTCAGCAAGCTTATACAATGCTGGTAACATGTGAATTAGTAATTATACGGCCACAGTGCGTTTGCGACTTTCCTTTAGTGACCTATTTCAGACACAAAATTTCAGACACTGATTTTTAGGTTATAGGCCTACGTCAATTTTTCATCTTAGATTGTGTTGTCCAAATGAAAAAAGTGCTGTGAAGATACGGTGACAAAGAATTAGATCTTTAGAGCCACGCAGATAAGTAACATAATTAAACACGCCATTCCGCTTTCAAATTAATGCCGCTTTCACACAGGCTGTGGGGTGTTACTCTGCGGGGAAGCATTAGGTTAACTGATTTTAGACATACGATACGACATGATTTGAATTTTATATTTAGTGACACGCCATACAAACGTTTAGGCATAAGCAAATTTGTTATGACATTTAAAAACATTTTTTGCATTATTTATGCCTCTTTCGAAGTTCTTACGCTATCCGTAACATAACTTTCGGGTTATATGCTGATTCCATTAATTATAGGCTATTAGTTTAACATGTTACAACGTAATGTGCAATAGTAATAAAGAGCCACAGTATGATGGATTGTTTCATTTTGTTTAACCAGATTAAATTTAGGTAGACTTCGTACATTATGATGGTCATTGTAGGTGTAATTATTTTTCAACCAGTAAGAATAACTGGTAAATATTCTATTTAACCTGGGCAACGCCGGGTATTTTGTCTAGTAACCCGTATAACAGGGGTGGCCAACACGTCGATCGCCGTATCTCTGTTGGTCGATAATATATCGCGTTTCTCAAATAAGCGTTCGCCAAGCTATATTCACAAAGAAAGGACAAAAAACAGTCCATAAACTTGGATAAACTCAAGAAACAAGTAGTGTAGTTATAGCAGGCGCTGGTCCGTAGAATACCAGCTTGTATTAACATATTTTATCATACCGGTTCTTTCGTGGATTTGTTATGTGGAAAAATACTGCAAAACGAAAAACGCGAATTGCCTTTAAAAAATTGTTGTTCTTTGTAACGCTTTTTGGATATAGCCTACACGGTCAAAGCAATGTTCTATGTTTGTTTACTTAGACAACATTTTCCTGTAGCGCACATAGTTCTGTTTTAAATGTGACCTTAAACCTAAAAAATTAATGGACAATGATGCATACCAAATCTTTGTTTTATTCTACAAGGATTCAGCAAATCAAGTCGTAAGACAAGATGTTAAAAAGCAGCCTATATAAAACACGAAGCGCGAATTTTTTTGCCGTTTTAATGTTACACAACAAATTCCACACACATACACACATACACACACACACGCACACACACATCACGTAATACTTTTGGGGCATACTACGTTTGAATCTTTAAATACTGCTTAAATTGTACGGATTTAACATCGCAAACGATTGTTGAATAGAAGTTGCAATTTTAAATAAAAAATAGATAGAAATTTTACCGTGTAAATTCTCAGGAAGTAAACAATATAGCATAAATTTTCACACATAACTTAAATAAAGTAATCTGACCACATGCCACCCTTTTACACACACGTGCACACGCACACACATATAAAGACATGGTTAAGACTTACACACAAAGAAATGGTTAAAAGTTTTATAATATTTGTGCTATTTTGTTAATCTTGAAGTGCAATATAAAGTGCCTTAAACTTAGTGGATTTTATATACTAAAATCTTCTCATTAAAAAGATGTATTTAAACCTAAATAAAGAAAGTATGGTCAGTTGCGATAAAGCTCCAAATCACGTATTTCTTGGTTTCTGCTGAGAAACATTCATTTCACACTTCCGTTATGCGTGACTTTGAAGCGTGCCGCGCGCAAATTAGTTGCATTTCTTGTGCTGTTTGGCATCAGTAGCTCAGACTTTGTTTCAATGTTTTATGCTGTACTTAGCAGACTAGGCCAGAAAAAGTGCGATATGTCACATTATTATCAGTCGAAAAAGGTTACCAATCTGTACGCTAAATACCGTCCAGACTACAATGATGAAATTGTAGAAACTGTGATTGGCTATCTCAAAAAGAAAAACAACACGAATCAAGAAAAGTTTGATTTGATGATCGATGTTGGCTGTGGAAGTGGACAAGCAACCAAACGATTCGCCAAGTATTTCCACAAGACTGTAGGCTTTGACGTTAGTTTAAACCAGATTGCTGAAGCTAATTTAGCTAATCAAACGGAACATGTCACTTACAGAGTTGGAACGGCAGAAAGCTTGGATGTTGCCGACCAAAGTGTGGATTTGGTGATCTGTGCTACAGCTGCACATTGGTTCAACTTGCCTGTCTTTTTCAAAGAAGTAAAGCGAGTTTTAAAAACAAACGGCTGCCTGGCTATAATTTGTAATAACGTCGAGAAAATCACACCAGTCAATCCCGAAGACCCCAGCGTGGGCATTGCGAATTACGACAACATAAATATCCTGGACTACTATCTGCATAAAGCCTTGATCAGGGTTGAAGCAAATGATCTTGTATTAGACGGGTTACAGAACATATTTGATAAAATACCCACTAAAGACAAAGAACGTAACAATACAATTATAAATCACCGAGAGTTCACTCTAGAACAAGCCTTAGGATACATGTCCTCGTTTGCCAGCGTCCATAAATTCGTTGAAACAAAAATAAGGGAGTTCAAAGAAAGCAATGTTACCATAACTGAAGAGCTCCTAAAGTCGGTTGATCTTGTGCAGCAGTTTCGATCCAACATTAGGAAAACTTGGAACATAGCGGATGAAACTCAAGATTGTGATGTAAAGATGTATGGCGATTCCGCTATACCACTTATAATGGCTTGTCATTTGGAGTAACGTGTAAGCACCACTTACATCAGGGGTCCGCAACCTACGGCCCGCCGGCCGCCTCTTTGACAAATTAGACACCATTTCGCATACTTTTTGACTATTATAACTACAAAAGTGCGAAAAATTTTCGCGCTTCACGTCAATCATCTTTCTACATCCGGTTTGTTCACTTTTGATGCTGTCTTTTTAACTAGATCAGCACTTCTTTACCGTTGCGCCGCGGACAGCTTCTAAGTGCTTCGCGAAAAAACGTATTCAAAAATATTGGACATATCTTTGTTAAGATTTCTTTTATTTTTCATTTTTGGCAATGTAATAATAACTTGCAAGAAATTTAAAAGAAATGCCGGTATACCAAAAAAAAAATCCTTAACTGAAAAACGTAAATTTTGTTTGGAGCGGCTATAAATAATTTTGATATGACTGCTCGAGTTACGTCATACTGTGACTCCAAAAATATTGAGTTTGTTTTACTTGAATGGACAAAAAATGGACGGACTGGACGATTTTACATTGGTGGCTCGGAGCCGTAGGTCCCCCATGATTTAAAGCCGTATCTCTTTAAGACCAAGTACAGGATGATCTAGTGTCGCTTTCAAAAACATATCGTTTGATTAATAATAGAGGACATTGGTAAAATGCACCAGTCACGATAAGCTAATGTATATAAAGTTGCTGCCTCAATTCTAGCTCAGTCTGTGATCAGTAATTAATGTTTTGACGTTCCAGTTCGTTTTTCTAAATCTGTGTTTGGTCAAATCATTTTAAAATACCTTACAACTGGTCTAGTTCAATGATCGCTCAGCTTTTTTCATGAAGAGACGGATAACTGTTAGGATTGAGGATAGCGGGAAAATACAAATTTTGTGTCGAACTTTATTAACTTGTTTGTCGTTAATAAAGAAAAAACAGATTTTAAACAATTATGCAACAAAAACTATATAAGCTTTAAGCAATGGTCGATCAGTTTAAAATTTCATTAAAATTCAGTTTTGAATGGCATCAAACAACATTTCTGCAGTAGGCCTACTTTATCTTCATTACGGAAATAGTGTCACGGACGGTATAATTAAATTTGCGGGCCGTATTTTGGTAATTACTTTTCGAAAGCTGTGGTTCAAAACCTATTTACTGTCGCGATACCCACATTTTGGTGTGTTAAACACAACCCAGATTGTAACCATACACCATTTGACAAGACGTCGACTTTTGCAGACAGATTATTTCACAGTTACACTCCAAAAGTATGCAAAGTAGCAAAAGTTACAAAGAAAGTTTTTTTTTTGCGTCATCAAGAATTTTTAATTGATAATATGACATAGAATTACGGATTACAATCAGTGAACTTTTTATTGAGTAACCAAACAACAAAGACGAAATATAAACAAAAACAGTAAATGTGACGTTAAAGCAAAATAAAAGCGTTCACAAGGTTTAGAGTCTACAAGAGCTATAAAAATTAACTTAAAAACAGTGAATATCAAGTTGGCGAATATTAATATTTGTTTTGATTTGGCGAATATTAATATTTGTTTAATTTTTAATATTGTTTTTTAAATTTAGAAAAAATAGGGCATTCTTATAGTTGTGGTCAAATTTTTTTTCAAAAAAAGTTAGCATAAATATGTTTAATTTGCCGTTACATTTGTGCGCGGACCCCACCAGACTTCGCTTGGCGGTTTTTCCCCAAATCGCAAAAATTTGGACCAATCAGAGCGCGATTTCCAATATTTACAACGTTGTTTCAATTTTGGAGACAAACGGCGGCGGCGGTGGCGCAAGGATGACATGCAAAATCGTGAAGCGTTTCTTACAAAAAAATCAGTGTATAAGATAAGCTGTGAAAATCCATTAACAGTAACCAGTATTTTTTTCTCTGATCAACCTTTTCGCTGATCTCATAAAACTTCGTGAGACGGTTCTATAGAACCGGTGTATATAAAAAAATAAAATATCTGTAACTTAAACCAAACAATAAGAACTTTTTTCAGCTTTTTGAAAGTTAAACTCAAAGGAAATCTCAAAATAGATTAAGAATATATTTTACAGCATATTGTGAATGTAATTACTATATTTACTTGGCCATATATTGAAAACACAACAGATTCACTGATGCATATATCGTTAACACAATCAGTTGACTGACACAGTTGGTTTTTTGCTTCTTCTATATCAGGTCAACCTTTTCCTAGTCGCGGCCAAACTCAGCATGATCCGGCGGCCGTAAATTCCACAGTCTATTTTTTTCTTAGTTTCGGTATGGTTGCTGGTTTTATCGAAGCGGGACTCTTGGGAGTTTGGTGGACAAGGCATTTTTAAATTGACATGAGCTTTACCGAAAGAGGAATGCACCAGTCGAAGGTGAGTCAGTGTACCTTGTGTATGGTTTGCTGTTAATTTTGTAACGGTGCCGTTTAAATTCTATTTTGTAAATCAAGTAAAAGTACTTGCTACTTTAGAGCATAAATGTTGGAGGTTTTAGTAAGACGTAGTAAGAATATCAACGCCCATACAGAAGTAGGTATCATTTTAAACGTTTCGAATAACTCTTTTATTTATAGATACATACTGCTGTATGGGCTTTGACATTCTTACTGATTCTTGCTACAGTCTAAACTAAAAAAAAAACGGATAATATGTCAGCAATTGGGTTGATTTTGCTGTTTTTTGCTGCTTTTGCGTGGGGCCAAGAGGACTGCAGACAGCCAGTACAAGTCTGTTCGCCAATCCTGAATCCCCCTCCTGGATTTGAACACCCAGCTGGTAAGTGACGCAAGTAGATCACTTGATGTACAGAGTGATTCTGTGTACTTACATATTTATTAACAGACGCGATACACTGCATATTTTTCTGTTCCTCATTGAACATAGTATGGTTGACAACAAATAAATGTATGAAAATATTTACAGCAACAGTGCACAGCAGTGTTTTTTTTAAGACTTAAGTCACTAAATCACTGTTTTCAAATGACTTGACTTGACTTAGATCTTTTAGGCAAATAACTTGGGATTGCTCATGGTCGAACGAGTTTTACCCAACTTTAATATCTTAAGGTCTAATTTTTATGACAATGACTTGACTTGTTATTTATACATATGTACTTGGCTTGGACTTAAGGTATTATACAAATGAGTTGACAGGGACTTTGATAATTTCAAAATGACTTATCTATAAAACTGGTGCACAGTGACTTTCCGAACACCCTGTATGAGTTTATGTGACCGTTAAAAAGCACGAGACGAACTATCTTACCAGTTTTTAACACCTATATAAAAACATGTACAAAATGCCTAATAGTGTGGTATTATGTTTAAGTGTTTTCTCGTAAACCTGTTCAAATAAAGCAACCTATTGTGCAATTTAACGCAGCGTATGTCACAGCACAAAAAATAGTTTTTCTATTTGCGCTTCGGTAAGTTAAACGCCAATTAAAAAACAACTTACTTTTTTACAGCAAGTGGACCAAAGCAAATTATACAGTTAAAGAAGGAATTAGAAAAGATTACCAAAAGAGTCTCTATACTTTCTGAGGAACAAAACAGCAAAAAAGAAGCGAATAGTAAGTTAATTGTTGTTTTACTTGAAGCACTGGATTAGTAGACTGATTACTCAGCTTGTCAAGCAAATATGGTAGTTTATATTTTGTATTAAAAAAATCAAACATCTTGGAAACAATAATAAACCTATTACAACAGTGGTTTTTAGTTTTATGTACTCACAGTCGTGTCGTTTAAATGGCGTTTATCACTTCGCCTATTCATTTGTTAGTGTTTAATAAAAGTCTAAATTGCCGACATGTTAACTTTTTGAGGATTTGGTTTAAATTAAGACAATTTCGCAAACACTGCCGATAGTTTTGATAAACATTCAAAAAGGTTAAATATTGAATCTCTTATATTGCGAGGCAAAAGCTTATTTTCCATTGTTTCGAGAGAAAAGATCTGAAATGCTTTAGGTACATTCTCATTTTAAGTCGATTTTTGTTTAACACTATAAAAGTTTTTTTGTATTATACTACGCGAAATATTGTTGACGTTTCTTACATGTTGTTTACGTTATTATACTACGCGAAACATCGACCCTTTAGTGTTACGTAAGCTAGTTCAAGGTGGTCTATTAAGTCCGGATTGAAAAAAAACGCGCTTTCGCCTTCTCGTTGAAATCTATTTAGAATTCAATTTTCAGTTTACAACCCCACACTAAGACCGTCTTCATATTAGATCACATTCTATGTTTCTATACATCTTTATGGAATCCCAAATCATTGGCAGCAGGTTTCTGCTAGTCGATCACTGTTTCGCAGACGCGTATTTTACCAATAAAACTTAAAGTTTAAAAACCTTTCAGAAAGCAATAGTTTCCTTCACCTTTCAGAAAGCCATAGTGTTTTTCTGACAGTCTGACGTTTTGTTTTTCTAACTTTTTATTAATCTAAAGTGCTTTTATGTGTTTTTTACTTTTTATTTATTTTATTTATACTTTGCTATGTATATGTATTTAACTTTACCTATAGGGACTGACGATGCCACCAGTACAGGCGAAATATATATTCCTTCAAAATGTCCTGATTCTGATTTTACTCAGGTTTTTAAACCATGAGTTTATTTCTTAAGATTCCATTCTATGTTTTTGCAAACTAACACAAAATCAGTAACATTCCAAACCAAAACTCTGCAAAAGCCCGTATTTCCCCAGGGTGCCCTTTGAGCAGCTACACGTTCCCGAGGGGACGCCAGGTCACGGATTTCGCCCGCTACCGACGCTACGTTCCCAGGCTCACGAGCGCCACCGCGTGTATGTGGGTTAACGGAAGCGACTTTTCTCACGGATTCGGCTTCGGGCTGCTCAGCTACGCCACTAGCGGCAGGGACAACGACTTCCTGATGTTCTACTTGACGCGAACGCACGCAATGGGCTTTAACGTGGCCAACTCCAGAGCTGACCTGCCGTTTACTTTGTCTCAGGGAGTGATGGTGATTTAAAAACTTTGTGTTATTAATATTTTTTTGGATAGTATTTCGATTAACCTTTACGTAAAAGCAGAGCTGCGTAGTCGATTGTAACAAACCTGAGTCGAACTCCGATCAAATGACCGATTTCGTCGAGTTCCGAGTCGGTCTTTCGATATTCTTCCACACGTTATCCATCTTTACAATTTACAATTTCCAGCTCATCAGTTTCTAAACTCGCCGCTACTGTGCATGCGCAAATTTGTATCGCACAATTACCACGGTGGTTTGCCCAACCTTTGGTCATAGTGTTGTCATAGTTATAAGCACCCTGGTTAGATTCAATTATTCAACGTCTATCAGTATTGTAATGACTTGAGATATTACCAGTTTTAGATGTTTAAACGTTAAATTTTTATTTTCATATCAAGGACTTGACTTGAAGTTGACTTGCTCTAATAATAACTTGGCTGGGATTCTATTTGGACACCGATGACCTGAACTGGAACTTGTTATTTATTCGAAAAAACTTGACTTCGATTTTAACTATTTTACGCATGACTTGACTGCGACTTTAGATTAAAACGACTTGTTTACAACATTGGCGTTTATTCATTTTCAGACTCACATATGTAACTGGTTCGACTCGCGAAGATCGAGGGTCGGAATGTACGTCAACGGGATAGCTGCCGGTGAGGCTTCCTACTCGGGTAATGTTATGTCCGGAGGAGGAAGCTTGATGCTGGGACACGATCAGGACGCAGTTGCCTCGCGACTGGACGCGGAGCAGGCATTCAGGTATCAGTGGAAGTTTGGCGCCGCCAATAAGAAAAAGTGGTGTAATAAAGTGCACTTAAGTCACTGTTTTTAAATTATTTGACCAAAGTCTATCCGAAAAAATGACTTTACTTTACTTGAGCAAATGACTTGCATTGACTTCTTTTTGACAAAATGACTTGGGTTAAAATGGAGTGTTTTCATTTAGCTTTTTTTTATAAAATTCTGTTAAATATTTGCTATATTTTTTTTTATTTATTAAAGTTATTGCTCGTAATCGAGCTAATTCATCTCTTTTAGTAGTTAAAGATTTACTTTTTCTGACAGGGAATTTACATGTTATGATTATGACTTGACAGGGACTTATTTACAAACACTGATAATAATTTACAGAATAAAAGGGTGTGATGGGAATTAAAATTTTCACGTTTACGTCAGCAGGTTAATTAAAGTTAAAATACTGGCCTTAAATGAATCAAAATTCCAGTTAAAAAAATAACTAAACGGCAAAGTATCATGCAAACAACGTTTGGTACGATCTTTCTTTACATTTTATTTTCTATAATGCCCATACTGCTGTAGAACATTATCTAATTTTAACGCTAAAAGATTTAACACAACCAACTCGTACTATGATAGATAGAAACTTATCAATAGGTTGGTTTTCGATATTATCAACATATGTTAAGACAGGTTCAACTCTTCTTAGATTACGTCATTTCATTCTATTTAACACAGGACAGCAAGTTCACTTAAACTTTCTAAGAGAATATCGTTAGAAGGGTTTGTACATGTTGTAGATGTTCACTTGCATTATATTTAGATTTAATTGAAGGGATTTTTTTAAGTCTTAAGGGCGCGTTGCAATGAATTTACACCTAACAATCAACAACTTTATACCATTTGTAATTGTGATATAATAAACAACTTCAATTAATATGTTTAAATTTAAGTAAAATGCATGTAAAAAGCCTGTTCATTGTGGCCTTTATATGTGAATTAACGACATAAAAGGCTCGTGTGTACTAATTAGTTATTAAAAAATTGATCTATTATTTAGCATAACAATTAGGCTACTATGCAGCGGTACGATAAAGACGGTAGGTCATTGCTAATTCTCTGGGACAGCTTTTTCTGCTATGAAGAATGGCAAAAACGCTTCGATGGCCACTGAGTTTTATTGAGAACTAATGAATTTGTAACTAGGATCAAATGGGACAACCGCTGAATAGTAATATACATTTATAAACTCATATTGTGATGTAAAACGCACTATTTTAAAGTATATGGAGACCTCCTCCAAAATCTCGTTGGATTGCCAAGAAATCCTTTTTCTCAATTTTTACACTGTCACAGTGGGACTATAGAAAACGCCATGATGTGGCCCCGGGTCTTAAGCGCCAGTGAAGTGGCAGATATAGCCGAGGACTGCGTGTGTCCACCGGATTACGTCATCGCAATGACCATTGACAAGATGGAGGTGGCCGGAGCGACAAAGTTCGAGGTACCAACCACGTGCCACGTGACTCGCTAAGGACTGACCTTCAACCGTGACCTTCGAGAACATTTTGTATCGATTTTGTCGATTACTCATCAGAACTTTGTGTTGTCATGCCTGTTTGTTTGTTTGTTTGCAATCTTCTTGTTCAGTGGTTAATGGAACACGCCTTGATTTTAGTAAAAATATAACCGCCATGTAAAAAAAAACTCGACAGCGACACCCTATCTATATACACTATGGATCAGTGGTCCTTAATAACTTTTAAGTGTTGTTATAACTGAAGGGCCTTAACCTAACGGATTCTAAACACCACTTTTAAAAATTGTAAAGTTATGACCAGCAAATCATTTAATGGATTGTAGCGGCCCCGTTTAAAGAGTATTGGTCAACTGAATTTAACTTGTAAAAATAAAAGTTCATGACAATTGCAAAAAAAGTCCAAATTAGTTTATGTGCACGTTTCCTTTTTACCCAGCAATTTTGCCTCATTTTCAAAGGTTTTTTATCAGGTTTCCTTAGTTTGTACAAATCGCATTATCAATCAAAAATAATGCCCCCCTATTGGGATGGAAATCCGTTTGTCAGTGGACCTATAGAGGACTTCCTCAGCCATGGGGTGTTTGGAGTGTTGTTTTTGAGAAACAGAATTACTGACAAACGTATTGCTGCATTAACATCCATGCGTCAACATTACGCAAATCAGTGAAAAGGTGTGATTTGTCGATACAAACTGAATTGAAATTTCCTTAATAAAACACAAGATCATTCATGATAAATATCTAATCCATTGTTAAGAGAAAACATGGCTTTTATTCGAAAACCAAAAAAACGGGTTTACCCAGTTATTTACGGTCACATAACCGAAAGCCGGGTTTTAAAATTTGGCCCCATTGGAATCACCTCTCCCGCGTTTAAAAAATAAACGTCCTTGTCAAAATCAACTAAACGAAGAGAAAATATTAGGCAAGTATACCAACAGGGGCTATTCGGGATTTTGCATTTTTTGTAACGTTATTCAACAAATAGGTAAAACATTCCTGTTATCGGTCGAAATTATATGCAAATGTTCACCTTAAATTCGGTCTCAATACATTCAAGGAGAAGGAGGAAAAATATTCGGACGTACCGGAGAAGAAATGAGTTCATTTGGTGTAGATTAAAAAAAGTCATAACTCGATATAATGGCATTTATCAATATTATTTGGGCCAATAATTTGGAATGGTTTTAACCACACAGCTCTATAACTGCGTAAGAAACCGTGTAAAACATTGTACGTTTATCCAGTTAAACTTTAAGCTGAAAATGGAGATACCATGACCTTAACAGGAAAACGTCATAGATACAATGACCTTAATAGAAAGACGTCATAGATAAAATATGACCATAATGAAAAGACGTCATAGATACAATGGACATGATAAAAAATACCTTAAAGACTAGCGCAAAGCGAGAAAATATGCCGTAAGTAGAGCGACTTAAATTTTTACATTGGATAGACCGATAGAGTCTGAGTCCACGCGTCTTTATGGTTTGTGAAAACATAGAAAATGTGCAACAATAAGAATTTGCTGAAAGCGCTTTTAATTTTTAAGTTTATTTAGTTTAAGTTATGATGTTTGTAGTATAAATAGGTTACTCTGGATTCTGTAAATAGTCTCTTATGAGAACATTATATTCCCATTAGTGTTCCCAATTTTTTTCCGCGAAAACAACGTTTTTCGAAAATCAAAAAAAAAAAAAATCAAAAAAGGTCAAATTTTTGTTAAATTGAACCTTGTTTCACGAAATAGTAACAAATCGCGCGAAGCGCAATATAATGCAGTTGTGCAAAATAGATTCCCTATAAAAACATGGTAAAACATAGCAGGGTTGCGGAGTCGGGGCAAGGTCTCGTGTCAAACCTCTAGGTCCGCCCTGTATACCAAGATCCGTAAGGACTACTAACTGTAACCATTTGGTTTCGTTCGCTCAAAATCAGGGGTGAGTTATCCTGTTCCAAATCGGAAGTCAAAATGAAACTCAACAAGGTCTCTCTATATTCAATCATCATATCAGGTCAAGCATAGCTGTTAGTTTTGCTGAAACCACTACCTAGTTTCAAATTTTAGTCATTGAACACTTTTGAAGAATTTTGACCAAGTCTTGCAAAATTGTTTTGTGTTCCGAAATATTTCATCCATTCCCACTAGAAGTCACAATGAACTACGAATGCATTAGCAGAAGGCAAAGATCGCAAATCCCTAACCGAAGTTTCATACTTCTCCCAGGTGGATTGAAATTTGCTTGTCATACATGCTTCAATATGTAGTGAGCTCCGGTATTTCCAAGTCCCCAATGCGGCAAATGCTAAGTTAGTGCGCATAACTAAGTTTCGTACAAATTACTCAAATTGAAAAGTCCAAAATGCTGCGCAGAGTTTGTTGGGTTAATCGGTGCTTAACATAAGTTGTTGAATTTCAGAACAGGCACTTAAATTAGAGGGCGGTTAATATAAAATTTCGGTTAAGTAACATAAATAGCATCAAAAAGATAGTGTGCATTGCAGAAAATTATAAGTAACAGGGGCTGTGGAGTCGGAATCAGACTTGTCATTCAACGGAGCCGGTTTGTTTTGCTGCATAGAGTCGGACTCGGGACTCGGGTTAGACTACCCGAGTCCCGAATCTGATGTGCGTATGCGCAGTATCAAATTTCCAAAGTGATAAGGCAAACTGTAGATTGTAAAGGTGGAAAAGCATAATTATGGTGAATGGATTGTATGAAACCTCTATGAGTACATTACAGAATATCCACCTTATTTTTGTTACGTAAATGGGTGAAATACAAGCTAGACACTCGGAGCCTAACTCGGGACTCGAAGAAATCTCACATTTGGCCAGAGTCGGACTTATTTTTAACCAGCTCCGCAGCCCTGCGTGGTAATACTAACCCTTAACTCGTAAGCTCCAAGAGTCATTACAAATATAAAGACAACCAATACCGTATATCGTTGAGCCTTCGTGTTAAAAAATCCGGAAGACATGTAGCCTAACAACTTCTTTTTGTAAACCTGTCAATGGTTTTAGATTAGTGCTAAAATATTAATATACATAGGCTTGGAAAAATGAATGTCTTAGTATACAGTTTGATCAGTGTGATAGTGATACTTACAGTTCAAAGTCAGGAATGCGGTCGGGAAATGCAAATATGTGCGCCCATTTCAAGTCTGCCTCCCGGTGTTCAACACCCGGCCGGTAAGTAGGAAATATATTTTACTATAAAATTAGACTTGTGTTGGGAACACACAATAAAACCTACAAGGCAGCAATATCTAAAGCAGAATAATTAATCTATGGTATCATAGCATAAAGACTAACAACATAATTTAGCAAAATGCATAGTAATATCCACGATAGGACATGTCGGATACGTCCTAAAGACCTATAAATGGACGAAATAACGACTTAAACTAAAGGTGAGAGTATGGGATGATCGGGGGCCGTCGGTCTGGCATCGGTAGTTTTGGTGTCGACGTTTGGACGCCCCTGGTTGGATTTAAAATTATTAGATGAGTTAGTCATGTATATACCTATTATTACTATTTGATTATGGCTAATAAAAATTAAGTCTTATTCTGACTTAGGTCTTATTCTGACGGATTAAGGACTTACTCAGATTTAGACGTTATTACGACTTTTATGTATTAGTCCAAGTTTAGTCTTATTTCGAACTTTTTTTATTCCGATGACGATGTTTTTCTTATTTCGGTCTTATGGATAGAGTCCCTTGATTTATATGGAAACAATAAATGTTAATGGTTAAGGTCGCCAGTATATGAACAATAAAATCGAATCGGAGCTGATAACCAATGTCAAGTTTTAATACATGTCATACTGGGGATTACCAATAAATCACTCATATTTATTTTTATGTAAAATCCTGGAAAATGAGTTTTAAGGTTTGTTTTGTGAAACAAAAAACGTTTTAAAAGATAAAGCATATGTATTCTAATAACCTGCAAACGTTGCCTTCGTATGATTCAGTTTATTCTTGATTGGGTCAAATGGAAGTACAGCACAAGTATGGGGTATGGGAACAAAATAATAAGTATCAACCATTACCAGTCTTGCCTTTCCAATAGCATATATCATTTTCAGCCAATGCAATTTTGGCCAGCAAAATCTTTGTCGGCAATTCATTTCAGGTAACTCAACAACGTAACCCGGTGCTCCATAAAACACTCTCTCTATACCGGTGTTCGATAAATTCTTACCAAAAGTGCGCTACGAACCCTTTATAATTTTTCTTAATTAGAATGATTTATGCCGTTTCTTTAGTTTTGATTGATTTCCATGTTCATAAATATTGCGTTATATAAAAGGTTTACAAAGCGTGTCACGAAATTCCAGTCTTACCAACATAAGTTATCCGGCAATTGTCGCATGGAATGGTAGTCAAGTCAAGTCATTTGAAAAAGTGACTTACGTGCACTTACTGACTTAAGTGTTTTGGACAAATGACTTGACTTGACTTGACTTAAGTCTTCAGACAAATGACTTGTGCTGAAATGATGTGCTTTATTAGGCATTTTTTTGAACGAAATTAGGTTATTTCTCCCAAGTTTTGCACATAAAATATTTTTTTTAGTCTATGTGCGGTTTGTGTTTCTAGTTGAGTTACTGCATAATAGGACCATACATTACCAATTTTAATAGTTTAAATTTTTGTTTTAGTGACAAGTACTTGAATCGTTATTTATTCACAATGACTTGACTGGGACGACTTAAGTCATTTCAAAATGACTGGTTTACAACACTGGTTATGGGTAATCCCCTCGTCTGTTTTTCATTTTTTCGTTGGTTCGTTCGCTTCTTTAATCCTTTGCGTTGTTTTACTTTGCATATAGATAACCGAAACGTTGAATAAAATGAATAAGTGCCAAAATAAATTTGTTTTAGTTTGCTTGGTAGAAACAACATATTTGTGCTATTTTACTGAACTAACTAACTGCCTAGCTGGTAAATTTTCGAAATTGTTTAAATCCACTCTGCACCTCTTTTTAAAGAACATCGTCTCAGTGATGTTATTCAACTGAGAAAGGAATTGGACAAAGCCGTCAAGCAACTTGATCAGATTGCAACACGTGACCCTAAAACACAAAGTAAGAATATAGGAAAAATGAGTCTAATTTATTTTGAAAACAAGTGGGCGAACAATAAACTCCTAAATAACAGACCGGTTGGAGATTACAGTGAGACGTATACAACTCCAAAAGTTAAAAAAAAGTCAAAAGTTTTTAAAACAAGTTTTTCAGAGATGACGTTACAAAGTTACGTCATAACGTAACGCTATAAAAAATAACCTTATTAGCCACACAGTACGAGTTTTAGTTTGGACAGCAGTTACTTTCAATAAAAAAGCTTTAACGATTCGAGTAAACCGGTGTCGCAAGATTTTATTGTCCATTTTGCAATAATAGGACATACGGGCTAAAACAGTTTATGAAAATGTGCTACACTAAAACATTCTATTTTAAGTTTCACTAAATACAAACTTATATCCCACGTGATCGTGACTTGGATCACTAAAAAGCGTGTTTGGTGATCCTGCTGTTTTTTCAGATTAGGCAAAACTGTGCTTAAAAAGCAATGTATTGTTATTCGGAACAGACAATGGAAATTTAATATCACCCGGGTGATCTAACCGCTACATTCATGGTTAACTACAGAGAATAAAGATTTCCAAGAGTTTAAAACAATATTTGCAAACATAAGCTACAGTCAAACTATAGAACTCCTATTCCATTGGGAATTTAGTCATCGCAGAATGTTGTACATTTTGATGCAGAATTCTGTTGTTATACTACAGTGGTGTATATTCGCCGTGACGTAAACAGCGCCGTGGGCCTTTTTCCATTATTCGTTTCGCAGTAGCAGCTCTCTCTCTCTCCCCCTCTCTCTCTCTTCTTCACACGTCACTACATTGGTTCTTAAATGAGATGCCGTTTCTTGCGTTTAAAGGTGCTGAAAGATATTTCAAATTATTTGGGTTACCATATTTGTAGGATGCCGTAAAGGTTGGGAACCTTTGTTCTACCATATAACCCAGGGGTTCTTAAACTTTTTTACCAAGGACCTCTAAATTTGTTTTTGCGTCGCATGGACCAGTGTCGTCAACAGTTTTTTAGAGATGTCGTTACAAAATTACGTTGCAATCCAAATAGACCTCAGAATAATCATGTTTCTGGTCCAAAAAATGTTAAAGGGAAACATATTCAAACTGTATTCAGTGTAAAACAGTTTTTTTACATTACTCTTTTATTTTTTTCACTTAAATGAGGCATTTATAGACGTCCAACTGCATTACTTTCAGAGTGCCCACTAAGCAGCTACACATTCCCAAGACGTTTCCAGATGGTCGACCATGCCCGCTCCAGGAGATATGTTTCTCGACTCACTAGCGCCACCGCGTGCATGTGGGTGAACGCTACGGACCTGACGCACGATGTCGCCCTTTTAAGTTACGCGGTCAGCTCTCGAATGTGGAACAACTTTCTTATCTTGTACCGCGCGTCGGACAGCCATATGAAGTTCTTTGTCGGCAGAGGAAACGTTGCCATGCCGTTCAATCTGCAAAGTGGTGTCATGGTAAGTGTAAACGTGATGTTTGTTTGAGTTTTTGCGTCAAAACGAATTACGAAACTTATAAATTCCTCCGTAGCAGTGTACAATTGCGGTCAAATTGCAACACAAACGGATAAATAATTCCTACATACTAAAATGTGCATTACTAACTAACTCCCACTGAGCATGGTGTCTTACAGTATAAAAGGTTGCATTGTCCAATTGCTATTAGACCTAACTGCTACAAAAAGCGAACTTCATTTAAAATGTGTTGAGTGCGTTTTTATGTTTTTGCATCGTTTTTTGTAATTCCTTTGGTAAGTGTTGATGGTTTTGAGTTTTCGGTAGAGCGACGATCCCAAGTTCGTTAGTTCGAACCTCGCCTAGTTGCTTTTCTAGCCTTGTCATGCTTGCACTTCAATTCTGAACTGATTTTGTTAGTAACAGCCTTTCCGAAGGTTCCTGTACCCCAACATCAGCAAAACTTATTAAGAATGTGTGATGCATTCAGTACATTTATTAAGTTGTCAACCAGGAATACAAATATTGTTACCGAACCCTTGCTCCAAATTATTCGACAAGTAACCTACGGAACTTTTTTTATTTTAGACGCACGTCTGTGCTTGGTTTGATTCGAGTACTCGGAAGCTTGGAATTTACATGAACGGAGTTTCAACGCAAAACCACACTTATGCCGGTAGTGTGGTATCGGGGGGTGGGAGTCTAGTGCTGGGGCAAGAACAAGACGGGATTGCAACTGGATTCGAACGGGACCAATCTATGACGTAAGTTTGTAGGCCTTTACGTTGGTAAAACGGTCGATAATAACAAAAACCCCAACAAAAAATATGACTATAAGTTCTTTCAAAAACCTTTTAAAAAAATAGTTAATTGAGATTAAACGGTGCTAATAAGTTTTCGCTATAGGAAATTTCTTAATTTTGCCAATTTTTTCAATAAAAATATAAAAACATTTTTTAACTCCATACAGTACCGATTGCGACTTAAAATGCGTTATTATTATTTTTTGATTTTTAAATTTTTATAAGGGTTACAACATCAACCAAACCAAATACAGAAAAATATATAACTGGAACAGGTTAAAATAGTTTGTTTCATCAAGCTGAATTAACTGTCCGATTGTTTGTAAAGAATATAAAAAAACGCACAGTTCTAAAAAGAGTCTGAAGCAAGTGGGTTAATTATGAGGTCTCATTTAAGTCTTTGTCTGATGAACCCCACTTCTCCAAGATGGGGGATTTAATAGTCAAATTGTTCATTTGGCTGTTTCCTGTTTCTAACATACTTCCACTCGATTTTTGTTGGCTTAAAGTGAGCATTTTATTGATTCAAGTCTCTGCTTATGAAGGAAATTTTACGAGAGAAATCTGCATAACAACAAAAGCAACAGAGGTGACATGCGTATCAATTTCTACATTATTTTAACTTATTGCATAGCATATCACGTGACAAAGAGCGTTGCTATAAGTCGTTTTTCTCGACTTTGTCTTATACGCGTAAATATAATTTCTGTCCAAATACGGTTTTAACAAAGACCCTGACTACAGATAAACAGTAAACAACGTGACGGACACAGCTTCAAAACATACGGGCGATAAAAAAATTTATTTTATTTAATATAACGCGAAACCTATTGGGCAGCCGGGAACTGTGATAGCAACATGCTTACACAGGCAAATACTTTTATCTGTAACGGAAATGTGTCATAACCCCAAGCCTTTTGGGCAGCCGGGAACTGTGACAACAACATGTTTTGAAAGCAGCGCGAAATATTCTACAACATTTTCCATGACGAAAACCATACAAGAAACTCCTAAATACATCACATTTGAATTTACACAATACGATTTATCTATATTACTTTAAATGTGTAATTAATACAAGAATTATGATGAGTGACGCTACAAGCCACATATATTTTTAAGTGGATATGTGAACTGGTATATTTTCGGTTACCAAAAAGCTTAGCAACGCTGTTTACCTGTTTAATTAGTCATATAAATATCTAAACATTATGGTTCGTATAACAATGTGGTTACACACCATTTATCTTTTACAATTTTTTCGGATCACGTTAAGTTTTAGCGATGTAGCAATGTGAAACTTCGTGTTGTTAAGAAGTAATTTTAAATGATTTAAGTCCCAGTCAAGAAATTTGTGAAACAACTTAAGTCCGAATCAAATCCAAATCGAGTCATAATTACAGCAAGTCAACTTCAAGTATCTTCCTTGTCATAAACTACAACATATGTTTTGTTTAAAAATTAGGATTTATGTGCAAAAATTAGGATAAATAGCTCAATTTTATAAAAAAAATACCTAACAAAAACACGTTATTTCAACCCAAGTCATTTTGCGTAAAAGACTCAAGTAAAGTAAGGTCATTTGAAAAAAAGTGTCTTAATGACATTTAAAACGCATAATTTGCAAGTCATTACAAGAAAGTTGTTATCTGACAAACGTATTTCGTAAGACTTTTTCGGGTACGCAGACCAATAGTGATAATAAAACATTGATTGTATTAGGTTTGTGCTTAGCGTTTGGGTTCGGATGGTGGAATTAATCAATTTAAATTTCCAAGCTTCGCTTTACTTCTAGGATTTTTTGCTTTCAAATTAGGCTATTTTGTTAGACCGGTAAATAGCTTCAGGAAATGCCTATTTGCTATTTTCCTGGCTCACTCGTGTCCCTATAGGTAAATTATAGATTGATTTTGCTTTGTTAGCCGGGTAAATAACCTCTCTTTTTTTCAATGTTGACAGAGGAACGGTGAAAAATGCTATGCTGTGGCCCCGGGTCCTGAGTTCGAGTGAAATCTTGGCGATAGCACAGGACTGTGTGTGTCCAATTGACCACGTGGTCGCAATGACTATAGACAAGATGGAACTATACGGGCAAACAACGTACAGTATCCCAGAAACCTGTCCGGTAATTCGTTGATGGAATAGTAAAGGTTTCGGTCCACTTGTGTATTACATGTTGGTTTTCAGCAATACCATTGTATATGTCATACTTTTTTGTTTCTGCACGGCCAAAAATAAGATAACTTATAATACTTGCTATTTTTGTGTCAGATATACTCAGTTAATTATTTTGACATTTATCGCAAAGTCCAACAATCCCTTTATATCCCTTTAGAAAATGTAAATAATTTAAAAGTCTTTCCCATATTTTCTTGACTTTGCTTGCGCAATGTCGTATGCCATATTTGTACAACTATCTTTAAGTGTATGTAATTGAGTTGTGCAGTTATGCGATGTTAAACTTACATTCCAATCGTTCAAATTAACCAATGAAGGTCTCTTCATAATACAGAAATTGTTGGACAATTACTAAGATTTTCTCGAAACTGAAGTAAGAAATAAAATTTATTCAGTAAACATTAAATTAGAGGAAGTACAACATCCCCACAAAAGGTTTAGTCTAAACTTCAGCAAAGTAGACATAACCCAACCCTATGACCACGAAGCAACTTCGACAATTTGATCAGGAACGACTAAATAAAGACGCAGTGACGTCACGTAATGACGCCATCAAGTTGAAGTCGGAAGAGAAGGTAATTAGGAGTGATGACGTAAGCCACCACTATCTCTTGGCCATTTACAATTCCAAGTTGTGGAGAAATTTGAATTTGGAGTATTATAGGTGAAGAATAAAGGTTTGATTTTAAACAGCGGTTTTAATTCTTGGGGCTTCATTATTTTACAACAATCACCACTACAACCTGTTGTGCCAGTTATGGCGATTTCCCGATATATTTTATTTCGATACCGATAACCGATATATTGGGCAAAAGTATCGCGATCCGACCCGATCCAAACCGACGTCATTCATATTCTCAAACAAGTAAAATCGATATAAACAAAGGTTTAAAAGTATTTCCGGGTTATTAGGTCAATTTCTTAATTTGGCGTTGGCCAACAACGACGCAACCCTTATATTGAATGTGTACTCTTAGGGCAGTGATTTTCAACCGGGCGCCGTGGCACTCTAGGGCGCCATTTTAAACACTCAAGCGTGCAGAGAGATATTTCAAATACTTATTCGGAAATCTTCTTGATACAATATTTTTGCCTACGATAAAAGTGCCGATAATTAAAAAGGTTTTATCAACCTTGTTGCACAGTTAATGTGCTCTTTGAATCTCGTTTATTGTAGCGTTACAGTTAACTAAGCAAAACTACGAGCAAGGGGTGCAGCGAACTAGTTACCAAACCAAAAAAGAAAAAAAAAATCTTATTTGAAGGCGGACTTAAGATTATTTGCAACTGAAAAGGGGTCCAGGCGCGACAAAAATGCGTTTGTTAGGTTTACAATTAGAGGACAACACCCTTGATCACAATGAAAAGTGTAATTAAAGTTCTTTAGGGAAAAAACATAAATTTCATCGTTAATATCTAAGATTCTAGGTTGTGGTGTAATTTGCATGGGGTCGTTAAACACTTCATATTGTGTTTATATTTAAAAGGCGCAATGTAAAGCGCAAATTTCCAGCGTTGCACGGCGCATTTAAGCAGAAAAAATGCACTGAAACACGGTGGTGAATATAACAAAAAAGGGGTTGTTCAAACAGCAAACTGAACAAGGGTCAATTTTCAACCCACGGTTGATGAGTTTTCCTCAAATAACCGAGGAGCTGCTGCTTTAAAAAATTTCGATTTGATGAAAGGATACTGGCAAGTGGCAAATGACTGTCGCGGTAATGAGGCAAGAAAGGCGCTTTCTCACCAACGGAGAGACGTACGAAGGAGCGAACCGCACCTATCAAGTAAGTCAACACGACTCCTATGCCTTTTGCAATTGTGGAAAGTATTTTTATTAAAGCTTGAAACCATTGTTGTAATGACAAATGTCAAGACTTGACTCTAGTCACTTTTTTTTAATGACTTGACCTGACTTCAGTATTTCGGGCAAAATTGCTTGACTTACAGTAAGTATTTCGACAGAATTTCGTAACATGTTTTTTGGCATGCTAAACAACGGGAATGCGTGTAAGTTAATTGTTTTTAATTTATGTGAAACGATAAAGTGGTCATTTCCGTAAAGAGGTTTTTAGCCCGTCTGGTTATCAGGTAAATGTGACGATCAAGCCATCAAAATGTTTAGGCTATCGCACCACCACTGACCGATCTTATCAGAAAACGCTCAACTATGGAAGTAATATGGGGCGCCGCATTATGAGCACACAAACCAGCTGCGCTATGGCTTGGTGAACAAGACTATCTAAATCGTGCAACTATACCTGACGTTCAACGGACGTCAAAATAAGGGCATTTGATGTGTGCTACTGCTCAAAGCGCTTGACAAACAAAAAAAAAATTAAAGTGTTTGACAAACAAATTAACGTAGGCAATTAAACGGGTTGAGGCGTGTCTTTATTGTCCTATAAAAAAAACATAAAACACTAATATACCTAACATCGTCCTAATTTGAGCGCTGAAAATGATGATCTTCTCTTTATCGAACTCAATACGAAAATATAAAGGAGTCCGATATTGTTATAGGCTGATTACATTATAAGGTAAGAGTGAATTCGTGTTTTTTGGCCTTTGTGCGTTCTGCTGTAAAGTTTTTTTCTTCTTTAAAATTTGTGTTTTGGTTTTGGTTATTGTAGGTACCGATCGCAGGGATTGCTTTTGAAAGTTGGAAGTCAAAATTAAAAATATCGCATATGAGCTTTGACAAACGGTATTTGGAGCTAGCTTGTAAAACAAATATAAATAAAAAGGCATATTGCTCGACCAACGCCCAAAACAACAAGAGGCAAACGTTTCGAACCTTTGAACTGACTAGAATTTCCTAAAACTTTTTGGGGATTTTAAAATATTTGCTAAAAACGGTTAAAAAACAGCAAAAACAAAACGCCTATTTGTCAATAGCACTAAATAATGAAATATAGACACATATACTTTAAAACAACATTAAAATATTCGAATCAAAACATGAAAATACAAAAAAGCATTACAGAATTTGAGTAATGTGTTTTCATAAGTAACGCCATAGGAAAACTTTCACACAGTAATTAAATTTTAAATTTCATAGCAATTTACACACGTGATTACTATAGGAAACGTGAACAATCATTACATTGAAAACAATTCTTACAACTTAGTGAATGTGTTTTGAAGACAAATGTGGTTACAGGATTACAAACACGTGACAAAACAGCTTTCTCTCTGAAAGTGAACTTACAGCAACAAATCAAAAAAGTGCAAATGTAGTGTCTGACAGAAAAGTATTACTTTTTACATATATTCACACGACGCGGTTATCTAGATTCTAGATAACTGACGCACATTGTGGCAACAATTAAACGCAAAGTAAAAAGTGAAAAAGCTTAAATAAAGGCAAAGCGTGTTAAAACAAAATATCACAATAATCTCATGTTAAAATTGACTCTCGATGTCATACGCCTCGCAGGTTTCTCTGAGGTGTGAGTTCTTTTGTGACATGTAAGATGCAGCGGACGGGAAAAACATTTTCCGCAAACTTCGCATTTGTACGCGTTTTCTTTGGTGTGACCTTTTTCGTGTGCTTTGAGATGCGAAAAGCGCCTAAAGCTTTTATCGCATTGTTGGCATTGAAAGATATTTGCTTCCGTGTGTAATCTTTGGTGAGATTTAAGACTTGATGGCCGAGAATAACATTTTCCACAAACTTCGCATTTGCAAGGCTTTTCTCCTTTGAGATTTCTTCGTTGCTGCACAAGCGGCGACGGTTGTTTAAAACTGTTACAATGCTGACCACGCGTATGGATTTGCAGGGCATCTAAAGAACGGTATACATTTCCACATGTCTTGCAGCTATGTTTTTTGAAATGTACCTGTCGTATATGACACGTTAGAATAGATTGAGATTTGAAACATTTTTCACAGATGTAACATCTAAATTCCACGTTTTCCTTGAAATTGTTAATGCTTTGGTTTTCTTTTAGGGATCTTCGTTCGTTGCCAAATTGTCTAACAGTCGCAGCACCACATTTCAAATTAAGCGTATCCTCTCTCAAACACGCCATTTTGTTAGCACAGGATGTAAAGCAATATTCCGTTTTTGACTGCATCATTTGAGAAACTATCACACGAATAAATAATAAAATTAACAAAAATCAAAATGAGCAATATAAAATTTAGCTATAAACATACCGGAATTCTACAGGCAAACCAAGCTTTGGTAAATCAATGAGATGCAAGCTGCAGAGACGTTTCTTACAACTAAGCGATAAAACATCCATAAAACCATGGTGCGTTGCTGTTTTGGCATCGTCATGTTTGTTCTATCCTAGTTTAAGGTTAGGAGTGGTTAATGGGTGGAGTAAGCATTTGGGTTGCGTTAAAAACTATTTGGGGAGTTAGTGATAAAGCAAGTGGGGTTGGGCTAGGTAAAAGATTGGTGTAATTTAGGTCAAAAAGCACAAGATAATATCTAGGAGCTTAAATGGCCGAACGAAAAAAACGTATAATCTCGTCCAATAAACACTACACGTGTTAAAATATTGTAGCGTTTATCTGGTTCAGGGTGGTACAAACCAGTCCCGGAACGTTGTTTAACCCATTGGTGCATTTAATAGACGTTATAATACAAAAATATTTAAAAAAAACTGCTGTTCTCGATAAAACTTGTACTAAATTATGCAACTCGAGTTAAATCTAAATGCGAAATGCCCACAAAAAAATGCATAAATATGGTTTACATTGGCAATTTGTAATTGAAAAAAGATGTAGCGCTTTAGGCACATTAAATTTAGAACAAAATACAGTTTGGGAGGACACGGTCTGCTTAAATTCCTGAAATCGACTGACAATACTGTTTAGAGCAGTGGTTCTCAACCTGTGGTACGCGTACCACTAGTGGTACGCGAAGTCATTTTGGTTGGTACGCTGTACGCAGTATGTTTTTAAGTAAAATTACAGTTTTACTAAAAGGTTAAGCATTTTTTTTATTGTAAACTATACATTCATCGTAATGATTGTATAGCTACATTTTTTATGCTTCTTTAACGATAGGAACTATTATCTTTCCGGAACATCTATGCATATTTCTTTGATGACATCATAGCAAAACAACAAAGAATCAAAACACTTGACTGCCATTATCTTGCAAGTTGAAAAAGTGAAACTTTTTTGAGGTGGGCCGCATTTGTTTTGAAATTTCAGGGCTAACTAATTAGCTAATCCACCCCTGTCAATAATCCTGTATACATTTTGAGTAAAGTTGAGTTTTTCGACATTTTGTTGGTACGCAACAAGATCATAGAAGCTCGAAGGGGTACGCAGTGAAAAAAAGGTTGAGAACCACTAGTTTAGAGTCTACATAGTAAGTATCGTGGCACAGAAATGGAAAAACAAGATTTATATTACTTAATAAGGAGATTCGATTAAGTGATAAGCAAAAGTTCAGTCACAGAAAAAAGTAGTTTTTTTAAATAGTCCCTTCTTGCGAAGCTTTTAACCTAAAGCGAATGTTTGCAAATATTTACCAAAAACAAAATTCGATTGATTTATGCAGTTGAAATGCAGTAATTGTTGTTTTACGTTTTTGCCGCAACAACATGAATAGTTGGACACACGATTATAATTGTGCATTTGGAAAAAGCTAGTCTGAGCTCAACATACATTACATTAGGTTACTTTGTTTTGTGTCATCATGTATCAAATAGTTTTTACTCATAATAAAATATCTCGTTACTGTGTCTACAAAAATCTTTGAAAAACTTTTGCTGGGCCATGGTTGGCATGATAGCAACATAAAAAATCAAAAAAAAATTACATTATGAGTAAATTGATATTAAAAAAACAACTGACTTTCGACACCATTTAAACTAAGCGGAGATTTTGTGGTCGCTTAACTGGAACCTTATTACGCTGCACGAAGTCGCTTTTTACCATATATCCGTTCGCACAACTGTCTTTAAAGCACGCAACTGAAAGCAGCTTTAATATAATTGTTGTACTGTTTTCCTGCCCTGTAAGGAACATTTTCTCAGATCTGCTGCTACTAAATCAAATCAGTAACTTGAAGAAGAGTTGTCACGATGTCTGGCACATACACGTTTAGAAAAAAAGGAAAACTTTGCCGCAGTCTGTTTTTGAGAGGCAGTCTTCTATAACACTAGTTATAACGCCTTCACTGAATTCCTGGTATGATGGTTAAACGATATAATAACAAAATAATATAAAGCATTTTTCTTTACTACACTATTGCCATTTGAAATGTTTATAATTTATTTCAAGTGTTTAAATAACAAACTGTAGGTTCTAATAAAAGCACTTTGTATACCAAGCACATAATGTGTCAAAAGTTTAATTCATTAAAAATAAATGAAAATAAAACCGAAGGGCGGAATTCTCCCACACTTTCATGTTTTTTTTATAAACAGCTTTAAGATGATTTTTTCGGAGGGGTTACTGGTAGCGCTAAAGCTTCGGTTTGATTCTAGTTGTCGTATTCAAAGAGTAAGAGCAAAAATTCTAATCTAGTTTTGAAAATGTTAATCAAATCTATAGTTGTCAACGTTTGCGTATCAGAGAGACGAATACAAAAACAATATTCTTCCAGGTGCTGTAACAACACAAGAATGTTTGCAAATGATTTACAAATATTGCAAATTAAGTTAATCCGAAATTTACTTCATCTTTCAAAATAAAAATTGCTACCAACAATTTCTAGTACGAAAGGCGCACACGCATACACACCACACCAAATCTGAATCTGTGTTGTCTTCGAAAAACAAACGAAGGTGAAATACACTACATAAGGTGTAATTCTTTTTAAAATAAATCTGTAAATAGCATTGTTTTGACAAACATTAATTGCTTTAGAAAAGGGTGGGCATAAACATTTATATAATAGGTTACAAAGTTACATCACAAACCAATGCAGTCTAGTCGTAGCGCAACAAAAATCACGCAAAATCGTGAAGGGTTCCTAAAAAAAAATAAAAAATGCGATTATTTGTTTTAAATTAGCAAAATTTGAATTTAAAGGATAAAAAAAATATTTGAAAATTGCTCAAAATAAAGGCATTTAACATATAGAGTTTATCAGTCACACGGCGCAACATGTATATTATGCATAGCGCCTAAAGGCCAAAAAGAGATTAAAAAAATGTTGTTTTTACATAGTTAAACTTCGCTAAAATGACAATGTTTTTTTGGGCTGCTTGACCCGGTGGCCTTATAACAAAGAGCCAAAATAATAATTCTGTGCCACACTAACTTTTTAAATACATTATTACAATGTTCAATTATGATTCGGCCCACAACTACATAATAATTGCCTGCGACTAAAAAAAAGCTGAAAAGCCTTAGGAACGCAGTTTACCGACCACTGTTTTACTTTGTCGCGAATTTGGAATTTCTAATTGAACTTCATAACTTGCCTAAATTAAATTTGAGACGTAGGACTACGTTAGTTTAATTTGTGACCGAAAGCCTACCACGTAGCTTATCTCGTTTAACTGTTGTAAATGTGGTGTTGAGATGAATAAGTTGCCATTAGATATAATTTTGTTTGATTTTAACTTGCACTAGCTAAGCGGAAGGATTCTGGCTTGATTTAACTTAAAATTGAATGTTAATTTGGCCACTTGTCTTGCAAAGAATTGTTTAAACTTCAGAACACTCTGGGGAAATCCCCGTTTACAATTTAATCGGTCAATAGGTTGGATCAACATTTTTAAGGATCCGGTTTAGATATATTTGACGTTCGCAGAAAAAGTACAAGCGTGTAGCATCGAACGCCTGCAGTCATATGCGCAGTAAAAAATTTACATCGGATTTTTAAAACCATACCTTACCCTACACTTGTAACAACGACCCAGACAACCTCCACTGTTGGTGCTGTTATTACAACAATTCGTGCAACGTCAACGAAACATATTTAGCCAGTAAATTAGGCTGTGGGCACTGGAGCAAAATGTGGTTCGAAAAGATTTGCAAACGTTGGACTTAATCGCATCTAAAACGTTTAGAAAAACATTTCGCAGGGAAATGTTAAAGCAAATAAATAGCAAATTGCCGGGCCCCGTAGAGATCAAGTTTTATTTTTAAACTTGCTTTAGGTTTCAATATCTGATGCTCTCGCTCCTCATATTCATGATATTATTTTTTCACATGCTATTTTATGCAGAATCAAAGTAACGAATTGCAGCAGTGCAAACTGCAAAAATAAATTAGGCTTTTAAGCAGATTACTTACTTTCAAATAGGGAAAATGTTCATATTTGTTTAAATGATGTTCAAAAGCATTCATATTGCTATGGTATTAAAGTTTGCGGAACCTAGTGTTTTTTAATAATATTTTCAATCACAATGTCAACCCGTGTCATCTTATTGAAGGCCTAGTCTCTATTGACTCTAGAACAGTTTCTCCCTTTTATTAGTCGCCAACCCCAGAAATAATCACGTTTACAGAAACCATACTTTATTGATATTACGCTAACCATTATTAATTTCGAAAACCTATGCCTAAATATATAACCAACAGTCAACATTGGAGTCGATTCAAAGTTACAAAATAATTTGATGGTAAAAGTGCTACAAACATTTTGTCTTGTTATTTTCAATCAAAAGTGTTTCTCTTTAGCGGCTGAACATGTGTAGCCACACTGATACTTGTCTTTCAAATAATTTTCCAGGGTATTCATATAACTGCAAACTGTGTCTAAATAAAAGAATCAAGAGTAAAAGTTTGCGTGGTGCATTTCTGTTTTAAGTGACGAAGATGGTACACGGAAAATAAGAAGGTTTGACTCCCCCACGCAAAATACAATTTTGCTTTGTTCTAGGTTTTGATACATGCTTGGTACAGCAAAAACAAAAATGGACCAAAGCATAACAAACGTCGAATCTATAAATCTAACAATGCAACGGTCCATTTCTTGAACTCCGGTGGGGTTTTAAACGATATCTTCGAGCATTTCGTCACTTCGTTCCTGCAAATAGAGTTAAAAGTGACGGCCAAGTAACAATGCTTTATGTCATTGTTATCAAATGATGAGTCTTGACTTAAGTCTTTTGAGCAACATTTGGACAAATACTTAACTCAATGTTACAAATAACTTTGGTTAAAATTAGGTCTTTTCATTTAAAAAATGATAATTAAATTGCTTTTTTTCTATCTCAACTTAAGCACATAAATCTATTGCTTGCCATATGTCGTGGGTTTTTTTAATTGAATTGTTGGTGATATTTAGACGAGTTTTAATAGTTTAAGTTTAACTTGATTTTATGTCAACGACTAGACCTAAAATTGAGTATTATTTCTTGACTCTCACTTTCGCTTTAAACTGGAACTTCATTGGTTAATTTGTGCAAAATACTTGACTTGAACTTAACAATTTTTTCAAATGACTGGTTTATAACACAGTCAAGAAATCAAATTTCGTAGGAAACCAATAATGAAGCTTTTAAATAGATCTCACCAAACTAAATCGAAAATGATTAGGCGTAACGCGATTGAGGTCTCACCGTGATTAAATTTCTCACGCACAACTCTAGCCATCCTCGGTCCTCTTGTGCCACTGAGCGGTTCTCTAGATTGAGCAGAAATTCAACAACCCCAGGGGATAGCGGCTGTTCCGATACTCTTCCTCCCTTCCTGCAGCACTCATGACATCCGCTGCAGAATCCGCACCGGGTCAAGTTCAAACCAAGGTCAAACCACAAGCAGCACACGATGTAGCAGTTACTTTTGGGGCGGAACAAGTTACTTTGGACGGGTTGGTATCCAAGGCCTTGGTCTATGTTGACCGTTTGACCTTGAAAAATGAGGTTTTTACTTTGCGATTGGTGGTAATCTTGAGAACGTTGATCTTGACGTTTGTGTTTTCGCAAGGTCGATATACGACAAAGTCCGATAAGCGCAAAGACGGCCTTCACGGCCACAACGAAAGCGAAAATGGAGCTAGAGAGCAGCGCGAAATCGAAGCTCGTGTCGCTACAAAAGCTCGTTAAGCACGCGCCGTTAAGCGGTCCGCGCGGCGCGCTCAGCATAATCGGTAAGTGGCAGACGCGGCGCCGACCGCTTGCCAAAATATGAGCAAATATCCAGCAGTAGAAAGCGCATATGAGCAGGTTTGCGATCACAGCGAGTTGGCTTCGGATCTTGTAAAGCAGCACGACTTGCCCACACCTTAGCACTCCACGTAACGAGGAGAGCAATGACCTTATATCGCCTTGCTCTGATCCTTCCAGGTTTGGATGGCTCAAAGCACACCAAATCTGACCCCGTGTTAGTGTTAGGTTGTCACCTATTTGAAGCACCTTTGCGAACTCAGATAGAGCTCCGCGGACAACCGGAACGTAAAGCCACCAACTCGTGCTGAGCTGTGCGCAAATCAACGACAGGAGAGAGAGGAGCTCCAGGTTACGCTGCGCTCCGCTGACCAAGCGGAACGAGCACTCAGCCTTGATGTACTGGGCAACCTCCCTGGAATCCTGACATGTGTCATTATGCTGAGGGAGACACACGAGGTTGTAGGGTTGTGCGTATGTGCACATATAAATAGTGGCGAGGAACATGAGAGTTGTGCACACTTTGCCCCCCGTCTCCCACCAAGGACGAAAACCGGTATTCTGGAGAATATCCCCCAAACCGAAAACGTCCCACAACATTTCTTGCTTCATTGGTCACTTTTAAACTCTGCTACGTTTCAAAAATTTGACAAACGAACCAAAAATAAAATAAAAGAAAACTACAGTATAAAATGTTTCCTAGAGCAACGAATCTAACAAAGTTAATTAGATAACATTCCAACGTTCTAAATAGACCTCTAGGCAGTTTACAAATATATAAAAACTTGTTATTGAAAATCTTTTTATCTCTTGTCAAACATCGACTTGTTAAGATGTACGTCGTTTCCCTTACTACTTATATTCCTGTAGCGCAAACTTCTAACGTTTTTGTATATATGTTAGTTCAGCATAACATATAACAAAACACATTGAACTGACAATTTCTCACAATTAGGCTCCATTTACTGAACTGCCCGAGGCACCATTCCCAGCTCGGCTAAATATATGCTTCTGTCAGCCTCAATCAAAAAGGTTCAAACGGTATATCCGAAGCATTTAAAGCACGTTGACCTTTTTTTTTTTTGTTGAGCTCCGCGGGCAAGCGGAACGTAAAGCCACCAACTCGTGCTGAGCTCTGTGCGTTCAACAGGAGAGAGATTAGAATCAACGACGACAGGAAAGAGATTAGCAAAAGTTTTTAAACATAGATATTACAAGTATAAGTATATGTGTTGTTAGGAAATAACAGATAAAACACTCATCGAACTGACAAATTTCTCACAGTTAGGCTCCATTTACTAAACTGCCCACTATTGCCAGCGCAGCTAAATACACGCTTCTGTCAAAACTACAGAACGTCACATTACGTTCGTTGCCGAGATCGAAAAGGGTCCAAACGGTATGATTATCCGAATCATTTAAGTGAACAGCCGCTTCCTTTGCTAACTTGTGTGTAACTTGGCTCATATATCGTTGTTATGATGGTCGTAAAAGTACATTTACTATTTACGACAGGTCTGGTGGGCAAACTACCTCGACTACCTCGTGTTTGATATTTGCAATAAAATTTCCTGTTGAGTCAGAGTTTAAACGGGCTCTTATATCAAAGGTATCTCACCAAACAGATATAAGATTTGTTTTGGTGAAAATAAATGTAATTTCATTACTCCCACGGCAAGCCTTTTTCCAATAAAAACACGATAAGTTGAATATACTGTATATATGAACTAAAATGAACCTTTAAAAACAACTTCAGTTTTAAACCTTTAACACTAGGTCTACATGATACTAGACAACTTAATTGTAACCAAAAAGTCAATATGTTTTTTTACAGATAATTATGGGTTGCTTACTTGTGACAAAACTTAGTTCTTATAATGCAAATGTTTGGTAAACACGGATGGGCGAAAACGGTTTTGAAGTTGATGCTATCACTAGAAGTTTACAGTAAGCCCGTTAATATGCACCTTTCGCAGGCAGCTTAGGTTGAGGTTCAATCCGGATTGAAAAGTAATCCATTCCAGCGTCGTAATTACATGGCGCAAAATTCAAGCCAGCTTGATTGTACAAATTGCCCTGATATGCATTATTACCTAATATTCCAGTAAACTTTTGACGCACAACCGCTTTTTGGGCTTACGACTACTCCTTGCGTTAAATCTATTGCTGCTTGTTCGTTTTTAATAACCTAAAACAGAACAAAACAAGAATTACTTGCGTTAGTTTTGTCGAATAAGTACGTTCATAACTGTAAAGTGCTCCAGATTGCCTGGCAAACATAATGTACTTGCAGCAAAAATAATCTTACGTGTGCTGGTCGACGCTATATACAAGGCAAAGTGAACAAATGAAGGGATAGATGTACCGAACATAATAAAAACTGTATTTGGCGCTGGCCTAGAATCCTGCTCAGTGTTGAGACAATTATTAACCAATGCACAAGTGTACAAGCTGTACTGATATGCATATGTTTCTTTGTTGTAAAACAGGTCATTTTTCTGATTTTTTTCAACAATTATTTTGTATAATTTTTGTTCTTTTTTTTTTGTTTCTATTTGTTTTTCCTCAATGTCTCAAACAGCATGGTTTCTTCTTTTGTCCAACTACTTTGGCGAATTTTAAAGCTCATTTTGGCGCTGGTCTAAAATCCTACTACAACGTTGAGACAATTATTAAGGCAATGTACAATATTTGGGTGAGGGTGGGTCAAGTATTACTATTTAATACCGAAACCCACCCTAATAACCCCAATAATGTTCGGTGCGGTAGGATTCTAGATTAGCGCCTTAACTACCTTACGATAAAAATAAGACTAACAACCACACAAGATATACTTTTAGCAGCCTAACCAGTGCAAGATTTGTTGTTATCCCTTGTCAAACACTATAGCAACTATACGTTTGACTTCGGAAATTCTCTACTTCACCATTGGCTGTCGTAACCTTTATAAATAACTAAACTCCACTCATTTTGTCGGACTAAGAAACGAGAGAACTTAACCCATTCCAGCGCCAAAACGACAGAGAATATATTAACGAAATGGGTTCGAATCCGGCCCAAACGCCATATAAACAGGCTTAGTGTTGTAATGACTTAAGTCACTGTTTTCGAATGACTTGACTTGAGTTAAGTCTTTTAAACAAATGACTTGGGTTGAAATGAAGTGTTTTCATTAATCATTATTTTGTAAAATTGGGTAATTTATTCTAATATTTGCACATTACTTGCTGTATATTGTGTTTTTGTTATTTTAGAGGGTATTGCTCATAATCGGACAAGTTTAACAAAAGTTACTTTACAAACGACTTGACTGGGACTTTACAACACTGGAAAATTTACCACTTTATCATGGATTCTAGAAGAGTGGCAGAGCTCACAGATAAAATTAGAAACTTTATATATATGTTTTTACAAAACAAATATATTACCACAACTTTGCAGTAATGCGCAGTGTTTATTAGCTTTTGACTGAAATCTGAAGTTATGTGCCAGCAATGTTTCATTTTTTGTTTTTTCTCGGGGAATAATTGTACGCGGCTAGGTGGCGGGCGAGGGGTAACGTATGCAGAACGTCTTATATTACGTGTTGAATGTACAGGATCGGGATACCACTACACCCAAAATAAGGTTGTGCATAAATCAGCCTTCAGTTTTACAGTGTTACATAACGAAAAGGCGTATCTTAGTTCCTGTGGTTTGTAAACTGGTCCCCGTTCTATTCCGACAACGACGAACCTGAATGCACATGATCATTGTGTCAGACCACACACATCATTGCGTCAGAACATGCACATTATTGCGTCAGAACATACACATCACAATTGCGTCAGAACATACACATCAATGCGTCTCTCTTGTTGTCTTAAGCCCCGAAATTTGAGAACAATAGTTCAGTCGCATAGAAGAGATAATATACGAATACAGCTGTTAGAAATACTCATAATCTACATAATAAAAGAGAAAGTTTGTGAGATGTAAGATGTAAGATGTTCGCACAGTCGGGGATGATATGAATTTCGAGCAGTTTAACCTTGCGCCGCTTTAGCTCAGTGGTAGAGAACTGGTTTCGTGAACCAATAGTCTTGAGTTCAAACCTCACTGTTGGAAAACTGTAAAAATGTTCAATTTCTGTTTACAACGGTTTGCATCACAGTGTTACGTCACACTCGATGCGATTCACAAAATGTTACAATGCAAATTTCAACATGGTACAATGTTACCAAGATTGTGTTTATAAAAGAACGTATTCCAGGCCCCAGGGTTAGTTAATTTAATAAAGGTATATTTAGAAGTAGAGTTTAAGTGAAAGATTGTCCAAGTTTAACGTATCCGCGAAAAAACTTTTTTTCAAGCGCAATTACCTGTCGGGAAATAAAAAAATGAAAGTGAGTATATATTTCAGTAAAAAAGTAAAATTTTAATGTTTCCAACTAAGACTATTATGTTTAGGAACTTATTGATGCCTGTTACCGCGTAAAGTTTAGGTAGAGTTCGCAAATTTACGAAGAATTTAATTTTTATTTTAAAGCCGTTTGTTAGCGATAGTAATTGAGGCCAAAGCCTAATGACTCTGCAATGCTTAGCAGAGTTCGCGAAAAAAGCTTTATTGCAGCAGTTAACAGTAAGTATTTGTTTTTTCAATTAGGAATTTTCTCACATTTGACGCAGTTTAGCACCTGTGTTACGTATTTGCTTAAATAGGGACAGATCCTTGTTTATATATATAGCAGATTAACACTTAGTTTTGAATATAAATCACTTGCGTTTTATGGATCACTAGACGATACCTGGCGTTGCCCAGGTTAAATAGAATATTTACCAGTTATTTTCACCGCGTAAAAGTTAATTACTCCACAACAATCACAATAATGTACGAAGTATACCTGAATTTACAGTTTAGCGCCAATTAAACCCAATTTTTTTCGCGCGACCGACGAAAAACTTCACTATTATCGAGTTGTCTCAGTGATATTTAATTAAAAATGCCGAAGTGCTTTTCGTAGAGAGGGGGGCGCAAGGCATGGGAAAATTACAAAGGGGGACACGGCTGAAAAAGATCAAGAACCACTTCTCTAAGCATCAGGTGGTTCTCAGCAGACGCTTTTTTGGGACTCGGGTAGTTTTACGTGGTCTTACCCGAGTCCCATGCTAACCTTTCTTTTTTGATGAAAAAATAAAATATAGTGTTGTTATTGGTTATATTGATGTTGTTGAAATAAATGTTTGGAAAGTGAATTGGTCAATAGAGTGATGGCAAATACAACATTAACAGTGTTTGGTTTAAAGCATGTGTTGAACTGGTTGCAATTGTACAATATGAAGCCACAACTTGGTCCAATATTGCAAAATTTCCACACATATGTTGTCAGGCTGCCAAATTTTTATACTCTGAACAAAAATTTACCGAACCAACCAAAAGAATTTTAAATATTATGAAAGAAATTGCCAAAAATAAAGGTGCAGTTGATGATGTTGTAGAACTATCCACTATTACAGAAAATTAAAATGGAATAGAGCATCTTGGAGGCTACACTTTTAAAAAGGCATTAAAAAAGTTTCCAAAACACCATCATCTTATTAAAACAATTTCTTCTGAAAGCACTAACGGAAAACTAATAACATTAATCTTAATTAAAGAAGCCTTCTGAAGACTTGATGTGGCTATTGCAATACATTTATTTGGGACTATCAAAAGAATGCAACAAAGCTTTAAGAGACATTGATTTTAACTGCCTGATTAATTTATTTTAAATAGTCTTAGATTTACCAGATTTGTTGAATGTTCTTGTGATATAAGTGAACAGCCAGAATTTCATAAATTAATGTCATATTTACTTAATTGGTTTGTAAATGTTTTGTATCATAGCTTTGTAAAAATGTTTTTTGTAGTATTTTTAACAAAACTAATGCTCAATCTTCAGGTCTACGAGGAGATTTGAAAAAAGAAGCCTAGTTTATCGGATTAGTCATCTGACTCGTGCAACGCCTCTAGTGCTGGAAACCATCCCACTACTGTATGGGGCGCAGCCACAATGAAAGAATATTTATTACAAGTAAACAAACATCAAACAGTACTTACAGGGACTTAAGATATACGTAAGGCCTACAATAATTACCTCCGCATAACATACGCAATCTGGACTCCATAAGTGAACAGTAGGGACTGCTAAATTTACGATTTACACATTTCTTATATAGCCTACATTGGACAGATGTTAGTAGTTACTAATTCGTTGGAAAACGCGACACATAACACGACTTAGGAAATCAACCAGGCACAAACAAATTTATACAACACGCGACGGGAAATTAAAGTGACAGCATGAGCGATTCAGCCGGCAGGCTGTTCACAGAATGGACAGAGTTGACGGAGTCACAGAGTTCCAAAGTCCAAAACCTCTACAACTGCGTAAAGAAGAATAGGCGCACGTCGGCTAAATTTAAGCCACAGCGATAATATTCATATAATTAATTAATTTATGTCACTACATCTTATTACTACTGAGCAAGTTGTTCACACCGTCTACAATCATCACAAATTAAAGCAATTTTTGGTTATCAATTTTTACTTTTACTGTTTCACCCCTGTGAAGATGATAATTGGATCTCATTTTGATTACCTGATGATTTTAATGAGACTGAGGGGTATGCTAATACAGTAGGTTATGTAATAAAACCTATCTAACTTTTCTTGTTTAAATTCTTTGAAAGGCATCAGTGAATCGTAAAAAAGAAAAAATGTTTCTTGAATTAATTAAACAATTTGGGAATATCGGTGCGTTTTAGACCAGGGGTGGGCAAAAGGTACGCCCGCCATATTCGTTATGGAAAAAATAAAGAAGTTAAACTTGTAACGTCTGTTAAAAAAGGAACAGGCAATTGTTGTGCTTTTGGAAAGCCTAATACCGCCCCCCTATGGGCGATATGGGGCGGCTTCCAGACCCACATTAGGGGCCCCGTTCATTAAATCACGAAAATTATACAGCTAGATTATAAGTTAATAATATTTATATGAAATATACTGTTTAAACTTGTATATTGGGGTGGATTTTCCTCCTTTGTTAACTGTCAAGAGGCGGACATAACAAATTGGCAACAACTTGCATGTTATACTGTGCCCGTTAAACATAAAAAAGCGACATGTGATTCGTGAGCCATGCTTATCTAAAAGCTTGTATAGCTCTGCACAAAACCGCATTATGAACGCCTAAAATTGCTTACTGCAGAAATTGGTTGCATTGATCTTACTGATATTCCTCCCAGTTTATATATAACATCGGTTTAGACTAGAGATTATTAATTTACAAATTCAAATAAAATATTGTTAGATCTCCAAACTGTGAAGTTTACGCTAACGCATTTGTTGTGTTCTTTTTGTAAAATAAGTTTCGCTCTTTTAAAAAGGAACACTGTAAATATGTTTGGCATGTTCTTATGTAGTAAATGTAAAGACAGCATATAACCGGAAATAATGTAACAGAAACAGATGTTCCAGATAAAAGTTACGAGAATGGTGTAGTACTGACCAAAGATCTTCATGCTGATGTAGGGGTAAAGACACTTTTGTGTTTCCTGAATTGATCTGTATCAAATCATACAGGGAGAAATGAACGCATGGCAAAAATGTTTTTTGAAAATGATTATCGATATCACCCTGATGTCACCAGATGGGCAATGTTCGATCTCCAGCTGCGTGCAGACACAGCTATCAACGACTTGAGTCCTTGTACTTCCATGCATCAGCAAAGACTTTATAGGTAATTTTTTTTAACTTAAACTACATAGAAGATACCATAATTGGTTTATTATTTTAGGATCTCTGCAACGGGTTCAACTGGTAAAAACAAACAAAATTTTTTGAACTAGCAAAGGTAACTAGACCTGTTAATGTGATGAAATGAAAAGTATTTTTATAAGTTTTGTGTTTTATAAATGTTCTACTTTTTCATCATTTTGACATTTAGTAAAGGAAAATTTGGTTTAGCAGTATGGAAAATTGGTAGGATTTACAAATTAAATTGGTAGGATTTACAAATTATGGTCACAGAGCTTGTATAGAAACTATAGCATCACATATCTGCAGTAAACATTTAGAACATTTGTTGGCATTATTAATTAGTGACAATAACGACATATTTTTATTATTATTTGGTGTTCTATGTTCGCTCTTTTAAAAAGTAAGTTTCAATGCCACTTTCTGGTGATATACAAGAACAACTCTAGCATTCCATCTGGTGTAAATGTTTTAGGAAGAGTTGGAATATGTGAAAAAGAAAATGTTCATGCAGTAGTAGCACATGATGGGGCGAGCATTAACCGGAACTTTCTTTGAAATAAAATAACCTGAATACAATATAACATATATGCAGCTCCAAATCCCTACAATGATGAGCCAATACTTCTTTGCATTGATGCAAGAAGCTATCTCCTAAAGGTATGTATGCAAAAAGCATTGAGTATGTTAAATTGCAGATAAAATATTTTTATTTTTGTTTAGACTCCACGGTGGGAGAAAGTAAATCCACAAAAATTCGACATGAAAATCTGGAGGCAGTGTAGACCTCTCTGTTAGCGCACCTGTTGTGCATTTTGCTCCAACCACACGTATCAACACCAGATCTGCACCACTTAAAATTGTAAAGTTAAATGCTTTTTTTCATAACATGGCGTCAAACAAAAATAAATCTTCAGAACACTGCGTTTATTTGGTTCAAATTCGCCAAACTTTCGATTTAATTGGTGGCGTATTAGGCACAAAAAAAAGAAAAAAGAGTTTTGCATATTGCTCGTAACAACAGATTTTTAAAGTATGATTTAACAGTGATGACCAACGCATGGTAAAAATTTCTCAGGTAAAATTGGCAAAAGTATAGAGTTATTTTTTTTTCTTTTTAGTTATCGCTTGCTTGGTTCTTCTCGCGAAATGACGAAGTGGCTGGCTTCCTGCTGGGCTTCATTGTCCCGCGCGTGCAACGTTTATTGTGCGAAGTGACTAGTCTTAGTAAAAGTGGGCACGTGCGCTTTGCCTTTAGAAAGAGGCTTCTTTTAGTAAAATAACTTATTGCTTTTAAAACACAAAATAATTTACCACCACAAATTTAAATGCAAAGCCTGGAGGCAGTGTACACCTGTTTCGCATGTTGCTCGAACCACACATATCACAACACGAGGTCTGCACAACTTAAAATTGTAGAAAGGCGCAGCAAGCCAAATATTCCAAATTATAAGGGTGTTTTCATAACATGACGTCAAACAAATATAAATCTTCAAAACACTGCGTTTATTTGGCTTAAATTCGCCAAACTTTCGATTTAATAGGTGGCGTATTAGCCACATAAAAGAGTTTTGCATATTGCTCGAAACAACAGATTCAAAGTATGCTTTCACAGTGATGACAAAAAAATTTCTCAGGTAAAATTGGCAAAAGTATAGAGTTCTTTTTTTTTCTTTTTAGTAATCGCTTGCTTGGTTCATCTCGCGAAATTACGAAGCGGATGGCTTCCTGCTGGGCTTCATTGTCCCGCGCGTGCAAAGTTTATTGTGCGAAGTGACTAGTCTTAGTAAAAGTGGGCAGGTGCGCTTTGCCTTTAGAAATAGTCTTCTTTTAGTAAAATAAATAATTTACCACCACAAATTTAAATGCAAAGCCTGGAGGCAGTGTACACCTGTGTCGCATGTTGCTCGAACCACACATATCACAACACGAGATCTGCACAACTTAAAATTGTAGAAGGGCACAGCAAGCCAAATATACCAAATTATATTGTTTTTTTCATAACATGACGTCAAACAAAAATAAATCTTCAAAACACTGCGTTTATTTGGCTTAAATTCGCTAAACTTTCGATTTAATAGGTGGCGTATTAGGCACATAAAAGAGTTTTGCATATTGCTCGGAACAACAGATTTTTAAAGTATGATTTAACAGTGATGACCAACGCATGGTAAAAATTTCTCAGGTAAAATTAGCAAAAGTATAGAGTACTTTTTTTTTTCTTTTTAGTAATCGCTTGCTTGGTTCATCTCACGGAATGACGAAGCGGATGGCTTCCTGTTGGGCTTCATTGTCCCGCGCGTGCAACGTTTATTGTGCGAAGTGACTAGTCTTAGTAAAAGTGGGCAGGTGCGCTTTGCCTTTAGAAATAGTCTTCTTTTAGTAAAATAAATAATTTACCACCACAAATTTAAATGCAAAGCCTGGAGGCAGTGTACACCTGTTTGGCATGTTTCTCCAACCACACATATCAACACGAGGTCTGCACAACTTAAAATTGTACAAGGGCACAGCAAGCCAAATATACCAAATTATATGGGTATTTTCATAACATGACGTCAAACAAAAATAAATCTTCAAAACACTGCGTTTATTTGGCTTAAATTCGCCAAACTTTCGATTTAATAGGTGGCGTATTAGGCACATAAAAGAGTTTTGCATATTGCTCGTAACAACAGATTTCTAAAGTATGATTTAACAGTGATGACCAACGCATGGTAAAAATTTCTCAGGTAAAATTGGCAAAAGTATAGAGTTATTTTTTTTTCTTTTTAGTTATCGCTTGCTTGGTTCATCTCGCGAAATGACGAAGCGGATGGCTTCCTGCTGGGCTTCATTGTCCCGCGCGTGCAACGTTTATTGTGCGAAGTGACTAGTCTTAGTAAAAGTGGGCAGGTGCGCTTTGCCTTTAGAAAGAGGCTTCTTTTAGTAAAATAAATAATTTACCACCACAAATTTAAATGCAAAGCGTGGAGGCAGTGTACACCTGTTTGGCATGTTTCTCCAACCACACATATCAACACGAGGTCTGCACAACTTAAAATTGTACAAGGGCACACCAAGCCAAATATACCAAATTATATTGTTTTTTTCATAACATGACGTCAAGCAAAAATAAATCTTCAAAACACTGCGTTTATTTGACTTAAATTCGCCAAACTTTCGATTTAATAGGTGGCGTATTAGGCACATAAAAGAGTTTTGCATATTGCTTGAAACAACAGATTCAAAGTATGCTTTAACAGTGATGACCAACGCATGGTAAAAATTTCTCAGGTAAAATTGGCAAAAGTATAGCAAACCATAGGCGTTTAAGTTATTTTGAGTGGTTGATTATATCTGCTTTGTAAAAATGTCACCTGTTTCAAATTTAATATCATGGCCGTACGCATTATCTGCGTTAATTCTATTTATCAAATATATTTGTTGATATTTTCTTATATACCTCGCCGTATTTAAATTTATTGTCGCGGTAATACATAAAGATGCACGGCCAAATCGTAAAACGCAGAGAAGCATTGCTAGAAGCTTCATTTTTATGACGTTTGTGAACTATGTCGCCAGATTGGAACACAAGACAAAAAAGCCTGAAAATTTACTTGAAAGTAAAGATTTTGGGCGTCAAGTGCCAGTTTGTCAATATCTCTCGGGGAATGGGATTACAAATATATCAATAAATTTAATATTTTGATTGCAAAATGTTTAGTATTTACCAAACTAACGTTTAAGAAAATGAAACACTGGCAACTAACCCTTAAGTTAAGGAAACTTTAAAACATGCAACGTTTATATTAAACCACATGCCAATGTCAAATTATTAATATTTGAAAGCAACCCTTATAAGTCACGTTATTTTTAACGGCCGCAAATATTTATAACCGTCCACAAAAAACAGTTCCGGTGATGGTCCACCCAAGTCTCCAAAGTTATTTCTAGTTTCGGTTCATTTTCCTGACTGTTTAGAGTTGCCACAAAGTATTTAAGTCTTTGAAATGTCTCTGAATTGATTCAGTCTTGAGAGTCAAGGTATGTGTTTAGAAAACGAAACAATTGAAAAGCTGTTTTTAATTTTGTTGACAATATCTTTTATACTCTTATATGTTCGAAACATACTGTCTCGCGATACCATTTTTTTTAAGTGGTAATTTTTTTTTTTTGATTTGTCTTTGAATTGTTTTGATAAAATTGCGTGTCAAGCCTCACAACCCCTCTGTTAGAACATTCCTTTTGGAAAGCGCAAATAAACAAGAAACCTCTGCTGCACCGTTGGCCCATCGATCACCTGCTTATTGATGTCATTTCCTTGTTTTAGCAAGATTTTCCACCTTTGTTTTAATATAATTGTTCCGAAAGTATTTAAGGCATTTAAAAGTTTTGTTTTTAAACTTTCTTTCCATTTTAGGCTAATTGTTTTCCATAAGATGCATTTTCCTATTTCCTAATGCTTTAAAATTTCTAAAAACACTGTTAATAGAAAAATTTAAACCGGAATAAGATCAATTTCATCTCAAAGGGTTTTGACGCTGATATGGCCTTGTTTTGTCTGTCTAACAATATTTCAGGACTTTGATTTACATTTAAAATAACAAGGCGGCATCAGACTCGTAAACCCTCCCTGGTTTTCGGTATCACCTTGCCGAAGCACTGTTTATTTTTTTCGCCTTATAGTTTGATAAATATTTTTTTTTAAATGCTCATGGCAAAATAAAAATACTTTGAATTGAATTGAGTTGAATTAAAATACGTTTTGCTTTAAGCTATCCTTTCAAATTACGTTTTACTATTTCCTTTTACAATTGTCGTTACTATTGTCGTTTACTATTTACTGTCGTTACAAAGGAAGTTTAACAAAATGACAAAATAATTATAAAATACCAAGCATATTCTGTGTAAAACGTTAATGTGTTGAAAGATACTTTAAAAGGCGATGTGCAACTTCAAAACAGGTCTTTTAGCGCTGGTATAGATCGTCCACAGCTTGTAAGCCTGGGTTTGGCTCAATTTATTACAGGAAGCTGGATAAGAAAAGGACGTGTATATTTAATCAGGTTCGATGTTGACCACCGTGCATTTTGACTACACTTAACAAAAGTTATTGCATTTCAAAGTGCTACTGTTAGGTCGCTTATAGTTCTAACGTCAATTCGAAATTTTCAGCATAACTCCGCTTTCAATTAAACATCTTATAGCACAGTAAAAACACGTCTCGCCAGGAAGGCGTGCATTTCATTGTGATAGTTCTCCTCGTTTTCCAGCAGCCGCGATAAACTACATAGCATAAGAGCGAGTGCGTTTGGTATTAGCTGATGCACAATGCCGGCTGAATTTGCCAGACCAGCCCAGCATGGAAAAGAATATCGAGGTGGAATATTTAACACTTCACTAGGCGAACCTGCAAAATCACAAGCACAAACAGGCATGCGTAACGCAACACACCGTGATGTGAGTCATTACGATAAGGATTGCGGAGGTTAAGGTACCACCGAAGCCAAAATGTGAATCTTAAATGAACCCAATAACCTTGCGGCACCCTTGAGCATTACAAATGTTACCCCAGGGTACCGCTGCGCCCCGGTTGGGAGCCCAAACAAATCCAAATATATTCAATTAAAGCAGATCAAGTATAAGTAAATATAAAATTCCCTTTGTCGATGACACACTGTTGTGTTACTCGGCAATTTTGTCAGTAGAAATATCAGGTTTACATCAAACCTTACTTTAAGTAGAAACATCAGGTTTCATAAAATTTATTTTCTAGCAGATTATCTCAAGAAGCATTTCGATGAATTCAGGATAGCGCACTCTTTTGCCACCCCCCAGTGGACATTTCAAGCGTGTTTCTAGGCAACCGGTGCCTCTGGATGTGCAACGCGGGGGATACTATTCCTGCAGGTGGGTTATTGGGATACAAATTGGGCTTCATAGTGGTCTTGAACTGAAGGTACGTGGAACTAACTTTAGGGTTTTTAATTAAATTATTTCAAAAATGAAATTATATTTTAAGAAACGAGTTTATTTTAAAATCCCCTAAAATGCAGTAGGATTAGGGTTTTAAACTGAATGGGGTAATTATACGCTGTCCATGAAGTATTATTTGGAATTAATTTTTTAAGATAAGAATTTAATGGTAAAATGCTTTGGTGTCTTTTCCTTAAATGTATCTAGCCGGCATTTCTAATTTTTTGAACTGATAAAGCAGGTTTCTTGTTTCTTTGTTTGTAATGGTCAACGCGAACTCAAAAGTATTTTAGGTTCCCCAGACGAAATGTTTAAGAACCGCTGCCTTGTGTAGTGCTCTTATAAAAAAAATGGTGTTTTTTCACAAAAAAATGTTTTGAGGTTAACATGAATAATATTGAAGTTGAGTGGATTTTTTTTCTAATTCAAAATAATTTTATTTAATTTTTAAAACCAGTTTTTTTAATGACAAGCTAGTATCCAAATGTAAATACATGTGATTTTCAACCAATCATTGAAAAACGATTTGATTTTGGAAAGTGCATCAATGATAGTACAGCGCCAGTATAATTCAGCAAAACACTTCCCGGTATATAATGAGTATTGTTATATGAAAACACAGGAAAGCTTTGAATAAAGACAGGAAGCTTTGATGGAAAACGTCATTGGGAGCCACTATTAGACACGCGCTATGTCTTTGCATGTCTTACACACATTTACATAAAAGACGCACTTGTAAATTTGATTCGGGAGCTAATTAGCTCAATGCTTTGATTGAAAACGTAATTAAAAGGAGCTTTGATTGAAAACGTAATTAAAAGCCTCTATATGCTGGCGTTGTAAACAATGGCTTTCGCCAAGGGGATTTTTTCCTTTTCCTAACACAAGGCATACCCTGAATGAAAATGGTTTTATTTTGTGAATCATAATGCTTTCACGTTATAATTTTCTGTTGGCTTGTGTGAAAAGAATCACAAGATTTTAAAACGTTATATGCTTATATTGTTAAAATGCACACACCCTACACACATTGAATACAAAGCCTGCAATTTGATAGAACTTAAGCGACAATACTTACAACAAGCTCACTTTTACAACAAAGCTCGATAAACAGAAACATAAAGGGATGGTGATTATATAGGCCAAAATTAGCATGAAGATTTTCATAGTATTTAACAGTACGTAAGGGTTGTTAATTCAGTCAGCTTTTGTATGCTTATATGGTTTTCCTTAATTTAAATGGTATTCAAAAGACCCATAATTACTATATCTTTTCTATTTATGGACTTAAAGTTGACTTTCTGCCATGACATTACCTTCTTTATTTCTGCTTAAGGCAGGAATCTTACGTTTTTTGAGTTTCTCCAATCGAACAATGCATCTGTCTGTCAATGTGGAGTAAAGCAAGGGGTTTAATGCACTGTTAATGGGTAGCAAAATACCAGCACTAATAAGATAAACATCATTGGGGAGTGGAACACCAGAAACAGCCAAGTAAGCAAGCACACACATTGGGATCCAGCAACAGAAGTCAGTAATAAGCAAGCGGGAAATACGTTTTTGCATTTCGCTGTTGGGTTGCTTGTTTCTAGATTTAGCCATTTTGTTACTTTGTATGTAAATAAGTATATAAGCCACAAGCATAAAAATGAACAGCAGGAAGTTGAGTGTGATAAGAAACATAGAATATTGCCAAGAAGCGTCACTTGCCGAGGCGAACAGTCTGGGCATGCAAACACTAGTTTCACCATAATAACCAAAAACTCCTTTTATTGGTTGATTTGGAAAAGTATTGTGGATAATTTGGGTGACGTAATGCCAAGAAAATGACGTCATGTTATCTAGTACGATGTTATTGGCTAAATTTACCATTTTTTGTTTGGGGACTTGCTCAGTTTCAAAAAACCTACTTGAAAACCAAACATGAGAAACAAAGTATCCTGAACTGTAATCAAACAAAGGCAAAAGTGAAAATAAAAATGCAAACAGCCAAACACATGCACATGAAATATAAATCCCCCTTAACTCCATGGTTCTAGTAATAAATGGTTTACAAACAGTTGCAAGTCTAAACGCTGTCATGACAGCCATAGTACCCGAAGAGGCCATGGTAGCTACAACACACACCATCCCAAGAATGGTACAGGTTCTACTAGTACGCCAAAGTGCGTCAAACGAGCAATAATCGCCCGAAAACTGTAAACCCTTTATGCCGATTGCAATAAGATAAATGCCCATGAGAAAATCAGCAGGTGCCAAACTAAGCAAAAATATGTAGGTGCTTTTTGTGAAATTATCTGCGTTCTTGTTGTTTACGATGTCCCTTATAGTAATAACGACAACCGCTATATTCCCAATGCCAGCCGCCAACCCCATTAACCAGAAGAATGCTCTGTAAACAGGGTTAGCGATCATTTCTTTTTGATTTGAGAAAGTTGAACTTCGCTTACTTATGGGCGGGCATTCGTCACTTCGGTCCGAACATTGAGGAAATCCATCTTCAACCAAGTTGATGTCGACAGACAGGGGCTTTCTATTGCGACAGTAAAACCTTGTGTTGCTGCATAGAGTCGTATCCTCGTCCGATCCGTCTTCGCAGTCTATTATTCCGTCACAAAGGCTGTTGACATCAATGCTGGTGAGCTTTTCACTGGCACAATCGTGACGCTTGGGGCACAATCCACGTTCGTCGCATGATAACACCTCCACCCCCTTACATGCTGCCCCATAAATGGCTGCAGAACCTATGCACTCCACATCGCAGAACTTTGGTCGAGGTTCACAACCATAGCATTCATCTTCCATGCCGTAGCATTCGGGTCTTCCATCGCATTTAGTGGCACGTGCGGGGAGTGATAAAATGTGAGGTTTGCAATACATGTGATCTACTTCAACGTCATCGTGTGCTAGTCCGCAATATTTCGTGTTGGATTCTCCTATACAATTGACTTCTGGGTTACAAAGTACTTTATCCATACCCACGCAGTCTGCTGTATTGTGGCAATGCATTTGGTTGGGAGGGCAAGTGTTTCTAGCGTCACCCAAGATTGTCTGGCAAACTGTTTGGTTGTCGCACAAACATTCATCGGAAAGATCATAGCAATCTACAACCCCGTCACACACTTGCTGTTGAGAAACAACCAACTGTTTATCTAAACACAAGAAGCAAACGAATTGTCCATCGACAAAACAAATATCTGACTTATCAGCGCATTGAGATTCATCGTCGTAGATGTTTATCTGGGGTAAAACACAAATTCCTGTGCGACTTATTCCCGAGCATTTAAATCCCAGCCCGGTTTTGATTCCATCATCATTGCAACCAATGTGTTGTTTGTGGCAAAATTCATGGGTGGAAATGAGATGTCCGTTATTGCATCGCGACAAACTTGTGCGCGTTCCCTCTTCACAAACCCACTGTCCATTCCCACAAACCCTGTCTCTCCGCCCTTCACACGGCCCCATAAGTTGGCGGCAAGTCGTCTTGTTGTGGATTGCTTGAAACTTGCTTTTGCTTGTCTCGTCAGAGCAATATACAATGTTAATTCTGTTATAAGTGTCAACATAGACACTCCGATCATCGCAAGGCTCCTTTCGTCCGACACACTGGATCCTACCGTCAGCCACTTGTTGCTGGCAAGATCTGCAAAACCACTCGTCGCTACCGTCCATGCAAATAGGCCAACCGTTACAAATGTACCCATTCCAAACACACTGAAGCCCATCGCTGCAATGTACCAAACCACTTCCACAACTGCTGCAGTTCGTCTCGTCGCTCATATCGTAACAACCCTTTATCCCATCGCACCACCCACTTGCGTGAAGACACCGCTTCTCATCATCGCACATCTTCGCTCCTGGTTTGCAAGTTGCACAGTTCATCTCATCATCACCCGACCTACAGTCTATCCGACCGTCACAAACTCCGGTTTGGTTGATGCACTTCCCATCTGGCCCGCTACATTCGAACTGATCTAGAGCGCATCTTGCTTTAGCTCCAACGCACAAGGTAAGCAACACACAAACGAAAGTAAACATTCCCAACTGCATTTAACTAACTTATAATGTAAAATATTTTTTAAACTACGAATGTTCCATAACTAAAAGTCAACAACGTGTACAACATTAATGGCGTGACTATCTCAGAATTTTGTGTCGCGTAACTTCTCGCAACAAACATTGAATATTGTTAAAAAAAGTATTTAAAAATAAATGGTCTAAACTTGCTCTACGCAAATTAAAAGTGTCTCCTACCTTATTTATAAATCAATTGGTAAATTAAATGATTGGTTAATTATAGAACTCGCTTTTTAAGTAAACTGAACAATTAGCCTTCAACACTTTAACTAATCACAAAAATTCATATGAAACAATTTAAACTTCACTGAAATTGTTGCGCTAATGCGACAAAGGAAAATTATCCTTCCAACACAAAACCATAGCTTCTTGTTTTGTGAATATTTACCCCTGACTGCAACTTTAAATATTGTAAATAACAAAATTACCGCAATGTAAAAGAGGCTTAAATCTTTAAAATAAAAACAGCAAATTTAAGCACACACCTGATCAAAGACTAGAGAGTCTGTGTAGTCAACTTTTATTTTGTATTAGTCATGCATTCATTGCTTTAGGAGCGTTGGGCGTCATTCACTGTTAAGCATGCAATCACTGGTCAAAAGCAAATTTTAAACGGAGATGTAATGAATTGTTACTAAAGTGTTTTCAGCGCTGATTCTGAAAGTGTTCTTATTTTTGCTTTTCTAGCACATCAGGTTTTTGAAATATTTGCATTTCAATTTTTCAATGTATTGCTGTACTATTAATATGGACACATTGCGCACTGTGACATGATCCAACTTTGATGTGATTTGCGCACCATTCTATACGATGGTTTATTCACATCTCTACAAAAACAGCATAAAATATATTTTATTAACGTTTTTTGTAATTAATTAGTTAATTTTTTCCAGATGTCAAAGCTGCTTCCTGTGTCTTGTTACTTATCGTTTTCGTTTTTGCATTACTTTAGGAGAGGCTATAAGCCTATAAGGCAGGGGTTCCTAAACTTTTTTACCGCCGACCCCTAAAATTTTTTTGGCTTCGCGTGGACCACTATAGGCCAAAAAAATTAAAATTACGTCATAAATTGACGTCACACTACGGATAAACTTATTAAATTGTTGATTTCGGTGTAAAAAATGTAACTGTTTTCTTTGAAAAAATGATTACCGGTACTTCTTAAATATACAATAATATTTCAATTAGGCCTTCGTGGACCACCTAAAACTAATTCCCCTTGGGGGTCCGTGAACCCCAGTTAAAGAACCCCTGTTATACGGGAATGTAAGTGGCTGATATCACAAACTTTATAAAAATTTTCTCCTCGAGGAGTAGAAAAGTGGAGTTCTATGTTTGGCACTTCTCTATACATTTTCATTAATAAGCTAAGCAAACGAAAGGAATGTTGATGGACCAAAGAACAAAATTAGTCAAATTTCGTGCTAACATTTTTGGAAAATGCAAATTATATTATTTCCCTGTAAGTGTTGATGATCTACTTACATGTTTATGGGTTATGTACGTCTCTCAATATGTGTTTTCAGCTCTCTAACTTGAACTTATTTTCAAATAACTTTGGTTAAGTTAGTGACGACCAAAAATGACATTTCAATCTATGAAATCCCACCAAGGATTTTAGAAAGGGGGAAAGAATTGAAAATAACCGATTAGTAGCTCTCTATGTTGATGACCTGAATTATGTATATAAAAAATGTATATGTTAGCTTTATGGGAATGCGGTGTATTTGTATCTTTAGGAAGCTGCCGGAATTGTTAAAAAAAATATTATAAGAAAGAAAGATCAAATCATATGCTTCAAATTACTCAACAATTCAAATAATTGTCTCTAAAAAAATTACGATGTAATGGTAGAACTGTTTGTTAAACAATAATAGTCAAATTTAAAAAATGTTTAAATAGCAAGTTTTATTTTGGCGCAATTTAAACAAAAAGTTAACAATGAATAAAAAACATGGGAAAGTACCATGAAACTAGCGCTAATTGATATTGCCGCTAGTGGCGCTCGCTAGCATCTGGCAGAACTTTTTCCACGCTTTATCGCCACCCAGCGGCACCGCTATCCCGGGATTTATTGAGAATAAAGTCGCGAGATTTTCAATCACGTCCGGGTCGTAAGAAATATCCTGGAAACAAGTAAATTAACCGCGCGAGGTTATTGAATAATGTGACAGAGTCTGCAACTACAAATTAAAAAACGAAATAATCTCAAACTTAAAACATGAATTTATCCCAAACGGCTCGGCGACAGCGATTTACTTGCGTTTTTACCGCAAAACTTTCTCACATTTCTGTGATTAATATTTCCTAACATCGAATAGCCTCGTTTATTTTGCAAGAGTTGCCAAAATAATAACATTGCTATTTGTCGTGATTGTAATGAAAATATTAAAAAAAACATTTCGTTATTATTTAACGAAAAAAAATAAACCTTTACCTTTTCTTCACAAAGAATCAAATTTCCCATTTGTAACACATCTCTTGTTACGTCACAATGCACAACAATGGGTTGATTGTCTCACCTCTATGACAATAGGAAAGATAACACCCTTGTCTCTCGTGGTGTTCGACCTTGCCAAGGTCACCGACACCTCGTATTTGCACCAATCGGATCGAGCGAAGGCACGTGACACGACGAAGATGACGTCAACTATATTATCGGCGATATAATGACGTCAGACCCAGATAAGCTAAAAGGCCGATACATCATCAACTTTGCAGTAAGATAATAACGTCATACCCCGATTAGTTGAAAGGCGAATACGTCATCAGATTTGCAATAGGACACAAAGGCGTAGTATTGGTAACGATCCAGGGGCTTTCCCAGTTTCTTCATTCGTTTGTCTTCTTGATTTTTGCGCCAAAGTAAATCCTGGAGCACCAACTTGTCACGTGACGCGATCGCGCGCTGGGAGACAATGGGAGGCATTATGACGTGAATAAAGGTGAGCCACTATAGAATTTATTTTAAGCGCTGCGTTTTATTTATACAACATGCAACACATCAAAGCTTAAATATTTAAGTTTAAGGTAGGCCCTATTTTCATTGCTAAAATGGAAAGAAATTTGGGATCGCCTTTTACCTTATTCAAATTGGAAACAAATTAACAGAATACAACCGTTTTAGCAATTGCCATGAAGTTAAAGTAACATAAAACCTGTTGGAGCTGTCACCTTCCTGACTCTCCAGCTGACAATTACCACAACGAGCAGAAGAACTAAAGTTCCACAAACTGCCGCAACCACAAGCCTACTCATAGCCGCTGGGGGCAGTAGTCAGTCTCTTCCATTTCGAACAAAACGAGAGAAGACCCTGACGACCCGGAACAAGTCCCGTTCTAATCAAAACAAAACGTAAATACAATGCAACTTCATACAGCAACACGATAATACAGTTTGGCGTCATAAAGAAAATGATAATACAGTTTCACGTCAAAAAACGCAAACGCACTGTGACGTCATGTAGCAAAACATAAATACATATAATGAGTAAAATACATACATTATGCCGTCGCAAATTCATTATGACGTCATTAACTAAGATGTAGCTACACTGCATAAAGACACAAAATAAGTTGTATACCCTTGTAAAACAGATTGTACATGTTTTATAAAACTTTTTGTTTCAGCTAATTTTTTTGTCAGAACCAACCTTTAATGACGTCAAACACGTTGTAGTTAGGTTTTTGTTGTTCTCCGTACGATTGTTCGAGTTCAACCAAACAATGAAACTTCGCAACGTGAACGTTCTGTGCAATGTCGTCAATTACGTGTAGATATTAGTTAATCAATTATAAAATGTTGGTTTGATTACTGACTAGTTAACTAATTTTATCATAATTATAATTTTTGGAGCAAAAATAAAATATTTCTCTAAAGATGAGTTTTGAGTCTTATTTAAAATAACAATATTTTTGTTTTCAGTCAAACCCCTTAATTTCTTAAAAGCATTAAAAAAGGAACATTTTCTCACTTGAAATTATTCCAACGAATATCCAGGTTCGCAAGCGCGGGAAGAAACCACGTCATGTTGCGTGACGTTATCAATGACGTCATACTGTTGCTGGAAACGCCTAAGTCGCGAAGCGTTGGAGGAAGTTTAAGCGGAAGTGACGTCAAGCGGTTACCTAGTTAATGACGTCGCACGAAAAAGTTTGGATTGTTTATTTTATGGGCAAAACTTCATATTGTTACATTAAATCTCTCACCTGTCAAATCTAGTCAAATCTAGTATGGACAAAATTTCAAATGGTTACTCCAAATCTCTCACCCGTCAAACCTAGTGACGTCAGTTGACTGAGGTTACGTAGGTCGATGACGTCAATGGTTAAGTTGAGGTTACGTAAGGTAAGTGACGTCCAGTACGAGCTGCGAGGAATGTATGGCGGCTTCGTGATGTCATAGTCCGGTGTTCGCGTCTTGGTTGTCTGAAAAATCAAAGTAAAAACAAAATAACAACGTACTTTCAGATAAATAGATTATCAAATATTCACAAAATAAATGAAAGTGTCTTCTTGCTTATTGTTTCATACCATTTGAGCTTGTGTCTGTATTGTGATCAGTGGTTAATATTGTTGTTATTTTTCTGATCATTGTGAAAAATATAATTAATGTTTTTATGCAGTTGTTGAACTCTTAGCCTCTTACCTTTTGGATGTGCAGTGAGCAATCGAGGAAAGCGAAACTTCTGATCCATTCGCAATTTTCGGGAATACACTGGTACTGGTAACTGCATACATACGTGATAATAATGCTACTTATTTGTCAGGTTCAATTAAGACACCATCTATAAATAATAAGTAATACTGCTGTGACGACAATCCTCTTGTGACGTAGTAAGGTACTGTCACGTAGTAAGGAAATTATGGCGTAGTATTTGGTGATGACGTACTAAGGCAGTTGTGACCTAGTATTATTTAAATGTGACGTAAATAACGTAGTTGTGACGTAATAATAGTGCTATGACGTAATAAGGTAGTTATTACGTAGTAGTAATACTACTACTGACTCGAAGAGAAAATTATAGCAGTAACACATTATGTAGTTGTGTATCAAACACTAGGTGGCCAAATTTTATTTTTGGTATACATATTCCGAATATCCTTGATAGTTGAGCCTGTGACATAAACTATTAAAGTAAGTGACTATCACAACACCTTACATAAATCCAAGTTTCGTTGCTATAAATTAAACATTGGCAAAAAATTTGGCACAACGAGCATTTGCTATATGTCTGAATTGTGGTGAAACCATGCATACAGTCGTTTGTGTCCATAGTTATTCTTACGGAGCATTTTGGTCGTTGTACAAACAGACTCCAGCCTTGCCAAGTGTGTGTGTTCCGAACGTGGATGAGTAGGTACCGGTATCTAGTGACAGTAGCAAACCAATCTTGACAGAAACAGTGAGCCACGTTTCTATAAAGAGATTACGTTTAAGTTATGTACAGAGATGAAAACTGTTTTGATCAATTCGTCATTATTTTAATTATTTACCTAATTAAAAAAAAAATAACGTAAATGTACTTGACGAATAGACAAATTATCCTATTTTATATTTTGTTTCATATTTATTCAGACTTCAGAGTTGAACTATAGTTTTTAGAAATTGGGAGTTGAATTTTACAAACGTGCGATAAAACAGTAGAAAAATCCACATGGGGTATCTATGCCGTTCGCCAGGTAGGATATTATTTAATAAATATATAGTTTGAAATTTCCTTTAAATAAAGTAAACGAAATAACTTTAACATAAGCCGTGGCTAGTTTTCAAACCTGAACCAATCTAATCGCTTTCTTAATAATATTATTCAATCGGACTAATGTGTACATATGTTTCATTGAATCAATTGGACTAGCTAAGGAAAATATTTTAAACATTTGACATGAAACAAAGATTTGTTCAGGTTTGCTACTCACGCAACCCACGTCGGACAAGAGCCAGAACAATGGAAGTCTCTGATGGTGGTTCCTCAAAATACGCTATCAACCACATTCAAGCAGCACAGTCCTGGAAATCACACGGTGAGTCTACTGCGTCAAAACATTCGGAAAATGTTGTTGCTTTGATTATTGTAAGTTTATATGATTGTAGCCTGATCAAAAAAATGATATTAACTGATAAACGTTTAAATAAAATAACAAAATTTTATTTCATTTCATTTTTTAGTGTCTTGCTGAAAAGTAATCATCACAGGCGTTGTTTTGGGGTTTTTAATACGGACGAGACGGCAATCCAACTCGCAAGTGTTTGGAGACTTGCGTGGCAGCCCTAGATGGCGACAAGTATGGTAAGCCCGTTTTAGTTAAACTTATATAGTATAACTCTACTTTATTAACTTTTTTTTACTTTGGTATATTGTGCTTCAAAAAACACACATAACTCTTATGTGTGAGTATTCTGTTTTGTTTTTTGCAAATTTTTGATGGAATTTGTGATATTAATGGGATGGTTTCCACAACTAGAGGCGTTGCGTGAGTCAGATGAACAGTTGCGAGCGCCTATCTTTTCCAATGGTTATTCGTTGTTTTCAATTACGTGATTTCGCGCTTTGTTTTTATAGAATCTATTGTGAAGCTAATTATTCGTTTTAAGTTAACTTTAATTAATATCTATAATCATTTTTTATTCGCAATTTCTTTAAATACTGGTAGCGAGAAGTTGTTACGCATGTACTGTTACAACTTTAATTTTGTACAAACCAGGAAGCATTTGCGTCAACTTCAAATTATAGATAAAATGTAATTAGAGTATTTAAGGTCAGATAGTTGCAAAAAAAGCATACAAGGGAATATTGTAATATTGTAGTTTTTTGTGGTACTGCTGTTTTTTAACCTATAACTTTGCATTTTGCAAGTTGTTTCATTCACACTTTTTAACAGACATTTTTAATTCAAAAATATATCTTCTGTATGGTACTCTAAACGACATTCTATTGCTTGTGCATAACTTAAAATTTTCACCAGATATTTCTTCTGTACTGTAGAAGCCACTTTGTCATATTGTGTTTACACAGAGAATTTTTGTTTTTAATCGATGTGTCGTAACGGAAAATTTTCAGTAAAAATCTATGGCCTAAATTCTTTGCAACCACATTGTAATGTTTGCGTTACTCCTTGCAGCCAATGTGCAAACGATAAGCGGAAAGTTTTCGGTAAAATTCCGTTACGTAGATATCTTTGCAACGAATGCCTTGTTACACCAATTTTTATGCGTCAGAGCTGTATGTGATGTGACGTATATCCGTTTAATGTGAGCGCTTTGTTTTGAAATTCGCCTTATTGTCAACAATCCATTATTTTTAGAATCGAACGCCAGTTACGTCGCAATGTAGATCGAAGCGCTTTTGTTCAAGCCATATTGGGACAAAAATATTATTTCCGTCTATAAGAGTCGAGAGAAAAAGGTTTAGACCACGCCTTGTTGTCACGTGATTTATTATTGAAAATCGTAAGAATATCTACGTCAATATTTCCTGTGCATTTTAGAAATATTTTCGCCTATAAGTATAGTCGCAGAATCGAATAAAAAACAGTATCAACCAGTATCACCCAGTATCAACCAGTATCACCCAGTACTGCCTAGTGCAGAGAGGCTTTTATAGCTTCTACTCAGACAGCAAACTTGAGTGCTTTTGTGACTGAACCAGAGAGAGGCTTTTACAGCTTTGACTGAAGACAGCAAAAATTGACTGTTCATGTATCTGAACTAAAGGAAAGAATTGGACCTGAATGGCCTCACGAAGACAGGCCATCTCAAATCTTGTAGGAGTGTGGTCGATTCATCTTGGCAATTAAATAAATGAAGACTCATTAATCGGACCCACACCCCTTCAAATTGATGCCCGCGTGTGACGAACGAACCACCTGCAAACTGCTTTCCCAAGAAGCCGGACGACGAACTCTATTTTCCCGCATATATCTTATGGACAAGAAAAGATGTGCCTTCCAGCTACAAGCGACCGCCTAAAAACTGTCATGTTTGGAACTTGCAAGAAGCCAGCTTTAGAAGAAAATAATCTCATCGAAAGATACGTGAAGAGACGCTCCATAGCGTCAGCAAAGCATTTGCTTGGAATTCGAAACACGAAATACAAACAAGCGTTGCCGATAAAGACATCACCACCGTTTGGAATCATGGAAAACGAAACGGAAATATGGATTTCACAATAACTGATTCTGCCTAGTTTATCAGGTGAAAAATCTGTTATACTTTTAAAATAAAAACAAAATTATATATATAATAAGTAAATTACCGACTGAAGCGTTTGTAAATTGTTTATGCGACATTTTTTTGAGCCATTCAAATGTGTCCAAATTTTGCCCGCGTCAAAGCACGCGTAGCGGAAATACTTCGTAAAAGCATAGTAATGTCATTCACAAGCGAAAAATATGCTTCAACTCGTGTAAGTCTACAAACACGACTTTAGGGATAAAACCCTACTCGCGTTCGTAATGTGTTAAATGTTTTATGTAAATATTTTCAATGCATCGCTTGCCTTCGTGCTTTTCAAATGCAACCCCAATTAAATAGGCGTAAATCAAACAATTTCCGTAACGGCACTCTACGTGGAAACTGAACTCGTTTCCAACCGCATTTTCCCTTCCTAAAACAAACAGCGTTTCTATAAACGGATCCGCAGCTACTTATAAAACGCAAGCCAGTCAAAATGACTAATTTTAAGTGTACACTTCTATACGTCTGATATATTATATCTCATGAACCATTTTGTGAAACTCACTCGCAAAAGCTTACTATTTTAACACGGATTGCCAGTACGCGTTAAGACACTTGACCCTACCTAAAAAGTAGCTTGTTCATCTGTAAACTTACGCCCAAGGCGTGCCTGGCTTACAAGGCTTAGTTGCCACTCGATCGCTTTTGAATATGTCGGTAAGCTAGCAACCGACAAACCCATTAGCGGTGTTTCCGTAAGTCATCGCTTTTCAACGCCGGTACTTAATCCCTCCAAGCGAAATGTAAAGCAAAAATTCTACGTTTCCAGATAAATTTCACTTATCTTTTCAAAAGAATACATAGCATACGCATTAGTTCTCAGCGAGTGCTATAAATGTATTCCGCAAGTTACCAATGATATTCGGTAACGTCAAATATCCTATAGCTTGCTAGGTCACGAGTTTTCATCGCTAACGTGTTGTTGCTACGTTGACCCTAAATATATCATGGTGGTTAATTCTACCATTTCCACGATAAGAAAATCCCCTTATCCGACCAAGACCTATATGCGGTCGCAATTACAAAATAGCTGGATAGAATTTCCAACAACGCCTGTCCTACTTCACAAACCCTAGAGTTGCCACGCCAAAATGAAGTTATGATAAACTTCGACTAGCCAGTCGAATGACGATAACCAATTTCAATGAAAATGCACGTTGCTCGCGAACTGCCCCACAAATGTTCACTTGTTGCAAAATTGTTATAACTATAATCATTGTATGTATCGCTTTTGAAGCGAAGAAATGTAAAAATGTTACCATTATGTATAAGTTACTCTATGTATCGCGTATAATGTAAATTAAATAACCATGTAATCCGTATAAAGTATATGTCATTGTATGAATCGCAAAGAATATAAATTTGAATGAATATATTGCAATAATTAATTGTCTCAAACTTTAAGTGTAACCTGTTGCGCCTATATATATATAAGTATAGAAAATATGTGTGTCTATAACCAAAATGTTAATAACCTAAGTTTGAAGTGTTGCAATAAAAATGTTCCAGACATACGAACACACATCTGCCGAAAAATATTTCGCATTTTTCAGAATACAAAAGCACGTTGGACAGCGAAAGGTCACAGCACAGCGCAGCGCACAATGAATGGCTTTCCGGTGACGTCAAAATTACAACGCACCAAACAGGGAGTTTCCCCTGCTGCCGCACAGATCGCCTGAAAAGCTCAATCCACAGCAATGCAATGGTGTGTCAAGCACACAACAATTTCGAGCAACTCAGCGAACGCTGACATCAAAGTCCTCGGTTGCTAATTCAGGCACCAAAGAGAAAACTTTCTCGAGGAATCAGGAATCTGACTAAAACAATTGCGCAAATGCGTTATGTGATCGAACAATTTTCGCGTCCACGTGTCCACACACATTTCACAAACAAATAACCAGCTTTTAATATGCAAGCTGTTCCAAAATCTAGCGTGGGAATATTTGTAGAAGCCACTTTGTCATATTGTGTTTACACAGAGAATTTTTGTTTTTAATCGATGTGTCGTAACGGAAAATTTTCAGTAAAAATCTATGGCCTAAATTCTTTGCAACCACATTGTAATGTTTGCGTTACTCCTTGCAGCCAATGTGCAAACGATAAGCGGAAAGTTTTCGGTAAAATTCCGTTACGTAGATATCTTTGCAACGAATGCCTTGTTACACCAATTTTTATGCGTCAGAGCTGTATGTGATGTGACGTATATCCGTTTAATGTGAGCGCTTTGTTTTGAAATTCGCCTTATTGTCAACAATCCATTATTTTTAGAATCGAACGCCAGTTACGTCGCAATGTAGATCGAAGCGCTTTTGTTCAAGCCATATTGGGACAAAAATATTATTTCCGTCTATAAGAGTCAAGAGAAAAAGGTTTAGACCACGCCTTGTTGTCACGTGATTTATTATTGAAAATCGTAAGAATATTTACGTCAATATTTCCTGTGCATTTTAGAAATATTTTCGCCTATAAGTATAGTCGCAGAATCGAATAAAAAACAGTATCAACCAGTATCACCCAGTATCAACCAGTATCACCCAGTACTGCCTAGTGCAGAGAGGCTTTTATAGCTTCTACTCAGACAGCAAACTTGAGTGCTTTTGTGACTGAACCAGAGAGAGGCTTTTACAGCTTTGACTGAAGACAGCAAAAATTGACTGTTCATGTATCTGAACTAAAGGAAAGAATTGGACCTGAATGGCCTCACGAAGACAGGCCATCTCAAATCTTGTAGGAGTGTGGTCGATTCATCTTGGCAATTAAATAAATGAAGACTCATTAATCGGACCCACCCCCACAGTACTCAACATTAATTTAACACATTTTAATACAAGATACCTCACATCTTAGGAAAATATTCGAGTGATCCACATCCTTTTAAAACAACTAACTATTTGTACTGTTATACTGTTTTGAAATAGGTGTAATTTTGTAAATGTTATCTTATTACAAGCCTTCCTTACAAGTGACCCCATGTGGTTTTACAAAAGTTGAATAAATATAGCCTGGAGCCGTAGAGCAGAAACTATCATTCAAGCTTGTGCATTTGGCTAAAAATCAGGCACTTGCTGAATTCCAAAGAAAATTTTAGCTACAGAACTGAAATCTTACATCTTGACAAAGAAACCGTATATTTGTGGAACAACGCCAGGACAATGAAAGAAGTTTGTCAGTTTCCAATGTTACAAACAAGTCACAACTACAATGAATCTTATCATTCTTCAAACAGTAGTCAAATCTCTAGAATAATCTTGTACTGATTTTAATATGAAATTTAGTAGAATGTTTTTTACTTGTGGTTTTGCTAGCATCAATTTAATTCGCAGCGTTTAGATCAACTGTATAATTTTGTTTCATTTCGTATCATACAAAAAATAAATGCATATTATGAATTTTAAAAAACAAGCAAAACTGTTGACTTTTTGTTAGGTGTGAACTGTAGTATATGACATCAAGAACATGATTAAAAGTGTTTTTAATGCAGGCTTGTTTAAATCTTCTTCCCTCGTAGAAATTATATTTCCAGATTTGTCTGTATTGATTCCAAACCTATAAAAAAGGTATAAATAATTTTTATAAGATAATGATTATTATTTATTTCAACTAAATCAAACACTGTTAAAGAATCCCACAACTTAATAAAAACTGCATATAACCAATTAATTTAATCAGCGAGCACTAGAGGTAGAAAATAAACTTTTACCTGTTAGATCACTTGGAAAGCAGCATCTGCTTAAATTGTATTCCAGTACCAGTTTCTTTAGTTCCATTAAAACTGTTAACCCAGGGAGAGAATGCATAGCAGGTTTAATATTACCAAACAAGTATTTTCTAGAAGTTTACACAAAATTCTTACTAATTCAGAAAATTATAAACAACATTATTAGTAAAAATTGATCAATATATCTAACTTCATTATGGTAAACCTTTTCACTTGGTGAAAACATGAATGTTAGTTTAATGCACTTTCTGGATCAATAACTAGAAGCTTACCCCAAAACACACCACACCCACCTTGCCAACCAAATTTCTCGTGAAAGATTGAGTGTGACAACAAGCTAAAATCGTGAACTAACTTAAATAACAATCCAATCTTTGATTCGTGGAATGGAAAAGGCGTAAATTACAACAATTTATTGCCAGGACAGTTTGATGACTGGAAAAGCAATATTCACATACTTGTCTTTGCGATGAAAATAGAAAAAAATGGTCTGATAGTGACTACAGGGATAAACTTACGAGTTAAACCGGTCAAAATGTCGCAAACGGCCCTAATGACTGAATTATCGACCAAATAGTGCCAGTCTCAGACCTATCGCCATTGTAAAAAAATGCGACTTCATCTGAGTCCGTCCGCGCGACCCCTAGTGATGGAAACCATCCCATTAGAACAATTCAGGTTTCAAACGGTATACCCGAAGCATTTGAGTGTACAACCGCCCCCTTAATACATACCTATGGTTTCCAGTGGGCTTCCTTTGTGCCAACTTATGTGTAACTTGGCTCATATATCGTTGTTATGATGGTCATAAAAGCACGTTAAGCTTTTACGACAGGTCTGGTGGGCAAACTACCACGTTTTTTTATATTTGCAATAAAATGTCGTGTTTAGTCAGAATAACGGCCGCTCATATGAAAGGTATCTCACCAAACAGATATAAGATTTGTTTTAGAATTTTTGCAGCAAAAACACGATAAGTTGAATATATATATATTTATATATATATATATATCAACTAAAATGACCCTTAAAATCAACTCAACTGGAACCAAAAAGTCAATATGTTTTTTTACAGATAAATATGGCTGCTTACTTGTGACAAAACTTAATTCTGGTAATGCTAATTTTTGGTAAACACGGATGGGCGAAAACGGTTTTGAAGTTGATGCTATCACTAGAAGTTTACAGTAAACCCGTTAACATGCAGCTTTCGCCGGCAGCTTAGGTTACTGTTCAACCGGATTAAAAAGTAATCCGTTCCAGCGTCGTAATTACACAAACTGCCCTGATATGCATTATTACGTAATATTCTAGTAAACTTTTGACGCACAATCGCTTTTTGGGCTTACGCCTACTCCTTGCGTTAAATCTATTTTGCTGCTTGTTTGTTTTTAATAACCTAAAACTGAACAAAACATGAATTACTTGCGTTAGTTTTGTCGAATAAGTACGTTCATAACTGTAGAGTGCTCCAGATTGCCTGGCAAACATAATGTACTTGCAGCAAAAATAAGCTCACGTGTGCTGGTCGACGCTATATACAAGGCAAAATGAACAAAAGAAGGGATAGATGTACTGAACATAATAAAAACTGTATTTGGCGCTGGCCTAGAATCCTTCTCAGCGTTGAGACAATTATTAACCAATGCACAAGTGTACAAGCTGTACTGATGCATATGCTTCTTTGTTGTAAAACAGGTAATTTTTTCTGATTTTTTTAACAATTCTTTTGTATAATTTTTGTTCTTGAGACTCTCTTCCAGCTGCAAATAATATTGTATATTTCTTCCCACCTTGCCATCCATTTAGATAGTATTTGTTTTTCTTCAATAAGATTTAAAAGCAGCATGGTTTCTTCTTTTATCCAACTACTTTGGCGAATTTTAAAGCTCATTTTGGCGCTTGTCTAAAATCCTACCACAGCGTTGAGACAATTACCGCGTTGAGACAATTATTATTAAGGCAATGTACAATATTTGGGTGAGGGTGAGTCAAGTATTACTATTTAATACCGAAACCCACCCTAATAACTCAAATAATGTTCGCTGCGGTAGGATTCTAGATAAGCGCCTTAACTTCCTTACGATAAAAATAAGACTAACAACCACTCTACATATACTTTTAGCAGCCTAACCAGTGCACGATTTGCTGTTATCCCTTGTTAAACACTAGCAACTATACGTTTGACTTCGGAAACTCTCTACTTAATCATTTGCTGTCGCAACCGTTAAAAATAATTAAACTCCACTCATTTTGTTGGATTAAGAAACGAGAGAATTATCCAGCGCCAAAACGACAGAGAATAGATTGACGAAATGGGTTCGAATCCGGCCCAAACGTGCATATAAACGGGATTAGTGTTGTAATGACTTAAGTCACTGTTTTCGAATGACTTGACTTGAGTTAAGTCTTTTAAACAAATGACTTGGGTTGAAATGAAGTGTTTTCATTAATCATTTTTTTGTAAAATTGGGTAATTTATTCTAATTTTTTCACATTACCTGCTGTATATTGTGTTTTTGTAATTTTAGAGGGTATTGCTCATAATCGGACTACACTGTCAGAACGGTGTTTAAATTTGAACACCAAAACGGTCTATACACGTTTAAAATCTAAACACTTAAACACCTAATTTAAACACCTTTGTGTTTAATTTTAGTTTTGGTGTTTAAATTATAAACACCTGAACGATTTTATGTTAAACACCTGATATTTTGACGTGTTTAACAACGATTATTGGGTGATTTTAAGCACAATTAAGGAATTTAAACATGTTTACGATTAAACACTTCATAATTTAACACGTCAATTATTAGACATGTTTAATTCGATACATTCTTGTAAAGCAATAGCTCAATTCATTTATGTTGACGTTATAAGATGTTGATTAGGGGCATTGGTATTTTAAAGCACTGAACAGTTGTTTTATGTACGATTTCGTCAAATATTTAACTATACAAGTTTGCATGTATGATCGATTGATCGTAACAGATCACAATAAACGGAATGACTTAATTCATGGTTTCACTTAACATCTGTACGGCTTATTAGGCGTCATTTCATTTTTTAAATATAACGACAATCATGAAAATACTGGTTTGTGTTCTTGACGTGCCATTAAATCCAATATTTGATTTCATTATGTAGCTTGCGAATAACTTTGTACCACCCAAGTAAAAAGCGAAGCTGTGCGGTCTTGCGCCGCCATGACCTACTTAAATTGCGCCAGCAATAAAATACGCGTGACGAACACAATCTTTGGGAAGGACTTTTTTCTAGGGCAATGCTGTATCGCCGTGAAGCTTATATATTTTTCAAGTTTAAATTGTTTAACGTATGACGAATAGTAAGTATTATTTATTAAATGTTTGATTTACGATATATTTTAACTATTTATAGTAAATTTTGTTTTGTTATAAAACAAGTTTTGTCATATTGTACATATTAAGTACATTCAATAAATCAACTCATGATTGAAATTATTTGAAATTGATTCGGTCCGATGAACATCAACAAAGCATATCCACTGGTCTGTGACTTTGACCAACGCGGGAATTCAAAATGCCGAAAAAAAGTTTGACTTTAAACCAGTACAAGTTATACATTACAGTTAAAGACTTTGCGTATTTTTGGCTTTCGAGTTACTAAGATTGAGGTAAAACAAATACTAATGTGTATAGTGGTGATTTATATATATATTAGTTATTTTAATTTGCTTTTTCATAAATGTGTAGTGATAATGTTTTATTAGCTGTGCAAGACGCTTGAAGACGGGCAGGTCTAGAGTGTGAAATTTATGTTTAAAAAAAGTTTTCCAAGCGAAAACGAAATGTCTGAAATTGGATTTTTGTTTCAGAATTTTAGGTATTTCATTCATAAATCCAAAAGCAATGTAAGTTGTAAAAGACTACTTCATAATAGTTTGGTGCCATACACATGTAGACATGGAAAATTAAACAAAACAGGTTGGTAAGCTATTTCTTGTCTAAAGTAGCACTTTAATTATTCTGTTAACAATCAAGTATGCTTTTATTAAATCATTATTTTTAAAGGTATTTAGATTACACTGCTTTGTTTCAGGGCAATCAATGACAGCAAACCATTTGCTCTTTTCAACTTCAGAAAAACTTGGTTCACAGGAGATTAGGTTAAAAATGTAAGTAAATTTTACTTACATGTTTTACATTAATATAGTTTATTCCCAGTTGGCTTTTATTTTGTTAGTAGCAGCCAGCAAATTATTTTTTTTTATCTCTGTAAAATTTCTGAAGTACTTTAATATGTGTTTTAGTTTTAATTTATCATTTCCATAGTTTAAATCTTACATTGAAGCTTTAAATGTAAAATTTAATATGTAGTACTTTTGGTATGCTACTGACGCTTTAATAAAATGATATAGTTTACATAATTAGAGTTTTTATTTATTTACAGGAATTTTAACTGCAGTGTAAGATGGTAAAATAAAAGTCTGTGACAAAGTTCAAGTGGAAAACAACAAAAGAGTATAGATCTACTAAAATTGATACACAAGGTAAACAAACTAAAATTTTCTTCTTCCCAAGATCATTTATCGAACCTTAAAATTTGTGGTAAATACATATAATTGAATAGATATTTAATTTATGTGTTGTGTTCCATAACTTGTGTATAATGTTTGGTCTGCATGTCCCAGTAATGGGCGACTTTTTTGGGTCAGATTGTGTATCACTAGTTTAAGCAATTATTTTGATAAAACATAATGGCCAATGCAATATTCTGGCTCACACATTTACTTTTTATCTGAAATTATTTAATGATTTAATTGGGTTTTCATAGTAGGGTGAACCTTTTTTTTAATTTTAGTGGGTCATAAAGATATTAATACAATAAAAATGAACTTGTTTTGTAATCATTGCGATGTCTTTAGGTTACAGTGTAACATAAATAATACATTTTCTAATGCTATGCTCAAAGAGTACATTGCCACCAAACCTAGTACATGTCATAATAATATGCTTTTGTAGTGATTGGTGACAAACTAAAACATATTTTTATGACATGACATGTAGTGGTTCTGGTGAATAACTTGAAAAATTTACTATGAGCAAATGAATAAAGAGTTATTCAGTGATAGTGTATAATTTAATCACTGCAGTGTATTATATTGATCTAAATTTTATTTTTTAGGCAGCCATGTTCAACTCGTCTTCTAAAAAGAAAAGCTCTTCGAGGCCTTTATCGGGCAAACCTTTGGAGTGGACGGCACAGCAGCTTTTCTGCATTGGTATATTAGTGGATGGAATGGACATTAAATTTGTGGAAGAACAACACTTGTTGAACAAATTGTTAAATTATATTTCATTGATATTCGAGCCTGTTAATATACATGGGATTTAAGTTATCCATCCTACTGCTCTGTGTTTTTATATGTTTTTAAACAATGTATGAAAGGCCCCACCTTGAAAATTTGCCAAACATAGCAATTATAAATATTAAAAAAGGTTTCAAATTTGTAAAATATCTTCTTTTTCTCTGTTTTTCTTTTTATCACATACGCATTTTTGTTTGCATAAACACCTGCATTGTATTAAAAATGCGATATTTATATTATTATTCGTTTTGTTTGGTATAATAAAATTGTTTACCTCATAATATATTGTGAAATTTGTTTGGAAACACTGAATACTAGCATTAAACACCTGGCAGAATAAACGGCAAAACCCTAAACACCTGGAATTTAAACATGTTTAATTTTAAACGTGCTGACATTTCGCCCCTTTCAGGTGTTTAATTTTGGTGTTTAATCGAATGACAGTGATAGTTTAACAAAAGTCACTTTACAAACGAATTGACTGGGACTTTACAACACTGGAAAATTACCACTTTATCATTGATTCTAGAAAAGTGGCAGAGCTCACAGATAAAATTAGAAACCTTATATTCTGCCGTTTTTGTTTTTACAAAACAAATATATTACCACAACTTTGCAGTAATGCGTAGTGTTTATTAGCTGTTGACTGAAATTAATTGCGCATCCTTCATGCTGAAGTTTGCCGCCTGCCGCCACAAATCCGCTTCGATTCGACGCAGAAGTTTGTCGTCGAACAATGTTGTGTTCGGGCCATAAACGACTGAAGTTATGTGCCAGCGATGTTTCATTTTTTGTTTTTTTTGGGGGGAACAGGATCGGAATACCACTACACCCCAAATAAGGTTGAACATAAATCAGCTTTTCAGTTTTACAGTGTTACATGACTAAAAGGCTTAATTCCTGTGGCTTTGTAAACTGGTCGTTCTATTCCGACAACGTCGGAACATACACATGATCATTGGGTCAGAACATACACATCATCGGTCATTCTTGTTGTCTTGAGCCCCGAAATTTAAGAACAATAGTTCAGTCGCATAGAAGATATAATTTATAGATACAGTTCGTTTTATAACGAGCATATCCACATACTAGCTGTTCGAAATACTCGTAATTTATATATAGCAGATTAACGCTTAATGGTGAAAATAACGGCCCAAATAGACGTTAAAACTGATGATGGCATTAGAAATTGCCGAAACGTTTTAAAATAAAGCATGTCGCTTTTAACGTCTATTTGGGCCGTTATTTTCACCATTAAACTTATGAACAGATCCGTATATAGTGTTCCAAAGATTAACCCTTGATTTTGAATATAAACTAATTTTTGAATATTAAACTACTCGTTTTATGGATCACTAGCCGAAATACCCAGCGTTTCCAGGTTAAATAGAATATTTGCCAGTTATTATAACTGCGTAAAAGTTAATTACACCACAATAATCACAATAATGTACGAAGTCTATTTTTGTAATGTCATAACAAATTTGCTTATGCCTAAACGTTAGCACTGCGTGTCACTAAATAGAAATTACAAATCATGTAATGTGTGCCAAATCATGTCATATCGTGTGTCGAAAAAAAAAGGGTTAACCTAATGCTTTCCCACAATCAGAGTAGCACTCCACAGCTTGTGTGAAGGCGGCATTAATAAAACGGCGTGTTTAATAATGTGACTTATCTGCGCATCTCTGAAGATCTTATTGCTGGTCTCCGTAAATTGCCATTTATTTTTGCATTTGGTTAAAACAGTGTAAAATTAACGTATAAAAGGAGTTTTGTGTCTAAAATAGGTCACTTATGGTGAGGCTCTAACGCGCTCTGACCATTTAATCACTAATCACGTGTTTCCAGCATTGTATAATATTTTTCCTGAAGCCACGTGTTGTAGCCGATAATTTAAAAAAATACATTTAACATCAAACCAAATTGCAACGTTGTGTGTTTTTTAAAATGCGATACTTTGCAAACTCAGTCCAAATGTTGCGTAGTTTATACTCGGTTAGGGTTGCTGTACGTTGTCTGTGTAAGTGTCCTAATGCCTCATAAAACAATGTTAAGGAAAACGCTACAAAAGCAATATTTTGCATATTTTACGTAACGAACACCCGTGACCATTCACTAAGAAACGTAAAAAAGTCGCGTAGCAACAATTGTTTGAAATGCTTTTTTTTATTTTTTTTTATTAAAAATTTTATTAAGCAATACATTCAAATTAAAACAACGCACATTATCAAGCTACCACTGAAACGTTTTAGCTCTACTTTTCCTCATCTTTCTGACAAGGGTAGTTGCAGGCCGATATAATAATTTCGTCAAATATCCTCCGGTAATTCTCTTTCTCGCTTCCATTAACGACAACGATGTGCTTCTCTGAAGAGGCGACGGCTCTCGCTTCTTCCATATTAACTCTATACTTCGCACTTTGGTGGAAAATGTAATAAATCTAAAACATGTTACTTAGTTAAGCGTAAGAATCTAATTAAAGCAATAGTGAACCCGCATTTAGAAACACATATTTTAAGCAATTTTCCATTATGTTTTTCTGCAGTAATAAAGAACCCAAATAAACACTGCCGAGGTTTGTCGGATTTCCAGGAAAGAAAAATTTAGCCATAGCATTTTAAAACGTAATATGATTTTCTTACACGCAGTTTTCTCGGTCATTATATGATTATTTTACGTGAAAAAGTTATTTATTAACAGAGACCACTCACCATAACCCCGTCTTCTTTTAATTTAGCTGCAGCTTCTGTGACATCATCGTTGGAGTTTTGCTCCACACTTACGGCTATGACGTTACTATGTCCCTTGGAGCGATGAAAATGACTGAGAATATTGTTGCGCACGTAGCGAAGAGCTGCGCCAGTGTTGACCGTGTTGTTCACTGAAAGGCATGATTCGGCCAAGGTAAATATTTTAAAATATTCCAAAGTGCAAAGTGGTATAACGTAAGAATTTACTTAAGGCAAAAATTGTTAAACTTAAAACAGTAAAACAAAACGTTACGATCATTATTGGTTCAGGTTAAATATAAATTCAAGAAAATAACATTATCGAAGATGTTTTTCGGCTGAGGTTAATATTTTTTTATAATAAGGCAGTAGTCGGTAAACCGTGGGCCGCGGCCCATCAAGGCGCAGTGTAATATTTCACCTTTAAATCAAGTATCCTCCATTTGACACTGTTTTCGTAGTGGTTTTACATAGTGGGCCTTCAATAGCTCTAAAAAGAGTAATTTGGGCCGCGACAAAAAAGTTTGCCGACCACTGAAAATACAGTGTTGTAATCGAGCTCTAACCTGATTGCGAATATTGAAATTTTCTGTTCACAACCTGGGGAGCAATAACCTGGTAAACGTTCTCGTTGAACAAAACATCATAAACCTGGAAGTATTCCTCACTATGTATGAGGTTACTAAAAACAAGAGATATTATTGACACATATTATATCTATAGGAAAATGTGAAAAAGTAATATTGAGGTTTTCATATAACGAAACGCAAAGCTTGTCGATGATTGAAACAACTTGCTATTGTAAAGGTTTTCTTGCAGCTTAAACATCAATTTTTCGGAAACTTGTGCTTTAATCGGTTTTGTTTCCACGACATATTTTGGTAAGTGAACGCAATTTTTAAACAGAAATGCCTATAAAAAGTTCCAAAGCTGTATCGAACACATAACCAGTCATAATTTAGCAACTATGTCATGTTCAATTAGGTACCCGAATGTTGAACCACTGCCGGCTGATCTTTTTATTAGGTTTTCTTCGTTGTTGAATTGAAGTAGTGCAACCATATCCAAAGGCACATATGGTGGGCACGCCTCTGCAAAACATTTTTAGGTGTATAATAAGGACTGACCTAGGCAACATACGATCCGCCAGCAAATGTATTCCGGCCCGCGGCTTATTTTTTCAAAATAGTTAGGTTAAGTACACTCTAAAAAAAAATTGGTTGGAGCCCTACCAATTTCGATTGATTTAGGCCTATTGTTTAGCTTTTCCAACATTATTTGTCATTGTTACCAACGTGACTGGTGAAAAAGCACATTGATGTCATTTCCCATTGTCTTTGTTCTAATAAACAAAACATAAACTGTGTAAAATGCAACCAAGCTTAAATAAAAATTATAGGAATACTCTCATTGTGACATAACACAAAAGAAACCCGTTTTCGCAGACGCGTAGTACATATTGACGTACCTATTGCTATATATATATTATGCAATTTATTCAGGTAAGAAATATCGCTTAGGTAACTTTTGAAGAAACGTACTAGCGATGTATGATTACTATGAGCTCTGCTATGCAGAAAGCCAAGTATAGGCTACACCCGTGGGTGCTATTTGAAAACAAGAACACTTCAATCCTGTATTAAACAGTTAAACTGTCATGTCCACTACAAATATACTGGGTAATGTATTTCAAGAGACATTTATTCCCGCCCAAAGAGATTAAACTTGCAAAAAAAAGACATCGGATTTTTTTATGTAAGTATTAAGTTTTCCTCATATTTATGTATAATTTGTATCTTAAGTAAAATAAATGAAGCCTATATTACAATGTAAAGCAGTATTAAAAGCTTAATTAGATAAATTTGTGAATTAGATAACTTTGTTATATGTTTTTTAATAATCGCACCCCAAAAAATATTTATTCCTACGTCATTATGTATCATTTGCAATGAGCCAATCAAACGTTAGCATGTCGTGCGTTCTTTTGCGATTACCAGTGAAGGAAAATTACAGAATTGGGGTTTAAGTCAATACATCGAAAAGTTTGAAGGTAAACAATAAAATATTTTTTCATTTTAAACTTTTGACTAACAAGTACGGTGCTCAACCTTTGTATTGCTGCCGACCGGTCAACTTTCAAAAATTTTACTGTTCACAGTTCAGGAGGAAAGGTCTAATTGTTTATTTTTTAGTTAATAATTTAAAATTAAATTAAATACCTTCAGAACCAAACACAGTTATAATAAAAGCAACTACCTTTCGATTTTACTACAGGTTTAAATATTTTTTCAAGAGGTCATTCCTATAAAACTTTAAGCCTGTAGTAAAATCAAATTGTAAAAAATTCGGCCCTGTTTTAGGATTCTACCACTTTTTTTTATTTTTAGTAACAAAACAAGTTGTCAAAATTGAAATTGGAAGAATAAATATAAAAATAATTCTTGACCCTCCCAAATACTAAGAAGCTCCTTAACCGAAATAATGTTGGCAATATAAACCTAGCGAAATGTGGAAGGATTTTGGACCAGCAACGATCACCTGAGGTTCGCTATCCTACCACCCGGTTTGGAAAGTATGGCAGATTTTGACAAAATCTCGGGGTACAAGGCCAAAAAATTCCGGGTGACCGGGTGCAACAAAGGTAAAAAAAAGTGCACCTCACTGACCTGGTGATGTTTACATATTTGGGGTGCAGTTTTTAGAGGTTAAAAAAAACTCGTAAGTGCACTTGCCATACTTTCAACAGTGGCCTTTCACAACGCAACCTTTTTAAAAAAAAGTCTGTGCAATTTAATAATTCGAATGTGCCACAGAATGCAGACTAGCTGATAGGATAGTTCTGCATAAATGGATTCTTCTATAGGTTATTTAAATAATCATTCCTAAAAGCAAAGGGCTTACTGTTGATGTGTATGTGTCATTATCAACATTGCTAAAATTTTGATAATTTTGATATAACAGAACAATTTATAACAGAAGAATCATTTCTATTGCTATCAATGAGTGACGTTAAGGAACTTATACCGAAAGTGGGACATAGAGTAATCTTTCTTAAGGAAATGGCTGCCATCAAAGAGGTGGGCCACTAAATTATTTTTTTTACTGACTTTTAGCTGAGCTTGTTAGTCATATGTGAGCTTTCTTCATTATAGATGTTTTATTAAGCCATAAAAATTGAAAAAACAGTACACGTTTTTATTTCTCTTAGATCATTTTGTGATGCCTGATCTGCCATTTCAAAATAATATGTTTTTTTAGAGAAAAATATAATTTTTATTTTACCATAGAAGTATATTTACTATGGATAAGAAATGTTTATGTTTTAAATGCCATGAATCAGTTTATTTGTTTCGTCTTGGTCGACATTTTTGTGAAGAACATTCAATTGTGGATGGATTTCATGTACTGGTATGTTTTCAAGAAAACTGCTCTCGGTCATTTTCCAGATATAGCTCATTACGTAAGCACTGTTCAAGAAGTTGTCCCAAATCAATCACCTGCTACCTCTGGAGCAAACACTCTTTGTGGTATACTTTCTGATCGGATAACTGCGTTACCAGATAAAGACCTATTTGATTGGTCTAACAATGCTCAAGAAATATCAATCTCAAATAGTGATGATGATATGTCTCACATTTCTAATAGTTTAATGTGGAACTCTGCAGTGTTTTTAGCCAGACTTCGAACAAACCCTTTTGTGACTGGAGCTGTTCTTAATTTTGTCAAAGAGGAAACAAAGATATTGGTTTCTGAACTTGTCAGTGGTATAAAAGTAAATTTAATTAAGAATATTAATAAAACATTTTCCAAAAATTTGCAGTTTTCTGAAATTAAGGATTGCATTGAAGTAAAAATGTCCCATTACAACAATATATTTGAAAACATGGACACAAACTATAATGAACTTAAATTTTTTGAAAATTGTGGTGCGTTTATTAAGCCCGATGAAAAAAATTTGGGTCAGCGAACTGAATTTGTACCAAGTAAAGATGGCAAAGGAAGCAGGCAAAACATGTAAATGACATGTATTGTCATGTTTCTATTGAAACAACACTTAAATCGTTTTCAGAACTACCTGGTGTTTGGCAAAATATTAGAAAAAACATAAATGGTGGTAGTTTTGTTCTGCGTAATTTTTTCAATGGAAATTTAATCACACAAAAAAATTTTTGTTCTGAAAGCTGTAATATATTTCTCAATATTTTTAATGATGATATGGAAACAGTCAATCCTTTGGGTTCACACACGTCTATATATAAACTTGGTTTTTTTTATTATAACATTCTTAATTTGCCACATGTGTATAACTCTGCCTTGCCAAATTGTTTTTTGCTACAAGTTTATCATTCTATTGATAGAAAAAAATATGGAATGAATCAAATTCTTAATACTATTGTTGATGAAATACAAATTTTGTCACGTACGGGCTTTAAAATTTCAGTGGATAGAAAGTTAATAAATGTAAAGGTTCATATAGGTCAAATATGTGGGGACAATCTGGGAATTCATGGTCTGTTTGGATTCGTTGAATGTTTTAGTTCAGGCTACTGCTGTAGATTTTGCTGCAGAAATAAGGAAGAAGTTTCTGTTTAAGAGATAAAGAAAATTATGAAAGTCATCTTGTAGAACTAAACTTGGCTAACAAAAAGTCACACTTCGGAATTGTTAATAAGTGCATACTTAATACATTAAACAATTTTCATGTTACGGAAAATTATGCTGTTGACATCATGCATGATCTTTTTGAAGGTGTTTGTCCCTATGTTGTGAAGAATTTGTTAAGGGTATTTGTATACAAGTCAAATTTTTTTACTCTGGAGCAACTAAACACAAGAATTTTGTCTTTTGGATATGCCAGCACAGAGGCTAAGAATAAGCCAATTGAAATTTCAAGACATGCCATTTCAGAAAATGGTCATTTAAAGCAATCAGCTTCGGAGATGTGGTGTCTAACCATAAACTTACCTTTAATGATTGGTGATTTCATTCCTGATGGTGATAAATACTGGAATCTATTGTTGTCTTTGTTGCAAATTTTGGAAATTATAATGTCGTCTGCCATTTCTATTAGCTCAACATACTTTTTGCAGTGTCTGATACAGGAACATCTTAAAACCTTTGTTTGCCTTTTTCCTGAATTGCGTATCATACCCAAACAACACTATTTGCTCCACTATCCAAGATGTATTAGAGAAATTGGCCCTCTTTCAAAGTTTTGGTGCATGAGATTCGAAGCAAAACATAATTTCTTCCGACAAATGAGTCATGTCACTTGCAATTTTAAAAATATTTGTAAAACCATGGCTTTTAGACACCAAATGCAATTATCCTGTCGTCTCTTTCTTAAAGAGCATATTAATACAAAAAAACTAGTTTTTGTTAAGGAAAAAATGGTATCCTATGCCAACATAAGGTTTGCTGATTTGCTATCTTTAGATAAATATTTAGATGTAGAAGATACTATCTTTTCCGTTTCGCTGCTCCAGCATTTTGGTATTAATTACCACCTAAATCTATTTGTTGTATTACATGTTATTGAGGAATCTGGGCTTCCAGTTCTAGGCAAAATTATCGGCATTTTTAGGCAAAGTACTAGAGTTTACTTTATTGTTGAGCTGTGGAATGCCACTCTTTTTAATCTGCATTGGTTTTCTTACGATATTGAGTATACCGGTTTACAAGAGGTTATAAGATTTGATGATTTAAAAGATTATAATCCATACACACTCAAACGCAACTATTGTGGTCAAAAGTTTATTGTTTTTCGCCATAAACCATGGTATTAGACTGTTTTCTGACTTTATTTGATATATAATCCTGAAAACTTACTGTTATAGATACATTTTTTGTTTGGTGCAAGTTATTTCTACTCACAATGCTACCTAAGAGTAAAACAAGTTTTACATTTAAGTGTTTTATGTTTTGTGATTGTTGAATTGTGTAAAAGCTAAATGTGTGTTGTTGTTAATGTTTTTGGTGTATCAATATTTGTTCAGGCCTTTTTTAACTTTTAGGTTTCTATTGAAAATGATGTTTTTCATCTAATTCAAGTATGACAGATTCAACAGCTGGCCAAGTTAGTACACAATAAATTAAATTTATATTTTTTTGGTCTAAAATTTATATGCTTTTTCCAGAGCTCTGAAGCAGCAACACCCCCACGAAAAAAATGTCTTGCTTCAGTGAATTATGTGAGAAGTTTAACATGTTTTTGAGTTTTTTTTTTAATTAAGATATCTAGTAGTAAATATATATGTGACATTGTTTAATAGCAACTCATTTAAAAGAACTTAGGCTGCAAGTGTTATTTGTACACATCTATGTCATGCAGTGACGAAATTCAATTAAAACCATTTGCTATTTGTATGAGCATGTGCTCTTTAATGCATTGCATCCATATTTGTATAGGTAAAATTACCCAACAAGATAAATACGTTTTAAAGAGGTAAAGTTGGTATTTTAAAATAGTCATATTTTCAGGACATTGAAGAAATACTACTGAAAAATCCATATGGTATTGGAATTATAAAGGAATATGAAATGCAGCCGTTTTTGTCGACAACAAGCCGTTGTCAATTGGTGCAAGTACTGGTTAACAGCCTAATGGAAAAATGTGGAACTCAGTAATTTCATTTTTACGGGAAACAGATGTTTTTTATGCTAAAAGTACTTTATTATTCAGCCCTTCTTCACACCAAAAGGAAACTTTAGCAAAAGAAATAGTTATGCAACTTCCGAAGATGCACTGTGGTTCGCCTCCTGGCTATGTAAGATTAAACTATTAAAATGTTTGTTTATGTAATATTGCAACTTAACACCTTCATTTTTATTTACAGCAACACCTATTTCAACCAGCTTGCGATGGCTTACCAGCGTCAGGTTTTCTTCAGGAAAGAATTTTGAATGTTCAGCGTCATATCTCAAAACAAAAACAAAAAGTTAAAGGATGTGCCAACATTTTCAGGTTTGTAATATTAATTAAATGAAATTTTGTTTTCGACAACTATTATTTTCTTGATTTTAATTGTTTTACAGAAGCTAAAATTGAGAATAACGAAGTGGTTGAAGGTATGATAAAGTGGGTAAAAATTGAGAATAACGAAGTGGTTGAAGGTATGATAAAGTGGGTAAAGGCAAATGACACTCCATTTTCCAAAGTGCAAGAGTATATGCAAACAACATTTGATGCAAGGCGACAATGGATCATTGGAGTTGGAGGTCCAATGATTGTGGAATTACTCTCTCGCTTTAATGACCAATGTGGCTCTATACATGGGTACAAGTTTGAATTATAATTAACTGTAAATAAGATAGAACTGTTAAACTTTCAAGTGAATAATTTTTTATTTTTGGTACTTTATTTTACAAAAGATATACTTATATATGTACTACACAGTTTGTGTTTTTGTTTGGTTAGGTAAATCAAGATTTTTCGAGGATTTTTAAAACTGTTGACATTGATTTTGAAGAAAAAATGTTTAATGTTGCTGCTAAAATACTTAAAGTTATTAAACTTCAATCGAGAGACAAGTTGGCAATTCAGCTAATAAAGGAAATGGAAAATAAAAATCTATTTGAAAATGAGCAAAGTAATAAAGGTATACATGTAACTATATGTATTGTGCGATTTAAAACAGGGAGTCGAACCGGAACTTTATGAACCGGTTTTGAAATAACGATTGTCGAACCGGAGCTGAACAGGATTCCGAACAAATCCGTGAACCCGAACCGAAAGAGTCAAACGGTTCGACTCCCTGATTTAAAATGTCACACAGCAACAATTTAAAAAGGAAATTGTTTTTTTAGATGCCTTGATAAATGCTGCACTCTATTTACTGCCTAATATATTGCCAACACACACCAGTAAGCAACTTTCAAATGGGACTGTGTGGAAACCCACCTTATCTGAGTGTAAGAGTGATTTCATAGACTTACAGCCGGTAAGAAATGGTTCCAAACCGATAACTGCTTTTGCAACCGACAAAAAGAACCTAAACATTGGTAATCAAACCTTTTTAGATTTTTTCCACGGATTAATTACATTTTTGTTACATAAAATAAAAGCCAAAATATGCCATATATTCGTTTAATCTATATTTTAAACACTATTTTTAGTGTTCAGATAAGCTAAATTACCTGCTTTACAATACAGTTGCTTATTTAACAATTGGAAGAGTATAACAATGCAGTTGATTGACTTCCGCAAATAGAATGCTTGCTCAAACAGCAGTAATTAAAAAATGCTTACATTTGGCATTAACAGTGAATGACAAAAAGTTTAAAAATGTTAAAACAAGTTTCGCATTAAGTTAGTTACCAGTTATATTTTATTTAAAGATCGGCACACCAATAGAAGAGTACAAGAAGAAGAAAGAAGCTTCCGTATCCAATGTTATGCTAACTTGGCAGCCACAAGTTCTAGTTCTGGGTGATAGTATCCTGAACACTCCCCAGGTTTTTACACTTGTCAATCAAACAGTGTATGAACTGAAAAGCATCCATGAGGCAGTGGAAATTTGCTTCAAATGTTTTTTTGTGTTTAATATGCAGTACCCTAAAACAGCCTAACTTGCATGGTATTTTGTTCAAAAATATATTTTTGGCATTGATAGTTTTCACGATTCTGCAATCAAGAAAACGAAGTATAACGAAATTATTGGGCAATTAACTAACATTTAACTGCATATGATTGAGTAATCTACTGTATTCCCAAATGATGTTGTATTCGTTCTTTTTCTTTTATATACAGCTTTTAACGCTTTATTGGGTATTTTAACCTCTAACTGCTTTGTGCGCACCATTTTTATGTTGCGACCTTCTGAAATAAATGTTTGTTTTACCCAAGAAAATGTGCATTTATGTCAAGATAGGCGGTTAAACCAACCAGTGTGTTTGTAATAACAAAACAATAATATTGTGTAGTAGAACCAAAATTATTGGTTAATATTGCCTATATAATTGGATCAGGTCAAAAGTGTGTTTGTAATAAGTAAACAATAATATTGTTTAGTTTAACCAAAATTATTGGTTAATATTGCCTATAATATTGGACTGCAGCATAACCAACTCAATTTGGTTAATACAAACAAATGCTACCAAAATTTTTGGATGGACACAGATTGGTCCTAGGAATTGGTTGCTGTGGTCAAAATTTTGTTAGTTCCAACCAATTTTTTTTTAGAGTGTAATAACAAGGGCGAGTTTCTACAAGCAAACGTAAAAACGCTATAAGGATTTAAAAGCTTGGCGCTATAAGGATTAAATTGGTGCTTTCGTGTTGCGTTACTGATATGATATTTCATAAAGTGAGCGCGCTACAAAAAAGGTGAAAAACCACTGGAATACACTTTTTTCCAAGAACTGATCTAGTCATGACCCAACCAAACTCTAATTAGCCTGTTTTGCAGACTAAAGCTTCTCGACAAACTTTTTTTGCTTTGATATTCCACGCATTTTTGACACTAAGCCTCTCTGCATGAGCGTGTTAGCTGACCCGTGTCGAAAGCGGGCGAAAGTCTACAAAAGCGCGGGAAAACGAATTGATCTAAATGAAGCAAATTATGCGCGCCAAGTACAAAATGGCGGAAACCCAGCGAAGGTTAATCCATGTTAATCGTGAACTCCTAGGCACACCAGTTAACGGATTTTGTTGATATTCATCATTAATTTGTGGCGATATGTCTATTTTTGTAATCACGTCTCTAAGGATACTCTTTTTGCAGTACTATTTTCAATAAACCTAATTCAAAAAGTTAATTTGTTTGAAAACAATAACTGTTTAAACATTACGATGATTCTCTTCTACAAATAATATTAACAACACCCATTACCTAATGTCCTAATGTTTATATACCGATTATAGTTTAATATGTATATATATATTAAAATATTGGTGAAAATATATTTAATATATAACTATAGATATGTAGGAGGAAATGAATTTTAATTTGAACAACAAATCGCAAAGTAAACGCCAACCCAAGAGATAGAAATTCATTTAACACACTTATTAAGCGACTAACCTACCTCTTACGAGCGTGCTAGACTTAGCGCGCTTTAGCAGGATAAAAACCAGTCAAGCGAGGCGACGTCGCCGTGGGTCATTTTAAGTGTGTCAGACAAGGGCGCTAGCTCACTTATTTTGCTCATGTAGAGAGGCTTATTTGCAGACAAAATGCGTCCTTCGCATTGTGGCACTTTGTCAAACAAAAATCTATCAAATTATTCTTTCGAATATTTATAAATTGATTTTTGTCGAAGGTATATTAAGTCTTATAAACGAACATTAGTAAACCGGCCGTTTTTCAATCTCTGAAAAATCCCGATTCGCATATTTCAACCTAATTTAGGTAATGCAATGCTTTGTGTTTCTACCGGTTTATATCGTGTTGCCAGACATTTGTACCGCAAGTAACATTTTCAATTATCCAATTTCATATTTCGATAATTAGGATTTGTTTTTTAGTTGTTTACACAGCATTTTTCTAAAACAATCAGTCTTGTTTTTTATGAGTTTTTCATAAACTCGAAAAAATAACTGATTGGTGTTCGACCGGTCGTCAGTAAAACATCCAAAACGAGTGGTTAACGACGCCAAGACACTAATGCAGTACTTCAGACAACAATATGTTGTTTGAATCAATGAGTTTTTAATAGGTCAAAATTTTGTCCAAAAATAAATTTTAGGTCAAAATTTGTCAAAATTTTAATTTTTCAGGTCAAAAAATAATCGCCCCAGTACTAAGTCGTTCTTTCGCTACTTGTCTTATAGCGTCACAGTATGGAATATATTACGTGTGTTTAAGGTCCTATTTTGACCCGGCCCGCCACAACATTTCATGTTTCTTATACGGCCCGTGGTAAAAATAATTGCCCACCCTTGGTTTAGGCAGATATAACCGCTTTTAGAACAGTATTATCAATAATTCTTAAATAAAGTTTGTTTTATATTAAGCTTTAAGAAATCCACCTAATGTACTTACTGACACAACAGGGTTTCTTTTCGCTCCACTTTCCGCTCCCCAAGCACAATCGTTCTTGCTTGTTGAAGGGCATATCGTGGTAACCGGTCTCGTTGCATCTGTAGCTACAGAACGACCCCAAGCGGTTAGTGTTGGAGCAAGTCACATAGCCGTGATCCATGTGAAGCGATGGCATTGGACAGCCCATAGAAGTTAGTGAAACAAACAGCTAGCACCATTTAATCAAATAGATTAACCAACTGTATAACCACAGTATATTTAATAGGGTAGCTGTTATTGTTTGAGCAGTGCATCTTTTATAATATGCCTAGATAATTGATATTAGCTTGCATAACATATCCTGTATTAAAATAACACATTTGTTTTTATTATTTGTGCAAATTTACATACCTTTGCAAGTTTCCTTAACATTACACGAATCGTTGTCACAACAGCACCAGCAATGGGAAGCATCTCGATCGTTGTTGCGTGTGTGGAGTTTTATTCCAGTTCTGCAGAAAAATACAAAATACCACTCTTGCTTGGGGTTCCCACAGGCCAAAAATATGGCGAGTGTTACCTGTAAACGTTGATTTTCACACGCCTTTTTCTGTTTGCATCTTTTCCATATTGCGATTTTGTTGTAAACTCTACGAACTTCAGTTGAACAAATCTAAATAATGAACAGATAACTTGAGGGCCATGAAATAAAATTTGGGTTAATTAACTAAAGGCAACTAATTTTATGCTATCTATGGTTTACTTGATTATTAAAGTTATGTTAATTTTTTTTTTTTTTGGCTTTTTCTCGTTATAAGTACCTCATTGTATCCACATTTGGTTACATGCCCGAAAGACAAGCATTGTTTATAACTGTTAGCATTTTCGCAGTTCCAGCATTCCGTACACGACCCTGCAAATTTATTTTAGATCAATGTTTAATTGAACATCTTCTCACGAACTTTGGATTAACTTACCACAAGGAATCCTATATCCAAACAAACAAAATAAAGCAATGAAGCGTATCATTCTTTTTTCTGTAAATAAGCACCACCTATCAGAGATTTTTTTAAGCCTTTTGCAGTTTTGCAGACAAAATTAAACTCTGGTGGTAAGAAAACAATGATCACCAGCATAAGGGCCCTTAGGCTATATGCTACTTTAAGCATGTTCAGTGATGCGTTTAATGAAGTTATCTGTAAGCCAAAAGAATGATAAAACGAACCCTTTTCCTAAATTTAAGTAGTTTGCTATTTCACTATAAAATATTGAGAATTCCTGATTTTATCATAGGTATACTTCTACCGAGCTTTAATCGGCATTCAAATATAACGTCACAAACGTTATAGCTTGACGCCACTAAACATGTAACTTAAACAGGCTTGTTGTTGCCCTCACGAAGTGCAAATAAAAATATGATTAAGTTATATTACGATAGCTTCCGACGAATTAAGATGTCAAATTATTTGACGAGGTGCGAACCAAAATTTTCATTTTTCTATTAAAAGTTTTGGGCTAATTACATCAAAGCGATTCAATTTGTTGACATCACTGTAGCTTAGGGCTACCATATTTTCAGCACCCAAAAATAGGACATTGTTTTTGCCGTTAAGTAAAACGAGTTGAGTTTAATGATGTTTTATGCTGATGATATTGACCTATTCGTTGCGAGGGCTATGGTTTTGCTGTTGGCGGCTACGAAGAGAGTTATAAGCGACGATTTAAAAATCCTGCGTTTTAAAGTGAATAATCACACACATTTGCTTTATTAATGGGCCTTTTTACGTGTGAGGTTATAGGTTGCAATTTTTCTGGCACAATGTTTGCAATAACGATCAAGAAGGTAGGGCTGGTAGGGCAATTTGTTGGAAAACTTTTATAAATCAGCAATGTAGCATGTTTCATGTCGACAGTAATTTTTTGGAAATAAATACACGTCTCGCCGAAAAGTCTTGTTGAAAGTAAAAGCAACTAAATCGAAATGCGAAAAAAGAGGTCATGTGGGCATTTAAGAGCGTCCTCGGAGGACCATTAACTTTTCTTGAGCAAAGCGGACAAATCCTCCTAAAAGAGGACAAATGGTAGGCTTATTGTTGTAGCTCGTACTTTTTTTCTGTAGCTCGTACTTTTTTTCTAATGTCCAATTGTTTAAACATATAGTTACCGTTTTATTATGTTGTTGTGATCCACGCGAGTGGCTACTATAATTTTGCAATTTGTTAGTTTTGTCATTATACAAATTTAATTTATTATGTATATAATAATGTTTTCAAGAATTTTTCAAGAAAATATAGTTTGGTAAAAAATAAAAACATTGCACGTTTGTGTCACTTGCTCTAACGAACTATTTATCTCGAACTTATCGGATTGAGAGAAAAAGTTATGGTATTATACTAATTAACCCAAATTGTTTAAACAAATGATCATCTTGTCGATGCAACCAAATAAACGGCGCTGACCTAGAATCCTACCACATTTTTTGTCCGGATTACATTAATTATAACATATTTATGCCTTTCCTTGCAATTTCAACTTTGGTAACTCGTTTCGTTAGTGTTAAAATAAATGTGGTGGAATTCTAAACCAGCGCCCAAAAAACCTATATTAAACAGTTTATTGCGTCCTTTTTACGAAACATTGCCTATGTGAAATCGAATAAGCCGCAAACTAAACGTAGAAGTTACACTCGTGAGAGAGTGTGTACATTGAGAGTCGTGTCAAGTAAGTGTTGTAGTCTCTCGCTTTGTAACTAAAACACATTTATACCTGCATTAATATTACTTGACGAATGAGCTGTATAACCTCGCTGAATGTTGGCCTAAAATTGACCCTGCAGCTGTAGCGTACTTAATGCGTTATACGATTGAATATTTTTTCAACTTACCGCCCTTTAAGGAAATTGCTAAACCTCTGTACCTTGCATTACACGTTAGTTGCTAACCTAACAGAAAAAATAAAAAGGATCCGATATTCTACTTTAAACATCCCTACTGACGAGTCAAAAATGTGTTAGAAAACATGGGCGTCCAAACATATCACTATAAAGGCCGATGCCAGACCGATGGCCCCCGATCGTCAGATACTCTCAACCCACAGTTTCGGGCGTTATTTTGGCCATTTACCTTCTTTTGGTGAATTTAGGACTTAAACTGCGTACTTGGCTGTAGTATGTCGTTGCTATTAATACTATGGTTTTATAGATTTCTCTGCTTGGTATTGTTGGTTTTTTAGGTCTTATGGTGTGTTCCCGAATTGTTGTCAAAACATTCCAGTTTGGTCTAGTTTTTGTCATTTAAGCCTGGACAGTTTTGACTCAAAAAGGGACCCGTTTTTGATCATTATACTTGGATGTGCATTTGCTAGGTGTTGTTTTAAAGGAGCAGGTTTCGTGGTAATCTACTGTTTGAAAATGTTTCCATGCACAAAATAAACTAAGGAATTTGAAGACCATTCTCAATAAAATATGTGAATCCAAAATTCAAATAATGTTCTGGTACCTCCGACATGCCATATTGTTAAGACTACATTTTTGGTTACTTTGATAGAATATTTTAATCAGTCAGTGAGTTATTTTTACCACTAAAACGCCTTGATCAATGGGCTAAAAAGATCTAGAATAAACTAACTGGGCAGTTAAGCCGTACCCAGTGACAAACAAATAGGCAATCACATGCATAACCAGCACTGAAAAAATTTCAAAAGGTGAACTAAACCTTACCGGTATCGCTACTAATCAATAAAGAACTTAAAACTCACTGTCGCTAAACTTTCTGTGTCTAAACTGCACAAAAAATAAACTAAAAACACACTATCTGCGCGCAGACATGTACCTAAATCTATGCCGTGACGGCTAAAGAACTGATAAATTCAAACATATAACGAAAAATGTTGCCAATAACCTTAAAAAGTATCAATTAGCGAAGCATAACATAAAGAATTAATAAGCTATTACTCGAATAAGCGGTTGTTAATCTGAACTAGGAAAGTAGGCTACCAATTCCTACTGCTGGCACAAGTTTATTATCCCGCCAGCATAAAATGGATATTTTGATTGATAGCTAATTTACCCCCTAAAGCGAGGAAATTTACCCCAGGTTAAGAAAGGCTGCACACTACACTGCGTCATTTATAATCCAAATACGTTCAAGAAAACCATTTCTGAACTTCTACATTCAGTTTCTTGTACCAGTTCGATGAATCTCACACAAGAACTTAAAAGGTTAGGACTTGAAGATAAAACTTTTACGCTCATTGTTTTGGTAAAACAGTGTACAATGCAAATGTTGTGTCAACTAAAAGGAGTAGGTTAAATTTATGTCAATATAAACAGGAAAGACGCGAAGGCGAGTTTTGTTTTAAATTAAAGTTATCAACTTAAGAAAAACGCGTAACCCGTTTCAAACTTAAAAATGCTTACTGATAAAACCGCTGCACTGCGCGCGACCCCTTGACCATTAGGCGGTTACACCGCGCTATGCTTGAAAAATAAGTCCAAGCGAAATCACGTCTCAAGCGAGCGCAGTTCTCCAAATAAAGAGACATGTCTGGGAGAAATTAATTAATATTATTGCGACGCCTCTCGTGCTCTCCCGCGCATATTGCTTCTCTCCATTTCAACAAAAACATTCGTCCGATGGACAAAGCAAGCAAAAAATAATTATATAAACGCGATATTAACAGACTACAAATAAAAAAAGTTCTACCGCGTAAAATTTGGGCACCTGCGCACATGGTAAAAAATTAGAGTGAACACTGATGTGCGGCTGTTCATTCTTGTAAAACGTAATTGATAAACGGCTCCGAATCGATAGTGGATCTTTAAGGGAAATGACGCAACAACATTGTGTATTAATATCACGGGTTCCACCAACTGACGAACAGCTTGCAGATTGTTTGACGAAGAACAGTACTTCTTCTGTATCTTTGTCATTGGCTTTAGACAATGGACAAATAAAAGAAAAATGATAATGATTATGGTAACTGTACTTTCCTTAAATGTATTTTATTTGTCCTTTACTTTAATTTCATGCATGACTGGTTTCGTACATGTGGCAGCATGCTTGCCATTTATGTTTGTGCTGATGTTCCTCCTACTTAGTTTTCTTTTTAGTGTGCTTATCATTAACTACATTAATTAAGGATGCTTCATGTAAGAATAATAAGTTACTCGTGTGCGATAAGTTTACAACAACTACATTCTGGTGTGTAAGTTTAACTTTTATACATTACTTCGCTTCTTCATGCTCGCGGGTTGTCCTGGGCTTTGGCTGTATTTAACATTGTTAAAATTGTGTATTATTATTAATTGTTGTGTTACCACATCGCGCCATTGATCTTAATATTGTAATCGTGGCGCTACTGTAAAACGTACTCGCTTTGACTTACACTTGTACTCGAAGTAAACGGCACTCAGCAAATCTGAAAACACAACAGTTAGTTATCTTTTCAAAACCTTTACTTTGAAATACAAAAAAAGTGGACCTCTATTGACCAGCGTTTTACCCAGTTAATTGCCTTATCACATAAAGGTATAAAAATTTCCTTGTTATCCAAATATAATCGTAGTTTTTTTAAGGGGATATTCCGTACAGGGTCAAGAGACTCCATTTTATTTTTCAGTGATCCTTGTGTTAATAATTTTTGAAGAAACTATTCACTTTCCTTATTGCCGTATTAACAAAATCAGCTAAAGTTACTGGCGCTAACAGATATAGTAACTAGTTTAATACCAGCATATATTACTGTATCTACATTAAAAGTAACAGACTGTCAAAAAAGTGAAAAAGCCTGAGATCGGTATTCCATTGTCATTTCAGCGAAAAAAAAAGTCACAAACTTGAATCGTCAAAAAGTCAAAAACTTGAATCGTCTAATATTTTCTGTGCCATATTTTAAAAAAATCGCAACTAAAACAACAGATACAAAGAAGAAGTCAGAAACAAACCCCTGGGAAAAGTTCGACGTAATTGTTCCATAGGTTGGCAAAATAGCGGCTCTTTCTACTAAATTTCCTTTAGAGAATTTGACAAATCGAACATAAAACATTAAGTGTTCATCTTGACTGCTATAAGTAGCCTCATCTAATTGCAGGCCAAATTCTCTCAGCTTTATATGTTTAATCAGTTGATCGTGAATATTCTCCGCCATGACTGTCATCAATCCGGAGACACATGGTATGATTTTATAGGGGCCCAAACTTCTACTTTTCTCCTGTCATCGCAGGCAATATTAGTTCCTCAGCAAAGTGGTAGGCCTGTGAAACTTTTTGCACTTAGCAATTCTGTGTGCAACAAGTTATTAAACAATAATTCTCCCAAGCTAAAAATAATATTTTTTATTGTTTTTAGTTTAAATAGATAAGACTTTGGAAACCAATCCAAAATTTTAAAACAGCTTTTTGAGTTGACGCCTATTGACAATATTGATAGGCATGGTTTTGCCGGCAATGTACACCATACAACGGCAATATTAATTGCGGCATCCGAGTTAACGTTTCTGACATTGAATAAATGGTATGCACTGTTCATCTCTTCAAGCAAAGAAAATTGACTTGTAAAGCTAATTTTTCTTGCAGATATCACCACACACCTCAACGAACTTTTAATCTTCGTCTGCAGGGTTGTTACGACTTTACTAGTAATTCTAGAAAATTACCTAGGCCTCCTGTAAAGTCGCTGTGAGTTCTTATTTTCGGGCAATAAATAACCTACCAAAGAGAACTTATATTAAAGACCACAACAAGAAAACCCAATGTACAGATGTATTGGTTGCAAGAGTAGAATATTTCTACACCACAAACAATAATGACACTTAGACACACACAATTACTTACAAAGGCGACAGACAGAGCATAATGAAACTTAAAGTTTTACTCGCTAATTTCACAAGGCTACACCCAGACGTCTCTCTCCGCTGTAGGCGGTGAGCCGCTCGTAATATACGCTAAAACAAAACTCCTTTTCACTGGAACCGACGCGCTCCCGGAAACCCCAGGCCTGCCTTACAGGGCGGCCGTTTCGTGGAAAGATAACATTGGGCGGACCTTTTAGTGAGAAGTTAAACTGCGCCGAAAAACAAGCGATAAATGATTGTGAGATTTGCAGAAATGTTTGGACACAGGAAAAAAACATGTCCAAAGTCCAATTAACGGCGAACACCACAGCGCACAAGAATATTACGTTAATATACAATTATACATGTCTCGAAATGCGAAAACCTAATTCCTAGCCCTACATTTAAGAACAAAGGCGCAAAATTAATAATGAATGTTAGAATTTACAGTCGGCGTAATTAGCAACCGGTGATCATTTTGTAGTGCTAATTAAGCACGTAACAAGGGTCCACAACAAATGGTGCTGAATCTTTTTAAAGCATGGGAAGTTTTTGTAGCTAAATTGGATATCTACACACGGGACATCCAAACTGCAACGTTTCGCACGTTTTCTCAGTAGATTACCAAGTCACCATAATTGAAACTGATATGTTCATAAGGGGGAAAAAACAAAAAGCGATCTTTTTACTTTCATTTCTCTCTTTAAATGCACATATGTCAAGCTCAAGCCCGCGAGAGTGAACTGTACCGATATGCATTAAAATAAATCTATGCTACAGTGTGTACATTGACCTTACACTACAATACTACAGGATAACTACGCTGTACTGGTAGGCCAGTACATATGTCCCGGTAAGCATTGGTGAGTGGTAGGAATAGTCATAGTCAATATTTTAAAACACCATGATGTAGTAAAATAGATATGAGGAATAAGGCAGAGGACGTTGAAGATGACATGCGTGTTGCATTGTCAAAAACTCAACCACAGTTTAATCATTTAGTTCAGGAAAGGCAACAACAGCCCTTTCATTAAATTTGCTTACGTTGAAAAAGTTTCGGCATGGCACTTTGGGTCACCTTTTTTACAGTGGGATACGCAACTCCCGCTAAAAACTTCTGGCCCTCTTCCCCTGCTAGTCAAATATAGCGGGTTGGTCGTCAGCCTATCTTGTCTTTATTTATAAATTCTCCCCACTTTTTTCTAGTTTCTTTATTTTAGTATTATGTCAATTGTCTATTCAACTTTTATGTCAATGGTGTATTACACTTTTGTTCGTTTGTTCTGTTGTTCTTTCTTTTGTTCGTTCTTTCTTTCAACAATAACAATTTGACACTGTACAGTCAGGGCCGGATTAAAGGTACTGTAGGCCTACTTAGCTATTTACCAGGTAAGGGCCTAATTTTGCAAACGAAGCTACAAAAAAATAACACAAGCCTAACATAAACATGTAATGAATGTAATTAAGTGTCCTAGACTCACAGTTTAAGGGAGGTGTGGGAACAGTGGATCACTTTTGACGTTTTTGAATCTACAGGTTTTATTTACGCCGTAAAATAGGATTTAGAGGTCGTAACGTGAAGTTTCATCTACCCTTCAACATATCACAGCATTCAATTCAAAAAAAATGTAAGAGAAAAATTGAATAAATGCACCTACTTTCAAAGCTTGTGTTTGGACCCCGCCGAGGTTTTTTGTATTCGACTCTATTTTGTCACTACCATTCACCGAGATGATTCCTAGATTTTTATTTTAATAATGTGTTACTATTATTTACCAAAACGCTGTCCATAACCTAGCTGAATATTAGCCTAAAAATTGACCTTGAGTAACCCTGTAGCATACCTTGCGCGTTTCACGATGTTCTTTTGCAAACTCGTTAAGGAATTGGGAAATCTCTGCACCAGGCATTACAAGTTAGTTGCTTGCCCAACAGCATTTGACGGAAACATCATTGTTTTTGTTTTTTAATTGTTTAATAGTTTTCCAGCCCTTTCTTCGATATCGAAGTGATTTGCTTTTGTGTAATCATTTCCCTTAATGAGCTGATGTCTATTCTTTAACGTTTGTCGTCAACGTTTTTTGTAGAATACACAGAAGAAAATAGGGAGTGGTTGTCCGTAACACCTTCTATTGGCAAGCTTTCATGTGAATGATCTTTGTAAAGGATTTCATTCCACAGTGAACTCAGAAAGATTGCTGCATCAAGGCCATCTGACATCGCAAAGGTTTCAGCAGCTAATGTACTTCGAACAACTCTTCTGATCCTCTTTGACTTCCAGCTCAATAAATTACAAGATCCATTTTGGCCCACCAAAAACACAAGATAAGCGCCTTGGCTGCCACCATCCATTAGATTAGCAAACGCTGCATCTGTAAATACAACTAGCTTCAAGTTGTTAATATCTCCAAGATCAGCATATTTCAAATTAATATGGTTGCTTTGTGTTTTGCGTATTATCTTGTTGCATTCAAGAAGATCACTCACTTTACATTTCTTAAAATTGGTTGCCAGCAAACAAACATCAAAACCGATGTCCAGCCTGGTTTGAGTTGCAACCCAAAGCAACATTCCAATTTTTGAACGAAGAGCTTTTTTTTCTAAAGTATTTAATTCACATGTATGCTGTTGCTTCCGTTCATTTGAAATTGGAATTTCCTGTAACGCAGCCACATACTTTTGCTGGTTCACACTAATTAGATCGCTTGTCTGATCTAACTCAAGTCCAATATACTTAAAGCAATGTTCATCTTCCTTTCCAATAGAGAACGTTTGCCGAATGTTGTTAATCACCGAATTCTCAAATTCAGTAGAGCCTGCCCATAAAAAATCATCAACATAGACAGATACAAACCCAAATAACGACTTGTCATTAGGGATGCTCAAAGTAGAATATCGAATCCAATTCTGCCATTTATTTCGGGTAATTGGAACCGATATAATTTAATGTTTTACCGCGGATTGTTGCGCCTAATTGCACAAACGCGTGTGGTAAGTTGGCCTGTCGCCGCGGCGACCAATTTATAGTGCTTGCTTTAAATGTAACCTCGTAGTGCAGTGTCAGCGTTTTTTCGGGCGACCAATTACCGCGTCTCGCGATAACGTTCGTCTAATAATTAAGTGTCAATCAAGCGTTATTGGGCGAGCGGCTAACGTGTAATGTCAGGTGTGGAGTTCGCAATTTCCCTAAATGCGTTAAGTTGCAAAAGTAACATAGCGTTGCAAAACGTGCTGGCCGTCCACAAAATGCGCTATGGGGTTACTTCAGGTCAACTTTAGGCCAATATTCAGGGAAGTTATGCAGTTATGCACAACGTAATTGTCAAGAATTCGTTATGTCAATAATAACTTTGTATTCTTTGCAGCACATCATTTGACTGCATAACAGATCATGTTAGTCAAAAAAGAAGCAATAAGACTTAACAATGCTTTCAAAATCAGGACCGAATTGCTTAAGACTTCTGTGTGGAGTGTTGCATTTTCTCACTATTGGCAAAAATATAAGTTTTGGACACAACCTGGACAGTTGACATATTACAGTTTACAGAACATCTTCAGATGACAGTTGTTAAGAATGTTAAACATATGAGAGAGTTTTTTAATTATAATGTACACATGTTAGAAAATTGTTTGGGCGATTTATTGCTGTGATTGTGGGCCCTGTAGGGTAGATTAAGATTAATCCCTTCCCCAAACAAAATCGAGGTTAAATAATTTAATAAAAATATACTAGGATTCGCTATTCTGGATTCGTTATTCTAGATTCGAAACCTATTATTCTAGAATACCTTGGGATTCTACTTTGAACATCCCTACTTGTCATTAAACCATAAAAATATTGCACGGTCTAACAAACACAGTTTAGCTCCACATAATAACGTAAACTTCTTTACTCTTTCATACCATGACCGTGAAGCATCCACAAGTCCATAAACACATTTCCTTAGTTTCCAAATAATACCTGTTGAGCAGTTTGCCTCCTTAGGCGGTTTAAGATAAACATTTCTATCTAAGCTTCCCCTTGTAAAAAGGCAGTTTTGATATCAATAGATTTTAATTTCCAACCTTTTTGTTTTGCAACACAAAATATAACTCTCAATCCATCTTTGGAGCACGTTGGAGAATCCTTGTCAAGTTCTTCTCGATTGTGCTCTTCGAAACCACGTGCAACCAATCTTGCCTTTGGTTTCAATCCAAACGCTGTGTCCTTTAATGTGCAAACCCACCTGACAGACACACACTTTTGATTATTAGAAGGGACTTCATCATATACTGCATTTCTTTTCCAACTATTTAGTTCATCCACTTTCGCTTCTTTGAAGGAAAAATCCGTGTAATAAACTTCATCCACATCAACGGGTTCTGAATCTGGCTCTGGAATTAACTGTGATTCAGCATTTTGCTCAGATACTAGTTCCAAGCCCGTAACATTTTCCAGATTTAACCAGGTCTCTTAGTACCCTTAACATTACTTGGAATGCAATACTCTATATTATATGCATTCCTTGTATTTGCCCTTTGCTTTACCAGCACGACTTAGCACTTTAGCTTGGCACATATGTCCATCATGGACAAACTGAATTCTCTTACTCAAGAGTGAGGTGCCTTTGGACAACAATTCAGTACCTGTTGTAACATTATCTACTGTGCTTCTTTTTTCCACGGGAATAGAATCTTCATCACTTGATAAATAATATTCTTGACTTTCGTCTTCTTCATTACATGACTTTTTCGGTTCAGCAACCACAGCTGGAACAGCAGGACTGTGAGCATCGCTATGTTTATTTACATGTTGCACCCGACATGTATGTACCCTTATATACTGACCACCATGCCTAATAAAAACAATAGGACCATCTTGGCCTAAAACATGTGCAGGTCCATGCCAAACATGGGTATTTTCTTTCTTATAATACACTTTGTCTCCCACTTTGAAAGCACCATTACTTGACCTTGTTTGTTTTCTTAATGCTCTTCGAATTTTCTCTGAAGACTCAGCTAAAACTAAGGCTCGGCGTGCTGCATGTAATGCAGAAATGTGCATGCCAATATCAAAACTTCAGAAGAGAGTCCTCGAGTACAGAAGGTAAGTTAACATTCTGGCCGAATACAAGTTGACATAACACCATATTTAGTTATATTAGGGCTAAAACCATTATTAGTTATAAGTGAATTCTTAGCACTTAATGCCCAAGCGAGAGCCGTTTCCCAATCACAGTTAACATCTGATTTTATTTTGCACAGTATCTCAGACAAAACTAGGTTATGTCTTTCACACAAACCATTTGACCATGGTGAGTAAGCAGCTGTAGTTAAAATATTTATATTAAAATTCTCACACATGTCATGAAACTCTGCATTGTTAAATTCCAATCCATTGTCACTTAAAACCTTCTTAGGTGCACCAAATGTACTAATCCAGTTCTTAAGAAAACACTTAACGATAGTAGATGACCTTTTGTTCATGATCACTACAGCACTACTAAATCGAGAAAACATATGAATAAAATGTAAATACCATACGTTTGGTTCCAATTGATGTAAATCCATTGCAACTGTTTCGTTGAACTTTTCAGACCAAGAAAAGCCAACAACTGGTCTCGCCGGAGGCTTTTTGTGCACCTTGCAGATATCACATGAGTTTATGACTTGTTCAAGCACATCAGAATACTCTGGAATCCATTTGTCAGCATTTTTTAACAATCTTTCTAAATTAGTTACAGATGCATGTCCACACTGGATGTGTAGCTTCTTTATAGCTTTTATTCTAGTAGCCCTGGACAGGTCATTTGAAAGTAAAACATCTTTATGCTTGTGTGACATACTACCGCCAGGACTGATGTCAATACAGTAATGGCCACTTGAAGTAAGAAGTAGATTAACCCATTTTTTAAACATAAAGGCTTTATCTTGCTGCAGATCAATTACAGTACCAGCTCTCTTTAGTGAAGCCTTACTTAACAACAATGGAATATTATCAGAAATAATTGAAGCATTTATAAAACAATGTCTCCCAGCAATTTTCGCTGGAATAATTGCTCGTTTTGCTGAAGAAACTTTCCTTCCATCACCAAATTTAAAAACTGTGTTGTTGGAAAACTGCCTAATTTGTTTTTTAGAAGGTACATCAAGATAATTCACATAATTATCAAACCATTTATTACCACATACAGTTTTGCTACATGCTGTATCAATAATAGCTGACGTCACCGTTTCTGCCACAAATATTTCATTTTTATCCAAACCAGTCATTAAAATTAAATTAACTTCCTCCCATTCTTCAACAGCCCTGTCCAGTGAATCAGTCAGTTGAACTGGACGATTTTGAATTTTATGTGGACAGCATGCTGCCCAGTGCATTTTTGAATCACAAATTACGCACCTTGAAATTTTTCCATACTTGTCAAGAGGATTTTGTTTCTTTTTAATAAAACCAGGTTGCTTCCCTCCATGATTCCTGTATTGTTTAGTGACAAATGCTTTACTCTTCACTTTAATGCTTGAACTAGAATCAATGTTATTCGAAAAGATCCTTTTTAGAGCACTCTTCATGTTGGCATATGTAAGATTGCTGGCAAAGGTCAATGCCATTTGTCTTTCATGTTCACTTAAACATGCCCCGTCAAGTAGTTTGAATGCTAAGACTGCATCGGGTAATTTCATATCTTGAGTGCTCATTTTCTGAGAGCAATGTTCAAACTCAATGAGATAGTCATTCATAGATAATTCATTTTTCTGTGTGTATGCACTATATGCATCATCATTCTTTTCACTTTTAAAGGATATGTCAAGTTGTTCTAACAGTCTTGCCATACCTTCATCAGAATGTAAATCTGCTGTGGTCAGGTTGGAAACAGCCTTTTCCGCCTTTTCATGACCATCCAAAGCCTCAAGCACAACCATGATTGCCTGATCTTTTTTTTCAAATGATGTGGCCAGTTGCCACATCTCTAGTTTGTTTCTCCAAGAAACATATGGAATATCAACCCTAAACTTGGGTGGGTCCTTCTTTGAACTTCTTGACATTCTTGAGCACTGTAGACTTGGTATAAGAAATCCTCTGCTACCAATGTTAATCCAGTTTAATCAGAAACAACAGAAGTCTTTATCTGTTATAATTTACATAAACTTATACCACAGTTACATGTGCAACTTATTCAAAAGAATAATATAAAACAACAATGTTATATGAAGCAAGTAAATATGATAACGATAATAATAAACATATTAGCATAGTAAGCAAATGTAACGTAAAGACGAACAAGCTGTAATACAAAGACTGGAGCTCCCTACTGCTTGAAGCACAGACAAACTAAGATTAAAATCACGTGAGCCCAACACATAAATTAAAGCGCATGAGAGAAAGGAAAACATAGAATACTTAAACAATTTAGATAACTTAACAATAAAGATTAGGCGAAGGTAATCGTCAAGTAATTGGCTGCCCGAAAAAACACTGACGCCGCACTTGATGGCTACGTATAAAGTAGCACAGTAATTGTTTCGTCCCAACGACAGGCCTTTATCCACTCTTGACACTCGCAAGCGAACGATTGGGCGTAAAACTTTGCGATAAAACGCAATAAAAGGATACAATATTCTACTTTGAACACCCCTAAGAGTAAATCAAAGAAGGTGTCACAAAAATGAGTTAAAAAACTAATAATTTTAACCCCGCCCATTACCCACCAATAACCCCAAACAGATCCAAAAATCCAATGCAAAAACAGCGGCGCGCTAATGGCGCCGGTCAAACTAGGGCGTCCAACGTCGACACCAAAACGGCCGATACCAGACCTAACACAGCGCCCAATCGACCCATACCTCTCCCTACAGTTTCAGACGTTATTTTGGCCATTAGGCAATACAACGATTAATTTTAGGATGTATTTTGACAGATTTAGGTCTTGTTCGGACGATTTTGATCTTATTTTGTACTGGGCAGTAATCGGCATATTTGGCTTTATTATGTCATTGGTCATAATACTATGAGTTTATAGATTTTTTTACTTTAGGTATCGATTGCTGCTTTTTAGGTTTTATTGTGTGTTCCCTTTAAAAGTAAAAGCACATAACATAGATGGTTCTTAACTCGTTTGCAGCATAAATAAAACGATTTATTTATCTACTCACACACAAGACACATAGTGACTCGACTCAGTCATTCGTTTTTAAGCAAAAACTGTACCGGTACTGGATCTGTATCACTATCAGCCTTACAAAAATTTAACCTTAAAACGAGTTGTTAATATTTTGACATTATTCATAAATTGGCACACTACCTACAAAAGGTTGCCGACCCCAGGGGCTACACTGTTAAAAAATTTACAGAAAAAAACACTGGCAGCAGTTTGACGAACCCCAACATATTTTTTACATCAATTTACCGTAAATGTTTTTACTGCTTTATTAAGTAAAAATAACAGGTTAAAGCAATGTACATTTACTGGATTTAATCAGTTAATATTTAAGTGTTTTTTACCGTACTATTTACGGCAGCAGTTTTTAAGATTTAAACGTATTTCTATTATAATGCGTAAAAGACAATTAAAGTCCACCCAATTCGTCGGCAAGTTTGGCTAAGCCATGCCGTAGCATACTGCATTTTTGTCCCAAAGTTAAACCGAAGGATCATGATTTTCTGATTCCAGGATCACGCTTGTTAGCATAGAAAGAGAAATGTCTGATTCCCGTTGGATGGGGACTCCCCATTACGTTTCTGCGACTAAAACGCGAATCTAGGCTGAAAAGCGTTTTTTTCAAGCAATACAATTTTATAAATTAGAAAAACAGGCTAAAGAAAAAGAGCCTGGAAAGGTAAGTTGGCACTGGTCTAGAATCCTACCACAATTACTAAATCAACGCACAATATTTGGGTTAGGGTGCGGGTTAGCGTTTGGGTGTGCGTGTGGGTGGGGTGGGTCAAGTATTGTTATATTCAATATATAATTAATAATAATACTTGACCCACCCTAACCCAAATAGTGTGCCTTGTGGTAGGATTAGACCAGCGCCGGTAACTTCTTGTAATTTAGGTTAGTTATAATGAAATGAAATAAATTGGCACAGAAGGCGGCATATGCAGGGTTTCTGTAGTTTATGTAATTGGCTGCCCGCTCTCAATAAACAACAAGGAAGCTCTTAACATTGTAGCTTGGTATGTTTTCTAATGGTTGGAAAGCAGAGGTGCCATTGAGCGCGTACAAGATGGTAGCTTGCTACAAACTTAGAAACATAAAGGGGAAGTATAGCAAATGTCTGGTTTACCCATTAGCCACTATGCAGCACCTGAGCACCAGTCTGCTGTCTGCATTTCATGGCACTTTACGCCTTATAAAGTTTTTTTTTTTTTTAATATTTAATGGTGCAGTATATCAATTTAGAAGGTAGAAACTCTGGTTATTGCAGTGCTAAAATGATGCTATTTCTAAAATTTGTTGTCGCTTTTCCAACTGAGCTGCACAGCTTCAGTGGGAGCTGTTCGAAAAATGATAATAACACAGATGCTTTTGGGTACCAAATTTTTTCAATTTGGTATATAAAAAGTAACGCAAACAAACACGGTCTACAAATACTGCATACTGCAATGCACATTATTTAGGTTTGAGTGGTTTACACATTTTTATATTTATTATTAATAATAATGCTTGACCCACACACCCTCAAACGCTAACTCAAATAATGTTCGTTGCGGTATGCGGTATTTGTAGACCATACCTTTTGGATTTTTTCGGTTTTTTGACGTACCAAATTGAAAGAGCCCCCGCTTTTTAGAAGCCTTTCTGAAGGCATGTGTACATTTGTAGAATTACTCATTTTGTCATGGCTCCTGGTCTGTTACATTCGCTTTTACTGTAACGTTAGTCGTGCCCTTTCTACTGCAAGACAGTCAACAATGCACGCCTTACTGGCAACACGTGTTTTTACTGCGCTGTAAGCTATTTTATTGTAAACCAGTGTTTTCAGTTAAACTATGACAGTTCACACAGTCAACTTTAGTTGCAGTTCCAGCTTCGAAAAAAATAATAGCGAAACAAATCTTGAGCTTGCGGCCGACTTCTGTCTTCAACATGTTGTTACATTTGGTACACTGCGCACACGGATGTGCAATATAGCTTGATAATTTATGAATGGCAAAGCAAAAGGTCGAGTATGTAGATGGGAAAAAATAGACATGCTAAAATATTTTATTGAACTCTGATTGGACGATAAGAAAATGCCATTTTCTCATTGGCCGGTTTGAAATTTTACGCCGACGTCACGCATGTTTGCTGCTTTTACTAAAAACAATTAAGGAATTCCAGTATTTTTAAATATCAAATGGACGAATTGTGGGTATTTAGTCATGCGAACACAACTATGGTGTTTTACACAAAACATTAAAGCCAGATAAGAAACTAGATATTAGTTCTAATGTGCATTTTTTTCTGTTTCAACTAAGCTCCGTAAGTAAAAATCTACACGTTTACCGCATTTGAGTGCTAGCTTTTACTTTCAACCATATGCTAAAAAACAATTTAAAAAACTATTTCAGCAAATAAGAGGTGTAGTTAGGGGTAAGAAGTCAGGACTCTTAAGACGAGAGCCGACGGCTGTCAAGTCGCTTCCACGTATAACTTCTATGTATCTGACTCTAAAGGACAACAAGCCTCTAGGCCAGGGATGTCCAACCTGCGGGCCGCATTGCGGCCCACCACTTATTCTCAATTTCAATAGCCTTTATTTAAAACAATTGTTTATACTATTATTAAAAGGTGTAAACGGGCAGTTTTGGATGTAAACCTAATTTAATATATTCTCTGACACTATAATCGAATCTAATGTCGCATTTCAATATCCATCAAACACTTGAGCACGCATCATTGTGAAGCAAGATGTGTGTTTTTTGCGGACCGTTTTAAGGAAATAATTGGTGTCGTACCATGGCATGATACAGCATGTAAACTCAATTTTTCGCGTTTCGCGCAATTAGAAAATTCTTGCGTATTTGTCCACAAGTTTTATCTGGACGAGCGGGTGTTTATAAGTAAAGTTGTTTTATCACCTCTCGATATGACGTAACTTATGACGTCACCCCTTTGATTTAATGGGATTTGCGGCGCATTGAAAATTTGCCAATGCGGACCATTGCGCAAGTGGCAATGCGGCCCATTCTGCTAAAAGGTTGGACATCCCTGCTCTAGGCCCTTAACTTCTTGAACTCTAGAGTCTAGATAGAGTCGCTTCTGCTCGTTGAGTATAATTCAAGCCGCTATTATAAGCTGTATTAAATAGAGAATAGCAGAAAGTGGAATGAATCGCGAAATGCCAATAACTTGGATCGGCGCTAGGTCACGCGTCAGTGGAGGACAATGGTCACGTGCATAGTGATGCGAATGCGGCAATTATATAGATTAGACGAATGGTCAAAAAAATAACACGCAACTTTCAAAGCGATTGGTAAAAAAGGAGTGAATGTGTGGCTGTCAAAGGCGTAGCCAGGGGGCCACAGGGGCCATGCCCCCCTAAAATATTATAAATATTGTACTTTTAATAATAATTTGTTTTGTAAGCAGTACTACAACAGTCAATCACAGGAATGCCACACCTTTAGTTGTCATGCACTGTTACGTCACAAACGATGTAGTTATTATTACGTTTGTGATATACTTATTAATGTATAGTTTTATTACTTTTTAGACAGTTTGTTTTTGCTCTCTGAATGGTTTTTGAGTATTGCGCTAAAAGTCATGTCAGTTGCTGCTCGAAACGGTTTGCTAGAATATTTACTTGTGTTCGATACGCAGTTCATACAATGGTAAAAGCTAAACAAAAAATAGATAAAAGATTCATTCTTTTATTAGCAAACGTTTCGGCAATTTCTTTTGCCATCATCAGTGCAGTAAGTGAGACTAATATAGTGACTCGTTTTTATCTTAGTCTCACTTACTGCACTGATGATGGCAAAAGAATGAATATTTTATCTATTATTTGGGCCACTCTCTTTCTACGTAAGATAATCAACAGATCCGTGTTTAGTGTTCCTAAACAAAAAAGTTTAAACTTTTTGACGGAAAACGTGACTTGAAAAAATTAGTGCTTCACCATCTAGGAACCTTACCGCACGTCACAGCTAGTAGGGGATGCGATAAGGCCAACAGCATGAATAAAACGTAATGACAAGACTCTCACTGTATTTTGTGTCGCGCAATTACAAAACGAATTCGATATTATGGAAAACCATAAAACCGTTAACATGTCTCTCCGAAAATCGAAATGTTGCACCACCCAAATAAAAAGTGACATATGCTCTCTTATTTCATAACCTAACAAGTTCATCAATTAAATGACACACTTTTTCATTTATTTTTGCGTATTGTTGAAATAAGAAAATTACAGAGTTCGATAGTTTTCTGCAAAACTCGAATATTGCGCCAAATAAATTAGAAGTTGATGACATCTCTTCTCATATTTCAGAACTTAACAAGTTAATAAATTAATCTAGCGTTTCTTTAACTAGTGCGCCGCAAAAAAATGTTACAAAAATTCAGTATTATTTTTAGAATTGGCGATAGTAAGTGTATTCCAGCAATAATACTTAAATAAGAATAACATCAACTTACCCTACCTGTACCCATATCAAGAGTCCGGTGTCAAAACAAATCCATCAGGCATGTACAACTATTTACCAAACCCCACCCCTAAGTACATCACTAACTCCCCTAATAGTTTCAACCCTAATCAATTTTCAAACTCCCCCATTACCCACCAATAACGCCAAAACGCGTCGAATAATCAGGTACCAAAATAGCGGCACCCAAACGACGCCGGTCAAACTGAGACGCCCAAACAACGTCGACACCAAAACGGCCGATTCCAGACAGTATATACGCCCGATCGTCCTAAACCCTTTTCCTACAGTTTCAGGCGTTATGTTGTCTATTTAGGTCTTATTCCGTTAAATTTCAGTCTCATTTAGACGATTTTGATCTTATTCTGTCGCGGATAATACGGCGTATTCGGCTTTATTATGTCGTTGGTCGTCTTAAATGCTATGGTAATATGGATTGTGTGTAACTCGCAAAGACACATCGATTATACAAATGGGCAGAAATGACTATAAAAACGCCGTTTCTTCCTCACATGCACATATTCTGTCAGATTAAATACCCGGCGTTTGCCCAGTTAAATAGTATTTACCAGTTTATTTCTGACTGGTAAAAGTTAATTGCACCTACCAAGATAATGTACGAAGTCTACCTGTTTTTTTCTGCCAAAGATTTCAATTATTTTTCTCCGTAAATTCACATCAGTTTTTGCAATTGGTTAAAACAGTGTATAAACAGGAAAAAATAACTTATAACCTAAAAAGCACTTTTGTGAAATAGATCACTAAGCGAAAGGCGCGAACGCACTGTGACCATTTATTCAGTAATTTGCGTAGGACCAGCTTTACTCGTATTTAAACCGGAATTCTTTAAAAAATTGTTTTATAAAGAAGGATCAAACCGGATGATTCACATTAATCAACAATTAAAATAATTCTTTCTTCAAAAATTATGATGAAATAAAAGTGTTGCTAAACGTTATTAGTCAAATTCTAAAAAAATGCACAACTTGTTTCAATAGCAAGTTTTATTTTGGCACAATTTAAACAAAATGTTCAAAATGAATAAAAAACACGGGAAGTTACCGAACATGAAACTCGCGCTAATTGATATTGCCCCTAGTGGCGCTCGCGAGCATCTGCCAGAACTTTTTCCACGCTTTATCGCCACCCAGCGGCACCGCTATCCCGGGATTTATTGAGAATAAAGTCGCGAGATTTTCAATCACGTCCGGGTCGTATGAAATATCCTGGAATTAAGTAGCGTGAAACTTGAGCACATGAGGTTCTTGTATAATGTGACAGAGTATGCAACTAAAAATTAAAAAACGAAATCATCTCAAACATGAATTTATCTCAAACAGCTCGGCAGCGATCTGCTTGCGTTTTTCGACGCAGAACTTTCCCATCCAACAGCCTTTGTTTATTTTGCAAGAGTTGCAAAAAAATTATATTTAACTATTTGTCTTGATTTTAGTGAAAATATAAAAAAAAAACATTATTTGTGTTTTTTACGTCATTTTAAAGGCAACATGTTGTTCTTAACTTTATCCAAAATAAAAAAAATGTTTTGAAAATAATTTACCTTTATCGACTAAGCTTCAAATTTCCCATTTGTAACACATCTCTTGTTAAGCCACAATACACAACAATTGTCTCACCTCTATGACAACAGGAATGATGACGCCCTTGTCCCTCGTGGTGTTCGACCTTGCCAAGGTCACCGACACCTCGTATTTGCACCAATCAGATCGCGCGAAGGCACGTGACACAATGAAGATGACGTGACGCGACGCCGATATTTTATCGACGATATTATCGGCGATATTTACTCCGACCTGGAAATCGCGCTCGTGAAAGCACAGCGTCCTCCCGTGGTTCTCCTCCAGTTCCTGATATAATATTATTTTTTCAACTGAGGAGTGATTTTAAATTGCTAACTTTGGTTAAGTTCAATTGAAATTAACTTAAAATAAGCTAGTAAGAAAATGACCAATTCAACTCCTTTTGTGACGTCATTAGCTTTGCAGTATGATAATGACGTCATACCCCGATTAGCTGAAAGGCGAATACGTCATCAGATTTGCAGTAGGACACAAAAGCATGGTACTGGTATCGATCCGGGGGCTTTCCCAGCTTCTTCATTCTTTCGTCTTCTTGATCTTGGCGCCAAAGTAAATCCTGGAGCACCAACTCGTCACGTGACGCGATCGCGCGCTGGGAGACAATAGGAGGCATTATGACGTGAATAGAGGTGCGCCACTATAGAATTTATTTCAGGCGCTGCGTTTTGTTAATACAACATACGACACATAAAAGCGTTTAAGGTATTTTTATTGCTAAAATCGAAAGAACTTTGAGTTCACCTTTGACCATTTTTCAAACAATTGGAAGCAACTTGACAGAATACCAATATTTTTCTAGCAATTGCCATTAAGTTGAAGAAACATAAAACCAGTTTGAATCTCACCTTCCTGACTTTCCAGCTGACAATTACCGCAACGAGCAGAAGAACTAAAGTTCCACAAACTGCCGCAACCACAAGCCTTTTCATATCCGCTGGGGGGCAGTAGTCAGCCTCTTTCATTTTAAACAAAACGAGAGAAGACCCTGACGACCCGGAACAAGTCACGTTCTAATCAGAACAAAAAGTGAATACACTGCGACGTAATAAAGCAAAACGATAATACAGTTTGACGTTATAAAAAGGAATGTAAGTACACTGTGACGTCATGTAGTAAAACGTTAATACATATAATGTCATAAAACAAAGCGTAAATGCATTGTGACTTCATTAAATAGGTTGTAACTACTGCATAACGACACATAATAAGTTGTATAAGCTTATAAACAGATTTTACGTGTTATATAAACCTTTTTGTTTCAGCTAATTTTTTTGTCAGAACAAACACCTTAATTACGTCAAACACGCTGTAATACAATGACGCCACCTTTAGGTTTTTGTTGGTCTCCGTGCGATTGTTCGAGTTCAACCAAACAATGAAACTCCGCAACTGGCAGTTGCACTCGAGGGGGTTTCCCACCAGAGATACGTAGTTGATCCGCGAGAAAAATTTGACATCATCAGTCGTAAACGTTCTGCAACATCATTAATTACGTGTAGATATTTTTTGTGACTAACTAAATGTTGGTTTGATTACTGACTAGTTAACTAATTTTATCATAATTATAATTCTTGCAGCAAAAATAAAATATTTTCTCTAAAGATGAGTTTTGAGTCTTATTTAAAATAACAATATTTTTGTTTTCAGATGAAACTCCTAATTTTTTTAAAAGCATTAAAAAAGAAACATTTTCTCACTTGAAATTATTCCAACGAATATCCAGGTTCTCAAGCGCGGGAAGAAACCACGTCATGTTGCGTGACGTAATCAGTGACGTCATGCTGTTGCTGGAAACGCGTAAGTCGCGAAGCGTTGGAGGAAGTTTAAGCGGAAGTGACGTCAAGCGGTTACCTAGTTGATGACGTCACACGAAAAAGTTTGGATTGTTTGTTTTATGGGCAAACTTCAAATGGTTACATTAAATCTCTCACCCGTCAAATCTAGTGACGTCAGTCGACTGAGGTTACGTAGGTCGATAACGCCAATGGTTAAGTTGAGGTTACGTAAGGTTAGTGACCTCCAGTACGAGCTGCGAGGAATGTATGGCGGCTTCGTGATGTCGTAGTCCGGTGTTCGCGTCTTGGTTGTCTGAAAAATCAAAGTAAAAATAAAATAACAACTTACTTTCAGATAAATAGATTATCAAAATATTTACAAAATAAATTAAAGTGTCTTATTTTTTATTGTTTCACACCATTTGAGCTTGTGTCTGTCTTGCAATCAGTGGTTAATATTATTGTTATATTTCTGATCATTGTAAAAAATATATTTTATGTTTTATGTAGTTGTTGTATTCTTCTTAACCTCTTACCATTTGAGTGTGCAGTGAGCAATCCAGAAAAGCCAAACTTCTGTTCCATTCGCACTTTTCGGGAATACATTGGTACTGGTAGCTGCATACATACGTGATATTATTCTTACTTATTTATATAATAACTAAAGCAGCAGCAAAAACATACAACCACTCTTGTCAGGTTCAATTAAGACAGCATCTATAAATAATATGTAATACTGCTGTGATGCTAATCCTGTTGTGACGTAGTAAGGTACTGTGACGTCGTGATTATACTACTGTCACGTAGTAAGGAAATTATGGCCTAGGATTTTGTGATAACGTAGTAAGGTAGTGGTGATCTAGTAATATTTAAATGTGACGTAAATAACGTAGTTGTGACGAAGCAATGGTATTTTGGCGTAAAAATGGTGTTGTGGCGTAATAATAGTGCTATGGGGTAATAAGGTAGTTATGACATAGTAGTAGTAGTACTACTGACTCGAAAAGCCCGGTGAGTTGAGTGATGGGGCGTTTCCTTGCAATTGTGGGCGTGGCACATCTCGGCATCTCGTGGAATTCATCGAGAATATTCTCTCTTCGTGTTCTCAACACATCATGGAAATAAACCACTAGCGACTGGATCGAACAATCGCAACGCTGCAACAAAATAACTGCCACTTCATTATGGGAAGTAAACAATTCGTCGCGCTTTAACCATATAAGGCACGGCTGTAGATGCATATAAATATTATATATAACAGAAAAAAATGAGTTTTTTGTAAGATTGTGTAAATGTTAGAAATAAAACCCTGCGAAGTTGTATTGATGTGTGAGATGTTTACAACAATTGTCGTTCTGTATTTGTGTAATAAATTTATAAACCTTTTTATTTTCAACGATTTGGTTGCGAATCAAAATTGTGTGGCCGTTAAATTTAATTTTTTTTTGCCGATGACCGCAGTAGTTTATATGGTTGGATTTATTAAGATTGGTTCTGAGCAAGATTGCTTCGAACATTAGGAAAAATTGCAGAAGCTGTACGGCTTGTAATTATTAAATTTGAACTCATTTATGTTAATAATTTATGGTTTGTTCTCTTAATAATCAGTGACCATAATTAGACACCAAAGCTTGGCAGTTTTCTAACGCTTAATATTTTGTTAAGTAGCCTCAAAAAAGGTTGAGAAACAATAAAGGCGAAGCGTTAAATTGTCAATCTGTATCGAACTTATTTCTAAGAATATATTGAAGTAATCAAAACCCTTTTCAAACCATACATTTCTGACACAACAGCTAGATTTACTAACCAGCGGGTTGCCTTGGAGACCAACCCACTTTAGTGACGTCATCGGCAACAGTTGATAATTGTAGATCATTGTGATGTCATTATCGTTAAGGAATAGCTTTCTTAGGTTGACCAATCGGTTTAAAGTTGGTTGAACCGACGCCGTGATCTCCTTTATTCGATTGTGACTTAATGAAAGGACTTCGAGCGAAGCGGGTAATCCCCGAGGAAAGTTGGCGATCGAATTGTGGTTGAGGAAAAGTCTGGAAGGAATTTGTTGCTCAAATAAAAGTGGTATTGCTTAAACTGAGAATTAAATACACTCAGGGGTTGTTTGTATGGATACAAGATTTTCATTCACACTAATTGAAGATGATAAAAGCTCGTATTTAAAGTATTACTCAAGATGATGTCGATTTATTCGATCTTATTGGCTTAGCAATTTATTATTAAGATAAATGATTCTAGCATTAAGTGGGAGTTTGTAGGTTAGATACTAATCACAAAACCAGAGAATACCAGAGTTAAAGTTAAAGTTGGAGGTTTAGTCGCATGAAAATGATTAAGGTAAATATAATGGAAATTAAAATCTTTAAATTTATTAAGTCAAAATAATATTTAGAATACCGCTAATTTTCCATTGATGTGCCTAATTTGTTTTCGTTTAAATGTTTAAAGCCATCAAAATATAATTTTTTTTATATGCATGTAATATCTCTGGGTAAACTTTCTCGGGAAAAATTAAAAAATTGAACAAATTTGGATTTTTTTGCGTTCTATTTTCTTCAAAGAATTGATTTTTATTTAATCAGCCACATTCAGAGATGCTTACATCAAAATTTACTACAGCATTTGATTTTAATCGACCAATTAAGTTTTTCGCCCGGAAGCAGTTGGTCTTAGTAATATAAAATAAAAAAGTATTAAACAAAATATACCTTTTTATCTGATGTATAAACTAGGGGTGTATGTATGATTCTGAGTAGTGATTCAATCTTGGTAAAATACTTATGAAAATAGCAGGTTTACAACTGGAAGTAATTTAACTTCTTATTACTGCTAATTTTGGCCTAATAAACTGGTAAAAGGTGTATTTCAACGTTTAATTATCTTCAATGAAACATATGTACACACATATGTGTGTTAACAACTGAGATCTAGCCCTTGAAGCTGCTTTTTGACAAACGATTACGGCTTCCGTATCATTAGCACACCGAAAGCCATTGTAGACTCTTTACCGAATCTGTCGATCAATGATGCAAGCAGAGCAGACTAGAAAAACAACTAGCCTGCAGTGAGGTTGGAACTCACGACCTCCGGTCAATCCGGGACCGTCGCTCTACCAACTGAGCTATGCAGGCAACCAAAGCTTCAGAAGGGCGAGATCTTAGTTGTTAACACACATATGTGTGTACCTATGTTTCAATGCAAGTTGCTTGTACTAACACAGATTGAGCAAGCATTGGCCTATGGTTGTTTCTCGACTCCCTCCTCTCTGAGCTGGCATAGCTCAGTTGGTAGAGCGACGGTCCCGGCTTGACTGGAGGTCGTGAGTTCTAACCTTACTGCAGGCTATTTGTTTTTCTAGCCTGCTCTGCTTGCATCATTGATCGACAGATTTGGTGAGTCTGCAATGGCTTTCGGTGTACTATTTAATTGTATCTGTTTTTCTTGTTTGAGCATGGTCATTTGATATCGGAACGCATCGCGATAATTTTTGCTCAAAATATCGGTATCGGAATTGAAAAACGAGTATAATTATTAACAACATTTAATTAAACAAACTCACAGTAACATTTGATTTTGATTGGTGAATTCCTCATCGGGGATCCAAGTGATGTTACGGTTGAATGAAACTTCGTAACGCTTTACTGAGACCGGCGGGCTCGGCGGAAAAGCACCCATGCTATTGTTGACGCAATAAAGGTCTGTGACGTTGAACACGCAGGTCGGCTCTGATTGACTGAGATTTCGCTGGTAGGCGTACAGCTTGGAAACATCTCCTAAACTGAAACCTGGGGCGAGATTTTAAAGGGAAATAAATTATTTGTTTACTAAGCAAAATTATTTATTGGAAACAATAATATGGAAAGCATAATTATTTATAAGTATTGCGTTTTAATTTTATTAGGAATTCAATTTTAATACTTTATTTGGTAAAAAATGCCCCAAAATGGCGTTTTTATTATATTTTTCTTTACTCAATAGATCAAAAATGTCGACTTAACTACATCATTAAACATATTGTACAACAGCGCATCTTTGGCTTTTAGTACAATCGATTGCCCCGAAATGGCGTCCAAACAACTTACCTCCTTGTAGCATCTTGCACCTTTCCTTTAGTAGTTGAGTTTGTGAAAGAAGTTTATGTTCGGTGAGCCAGACCAGGAACTTGAGAAACTGTTTGTTGCACACCCAAGGATTCGCATCAACATTGAATGAGTTACAATTGGCGCAGTAATCGTATTCCGACGCTGATCGTATGGTCTCAATACGATTGTTGTTCACACTCACCGTTCGCACAGTGGGGGAAACACCAGACGGCAGGTTAAGCAATCTGCACAATTTATTAATTTTTTTATATCGGGTAAAAATTGAAAGCCGATATTTTGTGATCGTATCGCTACTTGTTCAATACCAGGGGGTTATCATTGCCAAGTTTAGCCAAGATTTTTATTTGTCACGCTATGACGTAATTTGGTATCGGATCGCGATACTTTTTCCCAAAATATTGCTATCGAAAAGTGTCATACTTTCATAGTATCTCATCTCAAAATGTAAATTGTCATTTTTCTATGTGAGAAAGCCCCTTCGCCCACCGGTTAAGAGAAAGCCAATTCACCCACCTGTTGTGGGTAAGACCCTTCACCCACCTGCTGTGGAAAACTCCCTTCACCCACCTGCTATGGAAAAGTCCCTTCACCCACCTGTTGAGGAAAAGCCCCTTTATCAACCTGTTAAGAGAAAGACCCTTCACCAACCTGTTGAGGGAAAGCCCCTTCACCCACCTGTTGTGTGTAATGGAGAGTCTGTCGAGCTTTACAAGGCGCACAAAGGTCAAGGGGTCAATGTACTCCACTTTGTTGTGGTTCAACTCTAGACTCAGTAGGGAAGGGGGGAGGTCCATGGGGATTCCCCGCAGCTCGTTGTGGGAAATCCCCAGGTGCGAGAGGTTTGTGAGTCTTTCCCATTGGATGTCGCTGGCGAGCTGGATCTTGTTGTAGTTCAGTCTCAAGTTTTTAAGCTGGGGGGGCAAGTTGGGGGGTACACGATCCAGATTGTTTGCTAACAGGTCAAGGGAGCGCAGTGACGTCATTTGGTCGAATCTGACGTCAGCGTTCACGTCACAATAGGATAGCTTTAGCGTGGTGACGTTTAGGTTTGCGGGAATTCGTTGAAGCGGAACCTTGCATTTGTGGATCCAGATTGTTGTTAGTCGAGCGGAACGGAACACGTGACTGCCGATCATCGAGAAGTTTCCTTCCTGGATTTTTAGGATCTTTAAGCTTCGCGGCCACGTCATCGCTCCTGACGTAGCGAGTTGCGTCATTGGAACTTTGTTCAACGACAACGTCCTTATTGTTTGGGGGAGACATTCAGGGTATTCCACGCCCGTGTAATATAGTGACGTCACATTGAGCGAAGGTCTGACGTCACAGTGGTTGGGGGGGTGCGGGTAGTCGGGGTAGGCCACAAAGCGATAGAGTCCTTTTGTTTGCCGGAACGTCACTTTGCTGCAAGAATCTGCAACGAATAAATAGCGACATATGGTGGTAGCTCTCATTGTGGATTTATAACCACTAGGTGACGGTAGTTATTTGTTAGTTCACATGGAAAAAATGCAATTGGAATTGCCAAAGTCAAGAAATACAACTTTAAAGCATATCATCCCAAACGGAATTAAAAAATTTTTTCAAAAAGTGGTGACAGACAGACTCACCAGGCAGCCAGTCCCAGTTGAACACACCCCTTCCGTTGTTGTAAATATATAAAGTCTCCATCTTGGTCATCTTGCGCATTATTCGGAGTCGGTTCGGGAAGCTAAAGTTGAAGTCTGGATGAATCAAGTTTGATTAAGTTAGATGAGTAGGTTGAATTAAGTTGGATGAATAAGTTGGATAAATAGGTTACATTAAGTTGGATAAGTAAGTTGAAATAAATTGGATGAGTAGGATTATGTTGGATGAATACGTTGAATTAAGTTGCATAAATAAGTTGGATTTAGTTAGATGATTAAGTTTTATAAATAAATTGGATTACATTGAACGAATAAGTTGGATTAAGCTGGATGAAAAAGTTAGATTAAGTTGGATAAATAAGTTGGAATAGTTTGGATTGATGTGCATGGAGCAACCCGCCTCACTAGTTCTCAATGACTTCTTTCAAGGTGAGATTTAGTTTCATGCCTAAATTGCTGTAACGCCCACATTATAGCAGTGTTTCAACCGATTTTGCGGATACCCAAATGTTGAGCGTAAGTATATAACAGCATAGCAAATGTGCTCCACTAAATTTTAGTAAATGACAAAACATTAAATTTATATGAATAATGTATTATTGCTTCCGCAAATTGATCAAAAAATATTGTTAGGAACCACTATAGAAGCAAGCATGAATTATTTAAAGTTTTATAGACCATTTAGCTAGTGCTACTTTTCCTTAAAATATTTTTTCAAATGACGAATTACACTTTTCCCAGGTTACATTGATAACATTTGTTAATAAATAAGGGTTCTTGACGATAAATGTGCCCCTAAGCACAGTTCACCATACTATACATGCTTATTACATAACCCTATACATGTTTATTACGTTAAGCTATGCACGTTTATTACGTCACACTTACTACGTATGCTGAAGTATGTGATGTTGCTTAAGGGTAGTTCCCCCAAGCTGAGATCGTCGCCCGAACATTGAACACTCAATTCGTCCTGGGGATCTTTGTAAGCTCTATTGCACCTGCACAGTTACCATGGTTACATTCCACATTGAAAAGTAAATTATAAAATAATTAATTATAAAAATAATTATAATTTAATTTATAACTTGAGTTAATTCACTGTTTTTCGCTAAAGCAAATGTTAGTCTAAAAATCTGGGGAAAATATCTTTGGACTAGGGATGTCCGATAATATCGAGTTGGGGCCGATGCTTTCGATACTAGGCTGGTATCGGTGCCGATCCAATACTCAATTATTATAGGAATTCAGCCATGTATTGCGATACAATGCAGCAATTCTATCTTAAAGTTAACAACTGGAAGTAACTCAACTTCTTAATATTAATGTAAGTTTAGACCTAATAACCTAGAAAAAATGGTGCTATACGTTTTAACTTTACAAATTTTTCTTGTTTTAGTAATGACGTCATTTCTGATCGGATTGGTTCGAGGTATTTTGTTTCAATCCTTAAATAAAATGAAGTATCGGACTTATCCAGTTGCGACTAACATCTACGACGTCACTATCCACTGTATTCAGTTATTGCTAATTGCTATAGCAACGCTACTTACTGACACCCAGCGGTCGTTGGACAATGGTCGGTTTTTTTCTTGAACACAACTTTTCCCTGGATAGTAACAATAAACAACAGAAAAACCGCTAGAAGCGCCATTGCCTTGTTGTGATAATCCAAGTGCGTTGTCACGAAACTAATAACAAGCGTTGCTATGCAGCAAACAACACGTGTTGCCAGGTAACAAACAACAAGAATTGCTAGGTAGCTAATAACAAGCGTTGCTAAGCAACAAACAGCTGAACTTCAGACATCTTACAAACTTGTTTCTTAAATGACTTGAAGCTTTATTCCAGCGTATTGTATAAATAGTTTAATTTTAAATGAAACTTCCCGGAAACGAAGTACGTTACAAAGAATTAACCAATGGTTAATGGGCTTTCACCACTTATGGCCCCTTTGCTCACGTTTTAGAAAAGTGCTTCTTTCATAAACGTCACAAGGCAGGAATCTGACGTCATAATCAAAACCACAAATTCGAGTTTAACTGACCAACAGTTTAAAATAATATTTGATCTAGTTCAGTGTTTTTCAACCCATGGTTCGCGACCCACAAATTAAGTCTCTACACACACTTTACAAACAACTCCGCAACTCCCTTTACTTGCTCAAGTTTCAATTACTTCCGCTGTTTCTAAAAGGCCTGCCAAAGTGGGAATTCCCCGTTAGCACTGTAAATTTTGAGCAGAGTTCGAAATGATCAACTTTAACTCGAATTTGAATTGAACGTAATTACAAGTTACAGCTGTGGCATTTTTTTGTAGTTACCTTCGACTCTATATTTTTGGCGAGTGTTATTTCGTCCTAGATTGCTGATCGGGGGCAGTTTCCCGACTGGCGAGTGTAAACGTTTTTTAGTATAGTACTTTTCAGCTGAGAAAATTTTAATAAAATTACGACCGCGCATTCTTAAGCTGCCTATCGTGAAATTTACACCAAATCTCAACGACTGGACACATGGCAATTTTATGTATACTTTGTTGCCGAAGGTCGTGAGTACGAACCTCACTGCAGGCTAGTTGCTTGCCAAACCTGGCTTGCTTGCGTCATTTATTGAGAGATTCGTTGAGTCTGCGATGGCTTTCGGTTTACTCATGATACATAAGCGGTAATCGTTGGTGAAAAATCAGCTTTAGAAGGGCTAGATCACAGTTGTTGAACATATTTGTGCGTGTATCTCTTACTCTGTAGGGCAGGGGTCGGCAACCCTTTTCTAGTCGCGGGCCAAAACCAAACTCAGAAAGGTCTCTGCGGACCGCACAAAATTTTAACTAATAAGTGTTATTAACATGTTAGAAATGTGAATCAGGCGGGCCTCGGACCGTTTTTGCACATATTACACGCAAGCCTAACTTTTTTTAAGAAGTAAAACTCAACCTTTTAGAAGTCAAGATCAGTTTTATATGCAAAGCAAGGAAGTTTGTATTGACTTCAGTTGCGACGTGTTTAATAGCTGTACTTAAGTCTTGCTTTGTGATGGCATTTACGTTATAACTTTACATGATATCTGTGGAAATCAGATCGTGGGGATTAATCATTTCACCAGTGTTTTAAAAAGTTGTTTTGAAGAGACTTAGGTCCACGTCAGGTCGTTTTTGAAAAACTTAAGTCCCAGTCAAGTCATTGACATTAAAATTAAAATATCAAACTTATCTGATTATGAGCCTCAACTAAAAATAACAAAAAACGCAAAACATAGCAAGAAAGTGGTTTGATGTGCAAAAATTGAGATAAATAACTTAATTTTTATAACTTAAAAAATCATTTGAAAACAGTGGCCTAAGTGCACTCAAGTCAAGACATCGACTTAGTCATTACAACACCGCGCAACTTGTTACAAAAAGTGGCAAATAAAACCAACACCAGAAAATACACACTCTACAGCGTTGTACAGTAAGTTAGCTGCAAGCTTTTCCGTTTTCCAAATTGAACTGCCCGATTTGAAAAGTGCGAGAATTACCATCCGAGTATTTGAGCTAAACAAGTAAATTCAAAACTTGTTTTGCAAATAGCTGGAAAATAATTCAAAAACTCGGCAAGTTAATGTAAATGTACTAACTATTGAGACTTATTAAATAAAGTTTACTAAACTTCTTGGTTTTTCTTTGGTTTGACCAGATGTTGGCAACTTGATAATTCTAGTTGACAAAGTTAGAGCTAAATCCTTGTTTTAATCTAGTTTCTGTTTAGAGCGGAACCCTTTAATTCTAGTATAAATTGTAAAAAGCTGAAAAACTCTAATTGTTAAAGTTGTTCAAACCACGGTCATAAAAATGCCAGCGTCTTAACAGATAAGATTAAAATACTTCTTATAATTTTTACTTACAATTAAAATAAGCTGCGTCGAAAAGTGAGCAATATCACGCTACGCTATTTATAATATTTATTCGACGTCAGAATTGCATCTTTAATTACTTGTTTCCTTACAATTAACATTTATTCCACCGATCAGGGTGTATAGCAATTATAACAAGCTTTTAAACAAAAAACTATATATTCCAGCAGTGATATAAATATATTTTCGCTGAATTGTATTTATTGGATGGATTTTAATTTTACTGGACAAATCTTTCTTAGAACCAATCTTAATAAATCTAACAATGTAAAATACTGCAGTTGGCGAACCAACCAAATCATACAGGGACACATTTTGGGGTCGCAACCCATTGCTTGAGAAACACCGCCATAAATAACCCCCAAGTTAAAACCCTGACTGTATTTACAACCAGTCGTTCTGTATAAGCTGAACCAACCATAATTGTACCATAATGCTGTTGGTTTAATTCTACTTTCAGTGGATAGTCACTGCGAACCATGCGTTTAATTTACTGATTAACGCTGCTGTTTAAAAAGCACTTGTCTAGAATCGTGATACAGTTTCGTTCGGGGGGTTATATTTCTAACAAATTTTGGGTCATGCGAGTTTGGGCTTGTGTGGGTCAAGTATTTTTATTATATTTATTCTTCATATAATTCTTCAGGTTTGCAATTTCAATTTTGACAACTTGTTTTGTTACTGTCAAAAAAGTTGGTAGGATTCTAGAACAGCGCCCTCCTTTACTTCATAAGAGAAACTTATACTATTATAAACTCTCTTCTACGTCTGATTACAACATCCAGCCATTACCTTAAGATTTATTCGAAACGTTCACAAAATGTTTACAATTTCTATACAGGCTTGGAGATACCCATTAACTAACTAAAACCTCTAACCATTATGCTCCTCAAAATAGTATATTTATTTTACTTTCCTGTCCAACAGCTACAACTATGTTCAACAACTGCTTCAAGCTGCTTTGCAACTCCTTAAGAAAACCGCTTATTGATCACGTCCCACTTCCTATTGTGACGCCACACAGTGTCTGTCGCGTAATAAACGTGACAATAATACTGTGTGACGTCACAGGCAACCGAACGCGAGTCTCGCATGTGCGTTTATTTCGTCACAAGCGAGGTTATTTACAAAAACGTGCAACGAACAAAAATCTTGAATAACTTTACGGACTCGGTAAAAGTTGTTAAAACCGAGTTTGTGCAAATTTGTAGTTAATTACGTCACTAGAGGGACGTCCGATAATATCGTATCAAATCCCATCCCCGATGCCAAGTGGTAATTTCGCTTCCCGTCCTATACTAGGGTCGTATCGAGGACGATCGGATATACTCAACTAATATAGAGATTTCAGCAATGATTTGTGGTCCAACAGAGCGAATTTAACCTTAAAAAGAAAATTTATCTTGCCGTAAACATAAAAAAAGGTTTGCAGCTTGTCGGCCGCCGAAGTTACAAGGGGCGACCGGCTTGGTCGTTTCCCTGAAATGTACAGGGTGGGCAGCATTGTCGAGCTCGACCTCCAAAGCGGCGGTGGTAAAAGCAAATCCCTTCACTTTGCTAATCAGGTTTCTGCAACGTTTGACGGCGAGATGGCTTTTTAATAGCAGAAAGCGACTGTGATGGAGTGCGTGCCAAACATAAAGTATCTGCACATTGCGCCAACCGACGAGGGTCAGTAAAATATTCTGTTGCAAGAACAACGCGCATATTTTCTGTCATTTTTTCTAGAAAAATGTAATCAAAAGGAAAACATTTTGTATGAGTTTCAAGCAAACTTAGCATGTCATTCAATAATGCGGATGGCTTGCGGTCGCCGTTTTCAATGTTCGGGCAACGATCTCAGGTTGGGGGAACTACCCTTAAGCAACATCACATACTTCAGCATACGAAGTAAATGTTACGTAATAAACGTGCATAGCTTAGCGTAATAAGCATGTATAGTGTAACGTAATAAGCATGTAGAGTGTAACGTAATAAACATGTATAGTATGGCGTAACTGTGCTTAGGGGCACATTTATCGTCAAGAACCCTTATTATTAATTCGTTATCAATGTAACCTGGGAAAAGTGTAATTCGTCATATGAAAAAGTAAAAGTAGCACTAGCTAAATATTCTACAAAACTTTGAATAATTCATGCTTCCTTCTATAGTGGTTCCTAACATTATTCTATGCCAAAGAAAAGAGTTTTGGAAAACAGGTCATAGATTGTCGACCCTCTTTTAATTCTTCTAAGATTCGCCTTGTCTGGAATTTTACCACCAACTACAGTAACAAAACGATATTTTTAAAATGAAATTGCTTGGAATAAATCAATATGAAGAGCCTATTTGCAGGGTAGCCTGTTACCGAACTTTGTAGTACGACACCGCATCCAGTTTTTATGGAAGAATAAGCCGGTCCTCATCAGCTCGAAATTTAAAGTTTGGTAAACGACTATAGAATTAGTTTACAACTAACTAGGAAGTATCTTCTTCTGCACATTATTTGGGTTAGGGTGGGAGTGGGTCAAGTATTAATACATATTTTAGTATTTAATAATATTGCTTAACCTACCCAAATCCGTGCTCTTACCCAAATAATGTTCGTTGTGGTAGGATCCTAAACCAGGGCAAAGGTGGCGCTGGTCTAGACTCCTACCACAACGCACATTATTTGGGTTGTGTTTGGGATAGGGTGGGTCAAGTATTAATATTAAATAAAAAATATAATAATACTTGACCCACCCGCGCACCCTAACCCAAATTTTGTGTGTTGATTTAATAATTGTGGTAGGATTCTAGACCAGCGCCCGAATTTCGAAGTTTGGTATACGGGCGAGTCGAGCAAATTGCCTATTTCAAATGAATATAGGAGAATAAATATAATAATAATATTTGACCCACCCAAACTCGTACCCCAACCCAAACAATGATAGCAATATAAACCCCTGGGCAAAAATCCGGTAGAATTCTTGACCAACGCTCTGCCTGTTATAGTGACATGCACTGCTGGACGAGCACTCACGGACTTTTTCGTAAATTCACCGATGTGCTTCGGCGCAGGGTTGCCAGTTAGGATTTTTTAAAGCCGAATTTGAAAATTTAGGCTTTTTTTGAACCTCTTTGGATTTTATTTTTTCAAAAAACAATCCAAATGAAATTTGGCTTTTTTAGGCTTTTTTCGATTCATTCCAAATCGTCATGAGTGTTATGTTAAGAAGAGATCAAACTAACACAAAAAGAGAAAAAAATTCCAAAAAATATCACAAAAAGAGAAAAAATTGCTAAGAAAGATTTGCGAAAACAAAAAAAATTGCCAAGAAAAAATTCCAAAAAGAGAAAAAAAATTAAGAAAATTTGCCACGAAAAGAGAAATTCAATGTACCAGCATGAACATTTATTGCATTTTTTATTTATTTAAGGAAAAACATAGGCTTGTTTGTAGCAGATTTGGCTTTTTTTGGCCTTTTTTAGAGTAAGTTTGGCTTTTTTTATTTTTTTCATCTGGCAACCTTGCTTCGGCGACTGTTGACGAAGCGGGTGATCACTAACACTAGCGCTAACTAGTGGTTGCACACATTTCCAGTTCAAGTCACAAATTAGTCCCTTAACTGTTGTTTCTGGGTGTTAAACTTGTTGTTTACGACTAACCGAGTAACCGTTCGTATTACGTAACAATGCCATAAAATTGGCGTCGTGTTAACTGCGTTAAATCAGGTCATTCTAAATTAACAGCACGTATGTTTTGTGCGACCAAAGCTAAAAAGAAAACCAAGCTGAAAGCGAAATGATAGTTAACACTTCTAGGCAGGGACTTTCAGTCAGGGGAGGCAGGTGAGGCACTGCCTCACCGGTCAACATCTAACAAAGCAAAATATATATCAAGCAAAAGTTATATCAGTTATATCTCTACCGCAAATTTTACGTTTCTATCCCTAAAGCGTACTTTCTTTTTTCTTCTATTTCTGTTGCGTTATTCATATCAAGCGTTCACGCGGTGAAAATCATTGAAATACACAAAGAGAGGCAGCGCCAAGCCGTACCTCTCTTCAGATCACAAAAGTGCCATACACTGAATTATGCGTGCCTTTTTCTTTCGCTAATTCTCTCGGAAAACATGATGAACGATTTAGCTATGATTTGAGGCATGCCTCAATTGTGACGTTCCAGCTATGAAACTTTTCTTCGTCCAGCTTGAATGCCCGCATAGTACTTATACAAACTGTGCATTGACTTCTTGTAGTGTAAAGCTCTAAAGTTGAAGTCATAAATAAAGGCAGGCCTGTTGCAAATTTAAAACTTTTGCATCAGACGACTGGACCAAAAAAAAACAATAACACGCAACTTTCAAAGAGATTGGTTTAAAAGGAGTAGATGTGTAGCTGTCATAGGCGTGGCCATGGCCACCCAAAAATAATAAATATTGTACTTTTAATAATGATTTGTTTTGTAGCTTTTATGAGCAGTAGCCTACCACAACAGTCGATCATGCCACACCTTCAATTGTCATGTACTGTTTGTTACGTCATAAAAGATGTAGTCATTATTAAGTTTGGTTACGCTCATAACCGAATTGCCTAAGTCATTTTTTTTATGATTTTTAGAGTTTTCGCCTTGTTGTTGCCGTCCCCATCCATAGAAAAAGTGCCTAAGTCAGTTTTTTGCACAAGAGAGTGGAAAATGACCTAAAAATGACCCAAGCACTTTTCTGTGGATGGTGGAGTGACTGAATCAAAAACTTTAAAAATCTGTAAATCAATAAAATCAAGTTATTTTAGCGCACATAAGAAATCTGTTCACTAAGAATGCAGCAAAAGAGCTTAGCTCACTGATTCAACTGCACTCCCTAAAGTCGTAAAACAATATAATCTGCATTTAGTATATCAACCATTAACGCATGGCAGCACGGTCACGGCCGCCAACACATGCTTATTAAAATACGTTTTAACGGCCGCACAATTATTCATGCCGCAGGTTGGACACCGTTGCTCTACAACAATGTCAGCAAGTCAGTAACAGCTATAGAAACCATTTACCTCAACACCCAGGGTTTTTAAGGTTTGATGACCACTTAAAAGTTTTAAAGGTTCGCAACACTACAAAATTAAATTAGTAAAATCTCTTCTGTCTACTCTAGAATCTAGATAACTAAGCGTGATTTCTTTCGGAGAAAAGTTTGTGGATCAAACTCAGTGTGGGTGAAAGAAAAACGAAGGTGAAGAAAATTGTAAAGACGCTCAAAGAAAGGCAGTAAGTATTTTACGGGTAGTTAAAAATAAGGATGTCTGATAGCACTGGGATTGTTTCGGTGCTGATCCGATATTAAATTAATAAAGGATTTTCAGCCATGATTTGTGATGCAAAACAGCGACTGTTAAACGTTTCAAAAACTCTCAAATTACACAAGTTTTGTACTTAATGTTCATCCTCCAGGTTTGTTCAACAGAAGTTTGCATGGTTTTCGACCAATCTCGAATATGGAAGGGCGGCAAACAGAGAGAGGCGTGTGAAAACCAACGTTTGCAGGTGGCTAAATTTATTATGGATTTTGTGAAGGAGTTTACATCAAACGCCTGTAGAAATATCAACGATACAATATCAACGCAACATGTGAAGGTGCCTGTCATATCGGACAAGTAAAATTTATTTTATTTTTCTAAAATTATGAACAGGTTAACAAGTTGATCCAAAGAATATAAGTTAGGCCATGGGGTTTGCATGTTGCCATAACCTGGCAAAATGAAAACGTGCCTATAAATGTTAACACAGAATGCCTTGGTCGGTAAAATCGGCAACACGCCCTAGGGAGAAAAGTGTGAAAAAACTTTTTTGTGTGTTTTTAGTTATATTTAGTCGATGCCTGAAGCCTTCGCTCAACATGGAACATTGTGATGGATTTTCAATACACACCGATTCTCAAATGGTTTATGTGAAGTATGTTATAACGACTGATGAAAAAAAAATTGTTTTTCACCAAAGTCCTTTACTGGCCAAAACCAAGTTTCAACAGTGTGTTGATAAAACCAGTCTTAAAACTTCACGGATAAAGGAAAATTAATGGGAAGGTAAAAATTAAATTAGACAGATTAGAAATATTTTTCTTATCAAGGCTGCAAGGTTATTTGGGACAAAAATCACAAAACAACTACATCTCATGACAAAAAGAACGATTTAATTTCTGCCCATATTTGAAATTCGCTGAATCAGCGTTCAAAGGGCATTGTGACGTTTTAACCGCAACACAAACAGCGGTGAAGGGAGGCAATCGTGACTCAACAATGCGCTACAAGTTAATATTTGAAAAAATGTTTCGAGCAATATCCACAAAGCCGTGGATATTTCCAGGTTCTATGGTAGAGCAGGTTTATGTTTGTGGAAGAATAATCTGTTTTTCGGGGATATTTCTGGTAAATTCTAAAAAGATAAAAGATTAAACTAAGTAAAGAACTTGGTAATCCGAAAATCAGTTATTGTGAATTTCACATTAAAAGTATCTTAATTTGATGACGCTTTAGGAGCAAAATATATTTATCATGTAACGTCCAAACAAACTTATTTTCGGTTTACGAAGTTCTGTAGCCTACTTATTTAAATTTCTATCATTGATGTGAAACCAGAACAGTTTGGTTTCACCATTTGTAGTCAGACAGATTCTGTTATTCTAAAGAAAAGTTTGATTAAATTCTGCAAAATGTGGATTTAACTAAAGAATGGTTTTTAATTGGAAAATGTCAGAAATCACTAAAAGTTCCTAGAGCTAATTCAAATATAAATGTCTTACATGTATAAATCTGTTGCCCAGGAGACAGATATTGCGTCACTATAATGACCTACCGGGGTTACTTGTACCCCTTGAAGAGGTACGAAAATCCTAGCTAGGGAATTGTAAATGATATTATGCCATTGCAGTCTTTGATTTACAAAAATACAATCACTTACAAAATTGTTGTTGTTTAGTAAAAAATCTCATTGTATAATTGTGACGTCCAAAATTTTAGGACTGTCACGCATAGGCTTGCAAGTTAGCAAACCTAGGCTTTTGCCATACGCGTATAGCCAGGGGGGGCCTGAGGGGCCATGGCCCCCCAAAAATTTATAAATATTTTACTCCTAATAATTTGTTTTGTAGCATTTATGAGCAGTACCACAACATTTGATCACAGGCATGCCACACCTTCAATTGTCATGCACTGTTACGTAACAAACGATGTAGTTAATATAACATTTACTATACATTAATGTACTTTTACTACTTTCAGACATTTTTTGCTAATTGACTGTTTTTTTAGTATTGCGTTAACACTCAGTCAGTTGCTGCTCGAAACGGTTTGCTAGCATTGTTATTTGTGTTCGTTACGGCAGTTAATACAATGACAAAAGCTAAACGAAAAATTCCAACTTTTTGGCCCCCCTAAAAAATTTTCGGCTGGCTACGCCACTGGCTTTTGCCTTTGTCGTAGGTGACGTCATCGGGCACGATGAGTCAAAAATTCACAACTGTCCTCTAAACTGCACAAACTGTGGTTTTCAGTGTTATATTATGGCGATGAAGGTGAAAGAACGGTGCACGAATTCGGCAACGGATAAACAAATACAGTTCGTATCCAAAGACGTTTCATTCCAAAAAGACATAGAAAGGCGTTTACATCATACAGAACAGAACATGTTGAGATTATACAGTAGAGGACACATTGAGATTTCTGAAGTTCACAGTACCTAGGTGTTTAGCATTACGGTGTTGGTTTAATCGTCTAAACATTTAAACAATCAACAAACAAAATGTAACCAAAACACTTTTACATAACTAGACATTAACTAAATTGCAATTATCTTACATTAACGAGCATATAAACAACTAAACTTAGCCGATTCCAACAGATAACTGCCATACAAAGACTGGAACAGAAAGTACACCAAGACTGCACTAAAAAGGGGTGCTAAAACAAAGCCCAAATACACAAACGAATCATACCGTAACGCACGGTTGTACTTGACAGGGAAACATAGAAAACTTACATGAATATTGTGTTATTTTGTCCGTAACAATAATAATGTGTTTTTTAAACTGCAGATGATTTACGTGTTGCCTTGAGTATAATGATCAAACAATCGTTTGAGCGAATATTATCAATGAAGCAGCAACAAATCTCACTGAAAACTGACAAACAAAATAACTTACATTTAATTTATTTTTGCAGTGTTATGTGAAATACCGGTTTAACGATTAATTGAGCTATAAAAGCCATGTAATTTAGCAATATATATCTGAAAAATTCCATTAGAATTTTTGTGGGATACGAAGAACGCTCTGACCTAATAAAGGGGTACGGGCAGCCAAAAAGTTTGGGAGACCCTACATTAGAACAACATACAATTAGTAGGTAGTTGAACCAGGGGCGTCCGCAGAAAATTTTCCAGGGGGGGGCAATCAGGGGAAAATCAAAAAGAGGGGTCCTGAATTTTCAACTTAGGGAATTCCCCTATTTTTCGTCTGACTTAATGAATAATGACGTCATAAAACAGTGACAGTATGACGTCATAGAATGGTGATTGCAAGACGTGATAAAAAAACTAATCAGAAACAGCCAAATACGTCCAGCAAAAGCGACCACGTGCGTCGTCAACAATCCTGTCAGGCGCCAGCTGCGAAACACGGTAACTTCAGGCAAAAAAAACAAATTGTAGAATACACACTTGCTAATCAGTCAACCTAAACAAATAACGAAAAAGAACAACTTCCAGCGTTTACGGACGACCAAACCAAAGACGAAAAACGGCGTTTTGCACTCGATTTTGGTTTTGCATTAGATTAAGACGCGTGACCCAATTACTTTAAAAGCACGCCGCTTCGAACAGTTTTTTAAAACATGACAAAAACGAACAAAAAACGATAATATCACTTACAAAAAGAGGGTAAGAACTCCCGCCCCCTGGGGGCAATGGATAAAGTATAATATTTTTAACCTTCATATACATATTACATTATAAATAATACTAATAATCGCATTTTGAAATTCCAGTGGGGGGCACTTGCCCCCCCCGTGCGGGCGCCCATGAGTTGAACTATTGCAGCCATATCACCGGTCAAAACAACTTTTATACGAATTTGTGTAAAATTATGGTTGCCCGATGTATGACGTCACTGCGCCATAAAAATACTTGGGTTCAAAGTTCAAAAACTACTAGGGGTCACGGATCATGGGTCTTTCTGCGCTTTGCAAAGCTGCCAAACATTTTGCTACAGTAAACCAGTCGTTACAGATGGTTATATACAATATGACGTCATTGTTATGATGTCATAAAAAAGATAATTCTTGCTCCGAGCATGACAATGGAATGGCGCGAAGTATTTAAGTGGTTTGCCCCAGTCGAGTTGTTGTTGTTTAATCAAGCACTTGTAGATACATATTGTTGGAAACTGAGAAGTTTGTCTGTTTAAGCTGCTTTAGTTTGTAGAAATACACCTAATGTTAAAGAACATTAATTTCGCAATTCTGGCAAACGTTAATTTTGATTGTGAAGAATAATGGTTCTAGATTGTACTAAGACGTAGTAAAAATATCACAAAGCCCATACAGAACTCTTTTGATTTATTCAAAACGTCAAATATGCTTCCTACGATCGGGGACCGCCGGTCTGGCATCGGCCGCTTTGGTGTCGACGTTTGGACGCCCTCCTAATTTGAGCGGCGCCGCTGTTTTGGCACCAGATTGTTTGTCCCTGTTTGGGGCTATTTGTGTGTAAGGGGTAGGGTTTAGAAAGTGGATGAGGGTTAAAATTTATTAGGGGAGTTAGTGATGTATCTAGGGGTAGGGTTTGAGTTTAAAGTAAAAAGTTGTATAAGCCTGATATTGGCCATTTAGGTCTCATTTCGACGTATTTAGGACTCATTTCGAGTTGTATTACGACTATCGGGAATAAGGATTATTTAGGTCTTATTCCGAACTGTGTTTCATTCTGATATCGATGTTGTTCTTATTTTCGGTTGATGTTGTTTGTAGTCCCTTCATTTTATGTTCAACAGAAGGCAAAAGATGTGGAACTTTTCAATAAGCTGTCTCTGTTTAACATTTTACTAATGAAATTGATGACGTAATTCCACTTTCCAGGATTTTATTAATTTTAATCATGGCTCGCGACAAGAAAATATTTCGCACCTACGTCATCCCACTGTTAACCGAGATGACGTCACAATTCATGATCACGTTTTGGGGAAGCATGGCCATGAAGCCTTGGGACGTCCCCTCAGTGGAGAGCAACGACAACACTACGTAAGCGTGACGTCATACCGGGATTGCGCAAAATGTATGACGCAATAACACTATCAAAAAGTGTCGATTAAAAATTGCGCAGTACAATTGTAGTATTGAACTATATTTTTACTAAGAGGTCATTTTTTTACATTTTTATGTAAAAAAATACAATAACGTCACATACAAATTAACTAAAATATAATTCATATTTTTACTGCGGCGTAATTTGTTAACGTTTTTATGTTCAAAAATACAATAACGTCATTCAAAGTAGCTAAAATATATTTTATATTTTGAAGTCATTTTCTTACATTTTAAGTAACAAAAATATAATGATGTCATAACATATTATACATTTACTATGACGTAAATTTTTACATTTTTATGTGAAAAAAATATAATGACGTCATACAAAAGTAACTAAAATATAACTTTTATGGTTTTGAGAGAGTTATTTTTGTCGCATCCACGTGGTGAAAAGTATAATAATATGAATATCAGATCTGTGGCGGATGGACACTGTTGCGAGGATGAATATCTGGTGCACCTGTTTATGTCAGCGTTGCAAGCAGGTCTTTCAGTTTGGATGATGGTCACTGTTTTCTGGACGATTAGGTCGGTTCAACTCGAGCTTGCCACGGGAACAAACAACTTGATGGGGGGGGGACATATTCACGTCATAACTGGGTCGATTATTAATTTATTTAAGTCAAAAATAATCGCCCTAATTATAGCACATAAAACAAGTCGCATTTCATAATTTAGGTCGGTATTTTGTTTTCACTTTGACACAAATTCCGTTATTTTGGCTCAAACTTTGTCGCCCATCTAATTGTTTTAAAATATTAAGTTTACACTGATTTTGTGAGATTTTTGTAAAATTTTCGTAAATTTCATTAAAGTAGAAATCACTATGGTTTCTAACATCGTGATAACCTCTGAACATAATAACATGGACAAATTATCGGGTATCGGTTACAATATTATCAGACATACATGCTTTACCTTGTTTGTTACGTCACAGCGGCGCCCACTTCAACCCTGCGGTGTCGTTTGCCATGGTAATAGCAGGGGAGTTGAGGCCCGCCATGTTGGTTCCTTACATCATCTTCCAGTGCCTTGGTTCAATCATGGCCGCGGCCACAGCTAAGGTGAGTGTCTAGAAGCCACAAGCTTTTAACCCTAGAACTACGGGTCAATTGACCCTTTTGGGATTTTCATTTAAAATTTTTAGGATACTTTTTGACTTTTATTATTTCTGTGTTTTAAACACGACATCAATTCGACAAAATAAATTTATTTTTAAAATATATGTTGAAAAAGTGGAAAACGGTGAATTATCATACGGGTCAAATGACCCTAACCAGCAAATATTGCGTTGTTCAATTAGATTTTGCTTTATCCACTCAACCCTCAGTGGTATTGTAGTCTGGATTAATCCTGGGCTTTTTTCTTGTGCGCTTCATCAACTGTCTCTGGCGATTTGTGAACTACACAAACTTATTATTCTTCGCTGTAACTATAAGAAGCATAATGTCAGATTTTTGGCAAAGTCAAAACGTATGTAACGAATCATTGATTGGAATTTGTTCCTATAGTTTCTAAAAAAAAATAGGTCGTCTGTATTATTTATTCCATACATTTGTTAACGGTTCATCTCTTCATTTCTAAACTCCTCAAAGAAGACACAGACCCAAAAAGCTTCCAACTCTTCTTTACGGAGAGAGAATTCGCTATCGCCTTTTTGCCGAACTTCGGCTAACGTAAATTCCTCAGCAATGTTACGAAGGTATATCCTCTTCAAACACATCTTTAGAATGGTGTACTTGTGTAAGAATAAACTATTCAGCACCTGGCCTCGCATTGATATTTCGTTTAGGTTCCTGTCCTTTTCGAAGTGGAATGTCACATACCCAATTACCCAATTGGTATAATCTTCACTGATTATATACTCTCTGTTTTGCAACGTTTATACTTCATTGTCCAAACTACTCTCTTCTTGCACAAAATCTCGATCTATTCTATATCAAATCTCATCGCTGCCCTTGCTCATGTTTGGTCCAGGCTTATCAACGTCTTCCTTGTCTGAATCGCCATCAACTCGAAAAAATTCGCAGCACTTATCGTGCACTGTACATTGTTGTATCAGCTTTTTCTAAAATCCACTAATCTGATTCTAGTAAAGCATTTATATAACTAAAATGAGATAAAACACAAGCATTTCTATTCTGGGTAATTAGCTCCAGGATATCTGGGAAACAAAAAGCTACGTTCAAAATTTAACGCTCTTCTATAAAGTTTTTAGTACACATTGGTACTCAAAGCGAAACAATTAAAACACTGCAACATCATTACAGATAAAGGTTACACTTCACAAATTAATTTCTACAAAAATAAATACAGAAATAACAGTGCTGTAATCAAAAATTGGCCCTCTTGGTAATTAACGTAGAAAAAAAATAGGTAGTTCTAGGGTTAACACGATTATTAATGTTTACTGTTTCAACTACCTAAATACAAACATCAGCGTTGTAAACAAGTCGTTTGAAAGTCTCATTCAAGTCATGTGTGAAATCATTTAAGTCCTAGTCAAGTCATTTGTGAATTCACTTAAGCCCTAGTCAAGTCATTTGTGAATTCACTTAAGCCCTAGTCAAGTCATTTGTGAAGTAACTTAGGTCCAAATAATAACAAAGTCCCAGTCAAGTCATAATTAAAGTAAGTCATCTCCAAGTCATAAAAAATAAAACTTTATACTATTAAAACTGTTAACTTCGTCCGATGATTAGCAATAATTTAATTATAAAATGACATAAAACAACATATAGCAAAATTGCTTTATGTGCACAAATTAACATAAATAGCCAAATTTGATTAAAAAAAAATATTTAATCATTGGTCCAAAAGACTTAAGCCAAGACAGTTGAAAACAGTGAATTAAGTCGATTCATTACAACACTGACAAAACATATTGCAAACTGCAGCTCACAGAAACACCAACAATGACTTATATAAACAAAAACATAAACAAGGTGAATGGCCACAAAAGTCAGAGCTGTGGAGTCGGAATAAAGCCTGACCAAGACATAAAGTTAGCGTTATCGGGTTTCGCGATGCGATTCTATAACTTATACGGCTTTCGTACCAGCGGCTTAAATCACCGTGTTACTATATCGTGTGTTCTGAGATTTGTGAATATATACCCAACGAGCGATATCAATTGAGTGAAGTGACTCTGTCTAGAGCAGTGGTTCTCAACCTTTTTTCTTTCGTGGCCCATTTTTGTTGTACAAAAATTCTGTGGCCCCAAAATTTTTTATGAATGGACAAACTATAAAAAGGTTTAGAACAAAATATAGCGAAGCATATAACAATAAATTTACATCACTCAATTCCTCCCCAAGCCATTATTCCTGTAAAAATCAGGTATAGTGACACAAATGAATATAAATTCTTCAATAAATCTAGCTTTTTTAAATTGGTCTGTGGCCTATCTAAAAAGTTTCCATTGCCCACCAGTGAGCCATGGCCCACTGGTTGATAAGCGCTGGTCTAGAGTTCAAGAAGTTAAACACAGCTATTTTAGCGGCCTTAAGAGCCAGCGCCTACTTACCAGCAACGCCAAAGTTTTAATTTGATTATATAGATCCCCATAGCTCCCATGTTGCCGATAATTTCTGAACACTCCACTGTTCTTGCTTTCACAACGATTCAAATTCAATATGTTTTGTGAAAGTTCTTATTCGTCGTTTTGCCAAGTCAAATAAATTAAATCCACAAATCTCTACTACCATCACAGGCGATTCTTGGGGGAAACCCCGGAATAATCGCGATCCCTGGGCACGTGACGTCATCAGTTGTATTCTTGAACGAGTTCGTTGTCGTGACAATGATGGTCTTCTGCGTACTAGCGGTCTGCGCAGACCAGCGCTTTGATCAGCAGACCGGAACGCTCGCCATCGGAATGTGCGTCTTCCAGGGAATCCTAACTTCGTGAGTAGATGACGTCATAATGTGACGTAACTAAAGGTGATAACGGAAGAAACAAGTTATTCACCCAGTTTAATATGCGTTTGTGGATTTTGTTTAAACTAGATTTTTTTGCCCAAAGCACAAGTGGTAAAATGAGTAGATATTTACGGCGAAGGTTCACATGATCGAATTTCAACACAAGCTTTATATCTTTTTTTATCAAATTGTTCTATAGCTTCAAACTCAACAAATTTAGTTCCGAGTTCTATCTAACAAACTTCCCCGTTAAAAAGTAATAATAACCCAATGTGAGATTACAGCAGGTCGTAGTTTGGTGACGTCATCACATTGTCATCACGCCCATTGTTCGCAGTCGGTGGGTCGGAACGATGGGCATCAGTCCGTCACGGGTGATTGGTCCAGCTGTGCTTGCTGGCGGAAAAGCCTGGAGCCGACATTGGCTGTTCTGGTTGGCTGACTTCAGCGGGGGAGCTTTCGCCGCGTGTTACTACATGTGAGTTGTGATATCACTGTGGCTATTGTGACGTCATAAATGGTTTGTTGCTGTTTTGATTCACATTTGATAAATTGGGCAACACGTAATTCTTAAATTTACTAATTTCCTACAAAAATTTCAATATAAAAAAATAAAAATAAACTTTCGTTGATTATTATCGGCGATATAACTTAGTACGTATTCCCCCCAGGTTGTTCTTTGCACCCCCCGAGAAAAGCTGGATGGGTTTTCTTCGGCTCAGAAAGGGGGTACAAAGGAAATCCCCGGACAGCACGGAACTGGGGCCGATAATCAAAAGTGATGAAGAGAAGCAATGACGTCATAACCTGTTTATTGCGTTTCTAAAGCATTTGTCGTTTGACGCCATAGAGACTCATTGCTGAGACATTATTGTGTGATTGTTACGTTTCTAAAATAATAATTACGGGTTGTTTTGTAATAAACTCCTGCGATTTTTTTTTATAAATTTGTGTAATTATTTTACAATCTATGGGAATCTACAATCGTTAAAATTAATGCACGAAAAAACACAAAGATATTTGCATCACAAATATAAGCAACAAACAACGCACATGAATCATGTGGAGTGGAGAAGATGCATTTAGAGTGGCACGCTTGATACAAAGTAAATTCATCAAATCACATTTAGTTAAACTGCAGCGGGGATTGAAGAGGGCATGTATATTACCAGGAAATAAAGCGCAAGCTTGAACAAGTTAAAGCCAGTACTTTAAACGTTTAGCTTTTTTTATTTTAGCGTACTTTTGTCGACGTTGTTATGGCAATAATCTTGAATTATTTTAATCTTGTTGGATTAAGTTTAGGCAATGAAATTTTAAGGTTACAATTTTTTTAGTTAAGGGTGGGCAACTTATTTCTATTCGCTAGCCAAAGCCAAATTCAAAAAGGTCCCGACTAGCCGTAATATATTTTAATTGAGATCCCGCGGATTGTTAATTTTTTTCTTCGATTGCTGTAGTGTCATACTTCACACAGAACATAGCTTCTATTTAGCGCGCGAGAATCCAAATAAGTTCACGTTTTTATCGTACTTTAAAGTAGAGTATGATTGAATAGAGATTGGTTAACTTATTCCAGAACGTCAGTTTTAGGAAGCGTTTCGAAATAATAATTATTCGAATTTTACCTCTGGTTTTAAGGTTGAATGATCACGAAACAACAACCCAAGTTACCTAAATTCCGGTTGTACTTTTCTATAAATCAGTTATATGTTATTTTTTGACACTTTTACATCTTTAAATTGTCAAGGCGATTACCAAAGCATAGTTGGCTTTATTTTGTTTCTTTTTATTAAGGTACAAAATGATAACATGGACCCCTAAATAATATTATGGTTCGCGTGAACCAGGGTCAGCATAACATTTTTAGAGTCGGTTAATTCGGTTTGTTCGCTGACCACAGCAATTCAATGGTTAAATTTATTAAGATCGGTTCTGAGAAGGATTTCTCGAAACTCGAGAAAATTGCAAAAGATGGCTTCGCTTCGCTGTTGTATTTACGTTTAGAATTCGGATTGCCGCCAAAAAGGGTTGAAAAGGGCGGGCTAAGTGGCTAAAAAAAATCCACACGAAGTTTTTCACTAAATATAAAAAAGTTCACAAATAAGGGAAAGTTAAAGTTGCACTTAAATAGGAAAATAAATTTTTTGGTCACCAGAGGACGGCATGGCATTTAAAAAATTAACGACATTAAACAAGTAGACTTAGAAAAACCGCAGTTTTGATCCAACAATTATGATAGCATTAGCTAAAAATCAGGCATGGATTAACCATTAAGCAAAACAAGCACGTGCTAAGGGGCACCACGGATATTTTTATAGCCGAATTTCCAATGGCGTCTCGGTGTTTAATGAAATAATTTGAGTTGGTAAGACGAGACCTCAATAGGCCCGGTTATAATATTTGTTTGCTTATTTTTCGTTCTTAAATATATCATCTTAAACCTCTCTATTTTCGACGGATGATATTGTGTGTGATTTATGTGTTTGTATTTTAAATTAAACATATGGGCACCGAACTGTTAAGCTCTCATGTTTCTTGCGACTCGTAGGTTGCCGCGGCTGTTTATCGCTTGGTGTCTCGAAACACTTCCGTCCTTTGTCAAGTCTTTGTATAGAGCCTACAAATTGCAGTGATTTGTTTCTAATAGGCAGCCAGTAGCCGCCTAACTCACAATGCGAGCAATAAGAAAACGTATATGAACTGTTGTTACCAGGCATATTATTAATAAAAAACAGTGGCGCTGATCTAGAATCATACTACCTTTTTTATCGAAACGAGTTGTCAAAATTAAATTTGCAAGAAAAAAATTTAATATGGGAATTTTAAAATTTTATAATAATATGAGCATGAGTTGAGTGTGTATCGTTAGATTTGGGAAGGTCGCCTTTGTTAGGCGTTTAAATTTATAAACAGATATATCACTCAAGGGAGGAAGCGTATTTGGGTTGGTAACAGGTCCTGGCTCACGGAATAGTGTTTCAGTCCTTCATCTGTCTGCCTGTCTGTTTTTCTTTTTGGTTGTTCGCCTGATTGTCTGTTTTTCTTTTTGCTTGTTTATCTGTATGTATGTTTTTATTTTTGCTTATTTTTCTGTATGTCTGATTTTAGCGTGCCTCTGTTTTTTTCCGGCTTTCCGGTCTGCGTTTTCTGACTCGAAATGTTTCAAACCTATTCCGCAGCCTTGGCTAACCAACATTCAGTAGCTTAATTATGATAAATCATTAATCGCTGGTTGCAGTCGGCCTTATTTCGCTATTAATCCAAACACAGAACAATTTGCCTGATTTTACAAGTTTATATTAGGACCTGTAGCGATAGCAAAATAACTACTGTGTTTGCTTCAGATGTAACCATGTAGTGCGGTGTCAGCGTTCTTTCGGGCGAACAATTATTTCGCGATAACCTTCGCTTTATTCATTAAGTGCCAATCAGGCGTTTTTGAGCGAGCGAATAATTCTGTAATGCCAACTGCAGAGTTCGCATTTTCCTTAAATGCGTTAATTTACAAAAGTAACATTCCCTCGTAAAACGCTGGTCAACTTTAGTCCAATATTCAGCGAGGTAGAACTGACACACAATTAGAGAATCTTCAAGTGTTGAACAGATGTCGATAAGGTATCAGCGTTCAGTTCGGGGCTGCAGTCTTGGATAAATAACAACTTGCCTAGCCGCAATTGAAACACGTCTGAAGCCCCTCCGACCACTTATAATTATTTATTGCTCAAACTATCGATACCCGGAATGACACAACAATTGCGTCCCACCTTGGTGATGCTTTGATTACTTCTCGGTCACTGAAAATGATACAAGCTCGTATAAAAACTTCTGTATTTGCACATTTGTTAAGGGCGGTTTGCTAAATTTAGTAATCTCTGTACAGGTTCAATTAGTTGACGAAACTTTTTCCTCCGTTTTGAATTAGTAAAAATATTCCAGTGTAGGATTGTAGGCGGCGTATTTGGCATTTAAGCTACTAATTGTAACCAACACTGTACAGATTGAACTCAACTACATTTCTAATTGTACTAAACACATGCAGCACCCGACTGAAATGGACTCCAGCCATAAGACCGAGAAAAGAACAACATCAACGTCGGAATAAATCACAGTTCAAAAAAAAAAAAAAAAAGACCAAAATAGGACTAACACCTAATAGTCGTAATACCGTATAAATCGGAATAAGACCTAAATCCGGAAATACCTAACCCAAAACTCCTGCCCTAAGTACATCAGTAACTCTCCTAATAACTTGAACCGAGCCCAATTGCTTACCCCACTATTAACCCCAAACAAGGACAAAAAATACGGTGCCACAATAGCGGCGCCCTAACGGTACCGGTCAAACTAGGGCGTCCAATAGTTGACACCAAAACGTCCGATTCCAAACCCATAACCCCCAATCGTCCCAAACCCTGAACTTACAGTTTCAGGAGTTATTTTTCCCATTTAGTTATTTTTACCCTTTTCCGACAAATTTAGGCTTAATGCTTTAGATGCTGTTGCCTTTTAGGTCTTTTTTTTAGGTTTTATTGTGTGTTTTGTGAAAAAATTAATACTTTTTATTATAACTCGTTATTATGCGTAGCCATGCAAACAAACGTTACATACCGTTTACTGCTAAATAAATATGATTGTGGATATATTGACCAACGAAACACAAGGCAAAATAATTATTACCAATTTCCGTTCTTATGCTTCCGTTATAGGTTCGGTGGGTTAGGGAGAGAACTAAGTCAACTGCAGAAGAGTAATGCAGGGTCCAGACATCTTTACATGCAGTCGCCTTGGATTATTACGAGTCGCAATGTTACTTGTTATTTGTGGCGGCATCGGCGTTCTAGCTTTACTCTCGAAGAACCTAAACGTTTTAAACAGAACACATGCCAGTAGCAACGATGACCAAGTGAGCATGTACTCTACTATATCTGGTAAGTGAATAAAGTACATAATTGGCTCCTAAAACTTACATTTGTCAGATGTACACTGTGTATACTTCAGTTCCTTTTTTGAAAGCAACACTCGACTCGGAATTTAGCAATCCAGGGTAACTTTCTTGATTGGCATTGATAGAAACTTTCTATAATCCAATTCAAGTCATTTCGAAAACAACCGTCCAACTGAAGCCATTATACGGGCACAAGCAATACCTTTCAAATTCGCCTTTGCTGCAGTTTAACAATTTCCTTTTCCTTCATGGCCCAGCATAAATTATGTACGAAAGGCAAAAACGTAGGCTGATAAAATCGGTTTTAAGTATATACGACACATAGTTGTTGGAGGCACCTGGTTATGAAAAAGCCAGGTCTATAGTTGGTAAATGCAGAAAACGCGAATGGCATTTTTATTTTGGCGATTATTTAAAAATACTTTTACTCGCAAAACACGCGCGCACTTAATTTAAGTAGGCCAAAAAAGCGTACTTCACGGCAATTGCATCGTTTAAGGTTATTTTCCTGGGTGATATTTCTAATGTTCAATGGTTCCGAGTGCTATTTGAGGATTTTAATGATTTTTGCTTAATTAGTGAGCTTCCTACATCTCATTGTGTACGATTGGAGAATAATAGAGAAAATTGTTTTTTTCCTACATTGTTTATAGAGTGGATTGTTCACTTTCCTTTGTGACATTATAGTGAAAAAAAAAACATCTTGTAACGAAAACAAATTAGGGGTGTCGAAGTCTATCTACTATTTTCGAGGGTTGCCGCTAGACGAAAAATGTTGGGAGACACTGGCAAAGGGCGTTCATAATATAATAAAATAGTTCGTTTTATCCCCCCATGCACCAAGCAACACAGCAGGAATGTCCGATATATTTTAAACATTTTCTTAGATTGGAGGGAAACAAATAATCTCGCCAAAGCCCCGAAAGGCGGAGGAACAAATACTACTATGACGTCACAAAATCCATCGGATTCCGCGCTATTGGGTCAACACAGGGAGGTATGTATCTGTTGTTTGCCTGGCGAATATCTACGACTGAGAAAAAAAATTAGCTCGGCCCATCACCGTGATTTTGCTTGAGAGCTGGTCACTGACTTAAGACTAGCGATGTCTGGTGCTATGGTGTTTAATGTATCGCGATCCGATAACAATGACGTCATTACTAATGTAAAAATAGAATTGATATTGGCGCAAACGTAATTTTTTCCTGGTGCTAAGGTAAAACAAATGCTTTGGAGATGGGGAACCTATAGTTAGTTTTGTTATTAGTTTTATTTTAACCACCTTTCAAAGTAGAAAACGCTCAGTTAGACCGCGAAGCAAAAATTCCTTAAATTAAGTAGTATCGTATCGACACTGATAACACCACAGTATCGGACGAATACCGATAATCTTACCTGGCATACGGTATCGGCTCCAATCTGATACCATCGTACATCCCTAATTTAAAACACCACTTCTATACGTTACCAAAAAGTATAAGAGTAATTTATGAGAGTTTTTAAATCCTGATATTGTTGATTTGATTGGGACTTTGAAATGATATCGTTAAACCTGTAATTGAAATGGTTTTAGAACAACATAAAGTCAGAGTTATATTTCATCGGTCTGCAAAACTGACTTTCAATTGTTTTGGTGTTTACTTTCGTGTTAAATTCTGTACATGTATTTATAAAATGAAGCGGGATGGCGTCTTATCCAGTGGTTCCAAATTATTACAAATTTATATCTCAGTTGCAAATTGCAAGATGTTAAAGGCTTGTGCATGAAAGTTAGAACCTAGCCAGTTCCGCAATTTGCAGCATTGTGACGAAACATAGAGTTTAAACTTATATGTAAAACTGTTTAAAAGTGGGCGATAGCCAGTTCAAGTCCTAAAATTTAAACCAGACTTATATGAAAGCTAGGAAGATTTTTAGTTGCCTACTTTTGTCGTAATTACATTTTGGATTGATTTTGATTTTTGCAGGTCCACCGGTCCGCAAGCTAAAAAGGTTGAGAACCACTGGTCTAATTTTGATACCATTATATCAGGGCTCTCTATCATTCTATCAAAATCAACTTCCAATCCAATTAGAGTCCCTTTTGTTTGTATTAAGATGAAAATGGCAAAATGCTAATTTGTCCTACGGCATTTTAAGTCTCTCGGTCAAAACCTAAGAATTTAAATTAAAACTTTTGGTCTCAACGACTTATAGGTGAGTTTTACAGTTTGAAAACCAAAGCGTATAAAAATAGCACAGGAAATTGCATTTTACATTCTGATCAGAATAAATTGCAATTTAAACTAAATTAATTGCGAATAATTAAAGTAATTCTACTTAAATTTTTGTTTATACTGTGTTTTTCAAGAATTCGTAATTCTAATTAAAATCGAATTTAAAAAAAAAAACTAACGTGTTCTAATTCTTATTTTTATCTAACTTAGAAAAACTGAAATATCTAATTTTAATTCTAATCTAATTTTAAGGAGCCAAATTAAATCTGGTTGTCCAAATCTGCTCAGTAATGGTAAATATGTTTTTAATAAACTTTTCTTTTTTTCTGTTGTTTCTGGGCCGTATTTAAACCAGACAGAGGTCACCAAACTGTTTTTTTTTTATAACGGGCTACATATCTCTAAGACATGACCATCGCGGGCCGGATATAAAATTTTTGTGAAAGTTATCTTTAAAATTTTTTTTTTTTTTAAATAAATAACTATTCAATAAAATAGTAGTGAGCCTTAATTAATTGTCGTTCAGGTTAAAAATTTTTGTCAGAATTTAGTTTGGAATTACGCCCGACAACATTTCAACAGTACTCATTCATAAAGGAAATATGACGCGAGCCTAATTAATTAGGCCGTAGTTTGATAATTTAGGCTAAGATTTCAGCAGCATATTTGCGAACGATATCGAACTATAACCTCGATGTTTGATGAGGCAACTGTGTGAAGTCAAATTAGGCATTTTATGCGCTGCTCTAAGAAAGCTTGAAATTGTTCTTGAAACAAATTGATTCTACTTTTACCCCACTTATGACCTTTCCCTTACCTACACAGGACTGTGCCCTGGACGATTATGAAGCTGTAAGGACCCTGCTGCCAAGGGTACGACTGGACCCGGACAAGATACTTTACCCCGCCTTGCTCTGGGGCCCCAACAACCAGTTGGAGGGTCTTAGGGAATCGATATATATGGCAATTAAGCTTAACAGGTGGAGGAAGCAGTCTTGGACAACTAGATAATTCTAATCTATTGTGTGAATTGTTAGTGTGCCCTAATTCTAGTTTTAATCTAATAATTTTGCGAAAAATGCTTCTTTGTCCAACGGCATTTTTAGTCACTCAGTCTACAACAAAGAACTTAAATTGATACTACCGTCGGAAGGGCTTGAGGGTGAATTTTACAATCTAAAAAGCATAGTCCATGCTAAAACATATATAACACAAAATATTACCATTCATTAAAATAAATTGATTATAAATAATTAGATGTAAATCGAAGTTTGGTTGGAAATAACGGCGTTTGCAAGCATGCCGTGAAAGGAATGCCCCTTTGCACCAGGCCATTTCCTTGACTGTATTTGGCAGTGTTGTAATGACGTAAGTCAATGACTTGACTTGGGTCATCGTTTTCAAATGACTTGGCTTGACTTAAGTGCACTTACGATACTGTTTTCAAATGACTTGAATTTGGCGTTTCAAGTCACAAAACAAAGTTATTGAAACTGAAACAGCATGTGTGTAAGGTATAATATATTTACGGTTTTACCATTGGTAACAGTTTATAAATTTCAAGAGGTCGCCGACTTTTATTTATAAAAGTGTCTATCTTTATGGAATCCAAAACCATTGGCAGCATGTTTCTGCTTTTCCATCACTGTTCCGCTGACGCGTATACATACGATAAAACTCGAAGTTTAAAAATCCGAATAAAATATCATTTATAAGTATGTTAATGTAGCCATTTTGTTGTCGTTACCATGACTATGTATTGTGAAACCATTGAATTAGGCTCTGTTTTGCATATTCGTAGAAGAAATTCGAAAGTTCTTTCTGTCATTCTAAACCATGGGTCGGCAACTTACGGCCCGCGGGATCCGGCCCGCCGAAATAATTCATGGCCCGCCGAAATAATTCATCCGGCCCGCCGTCTCTTTGACAAATTAGACACAAGTCTATTTTAAATACTTTTTGACTATTTTAACTGTGTAACTGCGAAAAATTTTCACGCTTCGCGCGAATGTTCATTATACCTCCGGTTTGTTTACGTTTTGATGCTGCGTAGCGCAAAATAGGAAAAATTATTAAAGAATATGGGATATACATTTTTAAACATTTTTTTTTACTTACGGCATTGTAATAAAAACTTAAATTTAGAAGAAATACCGGTATACCAAAAAAAAATCGCGCTCGCTTCGCTCGCCAGGTGCGTCTTTACTTTAAACAGTTAAAAAACAATGAGCTAGATTAACTTTAAATGTTATCGCGTTCCTTCAAAGTGGTTTTATTACACTTTTCATTCTCTTTGCGTCAACAATTTACTGCCTCAGCAAATAAAATTAATCACGTTTTTAAGTGCAAAAAATATCCCAGGCCCGCCTGATTCACAGTTGTTCTAAAATAACACAATTCTAAGTTATCATTTTGTGCGGCCCGCAGAGACCTTTTTAAGTTTGGTTTGGCCCGCGATTGGAAAAAGGTTACCGACCCCTGTTCTAAACAGTTTAAAACAAACACTCTAATCGAAACCTTCTGTATTATATAGAACCCATGTCAGCTAAATGTTGGTGTACGCTTGACTAAACATAATTTACGTCTCACATACAGATAAATCGAAATGTAAGCCGCAAAAAAGTTTGAGGACCCATGGACAGGGGCGCCCGCAGAAAACTTTCCAAGGGGGGGGGCAATCAGGGGCGTAACCAGAAAATCAAAAAGGGGTCCTGAATTTTTAACTTAGGGAATTCCCCTATTTTTCGACTGACGTTAATGAGTAATGAAGTCATAAAACACTGACAGTATGACGTCATAGAATGATGATTGCAAGCCGTGATAAAAAAAACTAATCAGAAACAGCCAAATACGTCCAGCAAAAGCGAACACGTCCGTCGTCGACAATCCTGCCAGGCGGCAGCTGCGAAACCACGGTGTGCAATCGTTAACTTCAGGCAAAAAAAAAACAAACCAAGAACATGAAATATGTGTGATTAATTGAGGTAGAATTACACATAATTCGACTATCAGCAGCGCAGTTTTCAAGTTCCGTGAACGGAACTATAGCGCTAAATTACAAGGGCGTCTTTCACCACCTGCAATACTAAACGAAAAACGTTTTTCCCGGGTGTTATTATGCCACGATTACCGCAACACCTGCGTCGAGCTGCGTGCCAAGTCAGCTAAATTACAAGCTGCTGTTGAGCGGAAATAAATTGTGTCCATTGCACACTTAGCACGTGGTCTTAGACTTTAAGACTTAAGAGTATGCTTAAAGAGCATAATTTTGCGTTAACCATCATTACCTAAGAATGGAGACTTTGAAACGCACACGACAGTAACCATTATACCTCCTTTTAAGAATTTGCTTCAGTTAAACAAATGTTGATGTTACACCAACATCGGATATTAGCGCAGAGACCAAAAGCGAGGAACATACTGCGGCATATAACTCGACGTTTGTTAACGTTATTAATTGTCGAATACACACTTGCTAATCAGTCAACCTAAACAAATAACGAAAGACAAAAACTATCCACTGTATCCAGCGTTTACGGTCGAACAAACAAAAGACGAAAAACGGCGTTTGGCGCTCGATTTTGGTTTCGCATTAGATTTAAGACGCGTGACCCAATTACTCAAAAAGCACGCCGCTTCGATAAGTTTGTTAAACCATGACAATAACGAACAAAAAACGATAAAATCACTTACAAAAAGGGGGTAAAAACTCCCGCTCCCCTGGATACGCCACTGGGGGCAATCGATAATATAATGTATAATAGTTTTAACCTTCATAAGTATTACACTTATAAATGTTACTAATAATCGCATTTTGAAATTCCAGGGGGGGGGGCAAGTGCCCGATAAAAAAATCAGGCATCCCTATTCCTTTGCAGAACCCTGGTCCTACCTTACTTCTACCCACAACACAACGACAATAGCGGACCACCAGTGGCGAAAATATCGCCGTTCAATCGAATCGACGTGAAAAGCCTCGCCAGGTTCGTGTCAGTCATCGACGTTGAACAGATGCGAGAGAGATGCAATGGAACCTTTAACGTTGCCTTTCAGGTGGATTAAAATGACTGAACGCCCAGTCAAATATCTTAACTCCAAGTCAAGGCATTTGGAAAATTTATTAAGTCCAAGTCAAGTCATTTGCAAAACATCTTGAGTCCATGTCATTTATAGAAACTAGAAAATTTAGTCACAGCCTAATTCAAGTCATTTGCGAAATACATATCAAGTCCAGTCAATTCATTTTCAAACCATATTAGGAGGTCCCAGTCAAGTCATTTGTAAAATATCCTAAGTCCTAGTCAAGTCATTTGCGAGATATATATCAAGTCCCAGTCAAGTCATTTTCACAAACTAGCAAATTTAGTCACAGCTCCAGTCAAGTCATTTTCCAATGATATTAGGTCCCAGCTAATTCATTTGCAAAATATATTAGGTCCCACTCAAGTAATTTGCGAAATATACTACGTCCCAGTCAATTCATTTTCAAAACATATATGATCCCAGTCAAGTATTTTTTTTTAATTTGTTCACAGTACAAGTCAAGTCATTTTCAGAAAGGAGCAACTTCAGTCACAGTCGAAGTTAAGTCATTTTAACAAACTAGCAAATCTAGTCACATCCCAAGTCAAATCATTTGCAAAATAGTCAAGTATTTTTCAAAAACTAAATTCATTCCCAGTCCAAGTCAATGTAATAGCAAGTTGCCCGTTGGCATAAATAAAACCATATACTATTACAATTAATTAATTCATGCACCAAATGTTTCGCGTACCAAACTGCAAAAACGAAGCAAACAGCTTGCAAATTTGTTCATCTAAAACTGAGGTGAAACAACATTTTGTACGAAAAACGTTTATTCAAACCCTTAAGGCGAATAGGTCATTTGCTTGTTGTCTTACTCTATAGTCATTTATCCGAATAACTTAGCAAGTCAAGTCATTGCAACACTGCTGCAAAGCAATTTTACAATAATATTACTTTGCATCATATATCGCCTCCGATCCGATATTATCGAACATCCTAAGGCAAGGCTGCAAAGTCGATTGAAAGTAACCTGTTCTGACTCTGGCCGAAAAATAAACCCGAGTCCGATTCTGGTCGAAAAATAAAAAGCACACATAGATATATTTATGGATGAACGTTGTGGTATATATAAATTGCACGTTCTGGATTTACAAAACTTGGATTCGATGACCCCCAATGGAATTACTTTGAAATAAAATGTCGTCAGCTTAGGGTACAAACCAAATTTCACCGTTTGAGAGCTCTTTCCTTGACAACTTTAGGGAAGTGCTTCATGGTAACAAGCAGGGCTGGGGAGCCACCGTAAAATAGCATTAGCTCCGGCTCCAGCTCCGGAGCCATCAGGCAATTATTAAATGGCTCCGGCTCCGGCTCCAGCTCCGGAGTCGTAAAACTCAATCCTTTGGCTCCGGCTCCAGCTCCGGAGTAGCAAAACTCATATCCTTTGGCTCCGGCTCCAGCTCCGGAGCCATCAAACACACACCCAATGACTCCGGCTCCAGCTCCGGTGCCACCAGTCACTTATTCAATGGCAAGTTTTAAAAATTGCTTTTGGCTAACTAACGTTGGAGATGGAACAAAATATAATTTCTTAACTTTAGCACCACAAATTGAAAAATGGCTCCAGTTCCACAAAAATAATAAAAAGGGCTCCGGCTCCGGCTCCGGCTCCAGCACCACAAAAATAATATAAATGGCTCCGGCTCCGGCTCCACAAAAATAATAAAAATGGCTCTGGCTCCGGCTCCGGCTCCGGCTCCAGCTCCACAAAAATAATAACAATGGCTCCGGCTCTGCCTCTGGCTCCAGAGAAAATGCTTAGCTCCGGGCTCCGGGCTCCAGCTCCGGCTCCCCAGCCCTGGTAACAAGGTCGATGTTCTCCTCCGTCCAAATCCGCTCCTCGTGCTACACAAAACGGTCTTGTGCGAGGGAAATACCTGGGTTAATAGAAAAAAACAAGGTATAGTTTATATATGCAAATAAGTCAAACTTGAAAAGCCACTGTTCTATGTGCGGCTTAAATAGCCAGTACATAGTGCCATAAATAACAACCCGCGGGCTAAAAATTAAAAAAAAAAAATCCACACAACCCACCCCCCAAAAAAAAGTTAATAAGAAACCCTGTTTCAAGTCATTTAATTTGAGCTTTGCACTTTGAGGAAACCTTTCTACTGGATAATTTTTAAATATATAATATTCAAGGAATCTGGTTTATTTGAAAACAATAGAGAAAACTAAAAGTTATGGAGGGTATTGTCGTCAAAATATTCCAAAAACTGTGTAATAATGGCCATCCTTACTTGGCCTTTTCAAAATATGATTCATGTTGAGACTAAACAAGGAAATGGATTCAATTTACGAACCTGCACTTCAGATTATTGACACATCTGGTTGAAATACAAAATGTGTAATGCTTGTTTACAATTCAAAATAGGTTTCCAACCCCTGGTTACTTTGATTAATTTATTAAAATGTCGCCGCAGTCCCGTCCATATTGGTGCGAGGGTGTTCAGAAGATCCAGGTCGACACAGTTATGGAAATAATGAACACAACAGCGATGCCTGAGCACCCTGGAAGGTTCAAGTTGTACGAAAAGCCTGGGCCCAAATGCTGGCAGCCCCAGATCTCAGCCATTCCCAGCATAATAGGGAATACGAAACACAACATAAATCGTCTGCCGGAAATATTCAAGTGGGTTAACGTGTTTGTTAATCTAGCTCAGAGGTCGCCAAACTGCAATAAATCGCAGGTCAAACATCATCAAATCTTGTGTTAAAACGAAATAGTTATCAAAATTTGTATTTAATTCAATAAAATTGTAGTTTAGTAATGATATATCATCCAAAATTTAATTTGGCATCACTTTAGACATGGGCCAAATTCGGCCCATTATTACTCAAAGCAATTATTTTTTTTAATATTAATAAAATGTTGATATTCATATTTAGCCCTAAAAATTTCGCGTGCAGAAAGTAACGCATACAAAGTGCATCGATTGATCTAAATCAAGCAGAGGGCCTCACTAATCATTTATTTTATTTCGTCCAGGACCACAGCCAAGTGCGCCGTTGTGCTCTTTCCCTACCTATCGCTCTCGGCCAGTTTTATGCATCGATCCCGGGACACGCGTCACCCGAACCCGGAAGAGCTCGAGAGCGCCATCAGCGACGAAACGGTGGCAGGCGCCCCTTTAGAGCTCCTGGTGGACGCGATCGAGCACGCTACAGAGAGACCCCCGTATGTGAAAAGAATGGCAGAGCGTTTTGTACGTGAAATTATCAACACGAGCTCGTTTGTGGCTGTGCATTGGAGGTACATATTAAAAGCGCGTCTTTAGACTACTTTTACCCAGACTTGGACAACCAGATTTTTCTTTTTGAAATAAGATTGAAATTAAAATTAGAGCATTTCAGTTTTTCCAAGTTAGATTAGAATAAGAATTATCGAATTTTTAAAAATACGAATTTGAACTAGAATTACATTTAATTGTTACCCACAATCAATTTTCTAATCGCGAAGTGTCATAGTAAGAATATGAATGGTAAATATGTGTGTGCTACTTTTTACGCCATTTTTGCTTAGCACAGGGTGGTCCAAGGTTGACAGCATTACGGGCCACAACATTTCTTGCATATTCTTTGCGGGCCACGAAAAGTCCTACATGCGTGCCATTAATAATTTTCGTTTTTGTCGGGGCGTGAAATATTTAAATATGGTGCCGCTATGCATCGTCAGAAGTGACGTTGAAAGACATATAAGCTTCATAAACTTGCTGCTCTCATCGAGCATGTGCGCAAATAAAATTTGAGTGATAACTTGAGACTGGCAAAATGTAAAAATTGCGTATTTGACAAATCTTTTAATTTGGAAGACTGTATTGTATAAGCGTAGAATGTTTTTTGAGTAGATCAACTTTGCTGAAATTGAATCATGGAAAGGGTCAGGGCGTTAGCCTTGAGTCACAGTGAAACCTGTAAAACAATACTTTCCAGAAGCGCGATATAGTTTATCATTCATTTACATCCATTTAAAGTTTCGAAAATTGTCATTTATATAGGGTCCAATTTTATATGTTATGTTCGTATTAAAACACGGAAAACAAAACTCAAATATACCTTATAAGCAGGGCTATCACGGACCCCGAGTCGGTTAAAAATAACTTAGCATATATGCTTTTCAGTATGTACAAATCACATACAAGTCGTTTCAACCATATAGTTTTAGTTCTAATATTTGTTTTGACTAGATGAATAAAAAGCCTTTGGACAAAGTAGCATTTTTGGTAAAACCCGAATTAGATTGGAACTAGAATTAGAGCACTCAAGCAATTTAAAAGTTAGATTAGAGTTAGAATTAGCCGCATTTAGCTAACTCTTTGAATAAGAAAACGAGAATTACCTAGTTGTTCGCTCTTACCTGTGTTAACTAAATTTTTAACGTTCACGGAATGCAACCTACTTCTGAATGAGTTTTAATATTTATTTTACGTCTAACAAAAAGCTTCAGCCATTATTTTCCAAAGTTTACTGTATATCTAATACGAATTCTCTGACCAATTTGGTTCAATACCCTTTCTACTTCTTCGCAAGTTTCGCAAACTTTTTTTTCGCCAGGTTCGACTCGGAAATGATGCACAGTATTTGCCAAAATAAACCCAGCCTTTGCGGAATAAAACCCAGCCCGGCAGAGGTCGCCCGAGCACTTGCTTCGGTTCAGCGCGATTTGGCCGCGAGCAAAAATTCCCCAGCACCCATTTACATCGCCGCACCCCCAACCATACCGGACTTTATCGAGGAGGTGCGCAACATCCTGCTGCGGCCCGCGAAAGTGGTGACGTCACGATTCAATTCGTCGCAACCAAACTCATTGCAAATGAAAAACGTATCAGCTCAAGTGACGTCACAACAAATTTCGTCGTCGCCCGTATTCTACTTGAGGGACCTGACCGTGTTTCTAGAAGGCCACTACCCCCCTGGGGGATGCCCTGGCGCCAGGCCGACCCCCAATGAGCTCGTTTCCCTCTTGGAGATGGAAATTGCCGCTAAGAGTCGCGCTTTTCTGTTCTCTAGCTTCTCCACATGGTCGGCCATGCTTCGCCGGCCCCGGCCCCCCGAATTGTACCCACTGGACCGATCCATCATGCACCTGATTATTGAGCAGAGAAACGAACAGAGGTAATCGTATTGTGACTCTGTAGGAAGGTTGTGTTAATAATCTCCTAAAGTATCGTATACTGTAGTACAAGTTCCACAGTTGAACCATTCGATGGTGGCGAGCAAATACTGTGGTTTTGTTTAACTTCAGGGATGTCAATATGACTTCAGTTACCTACCTTGTGACGTCAAGTGGCTTATTTTGGTAAAGCGTGAAGGCACCTATGTAAAATTACAGAAAAATGTGGAATTTTGGCACTTTCCCACTAAACTAAGCAACTTTAATTCCGGGTATCGGGTATCGGCTCCGATCCAATATTATCAGGCATCCCTAACACATACACCAAAACGATGGCCCGACTAAATCATTCGATACCAAAAAATGTAAATAAGGAGAAAAGAAATATTTAGAAAAGCAAAGTTATAGGTTTTCTTGGCGTTCGTTTAGCATAACTAAACTTTCAATTTTCGTGTTTTTTCATGCAAATCAATTGCTGGTTTCCCTTGTATTGCTTTTTTGCTTTTAAATTGCTTTTATGTGGTGGATTTTTATTCGTCACTTTTCACTTCGATTATATTGCTGTTGCCATGTTATGCAGTTTAAAAAAAAGTTATTTAATTGTTTTGTTATTCAGAAAGGACCACTTAAAAAGTTTTATTAATGCGGAGCATTAAAGTTATATTGTGAGTGGCATGGACAAGGTTTGGCGTAAAAATCTAGAGCTCACACAAATTGACGCCATAAAAGAAGTGTACCTAATCAAAACCTTTTCGGTCCAAATAACGCGAGATCTAAATAGAGTTTTGGTGCATTCAAAGAAAAGGAGCCAAAGCGTTTTTTTTTCAATTAAACTCTCTTCTTTTGAAAACCTCCGTCCATTTTGTTAGTAATACCCTAACTATTTGGCCCTAATGGACACTCTAAATGTCTAAAACTGGTCAACGTACTCCCCCAAAGGGATCCATAAACTCCAGTTTAAAAGTGTATGTGTGCTTGCGTGTGTACGTGTGTACGCGGGGTGTGTGGTGTGTGTGTCTGAAGGCGTATCTGTGTGTTTGTGGTGTGTCTTTCAGTTAAGGTGACCGGATATCTAACACCACGCGGCCGCACAAAGCCATCAACGAGCAAAACAAACCTGATCTAGAATGAATCAGGACGACAAAGAAAAATCAAGTATAGGTGCCGCATCGGATTCTCGCTCATTCGTCAAGAATTTAATCAAGAGGGATAAAAACCGTCTTGACACTGAAGTATCAGTCGGGAGCCATATTTACATAAAGTAGGCTCTGGTGGTACCTATAACAATATTAATCAATAGGAACACCGTATTATTGCGCCAAACGGTTAACCAATCGGAGAGTCGCTGTTTGTTTTTTATATAATTAACTGTTTAATGGCGTCAGTTTTTTTACTGTAGGATAAAAGCAAGATCCTGGAAAACAATTTGAGATACTTTTATAATTCAAAGCGAGCAACACAACTGGTTTGTGTCGTTTATTTGGCGATTGTGATTCTTTTAAGTCTTCGTTCATTTTAAAATCGGTATAACATTAAAAAAAACATATTTAAATGAGTTCTCTTTTTAAAACTGCATACAAAAAAGTAGAGCCCAACTTTTAAACTATGTTTGTATGTTAAATTCAGTTACACGTAGTCGAGTTTTAAGCCTCAGACGTCAAAGGATTGTTCGATCAATTTCTGATGTTGTTTTATTAAAAGACAAAACACGTGGCATGAAATCGAAGCAACGATAGTATTTACAAAAGCTAACCGTCCGTTAGCGAAACTAACTGTCATCGCCACGGATTGAGCGTCAGCCACGATCGGGTTTCCAAATGGACTTGTGGGTCTTTATAGAGCTGACCAAACACTTTAAGAGATTTGGAATGTCTGTATTTCACCTGTAGAAATCAAGCTTTGCAATACACGGCACTTCTTTCTATTATTGCTCGCGAATTCAATAGCAATTGCGAACATACAATTTTCGCACAGTAGAAAGCAAAATCAGTATAGAAATGGTGCAGGTTTTCCGTAAGATGAACAATGAAAAGTTTAGCCCACAATACTTCATAATTATACAAACAAAAAGGTTGCGAAAAATAAAGCATACCAAAGTTTGATGTCTGACTGCACCATGCACCGAAAAACAAGATCTTTAAATGGCAACTAAATGGGCCCAAAGGCTAGAAGCTGATTGTATTACGTGGAAGGCGCGCACTACCGCGTCTAATTAAGTGATTGTGCTTATGCGATGGGTCGCGCCTTTATGCGCGCGCAAAAACGAAAAATGGAGCAATAGTAAAAAAGCAAAAAACCTACACCACCAAAAATTAAGATGAATTTAAACCACTGACTTCAGACCACGCTGTGAGCATGTGGTGGAAAGAGTCAACTACATTCGTACAGCTGCGCTTAATCCCCGACAGTGAAGAACCTGTTACTTGCAACTTACCGCAGTTAGGGGAATTGCGCACTCCGCACCGGGCATACACATTAGTCGCTCGCCCAATAACGAATGATTAACACTTAATTACTAGGCGAAAGTTATCGCGAAACGCGAAGTAAATGTTCGCCCGAAAATAAGCTGAAACTGCAATACCAGGATACATTTAAAGCAAGCACTATTAATGTGTCGCCACTGCAACAGGCCTTTATCTAAACTTGCAACTCGCGTATGTACAATCAGGCGCAACCATCGGCGGTAAAACATTAAATTATATCGGTTCCAATTGGGAACACACAATAAGACCTAAAAAACAACAATATCTAAAGCCAAATATATAAAACCATAGTACTAAGACCAACGCCATATAATAAAACCAAATGCGCAATAATATCTAAATTCAACGGAATAAGGCCTGAATGGCCAAAATAACGCCTGTAACTGAAGGTAAAGGGTATGGGACAAGGGCCATGGGTGTGTCATCGGCCGTTTGGAAGCCCTAGTTTGACCGGCGCCGCTGTGTTGATACCGGATTTTTGCACCTGTGAGGAGCTGGGTAATGGGTGGGGTTAGAAAATGGGTTAGGGTTTAAATTATTAGGGGAGTTGGTGATCGACTTAGTTGTGTGGTTTGGAGTTAGGTAAAGTGTTGTTTAGGACTTCTGTTTAGGACGGTATTGCAACTGTTGGGTATTTAGGCCCTAGTCCTATTTTGGTCTTATTCCGAAGCAGTGACGTGCGGCGTGGTTCCTAGATAGTGAGGCACTAATTTCTTCGCCTTAAGTTTTGAACAATGTCTCAGCTTAGCTACTAAATCATTCTCCATTTTAGTTAAATTTTGTAAGATACAATCCATTACACTATAAGGAGTCACATAGCCTACAGGAGTACACGACGTCGACACACGTGTTATGAAGGTATTCCAGCATAACGAAGAAAGGTTTCATAGTTGTGACGTCATAATTGCGACATGTCTCATATCACAGCTTAATCGTTTAATATGTTTTCTGGGCGACTTTGCGAAAGAAAAAGGCACGCACACAGCGTATAAAACTTCAGCGCTGCCTATCTTATTTCGCCATAATTAGTTTTAGAAAAAGTTATTTCGTTGGAAAACGATTAATGGGTAGAGTTAGAGACCAATGTCATTCAGATGAGAGATATTTAGAATTGCATTTCTGCAATTTTCAGCTCATTCTGCAATAAGGAAAAATATTTGTCGTTCGCTAAACTTGGTTTACCGCCTTTATTTTGCGTTTTTTGCCGTAATTAGTCTTCGAAAACGTTATTTCGTTGGAAAACGGCGAATGGGTAGAGTTAGAGACCAATGTCATTTAGATGAGAGATGTTTAGAGTTACATTTCTGCAATTTTCAGCTCATTCTGCAATAAGGAAAAATATTTGTCGTTCGCTAAACTTGATTAGGTGGCGTTATTTTGCGTAATTCGCAGCAATTAGTCTTCGAAAAAGTTATTTCGTTGGAAAACGGTGAATGGGTAGAGTGAGAGACCAATGTCATTTAGATGAGAGATGTTTAGACTTGCATTTCTGCAACTTTCAGCTCATTCTGCAATAAGGAAAAATATTTGTCGTTCGCTAAACTTGGTTCACCGCCTTTATTTTGCGTTTTTTGCCATAATTAGTCTTCGAAAAAGTGATTTCGTTGGAAAACGGTGAATGGGTAGAGTTAGAGACCAATGTCATTTAGATGAGAGATGCTTAGACTCGCATTTCTGCAATTTTCAGCTTATTTTGAAGTAAGTATAAAAAAGAGACGTTAACGTTTTGGGGTAAACTGATGTAAAAAAAAATTCAAAAAAATACCAAAAATTTATTTCGCCGAAATGACACTGGTGTTTCTAGAGCCTTTTCAATTAGTACTTGGTTTGCTTAAACAACACTCAGTACATGAGCTACATCAGTTCGAATCATTTTTAGCTCCCAGTGCATATTGCTCAGATTCGTCGAATCATCAACTTTGGACCCTTTTTGGTGCTGGTTGTTGTGGAGTGGTAAACATTCTGCAGAATAAGCACTGTATTATACTTTAGTTGCAACAAGTGCTGAATTATTTCGCTACATCTAATATACCTTTTAGGGGAATTAGTATTTTCCCTCTGTAGCGTGGGCACTTTTCAAGTTTTGGGGCTACTGTAGCGCGTCGGTTAACACGAAAATGTTATTTGCATTCCGTAAACACGCCTCTGCTAATCGATGGCCAGGCGTGTGTACAAAAGCCTAACGAGACGGCATCTTAACTAAATCTACTGAACGTAACTGGAACTGACTGGATCTCAATTGAACCAACTGAAATAATGTAACGGACAGACTTTATTATGTTGATTGCCGTTCTGATGTTAACAATAAACTCAGATCCGTTTAATACCTTGCTGTGGCTAAACTGTTAGAACACGCAACCTTTCAAGCAACCTTCAAGTCAACTCAACAAATGAACTCGGTTTCAATCTTAGCAGAAACCAGCAACAGCTTTAAACTCAATCAGTTAGCCATGCACTACCATCATCCTCAAAAGACTCAACTCTTCTGCAGTATATGCTCTATTTAGGCACCGATCATATGAATCTAAAATACACATTATGAAACAATGCAATTGAAGCATAATTCTGCAAACTAGTTAGCTCATAAAAATCTACATATTGCACCACCAGGTGCTTTGTATACTAGTATCATATACAATATTTGTAAGGTTACAAATTTTTAAGACAAAATACACATAAAAATTTAAAGCTAGTAAAATATACATCACAAAGTAGCCTAATACTCACTTGATTGACACATTATTTGACATGAAAAAACCTTCCAAGTTTCTTCACATATTACTAAATTCTTAACCAAATTTTGTACATTGCTATCATCTGGTGGCCATCTGCAACGAGTTTCACCCAGCATCCATTGTTTGTACACTATGTCAGATGTTTTTCCACGTACAAACCTTACACATACAAAAGTTTTCATTTTTTAGCTGGCGAATCTGTAATAGAATTTCTGTTGCTAGCCTGTTATCCAATTATATAAAATATGGATAAAAAATAGTTCAAACGGGGGATGAATTTATCGTTTATCTATAAGTTAGAAAAATTATAATTAAATAGGGCCGTTATACCTTCGATGATATGAAAACATGCAATGGCACTCAAAGAGACTAAAGTGCTCAACAAAGTAAACAATATTAGATAACAGAAGATTCGCAAATTTGTCAGTTTTAACGTTAAAGTTGGCAAAAACAGAGTTTGTACAGCGCTGTAGGAGTGGTGTGCAACCAAAACGAAAACGATACCATTAGAGTCATAGCAAAAAAATTAAATATTAACTTAAAGCTCGCCTCCCCCCTACGAATTGCTTGGAGCCCCCTATAAACCCTTTTTAAACCAACGATTCAGCATCTTTCATGGCTGAAGTATTTTTTGGAAATAAATACAACCTCTCGCCTAAAAGTCTTGTTAAATGTATAAGCAACTATCTCGAAATGCGAAAAAAGGGACATTTTTAAGCTTCCTCGGAGGACCATTCAGTTTTCTCAGTGGACAAATCCACCTAAAATAGAACATATGGTAGGCCTAACTTATACACTCATTAAGCAAAAAAAACACCAAAAAACAACAGTTCAGTAGTCGATTTACTTCAGAAAGTTGTTTACTAGTGACTATTGGATGTTCCTGAACTTTCGTTCACCCTTATTCACTACTTTTGGTTGGTTCACCCCTGCAAAAATTTTATTCACCCTGAGGTGAACCATTCAGCACTTTAAGAAACATTGGCCTGGCCTAATGCATTCTTACTTTAAATAAACAAATAAACGTAACTTGCGAGGAACGATTTGAAGAAGCAACAAGTTTTGAGTCGAATTAAGATAAGAATGGTGTTGAATAAGTTATTCAAATTTGTTATAAAATGAAAATCTGAATCAAAGTTGTTACTGACAAAACTGGACTATTTCTGCAAATACTTTTGGATTGTTTTGACCAGACAGCACAGAGAAAGAAGAGGAAAATCAGGATCTCACTCAAAAAATCATCTATAGATATTTATCTTTTGCAGGAGACCCACTCGACACCACAGGTTGAGTCAAACTGGGCTGCTGAGTGGGCTCCCGGTGTTGCTTATTTTAATTCAGCTCCCTCTGGAGAGGATCTTCCTCCGGAGGCGTCGCCATTTTATTTCAATCGTCCCCACTTATCCCTTTCGTTACTTTTTCGGATCTCACCGGCCCCCCTAGAGGGCTTCGGGCTCTGGAAAAACGATACCATAACCCTCGCCCATCCGGAATTCCAAGCCACACTTGCCATAAAATTAATCCGCCTTCAAACCATCCAGCAAGATTATGACCCACTTAATTTTTGGATTTTAGTCAAAGCCCAAGTTGCACACTTCAATAAAAAAGTCGCTAAAAAAGAAAAAAAAGAAAAAACTCGGTAAGTAACACAAAAACATTTGGAACTTGACGAATTACGGGAACGAATGAATCCCATTAACTACCCCCAAACCTTTGCTATATTCCAAAAATTGAAACGTGAATTAAATCATTATTATCTCGAAAAATCCAAACAAGACTTCTCTCTTAAAGGCAAAAGTGGACGATATTGAAAATAAAACATTGCAAACAAATCATTATATACCCGAGTTCTCCCGCAAAAACAAAAAACACTCATAAACGAACTTTTGGATGAATTTCACCTACCCCACACTACCCCTTCTGAATTATGCCATTTAGCACAACACTTTTACCAGAACCTTTTCAAATCTCAGCCTACCCCACCAATTTGAACTGACCCCTTTATTCACAATCACGCCCCCATTCCCGACCAACTTCACCATTCCCTCACACAGCCAGCCCTTCACCCGCCACGAAATACATAAGATCATTAAAACCTTCGCTACTGGTAAAACCCCCGGGCCCGATGGCCTCAGCATCGAGTTTTATATCGAATGCTGGGATTACCCTTATACCCAAAACACCCGCTGCTAACACCCTGACTAACTTCCGCCCCATTTCTCTTCTAAATACAGATCTTAAAATCCTAAACAAAATTCTTAATCAACCTAAAACCTCATTTAAAACATTTTATTTCTACACACCAGCACTCAAGCCGGGCACGAACACCTCCATTGCCCATCCTCCTCCGCCACGTCTACCAACACGCCCACCCAGAGTGATCCCCCCTCCTACTTTATATCACTCGATTTTAAAAAAGCCTTCGACTCTACCTACACCCCTGGCTTACCCACATCCACACCACCCAAGCTTCGGCCACATCCTCCATTTTGTTGAATGGATTCCCTACTGACCCTGTGGCGATCAGAAGAGGTGTGAGGCAAGGCGACCCGCTGAGCCTCACCCTCTTCTTAATCGCCCTCGGCCCACTCCTGAAAAAACATCCAAAATAACCCCTCCATCTCTCCCGCCCCTGCCCCCACGGGCACTCCACCCAAACTTGTCGCTTATGCCAATGATGCCTCACCCTATCCCACCCCAATTCCTTACCCGTGGTCTTTGACACCCTGTCCACATTTGAACAAGTATCTGGCCTAGCCCTAAACCCCCGTAAAACAAAGACCAACTACACAAAGTTGCTACCTCCCGCTTCCTATAACCTCCCACAAATTGACTGGAAACCCCTTGCAATCTCACCCCTGAACATTCCCATTGGAGAACCCATCCAGATCATTCATGCATGGCAGACTGCATACAAAAAATTTAAAAATAAGGCCTCACAAATTACACACCCATTCTTGACTTTTGACTCTAAATCCATACTTACTAAAACCCTACTCCTCCCCAATTTTACCCAATTGGCTTCCGTATTACCCAGTCCCAATCCTCCTGAAAAATAAAATCAATAATAAACTTCTGCAATACTTTATCGGCTTCAACAACCCCTCTATCCCTATCAATACCCTAGCGGCCAGTCGCCCTCGCGGGGGCTACTCGGTCGCCAACATCCCCCTTTACCTTGACCTTTTCCTACTCCGACAAATTAGACCTTATTTACTCCACCGAATCCTTGGTACCACCGCAAATATCCAAACTCAAATTGTAGAATACAATCTAGGGATTTCTTTTTCAAAAAAATATGACGTCCGTATTCGTAATGGTTTACCCCACACACCGTTTCCATCACAGTATTATCTCCAAATTTTAGCCCTAATCAACAAATACAACCCGACAATTACCGAACTGACAGCCACAAAAATCAAACCACTTTACCTTCGCCTAACCATCCCAGAACGATACTCAAACCCCCACCCCAGCTACAACCCCCCCCCCAACTGGACCCAAATTGATCACCGTATGATCCCCGCCACCTATCTCCGAACCTTTAATTATAAACTCGCCCACAACGCCATACCCGTCAAATCAGATGCACACCTTTTCCATTACTGTCCCCAAATTCAACCCCTCTTAGCTCACGTTAAAAACCTTCATTTTATGTTCACCTCCGTCCCTACAACCTTTTTTGATTCGCACTCCCACATTTATTTTACCGCCCCCCTCAACCCCCGCTCCCCAACAATGACTTCATTCCCTCCTGAATACCATACTCCACCATACCATTTGGAAAACCCGCATAAAGAAAGTCTTTATCCCAGAGCCACAACCCACCCCACCTCAAACACCTAATAACCTTTTTTTAAAACTCGATTCGATCCCGGTCCCAAATTGAACAGGCCAAACCCAATTCTCAGTATCTTGACCTGTTCGTAAAACTAACTTCCCTCCTTTAGTGCCAACTGACCCTCTCCTCTCGCACCAAGCTAAAATTGACCCAATCCCATGTTTAACCAAAACCTTAGGTTCTTTCACCACTCCTGTTTAACTCTGTTGTTTGGTTTATTGCTGATTGTCTTTGCCACTCTATTTCATTTAAACATTTTGTTATACTACGATAATGCAACCCTAGCAACACTTCATTTTGCAAAGCGCCATTTTGTTTTTCGTGGGCCAATTATTTCAAACCTCCCCCCCAAAATAAATAAATATGTATTTGTGCTCAACATTTAGGCTGTCTCTGCAAAAAACATTGTCGACACCACCCAAATTAAAGAGGAACTGGTCACGACAACCACCAAAGAATTGCCACCACCAAGTGACGAGCCTTTAGAAGTTGCGGTAAGTCAAGTAACATTCTTTAAATAGCTTTTCGACCATTATTTGTGTTCTTTTACCTCAAACGGCCAATTTTTTAAATTATGTTAGGTTGACTAAAGTGAATAAACTTTTTCACTTGCCTGTTTAACTAAAAAAGTTGCAATTTAATCTATTTTGTTATAGTATCGGTATCAAATAAAAATGTACTTATGATACTTCTATCCTGTATTTTTTTAAAGTCGCTTGCTTTTTTTGCATGCCAGATGCCTACAGCCACACAAACCACACCGGCAGTATACCTTCCCTCCGCGGCAACTCAGCCAAGCCCAATGACTAAATCTGTAAGTTTTTAGCGCTAACTGAATTAAATATGCGATAAAGCACTGTTTTTATGTACTATTTTGTTACACCTACATATGGAGGCTGACACGCCATCCACATCGAGACAGGAGTTGGAACCTTTGCAATCGACTAGCAGCGAAATTTCCAAGGTTAGAGAACCGACCTATAGAAATAATTAGCTTTGCTGTTGTGTGATGTCTTGACTGTTGTGATTTTGTCACAGACAAGACAGACCACAGACGTTCACTGCGGCTGCCGAAACCTTGGTACGACCTGCTTGTCAATAAGTGGGACGCCAAGGAAGACGCCCGGTGGATAGGAAAGAGTTTGTTTTCAGGCAAGGGTAAGTTTTGTGCCAACCTTGCCTGCTGGAACTTTCCGCCCGCGTCACCAATGCCCTCGGACCCAAGCAGGCCACGGCCGGAAAGATATTTCCTGAGGAGTTTTTTTCTGTGGATGCCGCACGCCATGTGGAAGGTCAACTTCAAATGCATTGGCTGCAAGGATGCAAATGACCTTACCTCCAAGGCCTATACAAGACGGTCCGAATGATATTGGACGTCAAGGATTATTACTACATTGGCTGTGCCTCTACTGCAAGTACTGCAGAGAGTCGTACAGGGCCTTTGATAGGGTAATCCTTGACCAGCTTCCCTACGGAGTGCGCTGCTTGTTCCCTAGCTGCCGTGCTGACTTACAAGTAAGAACGACTGCTGTGGACACTCTACCTTTTAAGAGCATCCGCGTTCACATCATTTCGTGTTTTACAGATACGGCTGCGGCAAGGCCGTTGTGGCCACCTACATGAGTGACTGTCAGCGCCACGCCAACCAACAAGCTGCGCCCTACAAAGAAGCCGCACATCTTACGAATATAGCGAAAGCCGGCTGTGGCGCACGCCATGGACGTCTACGACCGGCTGGAGATTGTGAAGGCCAGTGTCACATCGGTGTACGGCAGCGTGCTCAAGGTGGATTCTACTAAAAACGTGCTTCGAAAACTTCAAGGGAAATTTGCCGGTAAGCATTTGTTTTGCCTAGATTGCCTCGCGTTTTTTTTTTTTTTTTTACAATTGATTGCTTTCTTTATTAGGCACGGCAAATTGGGTGACAAGCGTCGGCAACGAAAAGGGTGAGATCGTTCAGTGCGTCGTCACGACCTCTGAGAGCAAGGCTACTCTCCAGGAGATGGCCGACGGTCTCACCAAGCGGTTTGCCGACGCCGGCGTCGACCATCCCCGGCTTCTCTACACAGCACCGGAGGCCCCTCGAAGTTCCAGGACCTGTTCAGCCAATGGATCGGCTTGCTCGTTCGGTTGGACATCTGGCACTTCATGCGACGGCTGGAAGTGGGCTGTACGACGGAGTCACATCAGTAGTGTAATAGTGGCGCGAAGTGTTCCCGGATATCCGACATTTTAGGTGTGAAATTGTGTGAAAATGTGACAAAAGTGAAATCTAAAAGTGATGAAAAGTAACAAAAAGTGTATTTGGGAAAAAAATGGTTTTGAAAAGTGATCGGAAGTGAAGGTGGAAGTGACAAAAAGTGTGATAAGGCAAGGTTAGGTAGTTCTGTATGATGTAACGTTTCTATTTGTCCCAAATATTTTTGCAATTTTTTTAGAACAGTCAAAAATCTGCTTTTGCGCGAGGTGTGCCAATGTCAAAAATCATGTTTTGCGCGAGTGGTTTCCTAATTATAGCTTGTATTGGTTTTCTATTGACGTATAGAGCAGCGTTTCTCAACCGGTGCGCCATGGAAGGCTGCCAGGTGCGCCGCGAGCAAAAGGAAAAAAATAATGTTGGTTCTATTATATAAAACATATATATTTTTTACTTTCCTTTTAAGCTTAGCTCTTTGATTAGATAAGAATTTCAAGTAAAAACGAAATAAGCCTACAAAGCAACAATATCTAAATCAGATAATTAATCTATAATAGGCTACCATAGTAGGCCTTTTAAGACCACCGACAAAATAACGCCATATTCGCAGTAATAACCACGACAGATTATGATCTAAAATAGACTTCATAAGACACATGTCGAAATAAGTCCAAAATTAATGAGAATAAGACTTAAATGGACAAAATAACGTTTTCAGTCTCAAAGGCTGGATCCCCTTTAAATATATGCAACTATAAACCTATATAATAAGAAATTGCAGGCAATTTAAGAGAAATACCGGTACACCTAGAAAATTTCGCGCTCGCAAGGTGCGCCGCCACGTTTCATACGTCTCTAGGTGCGCCCCCAAGTAAAAAAGATTAAGAAACACTGGTATAGAGTATGGAGTTTCTAATTTTATTTTTCAGTTAATTAAAACTTGAGTCGTTTGGAAATCTAATTTGAATATGGTGGATTTTATTATTGACACACACACAAAAAACATATATGTTCAATGAGAGGAAACATTGTTTCACTATCAAGACTGGTATCCTAATTATAGCTTAAATAGTGGGTTACTATTGACAGCGTTGAGTTGCTAATTTTATTTTTTAGGTAAATTAAAATCTATGTTGTTCGGAAACCTTGAATTTAATGAATTTCATTCACCCCTTCACTTGTGTCGTAGCTGGTCCAACGGGTTGTGGCAAAACACAGTTTGTGAAGCGTGTTATCGAAGAAGAATTGATTAAACCCAAGCCACAAAATATAGTATGGTTCTATTCTGAGTGGCAGGACTCCTACAAACAAATGAAAAACGTTAATTTCGTCAATGGATTTTCGTTGGATATTGATTCAATGGAGAATAGTTTGTTGATTTTAGATGATTTGATTGAATCGTGTGACAAACGTGTATCCAATCTTTTTACAAAAGGGTCACATCACCGAAACAGTAGTATTTTTATATAGTTCAAAATGTTTTCGATAAATCAAAAAAACATCGTACTATTAGCCTAAATGCACATTACCTTATTGTTTTCAAAAACCCAAGAGATTCGTCACAAATTACACACTTAGCGAAGCAAGTGCTTCCCTCTCACGTAAGTTTAATCCAGGAAGCATTTAGAAATGCGCTACATCGAAGCCACACGGTTATTTGATGTTTGATTTCAAGCAGAGTGTACCGGATGAACAACGTCGAAGGACAAATATATTTAAAAGAGAGCAGCAGTTGGTTTACATTCCAAAAAAACAAGTGTAAAATGTCACAATAAATTATAGACGTAATGCAGACACACTGATTTTTTTAGCCCGGGGAAAACCACATATAATTAAGTCTGTTATAGAAACCGCCGACTCAGAGTTAATAAAGTGTATTTGTGAATGTGCACAAAACGTACTACATTATTTTATTTACGATATCTCGTTAACCCATTCGTCATTCAGCTGTATAAAGAACATTGAAAACGAAACTGTCTATGGCAGGGGTGGCCAACACGCGGCTTTTCACCCAGTTATGTGCGGCTCTTACGTTACTGTTGCACTTATGATTTTTTAGAATGTTTCGAATTTTATGGATTATTGCCGGTTCCGACTCGGACTGTTTGCCTTAAGGCTATTGTATTTTAGTAACACTTTTTATACGCAAAAACTATACCCAAATATAGTATTGATAAATAACACTATATCGAGCGTCTGCTTTTAAATCAAAATTTTGTATATTTAACGAAACAAATGCACTTTTATCCCGCTTCGTGCGATCGCTTTGTGGGAGTGAATAAGAAATGGAGTTGTTTTCTTTACGTTTCATGTGTGTGTGGCTCTTTGTGGTTAATCAAGTAACAAATGCGGCTCTTGGTATCTGATTGGTTGGCCACCCCTGGTCTATGGTATTTATGGCAAAAAAGATAGTCTTTATGATAAACAAAAGTTGCAATATTCAATTATTTTTATTGCAATTATTTGGCTTATTAGTATCTAAAGTGCTTCCATGTAATACATGTTTATTTGGCCTTACTTGTGACACACAAAACATGCATATTTTTACTTACTGCTGCTGTTTTTTAGCTCTCGCACACATCCTCTCCTAGTTTTCTTGTTTCGCATTAAATGCTCTTCAGTTATGTTTACAGTTTGACGATTTACGGGGAAATTACTAGATCCGCAACCACGATACCAATTACAAAGAAAACCCGCGTATTGTTTAGTTAAAGACAATACCATTTGTTGATAATTACTATTAAAAAAATATCGTCGTTTGTACAGCAATTAAATGAACGTTTAGTCTAATCTGATCTAAAACAGCATTTAAAATGCACCATATAGTCAGATGCCTATTTTGGAAAGCACTATATAAACAAGATGTTCTGCCGCAATCATCAACCAGGTTTTATGCCCATACTACAATAAATTCACTTAAGGAACAGCATAAAATAGCTTTAAAACATTAAAAGCAATAAAAAAAAATATTGAAACTATTTTGGCAAACTTTTATGCGAAAATCATTTTCTTATAAATATGTCCCGTTTAGAAACGGCTATTGAAAACTGCCAAACAGTAAAAAAAGCGTGGTTAAAATAACGGTATTGGTCTTTAGGTTTATGGACCCCAGGCTTTATTTTGAATTGCAAAACCTAGTTGACCTATACATTTCAAAGTTTAATTTGTAAGTTTTTTACCAGTTGCTGTGTGCAATCCACACTTTTCCCTCACCTGTAAAACAACTTAAAGAAGTGAAATAGGCTAAAAGTGGATCATTATTAAAATAAATCTTTTCTTACAGGAATAATTTATTCAAAAGCTTCTCCAATATATAAGTAAAATTTGCAAAGGGCTCACGTTGCTCACCAATTGTAAATATGAACGGCGGACCGTAGGGTGCCCAGTAGTTTACCTATATGGGGGGTCAGTTTTACACCCACGCTTCCGAATTACTTAGATCAAACCTGGGCAACATCGGCCCGCGGGCCGTCCCAGCAAGCAATTTAATTCGGCCCGCGGCTTATTTTCCTTATACATAAGCTAAGGGAAAGCAAGGGCGAGTTTGTACATGTTTGGTTGTATCGTGAACACTTTTTCCAGGGACGGAGGATTTCATGACCCCGCCAAATTCTATTTTTAGCGGAAAGTTGTTTTCGCGGTTCCCCCGAATCTTTTCTGTCTTTCTCGTATGTTCAACGCCATTTTTTGGCAACTTGGCACTTTTTCCAACGAAAGTTTAACAAACTTAGCCTAATATTTATATAATTTTTTTGCGCGTCGCAAGTATTCCGTCTTCAAAATAAGAACGAAATACCGACCGTTTTCTAATATAACGATTCACATTTTGTCAATCTAATTTAGTTAATGCCGTGTTGTGTGTGTTTCTCTTGATTTATATCGTTTATGCAATATGCCTCAATGCATCACGTCTCCCTCTGAATCTAAATTAAAGTTTGCATGGACCCGGCCCGCCACAGCATTGTAAGTTTCTCATGCGACTCGCGGTTAAAAATAATCGCCCACCCAATACTTAGATGCAGCATTAGAGCTGAAAGTATTCTGCTGTGTTTTTTTGGAAGAAGAAGTATACAATCAGCTGTGAGCAGAATGAAACTGTTTGCTTTGCTATGTTCTTTGGCGATTGTTGCAAAACGGAATCTATATTTTTTTGCCAATTTTTTTATAGTTACAGCCGCAACGCGTATATTGCAGTGATTAGGTTTTTTAATCCGTGAAATAAATCAACAAATGTCTAAAAAATGGTCAGTGGTTAAACAAAAATACAACATGTAAAAACGTCATTGTAAAGAAAAGTTTTGTAATTTGTTGAATAATCACCAAAAAAGCACACCAAGACAGGAATTTTGACGGTATTCCATAATTCACGTGTACCTTTGTACTTACACAAAATCGTTTTCCTCCTTGCGATATCTATCGTTGCTTTTTTCCTTCCCTATCTATGTAACGTCATATATGCCTCCTTTTTCTCTCGCTTGCTTTGCGCAATTTCAGTATCGTAAGACGAGACCGACTGCACTGGGTGGTGCAAGCCATTTAAGTGCTAGATAAGCTTAAGTTAGTATTAGGGAGTGTTGGGTTGATGTTAGCTACCTCTGACAAGAATCAGAAAGAGACGTAATAGTCCCAAATAACTGTTTGCATTTCCGGCTCAAAGGAGGGGGAATTCAAGTGTTTTTTTCAGAATTCTGTTCAGTTTCGGTGCCGGTTCGAAGCAATTTAAAAGTTTCGGTTAAGTATCCTGTTCTACCATAATTATTTCAAAGCCGGTTCATAAAGCCCCGTTTCGAGTTTAATACGTTAAACCTAACAATAAAAATTTATAGAATATTTACAAATTTATAACTCGTACTTTAATCAGTTCGTTATTGAAATCACTAAAAAACGTTTTACTTAATGAATTATTACTTTTCCATCATTTTAGCGCTGTTGCAGGCTGTAGCGTATACCACTTTTTCCAGTTATTTAGAAATGTATAAGCATAATGAAATTTAGGTTAGGCTTACTGAAAAATGTTATCGCTGTGTCAAGTGTCATTTGTTAAATTTCGATCGCAAACGTAGTCTAATGCATAGGCTAGTGACACAACAATTTGGCAATTTCGACTTTTGGTAAGAATTGCAAACTGTAAAAACACAAAATATATTTTGCTTTGTTTAGAAACTCCTGAAGTAAACACAATAGAATAACTTTGTTTAGTGTTTAATACAGTTTTACAACAATGTCTAACATTCCAATAATCACCGAACCTATGGTTTCAAAAGCATTGAACTACTCCGAATTAATTCCAGCCATTGAGCAAGCTCTTGTCGTTTTTTCGCAAGGCAAAATAGTTCAACCTTTAAGACAAACAACAACATTGAAAAAGCACAATGGGTAATATAATTTGTATAAGTTTGATTGGTTGGCTAATGTGTACCTAAGGTTAATGGTTTGTGTTTTTTTCTGTAAATCGTAAACCATGACGAGTTTTTTTTATAGTTTCAGAATATTATTGCCTTCCATTTTTAGGTTTTTGATGTCGATGTGTGCTTTTGATGAGGAAACCGACTCCATGTCACTAAAGTTAATTTCTCTCTATCCTGACAACGACCTAAAGGGATTTCCATTGCGCAAATGTAGAGTTTTGCATTTTGAAGCAGCTACTGGGATGTTGCTTGCAGTGAGAATTTGTCTGTACATTGTTTGAATGTAGACTTGCAAAAAAATATATGTATAACCAAACAAAAGGATTATAATTTATTCATTTATTTTGTTCGCTATATTTTCAATCATTATTCGCCAAATTTATATTGCCGTAAGCCATAATATACATGATCGCAATCTATGATCCTTGTGTTCCTTGTGTCGACCAATTCTAATATAAAACTTATCACTTTTTGTTTATGTGACTCATATGTTTTTGTGTGTTAGATAATCGAAGCAGAAACCCTAACTCATTACAGGACTGCAGCAGCATCGGCTGTTGCTACCAAGGTGAATTCAGACTCTATAGACTGCAAAAAATCTTGTGTATAAATAAAATAATACTTTTTTTAATAATATATATGTTTTTTATATATATTTATGTGGATATATGTGACGTTAGCTGTAAAATATTGAAATTTGATTTTCTGTAGTATTTGGCACCAGCAAACTCCAAAATCTTGGCAATCCTTGGGGCAGGGGACCAAGCCCGGAGCCATTTATATGCTTTGACCGCTTTGGCGAACTATGAAAAGGTTAGTCATGAATTGTAATATTTTAAGATGTGTCTAGCTAAAATGCTTTAAACACCTTGCCTGTAAAAACAGCAAAGATTTCTTGTAAGATTTTAATTACGCCCAGGGTCGTATCAAAAAATCCGAAAAGTGGATTTTTCCCAAATTGTCAACAGCTATGTTACCTTAGTTTCCGTCTGATGTTAATAATCACGTCGGAAAATAGGAGAAACGTTTAACATAAACAGCCTAGTAAAAAGCGAACCTTTAGACGTAAAGCGATCATGTGCATCTGGTACCAGGCGCCAGCTGCGAAATCTCTTTGTGTGCAATCGTAACCTTAGTTACGACCTAAACCAAGAAGACAGCGAAATAAGGGTGCTATATTTCCGTACATTCATATTGACGCTATTAGAAGCCCAGTTTCCGTGTACGTGGCAAGGCTAAATAAAGTCAATTGCATACTTAATCTTATGATATTGCAATATGCTTTTTAAGAATAATTTTTGCAGTAAATATTATTTCATACAAATGGAGACTCCAAAACACGCACGAAAGTCAAAACTAGACCACCTTTTAAGAGAATCTGGCTAAGCTGAAGAAGCCTTGGTTACATCAACATCTTAATATAAGGGGCTACCTTAACATTGGCCGCGAAACTGCTTTTTGACTAGATTTTTATTTGGAATCGTACGGAGGATAGAGGTCGAAAGTTGGTGGAAGAAGTCCAGCATCTCGCGCCAACAGTTCGCTTTTGCTCAACAGTCAGGGAGGCCGTTTCTGACGCCGACGTTGTAACAACAGTCACAACCGCGTACGAACCTATTCTGCAAGGAGCATGGCTGAAGGAAGGCGTTCATATAAACAGTTGAGTAACGCTTTTTATATAACCCCTGCCAGGTAAAGGTCCATTTAGCATCTAAGGTTTGTGAGAACGTACAAGAGTCGTGTTCAAACAAAAAAGGCTTTTAACTGCCCGATTGCTTTACTCCATGTAAAACAACCGTTTTCGAAACACAAGTCAACTTTGTACCCTTTTTTCATAATTTAGGTCTTCGTTGTATTCACAAAGTTTGTAGATGGCGGTGGCTCTTAACCGTTCTTGCGGCCACCCTCAGAAATAACAAATTGATTGTGTCAACCCTAAAAACCCAAATTTTTGTGGTTTACTATAATGTCATCATTAACGGAACTGGAAAACACACATTACCTTTATATAAGATTGGTAAATATAACTGCACTTTAATCGTACACACAGATGTTTTAGAATTTGAGAAATGGCGTGCCCCGTTTAAGGAGCCACTGATATGCGGGGATTAGTTTTCAGCAAAAGAACAACAAAAACTGGCAAATAGTTTAAGGAATTCTGATCAATTTGAAATTTACAGGCGTCGGCGCTTGCAGGCCAAACTGGCGGGAGATGGACGACGATTGCATGAATATGTGTGACGTTTACGTGGACAGCTACGAGGGATCGAAAGCCGAGTCGGGCGACATTATTTTGTCCAAGGTAATTCATTACTAGAATAAAACCAATCCAAGTATGTTGGAATGTTTTTAATTGCCCGCCGTTACTTACTACCTTCTTCATTGATATACGAAAACTAATCTATTGTGGCGCATATCCTATCCCTTATAACTGCAATACGTCTTTTGTAACAGTGGTACTAACACGTTTTACACGGGTCCGGTAAAAATTAAAAACTGTTAACAGACCTAAAACAAATGTAGGAATGGCTGCATGGGACGTCGCGGCCGCATCGCTTGTGTGGCAGAAGTTTAAGGATGGCATGGTTGTTGACGAATCTAAGGCAAGCTAGCTCGTTGGATTGTTGTAGTAGTTTTACGGGGAAAGGGGGTTTGTATCAAAAGTACGTCCCATTATATTACCGGTGACGTAACGACCTGCTGCTCTATCCTCCAATTGTCCTGTCGCCCGCAAATGTATATTTACATAACAGAATGTTTATAATGCTTGATATGATTGCGGCGTTGTGTCACCTCCGTACGATTTATAATGGTATTATAACGACATACTTTACTTCGACCACTTTTGTTATACGGCATCCTCTTTGTTTACCTTGTACGTTGTTTTGTCAACAGGGCAATAATGTCACAAAACGCCTGTGACGACCATTATAAAATGTGGTAGAAAAGCTTAATTACTTGCGTTGCGATTATGTACCCAGGTTTACCTTAAAGGTTTTTGTTGGCAACCTCAATTTTCCGCAGTTATTCAGAACTATCGTATATCTAATATTTCATTTCACCGCTTGCCTTTAATTAGTTAATAATCATATTTCGCTCTTTCCGCTTTTTTTATTTTATGTAAGTGAGTTTGTTGCTATTATATACGGCTATATACAAATGTTGCTATTAAGTGAGTGTGTTGCTAATTGGGATATAATACTACTTTAGTTAAACTATTCTCAACAAAGACGTAAAACACTAAACACCCTTCGAGCCGCAGTTTGCCTACACTTGCTAATTTATCATCGCACCCCAACCTATTAAAGTTGCTTTTTTTCTCCTCCATAACTTTAATCTCGCGTATATTTCCACTTTACTCTTGCACAATACGCTTGGAAAAATCAGAAAGCGTTTATGAGTAGCAGTGAAAACATAGTGTGTGGCAATTGTATCCAAGTATTGCATTCAGCTTCGAAATCAACACGTCCTTTTCTGAAACACTTCTGGCGTAGCTCATCAGTAAACAGAGATTTCCTTTTCAGCATTATAATGTATAGCTTATATTTTTCTTTATTGTGTCTAAATTTAAAGAAAGCGTCTGCTGAGAACCACCTGATGCCACACAAGTGGTTCTTAATCTTTTTCAGCCGTGTCCCCCTGTGCCGTGTGCACTACAGATAACTCTTAAAAACACATACCAACTGAAATAAAGAATAAAGCGTTATGCAATGAAATACATTTCGAAATGCAAAACCCAAAATCCCTAAACCCTAATCTATAAGGCGCAAATTAATAATTAAAGTTAGAATTCGCAGTCGACAAAATGACAACAAAAATACGCTACATCCCTCCCGCCTAAAAAAATTCATTCTCACTCGGGGCACCAAAAACGTGTTACGCCCCGCCGCGACCTGTGTATTGGGGTTGACGCCAAACCCTAAACAGCTGTCCGGCAGGACGCAACCGCGTAAGTTCTTGTTGTTTGCAAAGGTTTCTGGTCAGATATGCTACCTGTTATACCACAACTAGAATACCAATCAAAAGTATATTATTACAAAGTGAATTAAAACGTTATCAAAAGGCATTAATGAACGCATATTGTTTCAAAGTTACTGTGACAGCCACGGCCTATTGCCGCCACTGTCGGCTCAACACTGCGCCAAAGAGTGCGCTAAGAGTGCGCGAAAATACCGCTTAGACACGACATAAAAAGCGAGAAAGTTACATGTCATATTTGGCCTTGAGGCCAATTAGCGGCGAACGTAAGGCGTGTTTATCACCGCCCGCACGACGGACTGTTTATAGATTGAGAGAATAAAGGTTAAATGACGTGGGGAACGGACACACGAAAAACAGGAATTTGTAATTAAATCGACGGATTGCTTTAACCGCACAACAATAATGAAACATTGCATCATCAAAAATGGTATTATGTAACTGAAGAAAATCTTTGGCAAACGAAAGCTGTAACACGTATACTAAAACCCTATTTATCAAATCGTAATATAACTTAATATTAATATGAACTCTAAGATTTGGCTTATGGCAATTAATTAATTTAGGTGTTTAATGTGTAAGTGAACACGTAACACCCCCTTGGTAATTTTCCATGCCTTGCGCCCCCCTCTCTACGATAAGCATTTCGGCATTTTTAATTAAATATTACTGAGACAACTTGAAAATAGTGAAGTTTGTCGTCGGTTGCGCACAGCGCGAAAAAAATAGGTTTAATTGGCGCTAAACTGTAAATTCAGGAGGATTTTAGCATTGGACACACAATAAATTGCTGCTCGTGCACGAGATGATTTTGACAAACGTGTCGTGAGGGCATTCACTCCACAGTTGTAAGGCTGCGATGTCAGCGCAAATAAAAATGTAAGCGCAAAAATTAAACTTTGTGTTATCGTGTTTCAAAAGACGTGACAACACACAAAAACAGCAGCAATATTGCCAAAACATTGTCCCCTTTTGCTAGCCTGTTATCCAATTAAATAAAACGTGGATAAAAAATAGTTCGAACGGTGGATGAATTTTATCGTTTATCTGTAAGTTAGCAAAATTTTAAATAGATGAAAACATGCAATGGCACTCAAAGAGACTTTGTGCTAAAAAAAGTTAACATCTAAGTAGAAAAGATTCGCGCAGAACGTGAAAATTTTTTGCCGTTTACATGTTAAAGTTGGCAAAAACAGAGTTTGTACAGCGCTGTAGGAGTGGTGTACAACACAGCGAAACCATTGGAATCATTGCAAAAATTAAATATTAACTTAGACTAACTCAAAATGCGAAAAAACGGACATTTGGACATTTTTGTGCGACCTCGGAGGACCTTCTCCTAAAAAATCTTCTCCTAAAAGTGCATTTGTGATAAAAACATTTCAAGACACAAATTTTAAGGATCGCGGAATGATAACTAACAACAAAGAAACATAGAATCAGTCGTTTTAACTTTTAACGACTCTGGTCATCGCCATGACCCATTTAAACGCGCGCCGCTCAATTTCGTTTCTGTCCGGTGGGGGGCGCACATACAAGTATTCCGCAATCTGAGGGTATTGAGGTCGTTTGGCGTAATGACCTTGATTTCAGAACTAAAACGATAAACTTGAATTAAGTCTTTTCAAAAGTATTTGTTTGCAACACTAGATATTAGTAGATTATTTTTATATGTGGACGCATTCCGTAGCATGACGATATGCAATAATGCGTGACGAGTAGAAACCAGACGATTTGTAATTCCAGAATCTCTTAATTTCGCTTTAAAAAAAGTTCTACTCGACGCTGATACCAACTAAATGCTTTATTGATCGATGATACAAGCTTTTATGGTCTATGTCAGTGTAGTGTGCCAGTTTATGAATAATGTCACAATATTAACAAATCGCGTGCCAAACATTTTTCTATGTTTGGTTTTGCACTAGCAACCTCCGAAGTCGGTTGAAAACAAATCCAGGCTAATCTTAGAAGAGTTAAAACAGGTTCGACAATTTATGACTTGCATGTTTGATCATGTCCGCCACCTCTTTAAAACTTGGTAAGGCCATTTTCCTTCTTATTCTTACTATGGCCTTGCGGGCGACTAGGAAATGGTTGGCTACTCCTAGTTAAAACTTCATGGGTAAAATATACAAATATTAACTAATTAAATATATTGATAACAACTCCAATGGAGATATCATTTAAAAGTGTTAAATTATCTTAGGGCCAGGGATCGGCAACCTTTTTCTAGTCGCGGGCCAAAACCAAACTTAGAAAGGTCTCTGCAGGCCGCACAAAATGATAACTAAGAATTGTGTTATTGAAATGTTACAAAAACTGTGAATCAGCCGGGCCTCGGATCGTTTTTGCCCTTAAAATGTGTTTAATTACGTTTACGGGGGCAGTAAAGTGTTGGCGCGAAGCACGAAAAAAAGCGTTGGTTTTGGTTTGAAATTCGAGTTCACACGTCGTCATCGATACTACTAATAAAAGTGTAATAAAAATAACATTTAAATTTAATCTAGGACGGTGTTTGTTAGTTTTGAAGTCAAGACCCACCTGGCGAGCGAAGCGATCGCGTTTATTTTAGGGTATTCTGGCATTTCTTTTAAATTTCTTGCAAGTTTTTATTGCATTGCCGAAATACAAAATGTTAAAAAAATATATATCCAACATTTCGAATACGTTTTCCGTGACGCACTTAGCGGCCTTCCACGGCGCAACGGTAGCGTTGATCTTGGTAAAAAAAACAGCAGCAATACGTAAACAATTTTTGGCACTTACGTAGTTAAAATAGTCAAAAAGTATGTGAAATTGGCTCGAGTCTAGTTTGTCAAAGAGGTGGCGGGCCGGATGAGTTACATCGAAGGGCCGATCCGGCCCGCGGGCCGTAGGTTGCCGACCCCTGTAGGGTTTAGTTTAACCCCTGGTTTAATATCAGCGTTTTAGTGATTTGAAAAATACCCACAAATTAAATGCACAGTTTTATTACAATGGTGATTCTTTGGTAAAAAAGTTCATTACTTCAAAACGCTAAATCATTTTACTTTCCTACAGTAGCTTGGGCTCTCTCACTGTCGTTTTCTTTAAAAAGTATACTGCCACTTAATCATTGTTCATATTTAATTTGCCTGTGTGAAATAACATTTATCGTTTGAAATAACAAGAAAAAACACACATGCTGATATAACTGAATTTTGTGAAACAAAAGCACAGTTAGTTTGCTTTGCTTGGTTTTGTTCTGTAACCTGGCAAAGTTTTCATCTGTTTAAAATGAACCCCATTGCGATTGAGTGGAACCTTGACGTTGGTACAATGGCTTTAAACAAGTATCAGTCAACAGAACTGCCACTATAATTATTTTGGCCTTTAAAAATATTCATTTTTTACTGTTGTAAGAACTACGGCACGACCACCAGTGGGGTCACCTAAAATTTTTCTGGGGTCGCTTACCATATTTGTTTTCATGTTTAGCGCACAATACTTCATATACAAATAAAAAGGTTGCGAAAAATAAAACATACCAAACTTTGATGTCAGGCGTGTATAGTCTCTTCGTATTGTTGCTGGTGCCGACTGCACCACGCACCAAAAACAAGAGCTTTATACAGGAACTAAATTGTCCCCAAAGGCTTAGCTAATTACATTCTTAACGTGGAAGGCGCGCACTACTGGCCTAATTGAATGATTGTGCTTAAGCGATGCGTCGCGCCTTACGCGCGCGCAAGACCGAAAACTATAGTGAAAGGAGAAAAACTTAAAGTTGGTTATAGGCTCAGTCTAAAAAAACTTTAGGGTTTTTTAGCCTAATAATTATGAGGGCATAAAATAATTTAAGGAACCGCTATAGAAGCAAGCATGAACTATTCAAAGTTTTGTAGAATATTTAGCTAGTGCTACTTTTACTTTTTCATATGACGAATTACACTTTTCCCAGGTTACATTGATAACGTTTGTTAATAATAAGGGTTCTTGACGATACATGTGCCCCTAAGCACAGTTACGCCATACTATACATGTTTATTACGTTACACCAGTGGCGGGCCACATACGTCCCGCGGGTAGGATCCGTTTTACATGATAATGTGGTCCGCGGCCACAATCTCACACTACTTACTTACTACGTTAAATAATAGTGATTGCTATTTATTCTTTAGTTTTTTTGTCTTACATCTCCACGTTCACTTTACAGTACGAATGTTTTGTTTACTATCCTACGTAACAATAAACTGACGGAACAATGGTTTTGGAATTGGATTTGTTTCCTCAATAGCTGTGTTTGCTAAATACGGTTGAGAGGTAAGCTGTGCTGTATCTTGCCTAAATAACTAATTATTCGAATTTGTGTTTGGCAAAACTTAAACAAATAAGCATATTCTATGACAAACTTAATGTTAATTGAATAGACCTGCGTCGCAAAAATAATTGGTGAGTTTAATTTTACTTTTTAGAATTTAGTATAAATATTTTGTTTCCAATGGATTTTGCCAAGAAACGAAAAGTTGACAAGGAGTGTCGCGAATTTAATATGGATTGGATGTCCAAGTACTTTTTTACTTAAGTTAGCATGAAAGCTGTGTGTTTATTGTGCAATGAAAGTGCTGCCGTATTTAAAGAATATAACATCAGCCGACATTATGCGACAAAACATCCGGGCTATGGCAGTACTTTATCAGCAGCGGAACGGCAAACAAGAGCAACAGAACTGGACAAAAAACTTGTAAAGCAGCAGAATGTATTCGTAAAAGCCAAAACAGCCCAGAAAACTGCTACTTATGCCAGATTTGTGGTCGCATGCCATACAACATTGCTAAACAAAAAAAATGAAATCACAGAGGAATTGCTCTCAATGGAATCAATGAAAGGCACTACTACCGGGAAAGATTATTTTGAATGTGTGAAAAATGTCATGCAAACAATGCAACTAGTGACTACTGATGGTTGTCCATCTTTGACAAGAAAGAATGTTGGTCTACTGAAGAGACTGGGTGACCGTGTTGCAGGGGTGGATTGCTCCAGGAAGCTAATATTTCTGCATTGCATAATACACCAGGAAGTTCTTTGTAAAAGTGTCCTTAACATGAAACATGTTGTGGAACCGGTTGAGGTCTAAATTACAGACAGTTTGTCACTTCTCGAAAGATTGCGGCTTCTCGAAGATTGCGGCTCGAATCACAGTGATATTTTTGTATCATACTGCTGTACGATGTTTGAGTTTGGGGAAAGTTCTAAGACGTGTCTGGAGCTTGAAAACGGAAATATTGCTGTTTTGGAAATAAAAGGATAAAGAACATCCTCAACTAAGAAACTCCGAGTGGCTTTCAAATCTCGCGTTTTTAGTTGATATCTTTGAACATATGAATGAATTGAACACAAAACTTCAAGGTAAGTGCACTTTTGCTCACGAAATGTACTCAACAGTGAAGGCATTCAGGGTGAAGCTAAAACTGTTTTCTCGCCAGCTCAGTCAGAATATCACAACACACTTTCCAACACTCGAAACTATGGCTCCCAAGATGATTACAACTGAGTGCAACAATATAATATCAGCACTAGACAATGAATTTGGTCGTCGTTTTGCGAACTTCCAAAAACTTTCTGCATCTTGTCATCACCCTTCACAACTGACTTTGAAAAGGTGCCGGATGCTCTACAGCTGGAATTGATTGTTCTGCAGTGTGACTCTACGCTGAAAGCGAAATTCCAATCTGAAAGCATTGACAAATTTTGTGCGTCACTTAATAAGACCAAGTTTGCCAACCTGGGAAAGCTGGCCATGAATCTACTTGTTCTGTTTGGGTCTACATACATTTGCGAGCAAACATTTTCGACCATGAACATTAATAAGACAAAGCTGCGTTCTAATCTGACAGATGACCATGTATAGTCTTTACCGAGGGTTTGTACATCTGACATGCAGTCAGAGTTCAAAGAACTTGTGGACAACTTCGATCGGCCAGAAATGTATTTGCTATTGAAGTGTATTTCGTTAATAAATTCATTAAATACTGTGTTTGGTCTATAATATGCTTTCGACTTAAATGTTACATTAAATATGATTTATTCGTTGTATAGGTTGATAAATACACGAATAATATATAGATTTAGGAATCCGGCCCGCCAAGTATTTCATTTCCCATATTAGGCCCGCCGACTGAAGAAGTTGCCCGCCCCTGCGTTACAGCAAACATGCATATTACGTTAAGCTATGCACGCTTATTACGTCACATTATACATGTTTATTACGTCACATTTACTACGTATGTTGAAGTACGTGATGTTGCTTAAGGGTAGTTCCCCCAAGCTGATATCTTCGCCCGAACAGTGAACACTCAATTTCGTCCGGAGCTTTGAAAGCTCGAGTGCACCTGTACAGTTACCATGGTTATATTCCACATTGAAAACGGCGACCGCAAGCCATCCGCTATAATGGATGACATGCCAAGTTTGCTTGGATGTCATACAAAATGTTTTCCTTTTGATTACATTTTTCTAAAAAAAATGCCAGAAAATATGCGCGTTGTTTTTGAAACAGATATTAAAAAGCCATCTCGCCGTCAAACGTTGCAGAAACCTGATTAACAAAGTAAAGAGATTTGCTTTTACCACCGCCGCTTTGGAGATCGAGCTCGACAATGCTGCCCACCCTGTACATTTCAGGGAAACGACCAAGCCGGTCGCCCCTTGTAACTTCGGGGCCGACAAGCTGCAAAACTTATTTTATATTTACGGCAAGATAAATTTGCTTTTTAAGGTTAAATTCGCTCTGTTGGACCACAAATCATTGCTGAAATCTCTATATTAGTTGAGTATATCCGATCGTCCTCGATACGACCCTAGTATCGGACGGGAAGCGAAATTACCACTTGGCATCGGGGATGGGATTTGATACGATATTATCGAACGTCCCTCTAGTGACGTAATTAACCACAAATTTGCACAAACTCGGTTTTAACAACTTTTACCGAGTCCGTAAAGTTATTCAAGATTTTTTGCGTGTTTTAAATCGTTGCACTGTTTTGTAAATAACCTCGCTTGTGACGGAACAAAAGCACATGCGAGACTCGCGCTCGGTTGCCTGTGACGTCACACAATATTATTGTCACGTTTATTACGCAACAGACACTGTGTGGCGTCACAATAGGAAGTGGGACGTGATCAATAAGCGGTTTTCTTAAGGAGTCACGAAGCAGCTTGAAGCAGTTGCTGAACATGGTTGTAGCTGTTTTCTTTTTTTTTTAGAATAAATACAGGAGAGGACAGGAAAGTAGAATAAATATACTATTTGGAGGAGCATAATGGTTAGAGGTTTTAGTTAGTTAATGGGTATCTCAAAGCCTGTATAGAAATTGTAAGCATTTTGTAAACGTTTTCGAATAAATCTTAAGGTAATGGCTGGATGGTGTAATCATGCGTAGAAGAGAGTTAATAATAGTATAAGTTTCTCTCATGAAGTAAAGCAGGGCGCTGTTCTAGAATCCTACCAACTTTTTTGACAGTAACAAAACGAGTTGTCAAAATTGAAATTGCAAACCTGAAGAATTATATGAACAATAAATATAATAAAAATACTTGACCCACCCAAGCCCAAACTCGCATGACCCAAAATTTGTTAGGAATATAACCCCCCGAACGAAACTGTATCACGATTCTAGACAAGTGCTTTTTAAACAGCTAAAAACAGCAGCATCGTTAAGCAGTGAATTAAACGCAGTGAATTTAATTTAAGCAGTGAATTTAATTTTTCGCAGTGACTAACCACTGAAAGTAGAAATTAAACCAACAGCATTATGGTACAATTATGGTTAGTTTAGTTTATACAGAACGACTGGTTGTAAATAAAGTCAAGTTTTAACTTGGGGGTTATTTTTGGCAGTATTTCTCAGCAATTGGTGGCGACCCCAAAATGTGTCCCGGTATGATTTGGTTGGTTCACCAACTGCAGTATTTTACGTTGTTAGATTTATTAAGATTGGTTCTAAGAAAGATTTCTCCAGAGATTTTTTTAAAATTAGGAGGCAATACGAAGACACGGACCATTTTTATTCTATTGTCTTTAGTTTGGTTGCCTTACAAAAAGTTCAGTAAAAAGATTCATATGGCTCATATAAACACAACAAGACAAATATAAAGAGCGGAATTAATCAATAAAAAATCCATCCAAAAAATATAATTCAGCGAAAATATATTTATATCACTGCTGGAAAATGTATTTTTTTATTTAAAACAAATAAATTGAGTTCAAGAAAACCAAACTTGTTATAATTGCAATAAACCCTGATCGTTTGAATAAATGTTAATTGTAAGGAAACAAGTAATTAAAGATGCAATTCTGACGTCGAATAAATTTTATAAATAGCGTAGCGTGATATTGCTCACTTTCGACGCAGCTTATTTTAATTATAAGTAAAAATAATAAGTGTGGCCACCAAACAAAAACTATAAGAAGTATTTTAATCTTATCTGTTAAGACGCTGGTATTTTTGTGACCATGGTTTTTGAACAACTTTAACATTTAGAATTTTTTAGCTTTTTACAATTTATATTAGATTTAAAGGGTTCCGCTTCTAAACAGAAACTAGATTGAACAAGGATTTAGCTATAACTTTGTTAACTAGAATTATCAATCTTTGTATATGGCCGTATTTGTCCCATTCTAAATAGAGGAATCAGTTGGCACTGTATAAAGACAAATTGTATTGGATTCTCGACAAGCTTTCGCACAACCGTGCTTCATCAGGTCAAAGTGTAAATGAAAACAATTAAAATGCAAGTAAAAGCACAAGCGCAAGTAAAAGGCGATAAGAATGGTGACGTCTAAGATATATACACAGGCACATGCTCGCAAAAGCGTGTTACTGACGCAAATACAATTATACGATGAGGCCTGCGCTTCAAGGTACTCTGGGTGTGGTAAAGCGTGCTATGAGGTGTAGTGTGACATAAAGCCCAAATCTCGATTGAGTTTGACATTGATGGCATTGAACTGTTTAATTATGTTTTTTTCGACTGTGAGCCTCGCTATGGGTGCCGTTCCTTACTTTTTTGATCACCGAAACTCTAAGGTATTTTATACTGTGTGATCCTTGGTTAAAATGTTCGCCAACAGGTTTCTCCATATGTCCATACCTTATGTCACTTTTATGTCCATTCATGCGCTTTCTGATGGTTTGTCCAGTTTCACCAATGTATATGGTTCGGGGACATTTTACGCATGTGATTGCGTAAACCGCATTGGTGGTATCGCAGTTATCATTACCGCCGACTTCAACGCTGCTGCCGTTCGGTCCTTCAATGATGTGACTTCTATGGATATGTGAGCACAGTTCACAACGACTTTTCCTGCAGGGCAGGGTACATAATTTTTGTTTTTCCTCTTTAAATTTGCTGGTGACGACTATGTTGCGCATGTTGCGCGGTTGCCGATAACTTATAAGTGTCTTTAAAGGAAATATTGATGCGATTATTGAATTGTTATCCAGTATTGGCTGCAGGTCGGCGATTATGCGGTTCAGGTGTTGGAGGATTTGTACGTTAGAACTATGGGGGTCCGGTTGTTGTCCTTCTTGGTTGTGGGCGTCGGTGATCAAAAAAGTAAGAAACGGCACCCAGGCAAGGCTCACAGTCGAACAAAACATAATTAAACAGTTCGATGCCATCAATGTCGGGCTCAATCGAGACTTGGGCTTTATGTCACACTACACCTTATAGCGCGCTTTACGACACCCAGCGTACCTCGTGGTATAATTGTTTTTTGCGTCAGTAACGCGCTTTTGCGAGCATGTGCCTGTGTATATATATTAGACGTCACCATTCTTATCGCAGTTCATTTTGGAAAACGGAAAAGCTTGCAGCTAACTTACTGTACAACGCTGGAGAGAGTGTATTGTCTGTTTTCGGTTATTTACCACTTTTGCAACAAGTTGCGCGATGTTGTAACGAAGTCGATGTCTTGACTTGAGTGCACTTAGGCCACTGCTTTCAAATGTTTTTTTAAGTTATAAAAATTAAGTTATTTATCTTAATTTTTGCACATCAAACCACTTTCTTGCTATGTTTTGCGTTTTTTGTTATTTTTAGTTGAGGCTCATAATCAGATAAGTTTGATATTTTAATTTTAATGACAATGACTTGACTGGGACTTGGGTTTTTCAAAAACAACCTGGCGTGGACCCAAGTCTCTTCAAAACAACTTTTTAAAACACTGGTAAAATGATTAATCCCCACGATCTGATTTCCACAGATATCATGTAAAGTTATAACGTAAATACCATCAAAAAGCAAGTCATTGAAGTACAGCTGTTAAACACGTCGCAATTGAAGTCAATACCAACTTCCATGCTTTGCATATAAAACTGATCTTGACTTGTAAAAGGTTGAGCTTGACTTCTTAAAAAAAGTTAGGCTTGCGTGTAATATGACAATAATGCATGTAATATGACAATAAAAACGCAATTTGAATCCTTCTCAATTGAAAAAACCTTCTTGCAAATATCACAGTCTATATACCCTGCAGCAGGGGTCGGCAACCTACGGCCCGCCGATGTAATTCATCCGGCCCGCCGCCTCTGATAAATTAGAACGAGTCCATTTCACCTACTTCTATTCTATTTTAACTACGTAAGCGCGAAAAAACTTCCATTTCTGCGTCCGGTTTGTTTACGTTTTGATGCTGTCTTTTGAATAGATTAGCTCTTTATTACCGTTGCGCCGTGGAACGTTGCCTAGTGCGTCGCGGAAAAACGAAAAACGTACTTATTCTAAAATATTGGACTTTTTAACATTTTATTTATTTTTCATTTTCGGCAATGTAATAAAAACTTTTTAAAAATTTAAAAGAAATGAACGTATACAAAAACAAATTGCACTCGCTTCGCTCGCTAGGTGTACCCTGACTTGAAAGGGTTAACAAACAAAGTAGTTTTATTACACTTTTCATTCAATGCACGCATGACGAAGTGTGAACTCTAATTTTAAACCAAACAAACTCTTTTTTTCGCCTTGCGTCAACACTTCACTGCCTCTTTAAATGTAATTAAACACGTTTTCAAGTGCAAAAACGGTCCGAGGCCCGCCTGATTCACATTTCTAACATGTTAATAACACAATTATTAGTTAAAATTTTGTGCGGCCCGCAGAGACTTTTCTGAGTTTGGTTTTGGCCAGCGACTAGAAAAAGGTTGCCGACCCCTGCCCTACAGAGTAAGAGATACACGCACAAATATGTTCAACAACTGTGATCTAGCCCTTCTAAAGCTGATTTTTCACCAACGATTACCGCTTAAATCATGAGTACACCGAAAGCCATTGCAGACTCAACGAATCTCTCAATAAATGACGCAAGCAAGCCAGGTTTGGCAAGCAACTAGCCTGCAGTGAGGTTCGAACTCATGATCTTCGGCAACAAAGTATACATAAAATTGCTTGTGTTCAGGCGTTGGGATGTGTCCAGGCGTTGGGATTTGGTGTAAATTTCACGATAAGCAGCTTAAGAATGCGCGGTCGTAATTTCTTAAAATTTGCTCAGCTGAAAAGTACTATACTGAAAAACGTTTGCACTCGCCAGTCGGGAAACTGCCCCCGATCAGCAATCCAGGACGAAATAACACTCGTCAAAAATAAATAGTCGAAGGTAACTGCAAAAAAATACCACAGCTGTAACTTGTAATTACGTTCAATTCAAATTCGAGTTAAAGTTGATCATTTCGAACTCTGCTCAAAATTTACAGTGCTAACGGGGAATTCCCACTTTGGCAGGCCTTTTAGAAGCAGCAGAAGTAATTGAAACTTTAGCACGTAAAGGGAGTGGTGGAGTTGTTTGAAAAGTGTGCGTAGAAGTAAAGGCAGTTGTTTGTAAAGTGTGTGTGTATGGATGCAAAAGGAGTTGTTTGTAAAGTGTGTGTGAATGGATGCAAAAGGAGTTGTTTGTAAAGTGTGTATAGACTTAATTTGTGGATCGCGAACCATGGGTCGAGAAACACTGAACTAGATCAAATATTATTTATTTGGTCCGTTAAACTCGGATTTGTGGTTTTAATTATGACGTTAGATTCCTGCCTTGTGACGTTTATTAAAGAAGCACTTTTCTAAAACGTGAGCAAAGGGCCGGCCCATTAACCATTGGTTGATTCTTTGTAAAGTACTTTGTTTCCGGCAGGTTTTATTTAAAATTAGAATATTTATAAAATACGCTGAAATAAAGCTTTAAGTCATTTAAGAAACAAGTTTGTAAGATGTCTGAAGTTATGTACTCTGTAGAAACGGATTTAAACGGAAACAAGTTCAGCTGTTTGTTGCTTAGCAACGCTTGTTATTAGCTACCTAGCAACACTTGTGGTTTCCTGCCTAGCAACTCTTGTTGTTTGTTACCTGGCAACACGTGTTGTTTGCTGCATAGCAACGCTTGTCGTTAGTTTCGTGACAACGCACTTGGATTATCACAACAAGGCAATGGCGCTTCTAGCGGTTTTTCTGTTATTTATTGTTACTATCCAGGGAAAAGTTGTGTTCAAGAAAAAAACCGACCATTGTCCAACGACCGCTGGGTGTCAGTAAGTAGCGTTACTATAGCAATTAGCAATAACTGAATACAGTGGATAGTTACGTCGTAGATGTTAGTCGCAACTGGATAAGTCCGATACTTCACTTTATTCCAGGATTGAAACAAAATACCTCGAACCAATCCGATAAGAAATGACGTCATTACTAAAGCAAGAAAAATATATAAAGTTAAAACGTATAGCACCTTTATTTTCCAGGTTATTAGGTTTAAACTTACATTAATATTAAGAAGTTGAGTTACTTCCAGTTGCTAACTTTGAGATAGAATTGCTGCATTGTATCGCAATACATGGCTGAATTCCTATAATAATTGAGTATTGGATCGGCACCGATACCAGCCTAGTATCGAAAGCATCGGCCCCAACTCGATATTATCGGACATCCCTAGTCCAAAGATATTTTCCCCATATTATCAGACTAACATTTGCTTTAACGTAAAACAGTTAGTTACCTCAAGTTGTAAAATAATTTACTTTTCAATGTGGAATGTAACCATGGTAACTGCAGGTGCAATCGAGCTTTCAAAGCTCCCCAGGACGAATTGAGTGTTCAATGTTCGGGCGACGATCTCAGCTTGGGGGAACTACCCTTAAGCAACATCACATACTTCAGCATACGTAGTAAGTGTAACGTAATAAACGTGCACAGCTTAACGTAATAAACATGTATAGTGTAATGTTATAAACATGTATGGTATGGTGAACTGTGCTTAGGGCCACATTTATCGTCAAAAACCCTTATTATTAACAAACGTTATCAATGTAACCTGGGAAAAAGTGTAATTCGTCATATGAAAAAATATTTTAAGTAAAAGTAGCACTAGCTAAATAGTTTGTAAAACTTTAAATAATTCATGCTGGCTTATATAGTGGTTCCGAATACGAATACATGGTTCATATAAATCTAATGTTTTGTCACTTATTAAATGTTTAGTGGAGTCCATTTGCTATGATGTTATATACTTACGATCAAAATTTGGGTATCCGCAAAAACTGTTGAAACACTGCTATAATTTGGGCGTTACAGAAATTTAGGCATGAAACTAAATCTCATCCTGAAAGAAGTCATTGAGAACTAGTGAGGCGGGTTGCTCCATGCACATCAATTCAAATTATTCCAACTTATTTATGCAACTTAATCAAATGAATTCATTCAACTTATTTATCTAACTTAGTCCAAATTACTCATCCAAATTATCCCAACTTATTTATGCAACTTAATCAAATGAATTCATTCAACTTATTTATCCAACTTAATCCAAATTACTCATCCAATTTATTCCAACTTACTTATCCAACCTAATCCAACTTATTTATGCAATTTAATCAAATTTATTTATCCCAAATAATCCAACTTATTTATCTAACTTAGTCCAAACTACTCATCCAATTTATTCCAACTTACTTATCCGACTTAATGCAACCTATTTATCCAACTTATTCATCTAACTTAGTTAAAATTAATTTATCCAGACTTCAACTTAAGCTTCCCGAACCGACTCCGAATAATGCGCAAGATGACCAAGATGGAGACTTTATATATTTACAACAACGGAAGGGATGTGTTCAACTGGGACTGGCTGCCTGGTGAGTCTGTCTGTCACCCCACCTTTTGAAAATTGCTTTTTTTATTCCGTTTGGGGATGATGTGTTTTAAAGTTGTATTTCTTAATTTAGGCAATTCCAATTGCATTTTCTTTCATGTGAACTAAAAACTAACTGCCGTTACCTAGTGGTTATAGAGCCACAATGAGAGCTACCACCAGATGTCGCTATTTGTTTATTGGAGATTCCTGCAGGAAAGTGAGGTTCCGACAAACAAAAGGACTCCATCGCTTTGTGGCCTCCCCCGACCACCCGCACTCTCCCAACCACTGTGACGTCAGACCTTCGCTCAATGTGACGAAACTATATTACACGGGCGGGAAATACCCTGGATGTCTCCCCCAAACAATAAGGACGATGTCGTTGAACAAAGTTCCGATGACTCAACTCGCTACTTCAGCAGCGATGACGTGGCCGCGAAACTTAAAGATCCTCAAAATCCAGGGAGGAAACTTCTCGATAATCGGCAGTCACGTGTTCCGTTTCGCTCGACTGACCATAATCTGGATCCACAAATGCAAGGTTCCGCTTCAAAGAATTCCCGCAAACCTAAACGTCACCACGCTAAAGCTATCCTATTGTGACGTGAACGCTGACGTCAGGTTCGACCAAATGACGTCACTGTGCACCCTTGACCTGTTGGCCAACAATTTGAATCGTGTACCCCCCAACTTGCCCCCCCAGCTTAAAAACTTGAGACTAAACTACAACAAAATCCAGCTCGCCAGCGACATCCAGTGGGAAAGGCTTACAAACCTCTCGCATCTGGGGATTTCCCACAACGAGCTGCGAGGAATCCCCATGGACTTCCCCCCTTCCCTACTGAGTCTAGAGTTGAATTACAATAAAGTGGAGTACATTGACCCCTTGACCTTTGTGCGCCTTGTAAAACTCGACAGACTCTCCATTACACACAACAGGTGGGTGAAGGGGCTTTCCCTCAACAAGTGGGTGAAGGGACTTTTCCATAGCAGGTGGGTAAAGTGGCTTTCCCTTAACAGGTGGGCGAAGGGGCTTTCCCACATAGGAAAATGATAATTTCACTAAAATAAGTTTACAAACTAACACTTTGACATGAGATACTATGAAAGTATGACACTTTTCGATAGCGATATTTTGGGAAAAAGTATCGCGATCCGATACCAAATTACGTCATAGCGTGACAAATAAAAAATCTTGGCTAAACTTGGCAATGATGACCTCCTGGTATTGAACAAGTAGCGATACGATCACAAAATATCGGCTTTCAATTTTTACCCGATATAAAAAAATTAATAAATTGTGCAGATTGCTTAACCTGCCGTCTGGTGTTTCCCCCACTGTGCGAACGGTGAGTGTGAACAACAATCGTATTGAGACTATACGATCAGCGTCGGAATACGATTACTGCGCCAATTGTAACTCGTTCAATGTTGATGCGAATCCTTGGGTGTGCAACAAACAGTTTCTCAAGTTCCTGGTCTGGCTCACCGAACATAAACTTCTTTCACAAACTCAACTACTAAAGGAAAGGTGCAAGATGCTACAAGGAGGTAAGCTGTTTGGACGCCATTTCGGGGCAATCGATTGTACTAAAAGCCCTCGATGCGCTGTTGTACAATATGTTTAATGATGTAGTTAAGTCGACATTTTTGATCTATTGACTAAAGAAAAATATAATAAAAACGCCATTTTGGGGCATTGTTTACCAAAAAAAGTAAAATTAAATTTCTTGCAAAATTAAAGCGCAATTAGGTAAAAAATATCGATTCTAATATTACAAGCCGGATATGCGCTCTTATACAATAGGGTTAAGGAGTAATGTAGTTTGGTCGATATCTCGAAATGTTATAAAACTAAAATTTCACTCTAATATTTTAGAGGTTTTAATTAAATAAAGCAAAGCACTTAAAAATATCCTTTATGCTGTTTTTTATTCTATGAACAAAATTGTATTTAAATTTTAGTTAATTTATTTACCTTTAAAATGTCGCCAGGTTTCAGTTTAGGAGATGTTTCCAAGCTGTACGCCTACCAGCGAAATCTCAGCCAATCAGAGCCGACCTGCGTGTTCAACGTCACAGACCTTTATTGCGTCAACAATGGCATGGAGGCTTTCCCGCCGAGCCCGCCGGTGTCAGTAAAGCGTTACGAAGTTTCATTCAACCGTAACATCACGTGGGTCCCGGATGACGCGTTCGTCAATCAAAATCAAATGTTACTGTGAGTCTGTTTAAATGTTGTAAATAACGATACTCCGTTTTCAATTGCGATACCGATATTTTGAGCAAAATGTATCGCGATCCGATCCGATATCAAATGACGTCATCACTATGCTCAAACAAGCAGAACAGATGCAATTAAAAGTTGAAATACATCTTTTACCTGTTTATTAGACAAAAAATATCTTTAGTAATAAGATGTCAAATTACTTCCAGCTGTAAAAAGTATATTCTACCAAGATTGAATCACTACTCAGTAGCATTCATCCCTAGTTATACATCAGATAAAGGGTATATTTTATTTTGGTAAATATTTTTTAAATTTCATTAGTGAGACCAACTGCTTGCGGGCGAACAATTTTATTTGGCTGATTAAAATCAAATGTTGTAGTAAATTTTGATTAAAGCATCTTCAAATGTGGTTCATTAAAAAAAAATTAATTCTTTAAAAAAAAACAGAATGCAAAAAAACACCAATTTTTTATTATTTAATATTTTTCGCGAAAGTTTACCCAGAGATATTAAAAGGCATATAATTTTTATGACTTTAAACATTTAAACGAAAATAAATTAGGCACTTTAATGGAAAATTAACGGTATTCTCTGGTTTTGTGAATAGTATCTAACCTACAAACTCCCACTTATTACTAAAATCGTTTATCCTGACAATGAATTGCAAAGCCAAAAAGATCGAATAAATCGACATCATCTTGAATAATACTTTAAATACGAGCTTTTATCATCTTCAATTAATGTGAATGCAAATCTTGTATCCATACAAACAAACAACACCTGAGTGTATTTAATTCTCAGTTCAAGCAATTCCACTTTTATTTGACCAACAAATTCCTTCCAGACTTTTCCTCGACCACAATTCGATCGCCGACTTTCCCCGGGAATTACCCGCGTCGCTCGAAGTTCTTTCATTACGTCACAATCGAATAAAGGAGATATCGGCGTCGGTACAACCAACTTTAAACCGATTGGTCAACCTAAGAAAGCTATTCCTTACCGATAATGACATCACAATGATCTACAATTATCAACTGTTGCCGATGACGTCACTAAAGTGGGTCGGTCTCCAAGGCAACCCGCTGGTTAGTAAATCTAGCTGTTGTGTCAGAAATATATGGTTTGAAAAGGGTTTTGATTACTTCATTATATTCTTAGAAATAAGTTCGATGCAGATTGACAATTTAACGCTTCGCCTTTATTGTTTCTCAACCTTTTTTTGCGGCGACCTAAAAATGTTAAGCGTTAGAGAAGTTCCAAGCTTAGGTGTCTAATTATGGTCACTGATTATTAAGAGAACAACTCATAAATTATTAGCATAAATGAGTTCGAATTTAATAATTACAAGCCATATCTTCGTATAGCTTCTGCAATTTTTCCTAATGTTCGAAGCAATCTCGCTCAGAACCAATCTTAATAAATCTAACCACATAAACTACTGCGGTCGTCGGCCAAAAAAATTAAATTGAACGGCCACACAATTTTGAATCGCGACCAAATCGTTAAAAATAAAAAAGGTTTATAAATTTATTACACAAATACAGAACGACAATTATTGAAAACATCTCACAAATCAATAGAACTTAGCAGGGTTTTATTTCTAACATTTACACAACCCCTGTTATATATAATATTTATATGGATCTACAGCCGTGCCATATTTGGTTAAATCGTGACGAATTGTTTACTTACCACAATGAAGTTTCTGTTGGAGTTATTTTATTTCAGCGTTGCGATTGTTCGATCCAGTCCCTGGTGATTTATTTCCATGATGTGTTGAGAACACGAAGAGGTAATATTCTCGATGAATTCCACGAGGTGCCGAGATGTGCCACGCCCACAATTGCAAGGAAACGCCCCATCACTCAACTCACCGGGCTTTTCGAGTCAGTAGTACTACTACTACGTCATAACTACCTTTACGTCATAGCACTATTACTACGTAAAACACCATTTTTATGCCACAATACCATTGCTTCGTCACAGCAACGTTATTTACGTCGCATTTAAATATTACTAGATCACCATTGCCTTACTACGTCATCACAAAATACTACGCAATAATTTCCTTACTAGGTGACAGTAGTATAATCACGACGTCACAGTACCTTACTACGTCACAACACATTAGCTTCACAGCAGTATTACTTAGTATTTATAGATGGTGTCTTAATTGAACCTGACAAGATTGGTTGTAGGTTTTGCAGCAGCTGTATTTATTGTATAAATAAGTAGCATTAATATCACGTATGTATGCAGCTACCACTACCAATGTATTCCCGAAAAGTGCGAATGGAACAGAAGTTTGGCTTTTCTGGATTGCTCACTGCACACTCAAATGGTAAGAGGTTAAGAAAAATACAGCAACTACATAAAAACATAAAATATATTTTTTACAATGATCAGAATAATAACAACAATATTAACAAACTGATTACAAGACAGACACAGGATCAAATGGTGTGAAACTATAAAAAAAAACACTTTAATTTATTTTGTAAATATTTTGATAATCTATTTATCTGAAAGTAAGTTGTTATTTTGTTTTTACTTTGATTTTTCAGACAACCAAGACGCGAACACCGGACTATGACATCACGAAGCCGCCATACATTCCTCGCAGCTCGTACTGGAGGTCACTAACCTTACTTAACCTCAACTTAACCATTGACGTCATCGACCTACGTAACCTCAGTCGACTGACGTCACTAGATTTGACGGGTGAGAGATTTAATGTAACAGTTTGAAGTTTTGCCCATAAAACAAACAATCCAAACTTTTTCGTGTGACATTATCAACTAGGTAACCGCTTGACGTCACTTCCGCTTAAACTTCCTCCAACGCTTCGCGACTTACGCGTTTCCAGAAACAGCATGACGTCATTGATTACGTCACGCAACATGACGTGGTTTCTTCCCGCGCTTGAGAACCTGGATATTCGTTGGAATAATTTCAAGTGAGAAAATGTTTCTTTTTTAATGCTTTTAAGAAAATAAGAGTTTTGTCTGAAAACAAAATATTGTTATTTTAAATAAGACTCAAAACTCATCTTAGAGAAATATTTTATTTTTGCTCCAAAAATTATAATTATGATAAAATTAGTTAACTAGTCAGTAATCAAACCAACATTTAGTTCAGGGTGGTCCAAACCCAGGCCCGTGGGCCACATGTGGACACCATTGTGCGTGGCCCGCGAAGCACTGTTGAATTATTGCAATGCGTACCATTGAGGGTTTATTCGAAGAAAGCAAGAGCAAGAGCAAGAGCAAGAGCAAGATTTAACTAAACTCTGTACTCTAAGTCTAATCCTAACTAACTCTAACTCTAACCTAAAAATGTGCGCATATTTTTTAAAGACAGTTCTTTTGAAGGCAGTTTAAAATGTGCGCACATTTCTTGCACATTTTGGCGTGCACATTTTTGAATTGTGCAAAAAATGTTCGCATTCCCGTCTCGCTTCGCGCGCACCATTTTCCCGAGTCTCATAATATTCCATTTCGTTTGCGCACAACTTGGACGATAGAAGCAAGTTTCTTGAGCTTATATTTCTTTCAAAGTTATTTTGTGACGTCATTTTTTTTTTTTTGCGCCCCGGCCAAACGGAAATCATTGATCCGCTCCTGGCACACATGTAGCCTACTTTGTGTGGCCCGCAAAGAATATGCAATAAATATTGTGGCCCGCGATGAAGTCAACCTTGGACCACTCTGATTTAGTTAGTCACAAAAAACATCTTCACGTAATTGATGATGTTGCAGAACGTTTACGATTGATGATGTCACATTTTTCACGCGGATCAACCACGTATCGCTGGTGGGAAACCCCCTCGAGTGCAACTGCCAGTTGCGGAGTTTCATTGTTTGGTTGAACTCGAACAATCGCACGGAGAACAACAAAAACCTAAAGGTGACGTCATTGTAGGGAAATCCCATCATTTTGTTTTATGACGACAAAGTGTATTTGCTTTATTACGTCGCAGTGTATTCACGTTTTGTTTTTATTAGAACGTGACTTGTTCCGGGTCGTCAGGGTCTTCTCTCGTTTTGTTTAAAATGGAAGAGGCTGAATACTGCCCCCCAGCGGATATGAGAAGGCTTGTGGTTGCGGCAGTTTGTGGAACTTTAGTTCTGTTTCTCGTTGTGGTAATTGTCAGCTGGAGAGTCAGGAAGGTGAGATTCAAACTGGTTTTATGTTTCTTCAACTTAATGGCAATTGCTTCCAATTGTTTGAAAAGGTAAAAGGTGAACTCCAAGTTCTTTCGGTTTTAGCAATAAAAATACCTTAAACTTGTTGCCGATAAATATTTTAAGCTTTTATGTGTCGTATGTTGTATTAACAAAACGCAGCACCTGAAATAAATTCTATAGTGGCGCACCTCTATTCACGTCATAATACCTACCATTGTCTTCCAGCGCGCGATCGCGTCACGTGACGAGTTGGTGCTCCAGGATTTACTTTGGCGCCAAAATCAAGAAGACGAAAGAATAAAGAAGCTGGGAAAGCCCCCGGATCGATACCAGTACCACGCTTTTGTGTCCTACTGCAAATCTGATGACGTATTCGCCTTTCAGCTAATCGGGGTATGACGTCATTATCTTACTGCAAAGCTAATGACGTATTCGCCATTCAGTTAATCGGGGTATGACGTCGTTATCTCACTGCAAAGCTGATGGCAATGACGTCACAAAAGAAGTTAAATTGGTCATTTTTTTACTAGCTTATTTTAAGTTTATTTCAATTAAACTTCACCAAAGTTAGCAATTTAATATCGCTCTCCAGTTGAAAAAATAATATTATATTAGGAACTGGAGGAGAACCACGGGAGGGCGCTGTGCTTTCACGAGCGCGATTTCCAGGTCGGAGTAAATATCGCCGATAATATCGTCGAAAAAATATCGGCGTCGCGTCACGTCATCTTCATCGTGTCACGTGCCTTCGCGCGATCTGATTGGTGCAAATACGAGGTGTCGGTGGCCTTGGCAAGGTCAAACACCACGAGGGACAAGGGCGTCATCATTCCTGTTGTCATAGAGGTGAGACAATTGTTGTGTATTGTGACTTAACAAGAGATGTGTTACAAATGGGAAATTTGAAGCTTAGTCAATAAAGGTAAACTATTTTCAAAACATGTTTTTTAATTTTGGATAAAGTTAAGAACAACATGTTGCCTTTAAAATAACGTAAAAACACAAATAATGTTTTTTTTTATATTTTCACTAAAATCAAGACAAATAGTTAAATATAATTCTTTTGCAACCCTTGCAAAATAAACAAAGGCTATTGGATGTTAGGAAATATAAATCACAGAAATGTGAGAAAGTTCTGCGGCAAAAAACGCAAGCAGATCGCTGCCGAGCCGTTTGGGATAAATTCATGTTTCAGATGATTTCGTTTTTTAATTTTTAGTTGCATACTCTGTCACATTATACAAAAACCTCATGTGCTCAAGTTTCACGCTACTTAATTCCAGGATATTTCATACGACCCGGACGTGATTGAAAATCTCGCGACTTTATTCTCAATAAATCCCGGGATAGCGGTGCCGCTGGGTGGCGACAAAGCTTGGAAAAAGTTCTGGCAGATGCTAGCGAGCGCCACTAGCGGCAATATCAATTAGCGCGAGTTTCATGTCGGGTTCCTTTCCGTGTTTTTTATTCATTTTAAACATTTTGTTTAAATTGTGCCAAAATATAATTTGCTATTGAAACAAGTTGTGCATTTTTTTTTAATTTGACTATTGTCGTTTAACAACACTTTCATTACGTCATAATTTTTTTAGAGGGAATTATTTTAATTGATGATTAATGTGAATCATCTAAATTCCGGCAGTTTAAATACGAGTGCAGAAAATGCACCGAAAAATAATGCAATTTGCATTTTCCAAAAGTTAGCACGCAGTCACTAAATGCCAGCCAAGCGCGTAATTCCTCCTTTTTGCAATGTGCATCTTTTGGATTATTACTAATAGTTTGACCAATCAAGATTCATTTACTTTATTTAGCTTAATAGTGAAAACTTTTTTCCTCTGCTGTTTTTTTAGAAATGTCAGTCAAGTCATATAGAATTGTGCGCAAATCACATCAAAGTTTGATTTAGATGATTGGTTACAACAAGCTTAAATACGTTAATTTTTCATGTTTATACACTCACTGTTTTAACCAAATGCAAAAACTAATGTGAATTTACGGAGAAAAAGAATTGAAATCTTTGGTAGAAAAAAGCAGGTAGACTTCGTACATTATCATGGTTATTGTAGGTGTAATTATTTTTTTACCAGTCACAAATAAACTGGTAAATACTATTTAACTGGGCAAACGCCTCAGCAAATCCTGTAAACTTATCAAGTAAAAGAAACAAGCATAAAAAACATTTTTATTTGAAAATAATACAAACCCCAAAATAAATATCCAAATTTAAGGTATGTATTAGATTGAATAAGCTAAAAAATTATATTGGATCTATACCAAACTGGCTATAGCTATAAAAAATGGGTTAATAAAAAGTATTGTTTTGAAACATCTTTAAATATCAGTAACAATTGAGTTTTCGGTCACCTGTGGATCGCGAACTTTAGTAGTTCTATCGGCAGACGCAAGAAAACATATCCAGGTTACTACATCGGCCATTAACCCATATTTTAAACGAAACGAAATACGAACCAGACCTAGTAAAAAATCAATACCAAACACGAGGTAACCGCGAAAATTACTAATCTGAAATAATATTATAAAATTAGACTTAAACAACCACGATTCAGCAGGTTTTCAAATTTAGATATTCCGACTTTATATATATTTTCCCAGGACAGATGAAACGGAACTTTTTTTAGATTGATATATGGTCGAAATGACACAATGTTAATACTTGTTTCTATTTTAACCCAGACAAAGTAAAAAAAGGGATACTCTCAGGTAAATTAAAATTGTAAAACTAGAGGGACGCGGTGAAACTTTAAATCTCTGCAACGAAACAAATAATGTTGCGACCACTATATCCACCGATATTAGACGCGTTTAAATGAAACCTGAATGGCAAACATGAGTGCCAAACCAGCCGACGCGGCTCCACCAACGACACCGAATATCTGAGGATAGGACTTGGCGATGACGACTATCGTGGCAACACAGACGTTTACGCCACCAGATATGGCGTCAAACCGAACAACAACCCATTGCACCGAGTTCATGTGAGCGGTGAAAGGAACGGAGTGCTTGTCGATATGTTTTGAAAATCTAAAAATTTTACAATTTTTTTAAAAATAGATAAAAAGGTAGTTTTTAAAATTTAGGTTTTTAGGGACACTAGACTCCGTTGTGTTACAATTCGCATGAGCCTACAAATTGTCACACAAATACCTAAGTGATATGCGCTTAATGATCAATTACCAATCCATACCGTTTGATCCCGGTAAATTAATTTACGCAATTTTGTTCATTGATAATTAAATGTGAGGTGTCTTAATTACTTTAGAATAAGATTTTTGAAATAAAACAGAATATTAATTTTATAACATCCAAAACTTCACAACGGATTTACGTTTGTAGAAATTCTTCCTCTTTTTGATATGCATGAATTGATTGTAATCCATGGGTGGTTGCCGCGATGTGAGATAGCAAAGGTGACCTGCGAAGTTAAATATTGGTAAGGTTTAATGTTGAATAATTAAACTTAAAACAACGCTTAGATAAAATAATAGAATCGAGTAAATAGCATATAGCAACATCTCGTAAAAACTAGATAAACAAGCGATGAAAGCGCATCACAAAATAAACTTTTTTTTTAATTTGAGTATTTACCAACAGTATATACTAAAATGGCGTACTAATTGGTTTAAAGAAAAATAAAGCTACAGTATTGATACATTTCAAGGTGTTCCATTCAACAAAAAAATATTATAAAAAGTAATCAGGAAATTCAGCATCCAGTCATATAAACTGGTTCTGAAGTCGATTTAAATTAAATAACAAAGGTAGAACGGGTATTGGGTAATTTTTGAATATTCATGAAATCAAAAACAAGATTTTGTTCTACCTGAGAACGTTGGCAAATCTCTTGAACTCCCGGACTCCGCTTTTGTATGAGGCGAAAAGGAAGTAGAAGAAAATAATGAAGAAGACACAAGCAATGAGAAAGGGGGGTAATATCAAGCTGATGGTGGTGAGCGACATTATCGTGAGGCAAAACTGAGAAAATGACAAGACGAATATGCTTGGTAAAAAAAAACATTTAACCTAGCAGAGATTTAAATAGCATGTCGAGTACAAAAGGTTTGACTATTTAGAGCATTGGTTCTTAACCTTTTTTCAGCCGCGCCCCCCCCTCCCCTTTTATTTAGTCGAATTGGCTAAACTGCAACCGAACAGGCGTTTCGCATTGGGCACACAACAAATTGCGCGAGCTCGACACATTGATTTTATCGAGCTGATTTTGACAAACGTGTTGCGAGGGCATTTACTCCACAGTTGCAAGAGTTATGATGTCGAGCGCAAAAAATGTCAAGCGCAAATATTAAACATTGCGTTATCGTGTTTCAAAAGATGTAACGACACACAATACAACGGCAATATTGCAAAAACAATATAGTTTCGCGCAAAAAAAGTTCGACTCCCCCTGATGCTATAGCCTGTTATCATATATAAAATATGGATGAAAAATAGTCCGAAAGGCTTTTATCGTTTATCTATATCAGGCGCGGGCAACATACGGCGGCCCGCAGACAGTTTCTGGTTTTACATAATAATGTGGCCCGCGGCAACAGTCTGCCGCAATCCCCCACTACTTGCTTACTAAGTCAAATAACAGTGATTCTTAGTTATTCTTCAGTTATTAATTTTTGGGTAAAATTAGAGGGCTTCAGCCGTAAAATCGAAATAAGAACAACATCAACCTTGGAGTAGGGCAAAAATAGGACTAATACCTAATAGTCTTATTACAAGACCTAAATGACCAGAATCAGGTGGTCTACAACACTAACCAACCCTAACCCATTTTCTAACCCCGCCCATTGCCCACCTAACCCGGAACAGGGCCAAAAAACAGGTGCCAAAACAGCCGCGCCCTGACGGCGCCCTTCAAACTAGGCCGAAAATTTGACACCAAAACGGCCAATGCCGGGCCCTAATCTTCTCATACGCTCTTCCTACGGTTATTCAGACGAAGTTTTTATTGTGTCGTGACTCGTGGGTATATTACTGCGTAGGCCTATTTGGCTTTATTATGTCGTTGGTGTTAATACTATGGTACTATTGATTTTTCTGCTTAGATATTCTTACTTTTTGGGTCTTTGTTGTGTGTTCCCAAATTAGATTTAGAATTTCGCCTACATCAATATTTTCGGATTTTGCCATGAAACGTAAAGTTGACAAAGAGTGTCGCAAACTTAACACGGATTTCAATCAATTCGACAAGAAAGCAGTATGTTTGCTGTGCAATGAAAGTGTTAACGTGTTTGTGGACAAAACATGCAGGCTATGGCAATACGATTAATGTATCGATTCTGAAATCCGGCCCGCCGACTAAAGAAGTTGCCCACCCCTGATCTATAAGTTAATCTAATAGGGCGGTGATACCGTGGATTTTCTAAAAGGGAATTAGAAGATTTGCGCGCAGCGCGAAATTTTTTGCAGTTTAAATGTTAAAGTTGGCAAAAACCAGAGTTTGTATGTAGGAATTATGCCTAAGCCAAACAAAACCATGAAAATCACTGCAAAAAGTTAAAATATTGAAGTCGAGCTCGCGCCCCCCTTAGAATTCCTTGGCGCCCCCTAGGGGGGAGTCTGCTAAAAAAAAAAAAATTCGGTTTAAATATCATGTCGAATACATTGATCAAACCTACATTAAATGTTGCGCCACATATCAGTGTTCAATAAATGGCCCTCTTAAGTGCGGGAAATGGTGCAAAACCCATTTAAGAACACCCTTCATGGGGTCACCATGTCACGTTTAAATATCATCTCGAGTACATTAATGAAACTGGGTGAAAAGAAACTTTAGATCCTACTGTAACAGGAATGGTAAGTCTTAAGTTAAGGTTTTGGTGCAAAATACATTTAAGACCGGGTCAAATGTAGCTCATGTACCTTCTCATAAATGCCGATAGAGGGCGCTATGTTTATTTTTGTATTAATTCAGATTTCCCCATAAACTGGAATGTTGTTGTTTTTTTGCCGTTCTTTTGATGAAAAAATGTGTTAAGAACGATTACACATATACATAACTTTATTGTCATGGTAAAGAAAGAGGAATGAAATGCCAATTAAGGAGAATCTGAACAAATACAAAAAGAAGAAATCTGTCTGATCAACATGCCATGATATAACATAATTTTATTTGAACATTATATATTCGTTTGACTGGTAACCTGTTTAAAATGTTAATTTTGAATATTAATAGCAATATTATTCATTTTATCTCTTTATACATTAATTTGTTCGTCAATATAGCATTCAACGTCGCTTAGTCCTTTCAATAAAGAGCGCATAGCGCGAACGAAAGTTGATCCCGAATTAACCACCCCGAATGACATTTAAAAAAAATTCGTACGTACCGCAGTGCGTAACGAAAGCCGTTTTGTGAATGTCCTCCTTAGCAACGGGCAGTTTCGTAAGATCCAGTTTAGTAAGTATTTGCTGGACAGTCTTTGGAAAGCCTCTTCAGCTGTTAGCATCGGTTCCGGATCGAACAGGGATATATTGTTCAACTTTCTATAGCCGATACATATCCGATTACGACCATATTTTTTCTTCACGACAACCACAGGCGATGCGTATGCTGAGCGGGATCGTCGTATTATTCCCAGTTGTAACATCTCGTCGATCTCGCGCTTTAATTCGTTCCTCATGTGGTAAGGAACGGTATCCGGTTTCGACCGCACCGGACAATCATCCTTGAGCTGAATACGATGTTCGAGAAAACCAACATTCCCCGGTTAATCGCTAAAAATGTCCACATAAGTATTTGCAACCGCTAACGCCTCCCCCCTCTGTTTCGCCATCAACTCTTCGCCAAACTGGATAGACTATAATGACGTCATCATGGTTGTGTTATCTTCACTCACAGCCGTACAACCCTGGTGGACCAGTGATATATATCTTGGTTGCCGGTGGTAGGCATTCTAGAGACATACTTTTTAAAAATGTTTGAATGGAAACACGATTTTTTCCATTAACATTCAGAACATAATCACACTGTCCTCGTTTCTCCACAACTGTGTGGGCCCAATGGGCCATTCCACTGGACAAGCAACTTGTTCAGCAGCAGTAGAGCTTTATCGCCTACTTCCATCCGTCGTGGTTTGGCCTTTTTGTTATAATACCTCTTGTATCTCTCTCTTGAGCTCTTCTTTGGCCAGTGATAGAGTCGTCTCAATCTTTTTTCCTAGCTCAATAACATACTGGTAGCTTGACCTCCCTTTCGTATCCGTGTCTGGGTTAGCACATTTCCTTTAGAACGGTCATTGAACCGCGAACCGTCCTCCCGTAAAGTAGTTAAATGGGTGAAAATCCCGGTGATTCTTGAGGAACTTCGCGATATACAAACAACAAAGCACCTATAAATCTGTTTAATTTTTTGGCTGGTCACAACACAGCCTTTTGAGCATTTTCTTTAGAGTCCCGTTAAATTTTTCTACAACCCGATAAACACATAGGCTGATAGGGACCTGTCGTTAGATGCTTAATCATTAGAAGACGGTTCACTTCTTGCATACATTTCGAAACAAATTGAGTCCCTAAGTCGCTCAACACTTCGTCAGGAATTCTCAATCGACTATACATATCAACCAGTGCCTCTGCCACGGTTTCAGCCGTTTTTTATTCCTCAACGCTTTCGCCTCCGGGTATCGCGTCGCGTAATCCACCAACGTAAATATGTATCTGTGTCCCTATTCACTGGGAGGATGCATAGAGTCAATGAGATCCACAGCAACTCGCCGGATGCAGAGAGACCATCATCACACTGCCTTTTTTCCGCCGTCCTCTGACAAATGTAGCACGATCGACAAAATCGCTTTTCAAAAGAAGTTCCTCCAGATACTATCGAATGTTTTGTAATACCCATATGCCTGTTAATAATGGAATCATGGGCAACATTAATAACACTTTCTTTTAGATTATATTCGCACAACAAGTTGTTTCATCCATTCTCCTCTGCTGTGTTTCGGGTATTGAAATATTCGTATAGGCAGTCCGTCTTCTTCTACAAATTTGGTTGCTTGTTCCCTCTTAACCACTACGTCCGCTGCCTCCTTTAGTTTAACAATTGACGTGTGTTCTCTCTGTGCCCTTTCGAATTCGGTCTTGTCCGTCACAGGCCATTCATCAAATTTTGGCACCACTAGCGGTTTCATAATTTGGTCATCTCGAACAAATTTTCTATCAACCAGAATGCCTGTTCAACCGGGTCTCTTGATACAGTCACCGTTTTATCGCAAACTAAACCTTTCGACAGAGGCAAGTTATACCTGTGATCCGCCTGTGTAACATTCCTCGGTGCGCATGTGGTCGAGTTTAAAATTCTTGTCGGCCTCGGCGGCATTGCGCTCGAATTGCAATCCTTGGCTAGATGCCCTATCTTATCGCATATAAAGCACCTTCTCGTAGGTCTGTTGTCAGTATTATACCTTTGACAATTTTCACACTGACACACGTCGTGGGCCAACTCACGGTTGTGTGCCGCCTGGAACTGCTCAGCAACACTGGGTATAACTATAGAGACTCCAAGGACTTCGGTGGCTGTTCCTTTCGGTAAGTCGACAACTCTTTAGGACACGACTTTAGAAATTGCTTTTTGACGAATAGCTCACTCACATCGACCCAGTTGAAAGTTGCGCCCGATAGCTTTACCCACTTTTGCATGTAATTCTGAGACGCACCGCAAACTGGGAAGGACTCTCTCACCCTTTTCGGGTTTTGAACTGCGAAACTTACTACGGTTACTTCTTCGTTTAAATCGTAACAGTTCACTAAAACTTGCTTGAGCTGATCGTAGTCCACAGCGTCAGCGTATGGAATTCTTTAGTATACAACCGATGCTCGATCATGCAGAAGGGCGCTTAGCGTCGCCCACACTAACGCTTAGCTTCGTCCACACTAACTCATCCCACCAGCAGGTTACAGCAAAGCGATCAAAGCGTAGCAGATAGCTACCCAACTCGTCCTGTTATTCCCTGTCTCGCGCCTCGAGTTTCCTTTGCTTTTCTTTCATGAACTTCGCGAAATCGGCTCCAGTCAAGCACAGTTGCTTGCCAACTTCAGCAATCGTTTACATCTCGTTTTTTTGCTTCACCACCTTATAAAACTAGGTCAACAGCCAACACAGTTCAGTAGAATAGATCCCGGACGAGCCCCCAATTGTAACGAACTTTTAGTTCAGATATCCTAAAGTTACTTTTCTGTGATGACAAACCTAAAACTGGTACAGTAAAAACTGCGGATGTTTTCCTCTGCTTAGTTTATGTAGAATCCTACGCCACGCCTTGCCACAAATTTACGTCAAAACAACAGGTTACTGCAGATCAGCTGGTCGCACCATAAGATGTCACAATAGGAATATCACGTCACAATGGTCAATGACAGATGGCAGAGTAACGCAAAGTTTGGGATTGTAAAGTAGTTTTACAGGTATAACGCAGTTTGTGACAATTACTATGCGGTTATTGATAACTTCAGATAAACTTATGTATTATATGTATACTACTAGATAGTGATCGGAATGTACATGATATTTATCTGACTGTTTTTTGTGTTTGATTCCTTGAAACATTTTTTTATTACGCTGAAACAACGTAATAGAAAGACGGACGAGGATAAAAAATAGCACCTATCAAAAGCGACAGGTTGGGCTAACGGCCAGCCCACTTAACTTTATGAATTGCGAGATTTTCTGAATTTAAAGCAATGATATACTCAGAATGTTTTACAGACTTGATCATAAAAACAAACATGGAAAGCGTCGGTAATGTATTTGCATACTTAGAACGGTATATAACGAAGCACGCACATAATAATAAGCAATTCAACAAATCATTGTCAACACCAGTTCCAAACAGGAGAGTTACAGGGTCGTGCAAGAAAATTAAAAATTTTGAAGAAATCCAAGATGTTATTTCTTCCCAAGAGCTTTCAACATGAAGACAATAATAAAATATGTGCGAAATAGTTTCAGGGGCATTTCGACAGAAAACACATTGGCCGGAGTCAGTTTTCCCAAAGGAGTGTAATGCTTCGTTTGTTGCTATCGCACGTAGGTTAAGTTTGATTTGAAAAGAGCGTAGCTTGGTTTCAATTGTTGAATTATAGACATTACAATACAGTTTTTGCCAAGGAGCCCAAAGGCTCTTTACAATAAAATAAAGCAGTATGCATCGGTTCCCCCGGTAAAGCAACAAAAAAATTGGGAGCGGGACTTATGCCTTTCTCCACATAAGTTTGATTTGAAAAGAGACCAAGGAGTTGGCAAAAACTGTATTGTAATGTCTATAATTCAACAATTGAAACCAAGCTACGCTCTTTTCAAATCAAACTTATGTGGAGAAAGGCATAAGTCCCGCTCCCAATTTTTTTGTTGCTTTACCGGGGGAACCGATGCATACTGCTTTATTTTATTGCAAAGAGCCTTGGGAGTGTCACATATTTGAAACAGTTCCTAAACATACTTTAGTTTTCGAAATGTCGTCAGTATGGTCCCATTCGGGTGGTAAGGCAGCAATCGTTTCAATGAAGGATTTGAAGTCTTCGTTATTCGGTTTATAGTCGTATTTTATTGCCAATTGGTCATACTTAAGGTATTCTCCCTCCGAATCGAGTAAGTCTGAGTGTCCGTGTATTCCCGCATCGATGAGAGGCTTCAAGTAAAATGTTTGGCTTTTAAATTTAACGTTCCTTGACACCCACAGTGACCTGCTGCGCATTTTAGTTGAATGGACAATTTGGATTATGGCTCTGAGGTAAAATATTATTTTTCGTATTGTTCGCAGGGGGACAATTTTTTCGCTTTGTTTTGAGTTTATTCCCAGGTTGCCTCGAACCCAGCACTCTAGCTGCATTATAGATAACTTATTTTGTTCTAAAAGTTTCCAAGGGGCTGTGTAGTTAACATCCAAAAATTTAGCTGCCCATTTAAGGTTTTGCCAGACATTCTATACATAGTAAAAACAGTGTTGGTGATAGGGGATCACCCTGTCTGACCCCTCGTTCTATTATAATCTCTTCTGATAAAAAAGTGTGCAAAGTTGGACGAGAGTAGCAACATTTTATCCAGTTTATTAATTTATTCCCAAACGCGTTTAGCGCAGAATAAATAAAATCCCAACTTACTGTATCAAACGCTTTGTAAACGTCCAAGCTAAGTACCGCTCCTGGAATTTCATAAAAACCGCAGTAGTCCATGATGTCAAAAAGGATACGGAGATTATCGCCTATGTACCTCCCCTTCATAAAACCATTTTGGCCTTGATTAATCAAGAGTTCAATATATGTTTTAATTCTGCTGTTAATAACTTTGGACATTATTTTATAATCAGCGTTTAATAACGAAATAGGACGGTAATTGGTTGTAAATAAGGGATCGTTCTGTGGTTTCGGTATTAAGGTCACGACACCTTGTGCCTGACTCTGGCTAAATTGACCGATATTCTCAGTGTAGACCCAAGCTTCGCAAAGCAGATATTTTATATCTGGCCAAAACGTTTGGTAAAATTCAACTGGCAGTGTCCGTCGAGACCCGGTGACTTATTTTTTGGCATTGTGTTAATTGCAGACTTAATTTCGGCCGTTGAGATAGGCTTTTCGGTCTTTTTTAGCTGGGAAGTATTTAATTTCGGAAGGTTCAGGTTTGACAGGTTCAGGTCGATTTGTGATTAGACGCATTTCGTATTGCGTCTTTTGTATAGGTCTACAAAAAAGCGTGATAAATCTGTTAATATTGCTTTTTGGTCTGTATAGACGTGGTCACCCATTTTAAGAGGTTGATCGATTTTTTAACCGCATGACGTTTTTCTAAATTAAGAAAATATTTTGTGTTTTTTTTTCACCCTTTTCGGCCCAACGCGCTCTGCTTTAATTATCGCCCCTTTTGTTTGGTTTTCTACTATAGTTGATCCAATCTACATTTATATTGTTTTAATTTAACTGCAAGCCTCGGGTCAGCAGGGCTGTTGGCACGACTTATTTCGTGTTCGAGCGCTTCAATATTTCTCTCCAGTTCATTCTGGCGAGCAGTGTTTTCTATTTTCAATCTAGCACTAAATTCAATCGAAACGCCGCGAAGGACAGCTTTAAGGGCATCCCATCTAACGTGGGGATTGACGTGATTTGCCGTTTGGTTATTATGTAATTGTTAATAGTTTTTTTTTAATTAGGTCAGTATATTGTTTGGTATTTAACAAGCGCGTGTTGAACTTCCAGTATCCCTTACCGTGTTCATTTGGAGGTAGCTTTAAAGTCAACGTTACGATTTTATGGTCAGCATGATACCTGTGACAATGTTGGTGTCTATAATGTTGGTCAATAGTGATTTTGAGGTTAGAAAAAAATCTATACGAGACGCTGCCATTGGTTTTGTTTGAATTCTCGAGTACTTTCTTTTTACCCCATGCACATGGCGGAAAGCATCATACAATTCGAGTGAATTCATGTAAGCCTGCACAGTGGCCTGTGATCTTTTGTTTGTATGCGGGGGTCCATAACTTTTATCCAAACTCGCATTAAGAATGATATTAAAATCACCTCCTACAACCATGTCGCCGTCAGTAGCTTTGATAAGGTCTGCAAAAAAGTTGTCAAAAAAGGCTGGTTTATCATTTTTTGGCCCGTAAATATCCCGCAACTACAGTTGATTAATTTATATTTACATGAGCTATTGGACTATTTCATGATTATTCATGATTGGTTTACCCGTATGTTCAATGCTAGAAGGGCCCAGTGAAAACCATGTGGACAGTGCATTTTCGTTGTCGGAGTTGTTTTCTGGAATTTCAATGTTGCTTGGGGTATCCTGCTTGTTTGTTTTATTTCTCCCCGCTTCTCTTTCATTGCTTGGCAACTTCTTATCAGTAGTAGCTGGTTGCGTAGTCTGGAGCGGTTGCGCAGTCTGTTTTCATTTTCCACTCTTCCGCCATTGTTTGTTTGTAGTTCTGGAAAATCATTTTTCCTTTCCCAATTCGCTTGCTTGTGTCCAGCGTCACCACAATACTTGCAAGTAAATTGTTGTCCATAATAAGTTACGTAAAATTCAAAGCTATTAACTCTTATGTAGCTTTGAATTGGGTTTTCCGACAAATCTGTCTTGTTCATAGTGGCTTTACGCATTCCCGAGAGCAATCCAACCTTGTCTTTTTTGTGTATCATTTTTTTAACTTCTCCATAATGTTGACTCAATGTTTCTGCGATTATGTCATTTTGAAACGGTATTGGAACCCAGCCAATTCCCACGTTGATAAGGTCACTCTCATAAAGTTTTTAATGTAGGATACCAGCCAGCTTACTTTGTAATTCTAAGACGTTTTGTCGACTTGTGCAGGTCACATCCACCTGTGTTCCTTTCATTTCTGCAATTCCAAGTACTTTACTGATAGGAAAATCAGCCTTTTTCAATAACTGCTCGTCTCGTTTAAGCATTCTTTCAGATTTAAAACTTAGACAGTTTGGCCTTTTCAGCGCACTCCCTGCGCTTTTTACTGCCGCTTGCGCATAGCTCGTACTAGCCTTCTCCATTTAGATGTGCACTCCCCGAGTGTCTATAGTGGAAAATCTTGTGTTTGATTCCTATATTTAACGCTATCAAAAATAAACATAGCGCCCTCCATCGGCATTTATGAGAAGGTACATGTGCTACATTTGACCCGGTCTTAAATGTATTCTGCACCAAAACCTCAACTTAAGACTTACCATTCCTGTTACAGTAGAATATAAAGTTTATTTTCACCCAGTTTCATTAATGTACTCTAAATGATATTTAAACGTTACATGGTGACCCCATATAGGTTGGTCTTAAATGGTTTTTTGCACCATTTCCCGCACTTAAGATCGGCCATTTATTGACCACTGATATGTGGCGCAACATTTAATGTAGGTTTGATCGATGTACTCGACATGATATTTAAACCGAAATTTTGTTTTTTTTTCAACAGCCCCCCTTTCTAAACGCACCAAATTCATAACTTCAGACCGGCCTTTTGGGGGTCCATGTTAATTGATGTGGCATATAATATTTTAAATTGGCTCAGCTTGGAAAGACTCACGTGCGAAATGTGGTATTGTGAGCCTGTAAAACTATATTTTTTTCAAACTTTAACTCTATGTAAACGCAAATTTTTCGCGCTTCGCGCGTATATTCTTTTTTTATATAAGGTTTTATATTATAGCCCGAACATGCGCCACTGTTTTCGTAGTGGTTTCACATACATGGCCTTTAAGTAGCTCTGAAAAGAGTACTTTGGGCCGCAACAAAAAGTTTTCCGGCCACTGCACTAACAGTTAGACGACGAGACATGCAAGTGGCCCGTGGTCCAATCCGAATACACATATTTGGCCCGGCAGTACAAAAGGTTGCACGCCCCTGCTCTAAACAGTCAAACGTTTTTTACTCGACATGCTATTTAAATCTCTGCTAGCTCCCGGACTATTATTTTTACATCAAAATTTCGTTGCATTTAGATTTTTTTCGTTGCATTTAATGTATATTTGGAATTATAAAGCAAACATATGTACAGCACAGTCTGCAACACGACAAGTATTTCACTCTAAAGTTTGAGTACTAAAAGTTTAAGTACAAAAAAGTCTAATGAATGAAAATCGGGACATAACTCTGTAAGCATATACTTACCGCTTGCAAAATCGAATTTAAAGTAGTTAATAGTCTTGTATCCAGCTCGTCTATATCACGTGAAAACCTAGAGTAAGGAAATGTTAGTGTTACGACTTTACTAGTAATTCTAGAAAATTACCTAGGCCTCCTGTAAAGTCGCTGTGAGTTCTTATTTTCTGGCATTAAATAACCTACCAAAGAGAACTTATATTAAAGACCACAACAAGAAAACCCAATGTACAGATGTATTGGTTGCAAGAGTAGAATATTACCACACCACAAACAATAATGACACTTAGACACACACAATTACTTACAAAAAACCGACAGACAGAGCATAATGACACTTAATGTTTTACCCGATAATTTCACAAGGCTACACCCAGACGTCTATTGAGCTGTAGGGGTCATCCGCTCGTAATATACGCTAAAACAAAACTCCTTTTCACGGGAACCGACGCGCTCCCGGAAACCCCAGGCCCGCCTTACAGGGCGGCCGTTTCGTGGAAAGATAACATTGGGCGGACCTTTTCGTGAGAAGTTAAACCGCGCCGGAAAACAAGCGATAAATGATCGTGAGATTTGCAGAAATGTTTGGAGACAGGAAAAAACATGTCTAGAGTCCAATTAACGGCGAACACCAGAGCGCACAAAAATATTACATTAATATACAATTATACATGTCTCGAAATGCGAAAACCTAATTCCTAGCGCTACATTTAGGAACAAAGGCGCTAAATTAATAATGAATGTTAGAATTTACAGTCGGCGTAATTAGCAACCGGTGATAATTTTGTAGTGCTAATTAAGCACGTAACAGTTAGTAACTCGTTTCTTAAAACAGTTTAGTTTATTAAGCCCTTGCCTAATTTCGAAAGAGAAATCCATAGTATTTAAAATATTAAATGTAAGCCAAACACCTTAACAAACAGCGGTAGACTATAGGCGATTTGCTGATCTTTGTTATACAATGATTTATTGCTAGACAACCTTTTACTGATTTGTTCAGTTTTTCCATTGCAAGTTTTGTTTAGGCTCGATACCCCTTTTAAATGTAGAATGGTACAACTCCTATAGCTATAATAAAAACAAACAGTGTCTCGAAAGTGAGCCGTATTCTTTTGGAGATATTTTTTTAATACTAATTCTTAACGAGTCAATCACGCTTCACACCTGTTGAGGAGTTGTCCGATCGGTGTTTGATCGAATAATGACATCGGACTCCGCATTCGTCAGAAGCCTCTGGTGGAGAAGTGATGAGGCGCGCAACACAGCGCGTGGAAAGGTGGCTGTGCGGAAGAGCAGCAGAACAGGTGATGCGAGCAGAAGGCAGCCATAAACAAGCTGGAATGCAAATTTGTGTCGAGTAAACTTATTTAGTCATATTATCTATAATTAAAATTATATATTTTTTATTGCATGTTAAAAGTTTACTAGAATATATAGCTTGTCGTTTTGAAATAAGCACTTTTACGTAAATTGATATTTGCAAAACGAGGCATTAAAAAGATGAAACAAAACTAACGTTTAGAATTGCTTTAATTCTTAGTAAGCGCACCATTTGGTGAGATTATGCCAATCACGTCCACAGATGGAAATCAAAAAGTTATAGATACCTGGTAAAATGCTCGCTGTGGGTTGGTGACTATGTTTGGATCTCTCGTACAATCCGTCTCATTCAGTTGTGCAGCGGTTTTATTGAGGCAGTTTAACTAAATTAATGAAAACAAATTCGAAGAAGTTTTGTGTACAACAAGACGGTATAGCTTATTTGTGCTAGACCTGGAAAAGGAACAATCGAATAACTGAGGTCCAGATTCGTCACAGCTTTATTTTAGCTTCCTGGTTTTTCCAAAATACTGTATTGTTATCATTTTTCGTTTACGTCACATGCTTTCATAAAGAATATATACCACTTTACCGCAACACAAAAACAGCACATTTAACCGGCACCACTTACCATCCCTCCTTGATTAATCCAGATTGTAATCCAATATGAAGTTGCATTTGTGGCAAAAATATGCAGCAACGCAGAGAAGAACAACGCAAATAATACGAGGTAACTGCAATAACAATTGCTAAAGAAGTTTCGTTCACAAATATGCTTCCAATTCTTTATATTTAGTCGTCAAAATACACAGTATTTAGTTTGTAGCCTTCATGTTATAATATAATTTATTGCCTAATCGATTGAATGTACTCAAACAAAGTATTGGTTAGTAGTTCTTTTTTGTGTTAAGTTGAGCTGTTCGATAAAACATAGTTACAAGAATCATCTTACCCTCCCATCGCTTTGATGTAGACCTTATAAGTTTTCCAACCGACCGAACCGAACATATGCGCTTCTTTTATCATTAGCGACGTTTGCGGTTTTTTTTCGTTGTTGAATAATGTCTTGTCCTGGTCGACTGTTAAGTTTATCATTACATTACTAAAATATTCCAATAGCTTAGTTTTCAAATCAAGTAGATATTAGATATTTTTAATGTCATGCGGCTCCTTGTCAAAAATAATTACCCACCTCTGTTTTAACACTTTCTAATCAAAATTCTTGACGACTAGTTTATATCATAGGCCTACACACTTTTTATAAACTTTTAATAAATATAACTTTAACTACGCATCTATATCGCCTAACCATCCGATACCATTTTTAAATGTTTCCAAATGAAAAAAAATAATGAAATAAATAAATAAAATTTACTACTTAATTTCAGTTCGCTCACTAGGTGATTTATCGTCCTTTATGACCAATTCGCGTTTGACTTTTTGATGGTGCTTTTTGTTTTCTTCCGTCTTAAACTGTCTGAAATTGTAGAAAAAAAACAATTTAATGTAACCTGTTTTCATAGATTGGTTGGAAGTGTTTCTGATCTCTTTTCTATATTACACCTAAGAGAAAAGATGTTTTTAACTATAGTCGTGATGAAGGTTCACCTCATGAGTTGAGCGTACGTAGAATCATCGGCCATGAGTTGCTCATGAGTTCCCTTCTCTGTTAATCTACCCTCCTTCATCACCACCACCTCGTCGCAGTGCTCCAAGTACTCAAGCTGGTGGGTGACCAAGAGCACGGTCTTACCTCTCAGCTCTTGCTTGATGCAACTCCAGAAGATGTGGTTGCTAACTTGGGAGTCTACCGCTGACAATGGGTCGTCAAGCAGTAAGATATCACGCTCGCTGTAAACCGCCCTGAATGAAAGGTGTTTTTATAACGTAATTTGGATAGGATGTTTCGTGTGTCGCTAGTTTACTGCTCAGTATAATCGAGTGATGACCTAACTATTGTGCGTAATATTAGTACTTAAAACCGCAGTGTCAGTTCTCGTGGATTAAGGTTGCTTACCTTGCAAGACTTATGCGTTGCTTCTGTCCCCCAGAAAGCGTGATTCCTCGTTCTCCGATCTCGGTTTGATCGCCGTTGGGAAAGATGTCAATGTCAGGTTGCAGAGCACACGTCTCGATCACTGGACAACATAACTAGCAGATTAATGATATTGTTATGCTTGTTATATATACTGGTCTTAATTTTTACCTTCATTATAAACTTATTGACCTATTGGGCGTGGTCTAAAATCCGAAAAACAAGGTTTTGATATATTTAAAACAAGGCAAGCATTTACTATTCTCAAGGTTATTGCCTTTCGATTTTCGTTGGTGCTTGGACGTAAGTCATTTCCGGATGCACCTACCTCTCTCGTACTTTTCGCGGTCAAAATCCTTTCCGAACAACACGTTGTCACGTAGGCTTGCATGAAAAATCCAGGCCTGTTGAGGCACGTAGGCCAAATTTCCATTGATGGCCACTGACCCCAAGTTGACCCGTAAGTGACCCAGGATGGTGGAGATTAGGGAACTCTTGCCGCTTCCCACCGATCCGCAAATACCAGTTAAACTGAAACATATGAAGCAGTGGTTCTCAACGTGGGCGATATTGGGGGGGGCGACAACCTTAACGGGCGATAGCACATACACTAAATCAGGGCAATTTTGGTATTTTATTATTAGTGTAAGGGGGCAATAGTATATAACAGTGGTTCTTAACCTTTTTTTAGCCGCGCCCCCCTTTGGTAATTTTCTCATGCCTTGCGCCCCCCTATGAAAATATTTCGACATTTTGCAATTAAATATCACTGAGAAAACAGGAAAATAGTGAAGGGTGTTGTTGGTCGCGCGAAAAATTTTGAATTTTATTTGGTCGAATTGGCTAAACTGCAACCGAAGAGGCGTTTCGCATTGGGCACACAACAAATTGCGCGAGCTCGACACATTGATTTTGACAAACGTGTTGCGAGGACATTGACTCCACAGTTGTAAGAGTTGTATGGTGTCGAGCGCAAAAAATGTCAAGCGCAAATATTAAACATTGCGTTATCGTGTTTCAAAAGATGTAACGACACACAATACAACGGCAATATTGCAAAAACAATATCAATATAGTTTCACGCAAAAAAAATTCGACTCCCCCTGTTGCTATAGCCTGTTATCATATATAAAATATGGATAAAAAATAGTCGGAAAGGGCGATAGCTTTTATCGTTTATCTATAAGTTAATTTTATAGGGCGGTGATACTGTGGATTTTCTGAAAGGGAAATATAAGATTGGCGCGAAGCGCGAAAAATTTTTGCAGTTTTAATGTTAAAGTTGGCAAAAAACAGAGTTTGTATGTAAGAATTATGCCTAACCCAAACGAAACCATTAAAATCACTGCAAAAAGTTAAAATATTGAAGTCGAGCTCGCGCCCCCCTTAGAATTTCTTGGCGCCCCCCCGGTTAAGAACCGCTGGTATATAAATTCGAGAAACACTGAACTAAACCAATACTAAGGGATAACAACTGTCTTTGGCTAAATTACGCAACCCTATTTGATTAACAAATTTGGTCTAGACTTCGATGTATAAAAGTAAAGCAAAGTAAAAATCTAAGAGTCCCTGTCTATAATTAGAAAATATTTTGCATTGTTTGCTATAAAAAAATAAAATCTATTCAAAACATTAGACACACCTTCCTTTTGGAAGATTCAACGAAATATCGTGGATACGGTTGACCTCATTAGGATAATTGCCATCATTTTCGTTCATCTTGTTTTGTTGTGTATCGTTTGAGCGTTGTTTCTGTTTTACATCCTCCAGCGTTTCATGTGTTTCAGCAAGGATCACCTGGAATAAAAATACATTTGGATTCCAAATTTGGTTTGTGTATTGCACACTTTTCATATCGAAAGTGGCTTTCTAAATGTTTTCTAACTTTATCGATTTGATTGTATACCATTAATAATAACCTATCACGTTACTCATAACGTAGTACTTATTAACCTGGATTCGACGGAGTTGTTACAGGGGTTCGACAATAACGTCCTTTGAAATATTACTACATAGCTTATTTGAAGCTAACAATCGCATTAAAAAAGTAAATTACTATCTGAAACAACAAGTAAACACCAGTATTCGTTTAATATCGACATTGATTCCGTTGATATGCGACTGAATATCGCTTGATGTAATTGTCGTTCGCAAATTCATGGTTCTCATTAACTTCCCGATTGACATCTTGCCAAAACATGGTTGCTAGTAAAGTTAAATGTAGCAAAATTGGACAAGAAGTAAAATTTTGAAAGACTAGCACAGTTACCCTTAAATCTGCTTTGTTACCTACCTTCCAGAATAACTTTCTTTACAACGGATGTAACTTCCTAAGTTGCAGTAGATGTAACGGCCTATAGGTTTATACGGGAACATATCCCTTAAAACAACTATGTTTTTCCTAACTGAGCTAGTTAAATCAATTTTTTGCGCGCTGTTAGAGAAATTCATCCTACCCATATGCGCTGTCCATACTACTATGGCAGGAGTTGCAAATTCAAGTTTAACTGTAGTCAGGGCGAGATACTTGAACGTCAGCGGGAATCAATTATATTGAATCTGCACTAGCTTAAAGCATGCAGTGGAATGGGCACTTACATAAACGTTTTTAAACGACAAAAATGCTGAGATTTGTTACACAAATTTTGCCTTTCAAATACGTGTCAAAAAGTAGCAAATCCACCCACTTAAGACAGTATTTTTAAATAACTACTCCATAAGCGCCGCAGGCGCAAAAAAGCAAATATCAATACACGTATCGCAATTGTTATGTGCTGGTTACTATAACTGTCAGATTCCTTGTCTTGTAAACCTGCATTAAAAACTTGCTATATGCATTTCATCACATTACAAATACACATAAAACTTGCTGTTGAAGCGGTAAGGTGCCTTAGTTCAATTGCGTTTTTGTCATCTGCGGTTGGTACCACATATTCGTCCAGTTCTTCCATGCACATCAGTTCATTGTAGCGCCTTATAGCCACCAGAGACTGTAGAAACGATAGGTTTTATTAAAGAAATGCGCGTTTTTGTTGTTTCGTTATTTCCACCGACAACAGTGTTTTAAAATTGTTAAATGTAAAAGTTTGATTGACACTTTTGACTAAAGTCCAACAGACAAATCACCGAACATTTGTTTTTAGTGTTTTGAATACTTGGATTTCCAGAATATTTTGTGTAGAAAAAATAATCATCTAACTAATTTACAAGTATGACTCGTTTTGTGTCCATAGAAGTCTATCTGCATAGAAACCGTTATCTGCTGCACATTGAATTAGCGTTAAACCGCAAAGACGTCTGTTAAGCAGGACGCAGGTAGTGAATAACGCCTCTGGGTATTTACGTGTATAGTTAAATTTTGCAGCTTAAGCGTTTTATAAATGGCCAATGACGTTCGTCTTACAGGCAATTTTATCTAGCAAAGCATATTACGACATTGAGGGTGGAGATTAAAAACTTATACTTTAAATACTAATACAACACTACCTCAACAAAGGCCTTGAGAGCATTTGGCAATAGTCCAACAGCAAGACGCATGGAAGTGAATATCACTATAGCTGTATAAGCCTAGACAAATATATTAAAATTTTTGTTATTTATAATTCATAATACAATTGTAAAATGTTATTTAAAAAAATACGTTTAAAAAACAAACAAAATCAGCCATTGAAGTGTAGGTCATTCTTCCATATCAAGCACAATAATTTTACAAACCGTTATTTCAATACCCGGTTTTGTAAGTTCCAAAATGTGTGGCAAATTACGCTTGCGCAGGTGCAAGTTGGATGGTTTTGTTTGTATTTAATGGTAGCACAAAATATCTAACTGTTTAAAGTCACCGTGGTGCGTTGGCCAAGCTAATCTCAAGACATTTATCTAATCAGTGGTCCTAATAAAATGCTTTCGCTTTTTACCATATTTTAAAACATCTGTAAAAAGTAGCTTAGCCAAATAGGTCTAGTAGATCGACACATCTTGATTAATAAGACGTTGCGATACGAATGTCGACATTAACTAAAGATGATGTCGATCTACTCGACCTTATTGGCTTTGCAATTTATTATCAAGCTACATCCGTACATAGTGTACCTAATTATAAAAGGTATATTGCTTACTTGATCGGCCGTAAGTGAATAACCAAGTCCAGTGTGTACAAGCAGTGTAACAACTGTCACGTAAACTGGAATCGATGGGGTAATTCCGGAAAGCAGGATTTGAAAGGCTCCGCTTTTAAACAACCAACGCACTTCGCTTTTTCGTAAGTTACCTATAGCAAGCAACAAAATTGATTATGGATAGCTTACCTTTCATTAAGGCTTTCAAATCTAAGCGTATGCGTGGCTTTGCACCATATCAAATTTACTTTTACCAAAAAGCTACTTCTAAATTTAGTCTCATAAAATCGAACAAAGTAGGCTATATTGAGGTAACAAACGTTCGGTTTTGCAACGTTGTGGATAACCCTGAAAACACAACCTTTGTATTTTCGATTCATTATTTTAAGGGTGTGCAGCTAAAAAGAGTTTGAGAACCCTTATCATAAAATAATCATTCAATGGCCAATGCAAAAATTGCAATGGTTAAAAAATAAACGCACCTATTTTGTTAATAAAAGATTGTTCCAAGACGCACAACTTGATCGTCTTGATGGATCTTAGCACCTCCGTAATTACGCAGACTCTTTGGTCGGTCAAATTAATCGATTTTTTGCGAAATGAAACTCCAAACCTCGCCAGGAATACCTAAAAAACACACAAGATGGTACGCGAAAAAATCTTTGTGTTTTAGCAAATTGCAATAACCGTTGCACATCAAACTTATCTTCTGTTATTGTCATTTGCCTTGCACTCCTCATATATTAAACATGCATCATCACAAAAGCAAAAAATAAATCGATTTTTCACGTGCTTTGTATTGTATGGTAACTAGATATTTTGAGTTTAAGCATTTAAGAGTGGAAATTGAGGGTCTAATTTAGGATTTTTATTTTGGATTAAATATGAAAATGTTGAAGACGGTAACAAAGTTACGTCGCAACGTTGCGTCATAAACAGGTGATTTTAGGAAAAAATGTAAAACTGAAGGTGTGCAATGGTCGTGCAAACCGCGAAAAGACTGAATCTATTCGTTTGAAATTCGTAAAATTCTTTTTTGTACACTGCATAAAAGATGGCATTTATCAGGTGAATTTTGACTCGCCCTTTGAAGGGCACACCTGCTTTCTAGACCGATAGTATTTTTTTAGTGGTAAAATAAGCAAAATCACACCTTTGTTTGAAATAACAAAGTTTCGTTTACCTTATCTCTCAAACTGATGAGAAGACAAACGAATGAGTGGAAGTTGGCATACCTGTAGAGGGACCAGCAAAATGTAGCTGACGAGAGCAATTGCAGCCGTCCAACCGAGAATAAACCAGGCGTACACAGTCCCAGCTATGATGCCCAGTGGTGCGCCGCACGCGAAAGATGAAAATAGGAGCATGTCATTGACGCGCTGAAGGTCATTGACCAGCCAGTTGGTCATCTGAAATCCGATGTAATTTTTTTCTTCTGGTTTTGTGTTTGCTAAGTGGATAGTGTACTTTGCTGTGTTTATCGTTATAGATAGAATGATATTTCCTGTTACAACCGCGACGGCCTTACCTTCCTTTTCGAGATTAGGCTAATAAATACGTTAAACAAGCGACTTGGGGCGAAGAGCAATCTTGACGCTAATAAATTATTAGAAAATGAAACTCATGAATAACCTTTTAAACGAATTCATAAACCATACCTCGCCCGCTGATTTCTGCTTAAAGTTCCTAATTCGAATCAGTTTCCAGTAAATGAGATGAGCTAAACCGCTACGTGCTCGGACAAGCGTTCTGAAACAAAATTTGGGTTCGAAAACGTAACTTTAAGTTTCGAATGTTGACTCGTGACTTGTTACCTAATTGAAACAGCAAACGATGCGCTGTACAAAAGTAGCCTCGAAATGTCTGTTGCAAGCAAAGCGAAGCACAAGCCGACACCGTACCAGACCGACAATCCATCATCCGTTGCATACGACACCAGTCGGTTGACCACGATCGGCTATTAAATACCAGTGATAGTTTATGGTGAAAGTTTTGAAAAGGGATTTCCAGGTATTTGATACACACATTAAGTCCACTAAAGTTTTGCTAATTACAAACATAAGTGCATGATTCATACTATATTTAACGTTTAATTTCATTAATATAGTAGAATCAAAGACGAGCATAATTTGCGGAATAACGGAAAATTAATTTTAAGTCAAATAATAATATTTAGGGTAGTCTCTACAGAACAACATATTGGTATTACAAACCGGTCCCACTAAAGCTGCGACGAAGGACAATGAGCTAAGAAGGACGGCGAACCAGAAACGCGATCGGATAAATCGGAATAGAGCCCTCCCAACTACTGCGCTGTGTCCTTGCTTATTTCGCTCCTCTGTGTAAATTAGGTGAAATCTATGAAAGAGAAATAGATTTAATGTCACAAAAGATTATCCACCTGTTTCCTCTGCATTTACTCGATTTATGCATGGCCTCATGACCAGGAGCGTATGTTGGATTTTTGTTTGGGGGTTGGCCATAACAATAATTTCGAGCTATGTCACCATAAGTTACGTCGTATTTAAGTAATCCTAAGAAGCATGATATTCTCAGACGAACTAGTGTGCAATAATGCAACTGAACACCTTCGAGGCTCAAGCACTAAACACCTACAAATATTAGCACTGTTTACTAAACAAACAAATGTATGCACCTAAACTAAGAGCTTTCGTATCTCTTTTCTAGAGATCAAAATCATGCCTTTGAATAGTTTTTCACCTTGGTCCAGTAAGCCCAACAGAGTCAAAGTTGGATAAAGCTGGTAGGTCATTAAAGCACAAATTGTTCTTTGCTTTGTAAATAGCACTGCTTAGCCAAGATATAGTCACGTATGAGAACAGCCCAGCATTGTCGATGGGAGCATTGTCACCGCTGAAACGTACGAACATGTTTAAAGCCACTACATAAATACATACGATATAAATCAAGGTTTTGAAAATAATTCTATACGGAATATAGAAAATTTCAAACATTAGAATTAACTAAAAAAGGTGCTTGGAAGGTCTAATGTATGAGAAAAAATAACCTCCAGCAGCAGTGGACAAGTAGCATGACGTTTGAACTCGTAGCTTAAAAGGGGGATTTAAAAAAATGATCAATGTACGGAAATTTATCCTACTGACGGCAAACCAAAGTAGAGCAGTTTACAGTACTTTACAAATGGAAGAGCGTCCTTCTATTAATAAATGCCGGATCAAATTATGGTGTTATCTTGGACTCCAGACATGACAGATCGAGACTAGAACAACATCAACGTTGGAAATAAACAGTTCTGAATAAGACCAAAATAGGACTAATATATAGTAGACGTAATGATATATAAATCGGAATAAGTCCATCCATCCGTCCTAACGTCACCAGTAACACCCCTACTAATTTAAACCCAAACCCATTTTGTAAACCCAACCATTTCCGAGCACTTACCCCTAACAGGGGCAAACAATCCGGTGTCAAAATTGACGTTCAAACTAGAGTACCCAAAGGCCGACACCGAAAAAAAGTCCCCGGTCGTCCCATACTATTTCTCTACAGTTTCAGGCGTTATCCTGTCTACTTGGGCCTTAGGCTGATGAATTTAAGTGTTGATTTGAGATCTTCTTTTTCATAGATAATACTGCCTATTTATGATACTATAGCACTATATAGATTGTTCTGTGTTTGTATGTTCTCCATAAAAAAAAATGCAAAACGCCTGTGTTTACCCTTTTCTTCGAAATGGTTTGAAGGTCTTCAATGCTGGTTTGTATCTTTGTGATTTGTTTTCCTCATAGGAGGAATTATAAAACTCGCTTGATCCATCCATGTCTCTTCCGTCAAACTATAGTTACAAAAAAACAGTGGTTTCCACCATCTTGTCGCGACTCCTTAAAAGGAACAAATATCATTCGATTTATTTTGCTTGAAAAAGTGCGCAGTGAAACTCAACAATGAAATAATGATGTATTGTGCGAAGTATGCAAGAGCCCAAAACTTGTGTTTTTCAGATTTGATTGGCGTTGTCTGCCAATTTGACTAAGCAATAGCACGCTTATAAACAATTAAACATCCTGTACGACAGCGCATTAAATTTGAATAGTTTTAAGTTAAGTGATAAAACAAATTCTGATTTTAGATAATATAATCATTCTAAAGAAAAAGTATAAAAAATGTTTGAAAACCAACATTTTTATTGTGTTACAAAAAAGGTATATCTAGAATCTAGATCGCAGAAACCTTACTGCTTAGATTGAAAGATTGGGCCAACTTACATAACGTGTTGTCTACTTCTTAAAATCGCTTTAACTAAATAAGTTTCAAACAAACCTTATACTAGTTACGTTTAACAGGTAATAATATTCTCTTCACAAACTAAACATTAATTTGCAAAGGTGCTAATCATTCGAACCTTTAGCGTTTATTAACAGTACGAATTCTCATTGTCCCAACAAACGAAGTATCATATCTTACAAATAAGTGAACACAGTAAGTGTTTCATTTCCAACACAAATAAAATCACTGACTACCTGTACGAAACTCACCGACTGATTGAAAACTTTTGCTAAGCTGTAACCTGGTTCTGCATCAAAGCTAGTCAAACAACTGAGATGTAAGTTAACCAAGTCTATAGAAATAGTTTGTGGCAGCGAGCGCGAAATATGCATCAGACTGAAACGAGTAGCCTTTGGCATAACTTCTCGTTGAAGTTGGCAAATAGTTTTTTTGTCTCTTACCTCTTACTATGACACTATAAAACAATTCAGCTGAAAAAACTGTTTTTACATCTGGAGAGCTGAAGTCGTTTTAAAATGGACAAGTCATCGCGTGAAACGCGAAAAAATCGCGGCTATTTGCTTTAAAATGCAAAACGTTAGGTAGACAAAATGTGAATGCGTTTAAGAATGTTTAAGAGGTTGGGAACGGCCATTATACTAATTTTCGTTCATACTTTATAAACGAAAGGAAAATACTTTTAATAGAAGCGCAAAATTCCATTTATAAATATTAGGCTAAGTTTGACAAACTTTCGTTTGAAAAAGTGTCACAGTGCAGAATGCGATAAAAATGAGCTGCGGGTTGGCGGGTCTGTATTTTACCCAGCTCTGATCTAGTGTAAAAAACACTGGCTAAATTTGTCATTAAAGCACTTTTGTCAAAAAAGGAAATCTTTTTTTGCCTATTAAGTACAAAAACATACAAAGTATACGATCGAGTACATATTTGCTACCGGTTTGCCAGATTCGTAAAAACCTCGAAAAAAATACAAAAACAATTAAATGTATTTTTAGATTAAAAAACATTAACTTTTGTTTAAATATAGGGTACTCTATTCTATGGTTAAAGGGTATTATAAAAAATGTGTCGTGTAGGACATGGTTAAAAAAGGGATCAGAAATACATTATTATATATAGTACAAAGTGTGACTGACTTCTTACAAAGGAATGCTTCAAATATCCTTATTTTGACAAGCTGGTGAGAGTAAGAATATGTAATATTGGTATACGAGTGTAATTTGAGAAAAAACGTAAAGGCATAAAAGTTTTATTAAAATGGGCCGCAGGCTGGGTTAAATTAAATAGCTTGGTGTGCCAGATGTAGCCCGCGGGTTTCATTAATTTCAATAATTCCCAAATGGGAACATCTCTTTGCGGCAAAACAAGCTAAAGGTTCTTCGCATTGACAAAAGTTGTAATACATTTCCTTCACTGAGCGTTTGTTTTTGTTTCACGGCCGCCGGTCCGCGACAAAATTTCAGTTTTAAACCGGCCCGCATTGAAAAAATGGTTGCCGACCCTAGATTTAGGTCAAATGAATAGGTCGAGTATTTTTGACGTAAAAAATAGATTTTTTTTTCAAAATTGTAACCTATTATAAATACAATCATTTAAACAACGCACTGCCCTATGAACTACCTACATGTCTTGTCGTCGTCAGTCACTTGTTTTTGATGTTTTACTACTACAAATCAATTATTTTTTGTGTTTACTCGATAATACCTTATATAAGTTCTTAACCCGCCGTAAATGGCCATAATAAGATCTATACAACTTTTACCTAATATTAAACCCCACTACTATACCCCTAATTATTTCAAAGTTAACCCAATTTCTAACCCCACGCATTATCCTACCACTAGCCAGCCCCAAACCGGGGCAAGTAATCCGGTTTCAAAACATCGACGCCCTAGCGTCTACGTCCCGTTCCCTCCTTTACAGTTTGATGCGTTATTTAGGCCATTTAATCCTTACTCCGACTATTGAGATTCCATCAAATATTAGAAGAATATTCTGGCGAATATAGTTCTGTAACCTGATCGTAAACAAACAGATTTAAAGTATATCTAACATTTGTTATTTTCTTAATTTTCCATTACCAATATTGCGATTAAATTTCACAATGTTACACTAATAAAAAGTGAAAACGGCAGCGATCAACAAATTTAATAAAACATAAGTTGTGCTTTTAATAAAATATAAAACTTAACGAGGACCCTTGAAGCATTATTCAGACCGTTTTAGCAGTAACAAAGGAAGCGCAAACATTGACATAATTTTGCTAAAAATGTCGAACACTTGAATTTCCATTCTTTTTCTCCATATTGTATATGCTTGCAGTTCACGTGGTTAATTACAATATATATTTTATTTAAAGTAAGCCCGAATGTCATTATATGTCTTTCCCTTTGCGTGAGGAAGGAAAATCAGTTGGGATATATCATGCAGAATTGTGCATCAAAACCACATGGTCATGGAAGAATGAAATCTGAGAAATTAAGAGAATAAATATTTTTATATTGTGCATAATGCAAATATTTTTTTACATTTTTTTTAAATATCGTTAGGTAGTTCTTTAGTATTAAATTAGTTTCTCATCGTAACGTTTTTTATAAAACCTTACTACAGCAGCTATTTTTTTGCAAGATCAGGTTTACGCAACTTACGCTTGTTATTATTAATTTAATACGGATCATAAGGTAATAAGATTTGTTTGTTTAATACAAAGTTCACACTTTTCAACACGTATCGCCGCTAAAATTACATGACATTTGTAGTGCTGCGCTGTCCTTCAAATATGTTTGTTTAACGATTGATTTCTTATATTATCTTTGCCACAATTGTTGGTTGGCCCAAACATATTTTTTTTATGGACCACAACGAGTTGCTAACCAGACAGCAAGCGTTCACCAAACAACATTTTTTTAGATTTTCCTCGTATTATATGACCTGAATTGCTTGGTCTGTAATTCATGCCTACGATGGTGTTGTAGTTTCGTTAACTTCTGAGTTCGTCCAACACAAAAACATTAAAAGACTTGTCATCGCCTTAGAAGAGTATTTTAAGAATCTATTCAATAGGAATAGTTTTGTAGCGGTCAAATACTGTTATTTAAATATTAATTTTATGTAAAAAAGTCAACATTCATAATATTATTTTTCTAATAACTAAAGAAAACTTAGTGACTTGGGCGAGTTTTTCTACAAACCTTTAGAAAAAAAATTTTTATAAACATTAAAGAAAACTAAAATGACTTTCGTTTAGTATTACACTAGCAGAGTTGAAACTGAAAAAAAATACCTAATTTGTTTTAATATAAACATGCACTTTTAAAAATTACTAACTGTTTCCATCTTGAGATTCACATATAGGAACTGGAATAATTTCGTTGTTTAGTTTGCGCACCTGAGAGGAAGGAAATTAATTTTGTAATTAGTGTGTGGTGATCTCCACACCACAAGAGGACCAAATATTTAAAATTGTACTTATTATATATTTCACCTTACCGAAGTTCAGCGTAAACAGTAATTCACTTGTTAATGATTTTTCGCTTTCTCGAGGTCATTCTGCTTGAAATCCATTCTTCCGCTTGTTGGCGTTTCTCCTCCCATCTCGGAGTGGGACAATTTTGGCAAAAGAAAACAATCGACAAAATACACACAGCAAATAAAATATGTTTCTTTAATTAAATTGGCATTTCAGGCATTCCATAAACCAGGGTGGTCCAAACCCAGGCCCGCGACATCATTTTTAGTGGCCCGCGAAGCACTGTTGAATTATTGCAATGCGTACCGTTTAGGGCAGGGGTGGGCAATTATTTTTAGCCGCGGGCCGCATGAGAACTCTAAAATGTTGTGGCGGGCCGGGTCAAATATTGCATCTCAAATACACGCAATATAACGTCGTACTCAATCTAACGGTATAAAACAAATAAGCTAACGAATTTGTTATTACGTTTAAAAAGTTGTGCGGAAAAGTGCTATTTAAGTCGAATTCAAAAAAAGCCACTAAACGTCGAGCGAAGCGCGAAAAATTTGCGACTATGTTTGTTTGAAAATGCAAACTTTAATTTAGATTTAGAGGGGACGTGAAGAGCACCGACACAAAATATACATTGCTTGATATATTGGCGTCAAGTTGTGGGGCGCGTTGAAAATATGTGAAAATTTCATACAAAAGCATATACATGTTTTTTTCTTCTTTTTTAAAGCTTTAATTTACCGATGTGTTACTTGCAGTATAACGGCCATATTGGAAAGATATAGATCGGTAGAAATACACTTGACGCGCAAAAATGTACAAATATTAGGTTAAGTTTGTTAAACTTTCGTTGGAGAGCGTGCCACAGTGCAGAGGACGCTATTTGTCTGTAAAGTTGCCAACAATCGCGTGGAACACACGAGAAAGACCGAAGAAATTCGCGCTAAGCGCGAAACGAATTTCCGTTTTGGTATTTAAAACAGGCTAAAAATCGAATTTGGTGGGCCTTGACTAAATCCGTAAACTTGTCCTGATTTTCGCTTGGCCTATGCCCAGGTCTGGTTTAGGGTTATTTAAAGAAAGCTATAACCAACGAAAAGTAAGCATACTGCAATTGTTTTGTTATGATTACATTTTTCCAGTTATACCATGTAAAAAACAGTTTCCTATCGCTCACCAAATTCCGATCCAGGGTATGGCAAGAGCGCTTAATTTTTGGTATGTGTTAGACCGGTTTGAGAGAAGCCGCAGTGCGTCCTATGAACCTTTCGAAAGTGTTTTTTTGCGAACTTATAAGTTATAGATATCGCGCTGCTCGAAAGTTTTGTTTTACAAGTTTTCACTGTGACTTTAGGCTGAACGCCCTGACCCTCTCCAAGATGCAATTTAAACCAAATCGAAATGGTTAATAAAACCTTTTTTGCGCAAAACGATAACGTCTATGTAATTTAGCGATTGTGAAGTATGCAACATCTCTCCTTTTAGTAAGATACGCCGCACACGGTTTACGCGAATATTTTACGCTTATAAAATGCAGTCTTCTAAATTACAATGTTTGTTAAATACGCAAATTTTTCGCGCTTCGCGCAAACCATTTTCCCCAGTTTCATTACATTCGATTTCATTTGCGCACAGCTTTGACGGTAGAAGCAAGTTTCTTGAGCTTATATGTCTTTTAAGTTACTTTTGTGACGTATTTTTAAATTTTTTATGCCCCGTTCAAACGGAAATCGTTGATCGGCTTCTGGCACACATGTGGCCTGCAAAGGATATGCAATAAATATTGTGGCCCGCGGTGCAGTCAACCTTGGACCACCCGGCCATAAACAATGATAATAAACAAAGTCGGATTTGACAAAAGTTGTTCATCAAAAGCTTCGTTGTTAAACAACATTAAGATAAACGGTAACCCCTTTAGTTTTTATCAAGCAACAAATTATTAGGCTCCGTTGAACTCATCAATGAGACTTAAATATATCAATGAGACTTAAATAGTTTACATCAATCTATCTTGTTACCATAAACATTGTCCGTATCCTGGTGACAATTCTTAGTTACTCATTGATTTAAACACGAGATTGCAATCCTGTCTTTTTAGTTCAAAACATAAAATATTTTTATTGAGGGCTGAGGTTATTACTTCAGGATAACTTGCGCTTCACTCCCTCTACGAGGCTATGCATTTGCGGTAGACCTATTATATTACAAGAGGGGGTATAATAAATAAAGCCTTTTGTAATAAATAACTTCCCTGTTGAGAGGATATGCATGTGCCAAATTGTCGGTTTACAAAAAATATTATGTGTCGTGACGAAGTTTTACCTAAAATTTGTAAATTGAAATTCAAAATAAAGAGGCGTTGAAGTTTCCCAAGCAAGCACTGACTACACAAGTGTTGCCAAATATTTGTCAATCAACAGTAATTGCAAAAAACGACTCGGCGTCTTATTGTTTAGCATGCAAATAACCCCGAAAGGAAACTGTTGTGTCAGAATTCGTCACGTCTTTCCCTATATATCCCAAACGCGTGTTGTCAACTCCTTTGTTCGCGCCTGAAAGAACTACGCCCTAAAAATACAATGGATTAAACACAAAGCAAAATTTCGTCAAACTAGAAGTGCACGACTCGGCGTCCACTGGTGTGTGCCAGAATTCTTTGTTATTAGGTCTTACCCTATCGAACGCTGCAATATCCCACACGCGTGTTGTCAACTTCTTTGTTTGCGCCTGAAAGAACCACACCCTAAAAATACAATGGATTAAACACACGGCAACATTTCGTCAAACTAGAAGTGAAAAGCACGACTCGGCGTCCTACTATTCGACAGGACTACTAACCGGTGTGCCAGAATTCGTTGTTATCAGCTCTTACCCCGACCACACACGTGTGTTGACAATTTTATTTTGCGCCTTAAAAATGGGAATCAACAGTAATGGCGAAAACAACTCGACAGGAAACTAGCTGGTGTGCCAGAATTCGCTGCATCCAGAACGCCACTTACGATTTGGAAATAGATTAGCCTACTCAAAAGAGTGTTTTAATGTTAAAGCCCAGTGTTGTAATTGTAATGACTAAATTTCAAAAGACTTGACTGAGATTTAAGTCATTTTCAAATTCAACAAGTTACATTTGGCTTTTGATCATAACATAGAAACCAATAGCAAATAATTTGATATCGATAGAACCGCTGGAAGTCTCATAACTGCGATCAATAAACTTAACGAATCTCTATGCTCATTTGTGTTATATTTCAAAGTTAAATTCATTCAGATGATATTTGGGACATCACGAGATTCCTGATAGACGCCAGACAAAACAGAAGGAAGTGCTGCGTGTTATCGACGATATCACATCACTTCCGCGCCAGCCGCTATTGTTGAAAATCGGTCACTCTTGCAGACTGCGATAACATAACGACTCTATTGGATATCATTGTGTAGTAAAAATACGTTAAAAACTGCATTATCGTCATTGTTCAACTAAAATCTTTAAAAAGACAGATTCATCATTTTACAAGCACACAGGGTACAGTCAGAGCATTTGCAGCTGTTGCACAAATTGAATTTTTTAGAAAAGCAAGCAACTTATTGGCTAAAAAACGTGCAATCCAGGACTCTGTTAAATCGTTTACATGGACGCAGAAATTGAACCTCCAGTCGTTGTTGATTTATCGTTTAAAAGTAATATTGCATTTTGGCTGCCAACAATCGAGAAGCGTTTTTACTTGACTGTTTTGTCGAGATTTCGTACACATTGAGAATTTTTTAATGTATTTTTCCAGACTAATTGACTTTGTGTAGTTCCAAATAGAAAGAGTGTAAGTAGTTTACAAAAGCAATGCGTAATATCTATAATGTCACATCTCCAAACTATACGTTGTTGTTGTAAATCGGTCACTTTTTCTATTTGGGTATTGGGTAACTCAATTTTGTTTTTATATTGATTAATGCAAAGTCATAAGTTATGACAATATTTGCCTGTTTCACCTAATATTTTCTGAATTCAGAGACTAAAGATACTATTAGCAGACAATATTTTTAAATTACGGTCTTTTTTTAAACACACTATGTTTTCGGAAGGCTCACTGAAACTAGTCGCCAAACCAGGGTTTTCTTGTGCAAATATGGCCAAACGGAAATCGTTGCTCTACCGACTGAGCTACCAGGCTAAGTGAAATCTGGCGGAAAAGCCAGTAAGGCCCGCTGGCCATATGTGGCCCACGACATCATTTTTTGTTTCCCGCGAGCACTGTTGAACCATTGCAATACGTACCTTAAGGGTTTAATCCAGCGGTTGGCTAAAGTTCGGATTAAGGGTCGTGTCAAGAATGCCTAATTTTTGGAATGTTGTAGCCCGGATTGAAGAAAGTCGCAGTACATCCTATGTGGAATTTGTTTTAAATGGCTGATTTGCGAACTTATTAGCTATAGCTGCGTTTTGTTTTCCGTCTTTTCAATGGACCACTAAATATAACATAAAAAGTGCGACCATATTACTATTTTTGCAACTTTAAGTAAACAAACGATAAAATATATCGCCCTTCTAGAAAGTATTATTATACAGGTTTTCACTGAGACTAAAGGCTAACGCCTGACAAAATTGATCTAGTTTAAAAAAAACATTCTATGCTTATAAAATGCAGTATTCTAAATTAAAAACTTTGTTAAATACGCAAATTTTTCGCGCTTCGCGCGCACATTTTTGCCCGTCTCGTTATCACTCGCGATTTCATTTGTGCAAAAGCCCGACGAGAGCACCAGTTTTTTAGCTTATATGTTATTCGACGTTACTTTTTGATGATGCTTAGGGCGTCATCTTTAAATATTTCATACCACTACCAAACAAAAATGGTTGATCCTCCCCTGGCACGCAAGTAGCACTTTATGTGGCCCGCGATGCTGTCAACCTTGGACCAACCTGGTCTAGAAAATCAACTAGCGTGCACAAAGGTTTTAAGGCTTTCCGTTATTCTGTAACTAATGTGTGCCGTTTTACCAACAGTGAAAATTTTCTTTTTACAGAAGCTGTTAAAAAAATTAAATATGACTACTTCACCAAAAAAACAAACTGGAATTAATTACTTTAGTCATTTTCCTAAGGACTTCCTTAAACCATACGGCATTGCAACCATACCAGCAATAAACATGACGGATGAATACATTTTCAACCACATCAAGCCATTCACAACGGAGTGGCTTGCTAGGCCAGGAATTGCCGTTTCAGAAATGCACGAAACACTCGAAACAAATTGGAAACGGATCCAAGAAGACCTAACTTTGCTATCCGAAGAAGAGAATCTTGCCGAGGTAGGCACGTCGGTCAGCGCTTTAATAAAGCATAGCAGTCATTTCAGGAAAGGTGAAGAAAATCATCTCAGTGTCACCAAAGCATTCGAAGAACTGACGGCGATTTCGCGGGAATTTTCAAATTTAAGCGAAACAAGCGAAGCCTACATTAACCAGGCGATTGAAGTGGGTGCTTCGTTGTACCTCATGGGAATCCATATGAAGATTGGCAAGGCGATGTTGTGCAACTTGCCTGCAGTTGCGGAACAATCCAAAGACAACCCCAACCTAATCAAGTTCAAGAATGACAAAGATATGTCGTCGTATTCTGAGGCTGCCCAAAAAGACGTCAGTTCAAGGATTACAGGTTTGTCACCACAAGTTACTCGGAGACCGTCGTTGCGAGAAATTATTACACAAAGACGACAGGAATCTTCGCAAGTGGGCAGCCAAAGCTTGTTTGCAACCAGCCAACCGGAAATTTATCTTCGACTCCGGAAAAGAAGCATTGTATTTAAACGTTAGTGTGTTGTGCCGGGCGTTATTGAAAATAAAACAAAACTTTAATTGACGTTCAGTTCATTGGAAACTTCAACGGTGACAAGTTGAAGTCTACACAGAAGCCCTATTTAAAAGATAGTCTTTATGTTAAAACGCACGCGTTATTTAGAATAAAACAAAATTCATTAGAAACTTGTTATTTGTGTGAAAAACATACGAAGGTAAAAAATTGAAATCTACATAAGCTATATTGAAAAAAGTACATATTTAAGTTGAAAAAGACTTGGGTGCCACAAGCCAGAAATCCCTGCAGACGGACTAAAGTCAAGCTAAACAGGGACTTCTTCACTTCCCTTGGCTGTAATAGCAGCATACCAGATGTTATGTGTAATAAAGATCCGGCTTTAGGGCGCGCTGCCTGACGGAGTGGAAATTATTCGTTCAAGTTTCACAGTCCATTTCTGCGCAGTTCTGTGGTAAATGAGACAGCGTCTCGTTAATCCGCAATTTCTGCATTTTGGAGTAGCTTTTTCTCTTTGTCTGGTTAATGATTCTCGGGTTTTGAGCGTCTGTTTGAGTTTTTGCTGAAGTGTGCCGAGTTTGGAATCTCGGCTTCTGCGCCATACCATTCTACGATTTTCAGCCAGAATGAACAATCTCGTTTTTTGCTAAACAAAAAGTTCTACCGAGGGAGCCGAATAACACCTCTGCCGAGTGATATATGTAGGAGTTAATCATGTGTTCCTTCTGAAGTCTGTCCGATAGAGCATTTACTTTGACAGCGTGAATGGTGTATTACTTGGTCTTGAGGCAACTCATCTAGAACGTCTCTTCTATTGGGATGGGAGGTGTGTTTCTTCAATCCCGAGAAAAACAAGAAAAGTCACGACGAGGTAGTAGTCACATTTATTTTGACAGCTTGAATGGTGTATTACTTGGTCTTGAGGCAACTCATCTAGAACGTCTCTTCTATTGGGATGGGAGGTGTGTTTCTTCAATCCCGAGAAAAACAAGAAAGAAAAGTCACGACGAGGTAGTATTTTCTGCACATCCTTCAACCGGGGGAAAGGCTTTCTGCCGAGGATTGATTGTGACGTATCGTTGGAGATGACCAGCCAATATCTTTGTGTACGTTCTCTGGAGGTGGCTTTCCGATGGTCTCTACCTCCAGGAGTTGGTCTTGGGCAGGGGTCGGCAACCTTTCGTATGCAGTGTGCCAACAACTCGCGTGCCAAACATTTTTCTGCGATTTAGATTAGTTTTGCATTGGCAACCAGGACTGTGGAGTTGGTTAAAAACAACCCGAGTCCGAGTCCGAGTCCGGCCAAATGTTCGATCCCGACTCTATAGCCTGCATGTTATCCTTTCAGGTAACTAAAGTAAGATAGTTTAGCAATCCACTAATAGGGCAAAAACATGTCACCATGTGCTATTATTCTGCCTTATGAGTTTCAAAATTTACATGCGCACTTCGGGTGGTTTTACCTATAGTATTACTCAAATTTTGAGTCCGACTCCGCAGCCCTGCTGTAATTTACGAGTGATCTGACCATAGGCGTAGCAAGGGGGGCCACACGGGCCGTGCCCCACCAAATTGATAAATATTGTACTCTTAATAATTTTTTTTGTGGCATTTATGAGCAGTCCACAACAGTCGATCACGGGTATGCCACACCTTCAGTTGTCATGCACTGTTACGTCACAAACGATGTATTAATTATTACGTTTGCTTTACGTAATAATGTAGTTTTACCACTTTTTAGTCATCTTAGTTTTGCTCGAAATGTTTTTTGAGTATTGCGTTAAACACTCAGTCAGATGCTACTCGAAACGGTTTGCTAGTATATTTATTTGTGTTCGCTACGCAGTGCATACAATGGCAAAAGCTAAACAAAAACGTTCAAGCTTTTTGCCACCCAAAATGTTCGGCTAGCTATGCCACTTGATCTGAAATCTAATTTATATATGTATCTTGGGAAACGCCTTTAAACCTAATTTCACAAGTTGAATTCTGTGAATACACCCTAAACCTGCTGAAAAAAACGAACTGTTATCAGTTTCGGCACACGTGCTTACTTTTAATTAGTGCCCTGATGATTAACCACTGATCTCTAGTAAAAAACATCACGCCACTTTCGGGGCATTGTGAAGTCGTCAGCAACAATTAAGCCAACAGAAAATAATATTAAATACAACAATTGAATACATTTATTTGTGACACGAACACTGCAGAACTGGAAAATGTGTGCAACCATTAAGTTAGTGCTGGTGTGTATCGGCGTGCCAAAAGTGGCACGCGTGCCAGGGGTTGCCGACCCCTGAACTAGGCCTACGAGGCTAATTCCGCCTGCTCGTGTATATGTTGCTCTACTGAAGATGTCAGGTAAATTTACCTTGCATCAACCCGACGTAGTTTTGTTATTTAATTTTTCAATTGTGCTAAACACTTTAGTTTAACCACGTTTTACGCGGATATATGTAGATCCTATCTTGCACATTTTGCAGATATACTATGATAAAATTCAAAACAAAGTCATTTCCGAGACTTAAACTCTCCATGCTTCAATGTCAAAGAAAACATGTGACATGTATGCATATGTCTACAGAACAGCAAAAAAATGATAAAATGCGTTACAAACGTCTTTATCTGAAGTGACTGGTGTAAAGAATCTGTTTGGTGCACAAATGTCCATTGTTTCCTCCCTTATGTAGTCTAGTTCTTCACCAAAAGATAGATGTGCCGCAAAGTTGATAGAAGATGTACAAAACTTTGTAAGCACATATATATCCTAGGCATTATTGTCATCGACGTTATGTGCACTGTTGTAAATCATCTTGATTGGTGTTTCAAAAGATATATTTATTCACAAAATACATATGTATGTGTTTTTTTATCAATTTTTGATGCCTACGTTAAAACTAACTACGTCGATGCCAAAATAAGTGCAAATTATGTTTTTATGTGTGACTGTGACGCCAATAGCATCACACAGGTCAAATGTTGCCACCGACAGTAATTCATTTTCTATGAGTCGGTTGAATGTATAAATGTATATAACATTCTATTAAAGCAGGGGTTCTTAAACTTTTTTTACCGCGGACCCCTAAAATTTTTTTTTGTTTTGCATGGACCCCGGAAGGTAAGAAATTCTCCAAAAAAAATGGTCCGTGGACCCCAGTTTAAGAGCCCCTGTATTAAAGGAAATTTTTGTCGTCGAGATTGACTAACGCAGGAATTAGGTATCTGGAAAAATATTCCATCCTTAATTTTTTATAATATTCTATCGTTAATTGTTGTAAGCTGGATCGTTCTTAAACTAAAACATCATTCGTCCTCATCATTGGGACAAGGTAAATAAACAAACGAATCGCGTCAGATGGAAGCCGTTAGTTACACATTTAAAAAACGAGTTTGTGGAATGGCCGTTGTAACGTTGCTTTGCGATGATTTATATATAGTTATTTTTCGGGCCATTTATGTTAAACGTGGAAGTTTACAAGTTTTTGCTAATGAGAAATATGAACATAAATTTCCTGTCGACTTCTGACAACTAATAGACTCTCCGCACTTCGTCCAGACTGATAAAATACCGGCGACCACCCACCGTAATCCCATCTTTCTTCAACTCCACTACAGCTCCTGTTACGTCATCGTCCGATTCTTTTTCACTGTGTCTGCTTCTTCGATGAACGTGGCTAAGAATATTGTCGTGGACGTACCACAGAGCCTTGCTAAGTTGCGGGTCTTTTCGCAAATAACGTTGGTGGTCATTGACGCACACTACGACGAATTAGAGCGACATACTTATAATCTAATGTGATAATTACTTATTTGTTTTGAGTTGAGATCAAGGTATATTTCTTAATATCTGGATTTTGTCCAACAACGATTTTCTTCATATCAATGAGGTGAAATACAATCCGGCCTAAAAGTTCTTTGTCAAAGACATGTGTTGTAGCAGCATTATGTTATAGTTGGTATTACCGTATTACAAGTTCACAGTTGCACCTGATGGCAGATAATTGCTTTCCCCAGCAAAACCAGGACCAATCACAGCATAAACTTTCTCGTTGGATAATATTCCTCGCTGCGGGTAAGGTTGCTAAGGACATAAGGTCACAGGTTTCTAGACTTAAGTATAAGCAACTCTGGCAAACTGTCTCTAATTAATTCACCTAAATGCTGAGCCGTAACCGGAAAATCGTTTTCGAAGATTTTCTGCGCTGTTAAACTGGCCGATAGTTGGTGGACAAGCCTCTGCAAAAATGCAAAATTCGAAACAATTGCTGCTAAAATATTTGTTTATTTATATCTAAGCTTAGAGACGGAGGTTAAGTTGTTATTTATAATAGTTTTTGGCATTCAGTCCCGAGTCATTTCAGCCTACTTACTGACACAACAAGGCATATTTTCACTCCATCTTCCGCTTCCTAGACACAATCGATCTTGCTTGTTGAGGGGCATATCTTGGTAACCAGTTTCGTTGCATTTGTAGCTACACCATGATCCCAGGTGGTTGGCGTTGGAGCAAGTTACGTGACCGTGATCCATGTGAAGCGATGGCATCCGACATTGTTGAGATAAAACTAAAGATCTTTTTATGTTCATTGATTCTGAAAAAACTTGTACTAATCGTACGGTAAACAATATCTTATTTCAAACAAAACATCATAGGATGTCGACATGTCGTATATCAAATATACTTCCATCTCTGCCGGCCCAAAATTTAAAACAGTAAAAAAGTTGTCACAAATGGTACGTTTTCCAATTTGTAAACTTTTTATGTTATTTATTTATGGCCAACCTTTGCACGTTTCGTTAGTATTTATTGCACGCATCGTTGTCACAACAGCACCAGCAGAGCGAGTTGTCTTGGTTGTTGTTGCAAGTGTGGGGAATTCTGTTCCAGTTCTACAGGGATGCATGCGAAAAAAATGACAAACAAAGTTGCTTTATGTTGCCCGCCGAGGTATGTAATTTACAGACAATAAAACGTTGTTATTAAGCTCACCTGCGATCGCTGTTTAACGCACGCCTCACTCTGTTGGCATCCTTTCCTTATGTTTGTGGTGTTATATTTTTTGCGCACTTTAGTCGAACAGACCTTTTTAACAACCCCGAAAAAACGAATTTCACCCCAAAGAAATTGCTTTAGTATTATTGTACATTATAACGTTTAAATAAATAGGATTTACCTTGGAGTCGTTGCACTCGGTTAACCGTCCTGAAGCTGCACATTCTGTGAAATTTTCCGCGTTTTCGCATTCCCAACATCTAATGGCCGACCCTTTATTAAAAAAATAATCTTTAATTGCCGTATGTTTTAAAATCTGTTACTGTAAAAAGCAACTCACCACAAACCGGAAAAAAGACTACTCTGCAACAGCCAATAAAGTAAAAAATAAAGTAATTTAAAACAATACATCTTTATGCTTGCATAACACTAAATGAAGATAAGACACAAATACGAAACGCAATGCTAAAACGAACGCCTGAGGTGCTTTATATAAGCCAGGAATAAACACTAAACAGATTACGCAACTCACCTCAACATAGTCTAAGAATTTATACGCTTTGGATCTCTATGCTCACATAGTTATGCCAGATCATGCATAGCAGGTTTGTTTTAAAGCATCCTCTAATTTACGGAAATTATCTCACCGCATTTCAGTGATATACCTCTTTCGTCTGTTCGTTAATTTTCTTCGTCCAAAGCAGTGGTTCTCAAACTTTTTAAAAAAAATTACGCAACGTCCCTTAGCAAATGTTTAAATTGCTCACGGTCCCCTTAGAACGAATCACTTTATTTGAATGAAGCAATCACGAACAGTTCTCATTTAGCACAGCGCTACACTATGACGTCACAATGAACAACTAAAATCGTAGCTTGTGATGATGAGCAAAATATACGTTTGACGTACGCTAGCGTAGTGTCACTTTGCGCGTATTGGTCGAGCATAAGTTTGGCTTTCAGGCCTACACGTACGGCATAGGAATTATTATTATTGTGTTTGGTAAACTTTCCTTGCAAAAGTAAGTTGCCTGAAAATTTTATTGCACAAACATTTTCTTCTCTAGGTTTTTGCGGTCCCATAAAATTGTCTCGCGGACCCCATTTTGAGAACCAAAGGTCTAAACTAAAGCAACACTATATACGGTTTGTTGAAAACTAAAAAAATACTAAATGCGATATTTCAGTTCAAAGGTATTTGACTCGGATGTGGTGCAAAAACCTAATCTGTAGGATTAAAAGTACGCTACCTAGCCACATTAGGGGCCGATTCGACAAGACAACTTATATTTTTAGGAGATTCTGCCGTGACTAGCAGTTTATTGACGGCGAACACAATAAAAAACGATACAAAGTTCTTAAAAATGTTTATTTGACACAAACAATTAACAATTTAGGTAAGTATTGTCTTTGGCTATTGTTTTATTGAAAATATAGGTGTAGTTACTCGATGTCAACATGCGGACGAATGGATTTGCATGCCCTGGAATATATTATATATCATTATACAGCTCCTGAAAATCAGTTCCATTTTTCTCCACTAACGACATAAACGTTATCGTTTGATGAAGCTGTGGTTCTCGCTTCCTCCATGTTTTTTTGTACTCTGGACTTTCGTAAAAAAGGTAGTAGGTCTACATTATGTCTGCAATAATTCTTACTTGCTTTATGGAAATAAAAAAAAGTGGTTTAAGCAAAAAACAGATTTTTGGTGGCGACTTTAAAAACAAACCACCTTCTGTGGCGTTATCATCAGACTCCTTCTCCACAGCTACAAACACGACGTCAGTGTGTCGAACTCTGCGATGTTAGTGGCCGAGAAGGTTGTTGTGAACATACCAAGTAAAGCTCCATTATTTTGTTACAAGGGCCAACAGGGACGCTTGAAAGTAATTTACTATCGTACCTGGTTTTCTATAATGTATTCCCCTGGCAAAGTAAGTCATGTGGCATTACAACTTTGTAAACTTCTTCGTCAAAGAAAACCTCTGATAGTATTCTTCACTTTGGACAACGCGTCTGAAATTAAGAAATTTGTTATAAAATAAAGGTACACAACTAATTTACATAATTTAGCCCTCCCAAAAAATATAGTAATTACTAAAACTCATCTACCCAAATTGCTTGAAAACGCCGACACTTTGTAACAACGTCCAAATGCACGAATGGTAGACAAGGCTCGTTAACTGATAAACTACTGATTTGCCTTTTGTTTGAGCTTTTGGTTCTCTATTTGCGCATCAAATAAATGCATTTTCTGCCAAATCGTTCAATGTTTCAAACAGTTTTTCTCTAAAACCATTGATATAATGGCAAAGTATGCATATTTTAGGCCATGTTTCTTTATGAGCGATGTACACTGGCGCAGCAAGGCTTTTTTCACTCCACACTCCGCTCCCCGGCACAAACGGTTTGGCTTATTGAGGGGAAAAATGTTGTAATCTGTTTCGTTTCATTCGTAGGTACATATCGAACCAATGTTGTCTACATACATATCCGTGATTCATGTGAACAATGGCATCGGACATTGGTGAGAAATAACTGAAAAAACAATGTCATAAAAATTGAATATATTTTGTATTTCGCCTGTTTTGTTAGTTTATTTGCGAGGCCTTTCTCCAATTTATTACGATATGTTGTGGGTACGTTTGGGTGGCATGACAAAGGCAACAATTATTGAGTTATTTAAGGAATTTTCAAAGCACGCAACGAGCTGTTACTATGAAAGCGCTATCGACCTCAATCAAACAACTCACCACAAACCGGAAACAGACTCTGCAGCAGCCAATAGAACAATTAATAAAGCAATTTAAAACGATGCACTATATGCTAGCAAAACACCAAGCAACGATAAAACACAGACGAAATACAATTCTAAAATATACCCCTGAGGTGCTTTAATAGTTTAGCCACGGGAATAAACACTAAACAGATTACGCAACTTACTCCACAGCCTTCAGAACATCAGGAATTCCCTGATATATACGCTTTGGCTTGTTGTGTAGCTATATTCTCAAATAAATATGTCAGATGATCCTCTAACTGGGTCTGCGAGACAATTTTCTACGACACCGAAGCACCTAACAAAAAAATCAATACGACGCTTCCAAAGACGAAAATGTTTTTTGCAATAAAATTTTCAGACAACTTTCTTTCCCAACCCAAGTTCAAGAAACACAATAATAACAAGTCGCGCAAAGTGACATTACGCTAACGTAATTCAAAGGTGTTTTCGCTCGTCGTCACAAGCTACGATTAGTTGTTCGTTCACGTGATTGCAAAAGCTTGGAGTTGAATTGTTCATTGTGACGTCATATTGTTGCGTTGTGCTTGTTCTGTTGATTGCTTCACTCAAATAAAGTGATTCGTTAGGATTCACATTTACTTAAAAAGTTGATTCGCACCACCGTGCTTCATCAGGTCAAAGTTTAACTGAAAACAATCAGAATGCACGTAAAAAGCACAAGGGCGAGTAAAAGGCGATAAGAATGGTGACGTATCACCAGGCACATGCTCGCAAAGACGTAATGCGACATAAAGCCCAAATATCGTTGGGGCCCAACATTGGTGGCATCAAACTTTTTAATATTCTTTGTTCAAACATGAGCATCGCTTGGGTGCCGTATCTTAGTTTTTGTTCACATAAACTCTAAGGTCTTTTATACTGTGTGTGATGGTTTGTCCAGTTCCTTCAATGTAGATGGTGTGGGACATTTTACGCATGTTATTGCGTAAACCGGATTAAAATTATAGCATCGCAGTTATAATTTCCGTCGACTTCAACACTGCTGCACTTCGGTCATTTTATAATGTGTCTCCTATTGATTATAAGGGAGAGAGAAAAAAAGGAGAAACATTGATGTGGTTATTGGATTAAAGCTGGGGCGCAATCTTTTCCTCTAGGAGGTGAAAAGGGGAAAGAAATTGTGCCGCGAAGCGGTAGAAACCCGCTGGCCAATTTTTAACGACTTGGGGAAGACGATTTTCTTCGTTTTTTATAAAGACGTTTTTAGGCAAAAATCTCGGGTTTTATGCGAAAGAATTATTATGTATTGAACATTCCTCCATTGCAAAACAACCCCTATTTATTTATATAGCACGCAACTTGGCCTTAAAAAACACCAGTCGGTCCTAAACTAATTTGACGACTCAAAACAGCTCTATTCCCGCTTCTTAAATCCTGACTAACCCACTGTGCAGCATCAAAGTCGTTTATCGGAATATGTGAGGTTTTTAATCAAAAAATAACGCGACAAATCACGGCACACAGATACACAGTGCGGGAACACAAAGCAAGATACGAGAAAAAACAATAAAAACTAGACGGGGGTTGTTGTATATTTTGTCAGGGGTATATTTTCGGGGCTTAGTGTTTATTTATTTATTTTTTTTAATTTTCATTTTTTTATTTTTTAATATTTTGTATTTTGTTTTTTATTTTCCTTAACTTGTTTCTGCAAGCAAAAACAGATATGGGCCGAAAACTTTCCCAATTAACTTATGCCTTTGATGCGCAAGTGGTTCGATTTTGGGAATGATCGAAACATATTTGATAAATAGAATTTACGTAGATAATGCGTGTGGCCATTATATTACATTTTGACCAGCTTACGTGCTATATTCTCTTTGGTTTGCTATACTTTTGCAAACTTTTACTCGGTAAATTTTTACCATGGCTTTGGTCCGAGCAATCACTGTTAAAACAGGCTTTAAATCTGTAATTTGAAACAATATGACAAACACTATTACTGTGCCTAATACGCAAACTATTAAATCGAAAGTTTTGCTAGTTTTTTAGGCCTGAATAGATGCTAACAGAGAGGCGTACACTGCCTCAAGATTTCGCATTTAAACTTGCGGCTGTAAATACCGTATTGACACTTAATTATTAGGCGAGGCTTATCGCGAATATTTGGTCGCTGATATTCTGCTTTGAACATCCTTACTCGCATTGCTTCCCTGCGTTAATTGTACGGTGGGTGAAAGTTGATTCACGGCCTTTATCTCTTTGTGTATTACCGCGACAATACGATTTGTAAAATATTTGTACCTGTTTTGTATGTTACTCCAATACAACATATCAACACACAATTTTAATTTGTGTAGTTAGGCCTGGTGTTGATATGTTGGCTTGGAATTGCCACCAGATTTCGCATTTAAATTTGCGGCGGTAAAATATGTTGTTTCTTAGAGCTTTAAGTAATTTTACTAAAGATAAGCCCCTTTCTAAAATGCAAGTCGGACACTCCCAGTTTTGGACGATTCACAATGGAAGTCTTTTACGCGCGCGCGCGGGACAATAAAGCGCAGCAGGCGTCCAATCGCTTCATCACTTCACAAGCTGGACAAAGCAAGCGAATATGAACGAATTCTGTATAAAAGTTTTTCTGCTGCTAGATGGCAGTCGGTAGCTACGGAGAGCTAAAACGCAATATTTAAGGTTTTTGCCCCCCAAGCAAAGGCCCCTGGGGGTGCAGCCTCATTAACTTCTACAAAATACCTACACCACTCTACGCCATGTCTGAAAATTTGAAGGTTTTACGTTATTCACTTTTTCTATAAAGCTTCGGACAAAAATCGGTCTGAAACATGCCATAGGAAACCATAGCAAACCAAAAAAGAATTGCGGCAAAAACAAGATATGTCCCGAAAAAAATTTTTTGGTCCATACGGATAAAAGGCACGTTTGTTAATTCGAGTCGCATCGGCGGCAGCTTTGCGAGCTCGCCGCGCCCATCGCGCTTTTGGGCCACCAGCCACACACCACCCCTCTAGAGGGATTTGCCCTGGTTCGTTGCAAATCGCAATCGTACTGGACCATCCTACTATGCTGCTGGCGGCGCCGGTAGAGGTTGGTGCGCGGGGTATTTCGCGGGCGGGGAGGCTCTCTGAAAAAAAAAACAGTTGCACGTTAAAAATGACGAAAAAAGCTGCTGCGATCGATAAGGGCAGGCATAATTACCCGTCGTATCGTGGGAAGTGGAAGCTGCCCGACCGTGTCTTACGGCTGAGGCAGTTGCAGGGTTGGGGGCTGCGCTCGCAATGTCAGCGAGACCGGACGTCGCAGGAAAGCGGGCAGCTCGTATCGTGGGAAGTGGAAGCTGAACTTTGCGGAACCGTCGGCCGCTTTCTGATGGCAGCAAGCCCGATCGTGTCTTACGGCTGAGGTACTGTGCTGTGTTTGTTGTGCGTGTGCTATAAAGTCTTCTTAAGTCTTTTTGGCGTATTTCCTGTGCGCTGCTCCTGCTAGTTAACTGGCCAGTTTAGTGGAGTTCAGATAGCACAGTGGTCATGTCTCACCTGTTGAAATATACAAAAGTGTAATTTCTAAAAACAAAAATTAGTTTATTAAAATAGCAGAACAGAAGCACCGAAATGAGTGAAGTTACAGTACCATTAAAAAAAATTACACATAGCAGCATGTTACCATACAACAAGTGTCAACAAATAATCCTGCACTGTCTTATACTTTGGAAATCTATCAAATAGTTTCAGAAAAGCTGGTAAGAAAAGTAGTTTAACTTTGCGTCAAAAAGCAGCCTTTTAACAAAATTAGGATTTATATACTAAAAATAATCGTGCATCACAAGGTAACTCAGAAAAGCTGGTAATAAAATTAGTTCAACTTGGCACCAAAAAGCAGCTATATCAAAATTAGGATTTGCATGCTAAAAATAATGGTGCATCACATAAGGTAACTCTAAAGAAATCGGATTTACAGAATTATGATCTAGTTCAGTCGTTCTTAACCTTTTTAGCGCTCGTGTACCCCTTGTCTACAATGGACGTCGAAAGTAAATAAAATAATAAAAATTAAACCAAGTGTATTTTATAAAAAGTTTTTGAATACATGCATTAAAAACAGTCTTCTAAGTTCAACAATATTTACAACACACCAAACTATCAGTCAATTTACTAATGGCTTTTTTGCTGTTGCTTTTCGTAAATGATCATATTTAATCACCATTGTCATTTCGGCGAAATATTTTTTTTTTTAAATATTTTTCGGCCGTTTACCACATATCAAACATACTATGAAATGAAAGACAAGGAAACCTAAACGAATAATTAGGTAAAAATATCTAAAATTGATCTATGCTTATTATAAACATTAAAACCCAGTATAGCAAAGCTTTAGGCTTATCAAAAGATTGAACCATTTTTTAAAAGCTACTTACTTTTAAAGAATTATTGGGTAATCAAGGGCGATTTCAAAAACTATCCTCTCTGAGGAAGTTTATAAAGGTCGCTGTGCTGCTACTATAGGACACATTAAACAATATAAGATTGGTCTCCCACTCACCTAATTAAGAAATTTACAACGAAATGACTTTTTCGAAGCCTAATAATCATCAAAAAATGGCAGTATTTTTATTCGTAGGCTATTCAAGGGCGATTTTGAAAACTATCCTCTCTGAGGAAGTTTATAAAAATCGCTGTGCTGCTACTATAGAACACATTAAACAATATAAGACTGGTCTCCAACTCACCTAATTAAGAAATTTACAACGAAATGACTTTTTCGAAGCCTAATAATCGTCAAAAAATGGCAGTATTTTTACTCGTATAGTGAAGAATTCAAGGGCGATTTTGAAAACTATCCTCTCTGAGGAAGTTTATAAAAATCGCTGTGCTGCTACTATAGAACACATTAAACAATATAAGATTGGTCTCCAACTCACCTAATTAAGAAATTTACAACGAAATGACTTTTTCGAAGCCTAATATTTGTCAAAAATGGCAGTATTTTTATTCGTAGGCTATAGTGAGGAATTCAAGGGCGATTTTGAAAACTATCCTCTCTGAGGAAGTTTATAAAAATCGCTGTGCTGCTACTATAAAACACATTAAACAATATAAGACTGGTCTCCAACTCACCTAATTAAGAAATTTACAACGAAATTACTTTTTCGAAGCCTAATAATCGTCAAAAAATGGAAGTACTTTTACTCGTATAGTGAAGAATTCAAGGGCGATTTTGAAAACTATCCTCTCTGAGTAAGTTCATGAAAATCGGTGTGCTGCTACTATAGAACACATTGAACAATATAAGATTGGTCTCCCACTCACCTAATTAAGAAATTTACAACGAAATGACTTTTTCAAAGCCTAATATTTGTCAAAAATGGCAGTATTTTTATTCGTAGGCTATAGTGAAGAATTCAAGGGCGATTTTGAAAACTATCCTCTCTGAGGAAGTTTATAAAAATCGCTGTGCTGCTACTATAGAACACATTGAACAATATAAGATTGGTCTCCAACTCACCTAATTAAGAAATTTACAACGAAATGACTTTTTCGAAGCCTAATAATCGTCAAAAAATGGCAGTATTTTTATTCGTATAGTGAAGAATTCAAGGGCGATTTTGAAAACTATCCTCTCTGAGGAAGTTTATAAAAATCGCTGTGCTGCTACTATAGAACACATTGAACAATATAAGATTGGTCTCCCACTCACCTAATTAAGAAATTTACAACGAAATGACTTTTTCGAAGCCTAATATTTGTCAAAAATGGCAGTATTTTTACTCGTATAGTGAAGAATTCAAGGGCGATTTTGAACACTATCCTCTCTGAGGAAGTTTATAAAAATCGCTGTGCTGCTACTATAGAACACATTAAACAATATAAGACTGGTCTCCCACTCACCTAATTAAGAAATTTACAACGAAATTACTTTTTCGAAGCCTAATAATCGTCAAAAAATGGCAGTATTTTTACTCGTATAGTGAAGAATTCAAGGGCGATTTTGAACACTATCCTCTCTGAAAAAGTTTATGAAAATCGCTGTGCTGCTACTATAGAACACATTGAACAATATAAGATTGGTCTCCAACTCACCTAATTAGGAAATTTAAAACGAAATGACTTTTTCGAAGCCTAATAATCGTCAAAAAATGGCAGTATTTTTATTCGTAGGCTATAGTGACGAATTCAAGGGCGATTTTGAAAACTATCCTCTCTGAGGAAGTTTATAAAAATCGCTGTGCTGCTACTATAGAACACATTAAACAATATAAGATTGGTCTCCAACTCACCTAATTAAGAAATTTACAACGAAATGACTTTTTCGAAGCCTAATAATCGTCAAAAAATGGCAGTATTTTTATTCGTATAGTGAAGAATTCAAGGGCGATTTTGAAAACTATCCTCTCTGAGGAAGTTTATAAAAATCGCTGTGCTGCTACTATAGAACACATTAAACAATATAAGACTGCTCTCCAACTCACCTAATTAAGGAATTTACAACGAAATGACTTTTTCGAAGCCTAATAATCGTCAAAAAATGGCAGTATTTTTACTCGTATAGTGAAGAATTCAAGGGCGATTTTGAACACTATCCTCTCTGAGGAAGTTTATAAAAATCGCTGTGCTGCTACTATAGAACACATTGAACAATATAAGATTGGTCTCCCACTCACCTAATTAAGAAATTTACAACGAAATGACTTTTTCGAAGCCTAATATTTGTCAAAAATGGCAGTATTTTTACTCGTATAGTGAAGAATTCAAGGGCGATTTTGAACACTATCCTCTCTGAGGAAGTTTATAAAAATCGCTGTGCTGCTACTATAGAACACATTAAACAATATAAGACTGGTCTCCCACTCACCTAATTAAGAAATTTACAACGAAATTACTTTTTCGAAGCCTAATAATCGTCAAAAAATGGCAGTATTTTTACTCGTATAGTGAAGAATTCAAGGGCGATTTTGAACACTATCCTCTCTGAGAAAGTTTATGAAAATCGCTGTGCTGCTACTATAGAACACATTGAACAATATAAGATTGGTCTCCCACTCACCTAATTAAGAAATTTAAAACGAAATTACTTTTTCGAAGCCTAATAATCGTCAAAAAATGGCAGTATTTTTATTCGTAGGCTATAGTGAAGAATTCAAGGGCGATTTTGAAAACTATCCTCTCTGAGGAAGTTTATAAAAATCGCTGTGCTCCTACTATAGAACACATTAAACAATATAAGACTGGTCTCCAACTCACCTAATTAAGAAATTTACAACGAAATGACTTTTTCGAAGCCTAATAATCGTCAAAAAATGGCAGTATTTTTACTCGTATAGTGAAGAATTCAAGGGCGATTTTGAAAACTATCCTCTCTGAGGAAGTTTATAAAAATCGCTGTGCTGCTACTATAGAACACATTAAACAATATAAGACTGGTCTCCAACTCACCTAATTAAGGAATTTACAGCGAAATGACTTTTTCGAAGCCTATAATCGTCAAAAAATGGCAGTATTTTTACTCGTATAGTGAAGAATTCAAGGGCGATTTTGAAAACTATCCTCTCTGAGGAAGTTTATAAAAATCGCTGTGCTGCTACTATAGAACACATTGAACAATATAAGATTGGTCTCCCACTCACCTAATTAAGAAATTTACAACGAAATGACTTTTTCGAAGCCTAATATTTGTCACTCAAAAGACAACCGAAGTATAGTTTGGGACTTTCCCCGGTGTTTTTTTAAACGTAACAGACATCACAATGCCCTTTTTGGTAGACTCTATTAACCTACCGACGTCACAATTAAACTGTTTACCACTAGGTCCTTTCTTCTCAACGTTATTGTTTTGCGTAAAAGTTTAGTTGACATTATTAAACAATGTCTTTGTTCCTGGAATTTATAGTTTGCTTTGTTTTGAGTCTAAGCCTAAACCGAATTCCAGGTTTTATTTCTGGTCTTTTTGACTATTTCAAACTAATGAATAATACCGTGGTTGTTTTAGGTTTTTGTCTCAGTGGCGTAGCCAGCCAAAAAATTTTTGGGGGGGGGGGACAAAAAATTTGGACTTTTTTGTTTAGCTTTTGTCATTGTATTAACTGCTGTAACGAACACAAAAACAATGCTAGCAGACCGTTTAGAACAGAGGTTCCCAACGTGGGCGGTATCGCCCCCTTGTGGGCGTTGGCGAGTTACAAGGGGGGCGTTTTGAGTCTTTTCATAATTTGGGGGGCGCTGAACGCACATAAGGGGGCGTTACATAACAGTACTTACATCAACATTTTATAAAAAGTTCACATAAAAATAGTAACAAACAGCACTGTAGGACGTAGGTAACTTTTAACCTTAAATGACAACTTCCGTACTGCGAACTGTAGTAGTTCCCGACCATTGTTACGTAATAATTGGCTTTCTTATGTAAAGCTGTTGGTTGCTGTTGCGTTTTACCGTTTTATACGCGGCAAAATGTTTGTATATTTAAAGCAGGGGTCGCAAACTTACGACCCTCGACCCGCCACCTCTTTGACAACTAGACACGAGTCCATTTTAAATACTTTTCGACTATTTTCACTTAGTTCGGGTGAAAAATTTTCGGGCTTCGCGCGAATTATGTTTCTACGTCCAGTTTATTTACGTTTTGATGCTGTCTTTGGACTAGATCAGCGCTTCTCTACCGTTGGGACGTGGAAGGCTGCCAAGTGTGTCGCGGACAAACGGAAAACGTTTTCAAAAATATTGGACATATATTTTTTATTTTTTTGCCAATGTAATAAAAACTATAGCAGGAAATTTAAAAGAAATGCCGTTATACCCCAAAAAAATCGCGCTCGCTTCGCTCGCCAGGACTTCAAAATATTAACAAACACTATTACATATTTCATTAGTAGTTTGTATGAAAAAATCCGGGACCCGCCTGATTCACAGTTGTTCTAACATTTTTCTAAGTTAACATTTTGTGCGGCCCACAGGGACCTTTATGAGTTTGGTTGGTGCCCGCGACTAGAAAAGGATTTAAAGTCTTGGTGCAGAAAGATATGAAATTTTCCTGGAAATAACATAACCTGGTAAAATAATGTATGTATAAATTCCAATAGTGAATGTATGTTAGACAGCCTTAACTATGACTGACAGCTTATCGATACGAAAGTGAAGACCATATGATGTTAGACTATGATTAATATAATACTTTACTGTAACGCAAGATTAGGGGGCGATATGAAATAATATTGAGCCCAAGGGGGCACTAGTGCAAAAAAGGTTGGGAAACACTGGTTTAGAGCATCAACTGACTGAGCGTTAAACGCAATACTCAAAAGGTGCCATAGCCCCTTAGGCCCCCTGGCTACGCCTATGTTTTATCTGTTATATTTGTGCAGAATGCTCGTTAAAATTACTTTAGGGTTGGTTGTATTGCTATATTGTTATTCCAAATTAGCAATTTTCTAATCACATGACTATCTCCTATAGATATTCACCACTTTTTATACCAATCTTGACTCTTTTTATTAAGAATATTGCATTTTTTGGTTGCATGCGGATAAAATTTACATTGTTGATGTCATGTAGAGTTGATTACATTTTGCACTATAAATTGTAATGACAGCGTTATCAATGAAAGACAGTAATGATAGTGTTATTAATGAAAGACGATAATGACATTAGCATCAATGAAGATTGGCAAAGCTTTCTTAGTTAGAATTTTGGCCTTCTTTCTTTCGTTTCACCTTAAAATGCATAACATAAATGATGTTAAAAATGGCTGTGGGAAAATATAATATTTTGTATTTGAAAACAGTTCATGAATATTAACTTTATTTGGAAAAGTTGCATTATTTTATCCACAACAAAATATTTTTTGAATATTTACTTCAAGCCAAAGTTTATGAGGCACTGTAACTACAATCCTTTGTTTACAAAAAATATACTCACATTTGAAAGGCCTTGCAACTAAAACAGCGCTACTTTACTTGAAAAAATTCGACTTGGAGGTGTAGTACATTGATGCTTTCCATGTGTTTTTCTTATCTAAAGTATAAAAACAGTACACTTTATTTGAAATTCGTCAAGTTACCTTTGTCTTTGTATGTCAGTATTGGCATAAATAAACAGACATATTCACAACTTAATACTAATTTTTCTAGAAGTTAACTGTTTTATGTTTTAATAGAAAAATACATTTGAAAACAGTTCATGAACATTAACTTTATTTGGAAAAGTTGCATTATTTTATCCACAACAAAATATTTTTTGAATATTTACTTCAAGCCAAAGTTTATGAGGCACTGTAACTACAATCCTTTGTTTATGTTTACAAAAGATATATACTCACATTTGAAAGGCCTTGCAACCAAAACAGCGTTCTTGACTTTAGTATGAAGAATTTCGAATTGGAGGTATGATGCTTTTAATGTGCTTTTCTTATCTAAAATATAAAAACAGTACATTTTATTTGAAATTCGTCAAGTTAAATTTGGCTTTGTATCTGTATGTCTATATTGGCATGAATAAATAGACATTTTTACAACTTGATACTAATTTTTCCAGAAGTAATCTGTTTTTTGTTATCATAGAAAAAATATATTCATGGCTGGTTTGGAAATGGGCAAAGTAACTGGCAAAGAACAAATGTATAAAAATTAACAAATTTTTATTAAACAAAAGAATATAAAAAATAAATAAAATTTTAAAAGCTTAAAGAAAACCTTTAACAAAAAACATGGCCAAGTACGCAACACTAAATATTTAAAAATATGACCATAAGCAACTTTATATAACGGTATTTTCTATCACATATTCATTGTCAGCTATGATTTGTAAGTGCTCGTTTTGTACCCTAACTTAGAAGATGCATCATGATAGGTCATTTTATTTAACAACATCTCATAAAATATAAACGCCTCATGGCTTGCGCAACATTACTGAAATATCCCTTAATATGTAATTTATTTAGTTCTTCCACAGATTTACAATAATTTTGACTTTTTGAATCATTTACTTTAAACTCCATTCCTGAAAAAGTTTTTTGATACAAAAAACCATCAAATAATTTGGTTGCTCGATATTTATAGTTACAAAATTCACTTTCAATGTAGCTATACAAAACATTTCGCTGGTCATAGTTTAAACTACCACGGTCCAAGTGAACTGTCAAATTAAACTTAAACAAACATGATTGTTTCCTATTTACAAAAAGCAAATGCAGACAACAACTTGTGATGTTTTCTGCGATTGACTGTGGCGTTTCAATTATTGTTCGGATCCGATTGCATATATCAAAAAAAATATTTTTAAATTTATCTAATTTAACAAATGAAAAGTGCTCTGCATGTTTTTCTTCTATGGAAAATTTAATGCTTTCACAAAACTGAATTTTTTCTGACGTTAGTTTACTCATATCAGGAATAATTCGACGCCTTCTTTTAACGACCGTTCGATTATCTAACGATTTTCCATGATCAGTGTTACATATTTTTGAGGGTATTTCTTCTGAAATGGTTTCAACATTTTCTAAATCATGTGACAAATTTAGTTCAGGTGGATCTTGACAAAGGTTCACCAAGTTGACTTGCCGCTTATAAAAGAACACATACGAATTTTTTAATATAGTTTCTTCAATTTCAGCCCAAACAACTACTTTAACACTCTTTCATCATTAAATTCAATAATGATATCACCATCAAAACTATAGGTAACGTAAATCCGACCAACAGAAACACTTATGCCCAAATGAACAATTATACTTGATAAATTATAAACAATTTCCGAACTGTCATTAACTTTGATCGATTTATCAGGTACAACTTTTCTTAAACTTTTCGAACCAAATCCATTCCGCCCAAGAATTAAACAAATTATGTCGGGACAGCCTACCATAATTCCTTTAGTACCAATATCATAATGTTCATTACAAACAAAACAGGACAAATTAACATCTTTAAACGCTCGATCCAAGTAAGAACTTAAATTTGAATTTTCGTTTTGATCAGGAAACATAGGGATAGTGTAAAATGGCTGATTTGAGCTAGTCACAGTGTTTATGTTTTGGCAAACTTCACATGTTCTAGATGCTTGTATCTTAAACAAACTCTTTAAACCACAATTATCCAAAATGGTTGAAAAATTACACAGCAACATAAATTCACTTACATCAAATTGTTCACAATATTTTAAATGTGTATCAGCACTAACTGCATAGTACATTTCCTTAAACCTTTGAATTTCAATTTTATTTTTTGCCAAAAGACAAATGACTGAAGCAATTTTATCACTTGTAGTATTGGTAACCTCATAAACATGATCAGATGGGGAAACACTTTTGACAGCCTGCAAAAAACTATTTAACCAGCAATTATTGGCAAAATTTGGGAGGCCAATTGCAACAGATTTTGACGATTCTAAATAATGGGAAATTTTGGGGTCGCATCTTATTGAATCCTGTATAAAAGAATATAATACCCACATTCGAAAGTAAGTTTGATTAAAATTGGTTTGACCATATCCAGTAACGTCACAACATATTGAATCAACAACAAAACAAACTCCACAACTCAAATCATCCGTTTGATCGACCTTCTTACCATTGCATAATAAAACTGGGTAGATCGTTCAATTACAGGAAACAAATATTTTTTTATATCAAAAACCAAATCCTGAGAGTCAAAATCTCCAGAGTCAAACAATGTTAAGGTAACTTTACTTTTATTAAACCAAATGACCAAAAAATGATTATTTCTCAACAAGGGTAGAAAAACATTATTGCGAATTTTGTTACTTTTATTTAAAATTGGTTTTAATGCTGTGATTAAGTTTCTGTATGTTTTTCCTTTTAGGAATTGACCAACCAATATACTATCCAAACAAACAAATTCTTGCGTTTTTAACAGCGAGTTGCACAAATTTACAGTTCTTGAAATGTAGCAGTCAACAACTTTATCCGTAAGCCAGCCTATTTTAAAAAATTTACTACCAATAGCTGAAAGCATTGCACGATAAGTTTTACCAACAGGGTTTGTACAAAGAGAACACAAATCAAACCATGATCATGATTCATTATTGCCAGTGACAAGTGCTACATCATTAATGCAATTCTTTAGATTACACTGATGCCAAATAAAACTACATATGGGTTGTATTACATTTTTAATCTCATTTTCTGATGGGATAAAATTAAAATGCTGTATTACTTGAGTTTGTGAAAGTATTTGCTTGGGGTGCCCCTCATCAAAGTTGTCTAGGTTTTCATAGCGAATTTTTTTGGCACACTTATTTGAAGAATAATAACCTTTGCTATTACGTTTTCGTTTTTTAAATTTAGATTGAACCACCGGAGTTGAATGAATAGTCTCATCAAAAACTTTTGATATTTTTTTACTTTTTGGTTTATTTGAGCCTAATATTATGGAATCTGCAAACATTTTTTCTTGTACCTTAATTGCGGCTTGATAATTTACAACAAAATCGTCAATCCTAGCCATTCGTTTGTTTTTTAAATAATTTGTTTTCATGTCTCTAAAGTGCCCTTCAATTACACCCTGTGTTAAATTGTTCTGTAGGATTGTTTGAAAAGAGGTTTGTTGTAAAATGTTACACTTTGATTTAAAGGCCATATACCATTAACTTGCTCAGGAGTTGATTTCCCTTCAACTATGTGCCGTGAAAAATCCCCAAGCATCAATTTAGAGGTGGAGCATATACGACTAAGTATATGGCGAACAACTTTTGCGCAAAACCCTTGATCAAAATATATATTACTTGGAGATTCAATGTTTTCTGCAGAGTGGAAATGATAAATATCTGAATGAAGAAATTTATCAAGCTGCTTTTTAAAGCAACTAAAAAAAGGGGATTTTCCTTCTTCAGTTTCGTCCAATGCTTTACTACAAAAAATGAAATCAAAGTTGAGCAAAAACATTTTCAAGATCATGGTCTGTACTATCTGTGTCTTCTGTTGAAAATTTGGGTGGAGCTAAGTTGGAAAAATGCCTTTTAACATCAACTGAAGTATGTTTACAATTAGTTAGAACAAAAAAGCTGTAAACAGTTGAACATAACTTTGAAAAACTTTAAACATTAAATTTAAAATATAGAGAAATGTGCAATTATTAGTTTTATTTGTTACATGTTTGATGCAAAACGATTTAGCTGCTTTCATGGTATGGCTATAACAGTTATGAATCACAGTTTTTTGCATATCTGTTTTATTGGGAGTGCCACATACAATTCTAAAGCAACGTTCGTAAAATTGCAACCTTGTCTCTTGACACATAGCCTTGAGGACACCATTCCACATGGCCATGGAGCCATCAACAATAATAAGGGACGGTTTTTTAGCCTCGTGACATTCCCGCAAAACAGAAAACAAAAAACTTTCTAAAAAGTGACTTATACTAATTGAATCATGACATGTGCTGACAAAAGTAGCAACCGGCAGTGGGACTCCTCCTTTCAATGGATTTCTAATTAACAAAGTATACACTTGAAAGTCACTAAAACAATCTGCCCTACGCAAAACACTGCCAGTTGCATCTAAATAAACAATATCTTTTTGGCAAATTTCAAAATAAATTTTAAGCTGAGGATTTGAGTACAAAACAACCATTGGTGGCGTTAGTCGAATTTGCCTAACAAAAGGACGCCAATTTTTACATAACCTATCTAGGTTGAAATACCAAAGTTTACTTATCCTGTGCTTTAAATTTGATTTACTTTTAATGTTATTAAGGACAGATTGTGATGGTAAATAAGTGTGTGATCCCGACAAACCAACAGGACTCAAAACCAAAATGTGCACATTGTGCGCACAATGTGCACCTTCCAATGTGCACCGAACCGTGCACATATCGCAAGTGCACATTATGTGCACGAATCAAAACGTGCACTTTGTGCGCATAATGTGCACTTGCGATATGTGCACCGATCCACTTGCGACATTTGGCGGTTAATTGCACATTAGTGCAAGTTATGCACTATAACAAATAACTTTATATTAAACGATTTTTCCGATGATGTTTATTGTATTGAGAAGGTGAAGTAATGTATGTTATCGTTCGTGCAATTATTTTTATATTATATATTTTTCAAATTAATTCCCATTCTATGGATTTCCGATTATATCGAGTGAATGTATTCACAGGCCAACAAATTTTTTTTTTTTTTTGAAAAGGCATGATATGTTAGATCGATTTAGGGGTATATATGGGGCTCTGAGTCCGAAAATCCCATTACTTTTGCTGAATTGGCTCGACTTTTTAAGATATTGCTTCTCCTATATACCATGAAAAATGTATGCTAGTGAGTAACATGAGTTAATAAAAGCTGAAGCAATGTGAAGCAGCTATTTAATTTTGCCTTAATGTTGAGATGTCTGGCACAAATGTCTCGCTTGGGAGGTAAATAAGGCCTTATATCAATATCCCTCTCTCCTATAAAGCAGTAACATAAGCTTTGTAGCGCACTGATAAGGCTATAGTTAGTTTTATCTGAAAAAAGTTATTAGCTGAATAGACAGCTTAGGCCTATTTATCCTTCCACTTGAGCTGAATAATTATGTTGTACCTTAAACTGTAACTTTAATTTATGCTTTAACGTTTTCAGAAAATTTAATTCACGGGTGTTTTAAGAAAAAGTGTCGTAATTACCAAAATATGTCCCAAGAGTGCTTACAAAGTGTACTTGGGCATGAAGTAGGGAGATCAAGAAATGCTGGGCACCTCACATAGTCTGTAAGCATTTCACTGAAACTTTGCGCTTATGGACTCAAGGTAAAGTCAAATCCATGCAATTTTGAATCCCTATGGTTTGGCGAGAAGATAAGGATCACCACATTCCCCGAAAATTCCTGTTCCCGTTTTTACGCCCCTGACCGATTTGATTTCGGATGAAGCTTCGATGTTGGATGTAGTGGAAGACGAAGATGGCAATAGTAGCAGCTGCAATGACACCGACTTCTCTACATCTTCACAGATCAGAGTAAACCGAAGCCTTTTACTCAAGATCAGCTAAATGACCTAATTCGTGATTTAGGTTTATCTAAAGAATCGTCTGAAGTCCGGTCTTCTCGCCTCCATAACATTTTTGATTCGACATCAAATAACGTTTTACCGGGTCAGAGAAGAAATGTTAATGCAATTTTTATCCTAAGAAGATTTTTTCTGTACTGTAATATCATCGAAATACTTCGTTATATGGGTCTGCTTGAATATAAACCAGAAGATATTGGTTATTCATTGAGAGCTCCTCAAAGAAGTTTGAAATGTGTGCTACTTCACAACGAAAATAAGTTTGCCTGTGTTGTAATTTTATAAGTTTTGCCTGTGTTGTTCTTGTAGTGAGCATAACTGGAAAATATGGTTATGACGTCATTTGCTATTGGCTTGTGATACTGTTTTTCCACAATATTGGTTATCGCAATAAAATGTCAAGTTTTGGCACCCCTACCCAATTGCATGTTGCTAGACTTTTCAAACGTAAGGCAACACGTCTTGAATTTAAAGATTTATGTTTGACTATTTTTAATCTAATTTGACTGCAATATTGCATTTTAATTTGTTAGCTTATTAAAAAATTGGTTAGAAATGGTTGAATATTGAACAGCGATCCTTTAGCTTACATTTTTTTTTTTAAGATTAAGGACTCCTGAATACAACTTTCGTAATTCATGGCTCGATTGACCTCGGTGATTTACTGCATTAAAAAAAAGAATTGTTGGTTATTATAAAATAAGTTATTGTTCGATGTTAAGTAAAGCCATAATTCCGTAGATTTAAAAAACTTTAACACAAAAGTTTATTTTACAAAAATAGAAAATTGAAGGTGTCACAGCATGCATATAGCAAAAAACCTAAAGCAAGATAAGAAGTTGGAAATGGTTAAATAGAAAAATTTTAGGCGGAAAGTGTAACCTAAACTGCAGCAGCAATATTTGCGAAATACTCGATTATAAACAAAATATTATTAATAGATAGGTAATATAAAAATGCCACAAAAATAGAAAAAAACACACTTAAATATAATCTCAAATGACAAAGAAAAAAGTAATTATAGTAAAAAGAAATTAAAGATGAACAAAAAATGAAAGGCCATCGTATTAAAAAATCTTAAAATCAATTACAGTGAAGGGAAATTGAAGATGAACATAGAAAAATGATTACAGAAAAAATATAATTACTGAGAATAGAAAGTGAAGGCATACATTTATGCAACATCCAATAAGGTCAAGAATCAAACACAAACTGGACATTCCTAGCTTTTGTTTGCAAATTTTTCCACATCGTGCTTTGACAAATTCATGCAGAAAGCATGAAACCATCTGTTGCATGAGTCACAGCAAATCTTTAAAAATAATTTCAGTTAAACTCCATTTTTTTAGAACAGGCATTTGTCCAGTTAGATATTAGTATACATGTACATTAGGACTAGGTGATACTCAAAAGTTAACTGTTTCACACATAAGCAGATATATTTTGGGCACCTACCCAATGTCCTGTCCCTATTGACTCGCTGTCTCCACACATTCTGCATGATGAGTCCACAAGCGTGTCTAAATGCACTTGAATTAAAAATTAAATCTAAAATACTGAATTAGTTTTGCATACCTGACGAGTTCAAAATTTTTTTGGCGAAGTAGTATCTTAAGTTTTTTATGTCATTTCGTGTACTTGAAAAGCTGATCTTTTCACTAAATGAATTCAATAGATATTCAGCAATCTGCATACAACATAATGTTTAAAACAGGGCAGTGTGGCAGGCAACTCTTTATACATATAGCAAGAAAAAAATGTTTATTTAAAACATGTGGCACAAAACAAGCATTAAAACACTTGGCGGTCTCATTTAGAATCAAAACATACTAATTGAGTTTCTTTAGGGGTTTAATACAGATAAATACACTGCGTACTAAAATGCAGATGGTCATATGATAACAGAAATACCTTTAGTACAAAGATCCCACAGCTGTGCCCATCAATTTGTAAAGGATGGTCAATATGACTTAGCGTCCAATTTTGGTTTGTTAATGATTGATCTTTTAGATTTTTTCTTGAATTTAAATATTGTCTAAATATAATTTACTAAAGTTAATTTGCTTCAAGAAAATATTATTATTTAAAAGTTTATATATTAAGGCCATTACCAGACCTAAAAACCTATCTGTAAAAGAAAATGTGCAAAAGAGAAGCAAACTATAAAGGAAGCATTCAGGAGTTTAAAGGGTCACATAAAATGAATAATAGCTTGTAAAATGAATGAGTTTGTTTTTGTACAACCACGCGACAATGGGTTCTGGAGGTCACTACAGATTTTGAATACAAGGTGGCTAACGATGGATATATGCAAGACTGTGTTATTTAAAGCCAATGCCACAGCCAGACACCTTCGAGGTTTGGCTCTTTGAAGCAGGATTGTTACATCACATGTTAAACTGGTTTAGTGAGAAGGTTCCATGAAAAAAACATTAATAAAGGAAACATAGTTAAAACATTATGAGATACGCTTATTTAACCCTTTTTTGAAATTACTTTTAAAATAAAGAGACACAAAATCATGTCAAATGACTGCATACGGCTCTCACAAGCTGCGTTTTGCCCACCACTGATCTATACTTACTAATACCAGTCTCAAACACTCACTTAAACAATGTAACTACATCAAGAGTCGGTTTGGTTCCACAAGGATCAATTAGATATAGACACTTGCTTTGCACATGTGCAACCTAGCAAAAAAGAAAAAACATAACATTATTAATAACTAACCTTTAAATTTGTCAGTTTTATTATTTTTGCTGAATAATATTTTCCAAGTAAAATAAATCACAAATGGAGAACGAAAGACTATTTTTAAACAAATTCAACTCTTCTATCTTAAATTCAATACTCACAAACAAATTCCAGTGATTTTGATTTTTGTTATAGGCACCCAAAATTAGATTGTATTCAGACAAAGCAATCTGTAAAATGTTTATAATAAGATGGCATTCTGCTGAAAACAAATAGTATTTATAATTAATCCCAACCTTTTGTAGGGTCTGTCAAAAATGGTGTTCACGATAAAGCAATCCATTACAAAAACTTTATCTGATGGTGAAGTAGCTCTAATTAAATAATCAAGGACCTGTAAAAAAAATATAACTTTCAAAAAATAATGTAAAATTATAAATTTTAAGAAGTTTTTAAAGAGTGAATTACCGAAGAAGAAACCCAGTTATCCGGTGCCAAAGAACAAAATTCAGAGTGTCGCAGAATTGTAGCCTCATGAGTTATCAACCTTGCAACTACCAAATGATGTGGCTCAGTATGCCATAGTTGATCAATCTCAATTATAAATTATTAAGTTTTTTTTTTTTGAAATTAGAAGAAAGTTTAACATTAAAGAAAGTTTAAAATTAAAAAAAGTTTTACCCTTTTTACAACACTTAAATCCAGATTTCTTGCAGTGAACTCTGTTTCACTTCCAGAGCAAGAGCTACTTTCACTTTCAACGGAACTTTTTCTTTTATTGTTTTGGTTCTGTCGCAAATCTTGTTTGATTTGCTCTTCAACACATTTTTTGAAACTTCTTTTATTTTTAATAGAAACATCTTCTTTGCTAACCCCTGGATTATAATAAAACACATTAAAGTTTTTAAAGTGTAAGGCTTAACTTACTAATATTTTACTTGAATAAAAGTTGTGTTCAAGATTATCTGCAACTTCTCCAAAGTCACTTCTTGCTCTTTTTAAATTTTTTTCATTCAAAGCTGAATTTTGCAACTGCAAACTCAGACGTGACATGTATAAAAAATTTACTACATTCATTGATGAAAATGATGGTCTGAAAATAATGTGTATATTTAAGTTATTCTTTAATTATAAAGTAAAATTAGAAAAACAACCTGTCTAGTTTCATAATGGCGTTGCACTGCTCTGCAATACTGCTGTTTATGGATAGATCTTTGCACATTCGTAGATCCCGAAAGGCTTTCTCAGCAGATTGCTTCTTCAACTTATGGTGGAATTTATCATTTAAACTGTAATAATTTGGACAGTTTTTTTAATTAAGGTCTAAGTTAATTGGTTTCAATTCTCCTAATTTCGCTTTATTTAAGTTTTCATCTGACCATTCAAAAAGCATTCCTAAGTGTGGTGTAAATAAGCCTGGCTGTCTGTTCTCTCCATGATGTGCAATCTAAAAAAATGTTTTTATAATACGTTAATTGGTCAAATTTATTTTTAAATAGTTAGCACCACAGCCACCACTTACTTGGGCAGCTATGTCTGTGACAACAACATTTGGTCTTTCAAAAAAAGATAATATGCCATCTACATAATCCCTTGCGCTCTCTTGTCGTAAAGTAAATTTCATGTAAACAGCAACGCCATGAATACACCGAAAATGAACAATTCCTCCTAAACATTTGTGATGTATTTCACCTTACAATTTCAAGCTATCTATAGAAATTAGGAAACAATATTTGTTTATCTACCTCCACATTTCTTAAGGTGCCTAAACATTTTAGGATAAATGTCTTTGAATAAAATGATTTAATTTAAGCGATTAACCACATCTTCTCTACTCCCTGATGGGTCCATTCCAATGGTTTGACATAGATCTTTTAATTTTTTCAAGGCCGTCTGTAAAAAAATATATGATTTATCAAACATACCACGAATTACAAAGATACAAACTTTACCGATGATTTTGAATGCAAGGCATTAAGAATTTCCTCTTGCGATACATGGCATACTTTAGTAGACCCGGTCTTTTTGCAGTTTATTGTGTTTACTTTTTTGTATTCTGTACTCGGAACTAAATCCCCTTTCCTTGTAAAATTTCCCATCCATGGAGCAATAGATGAATAAGTTATTTCAATTTTCCATGGATTTTCCCTAGATCCTGTAAATAAATATTGGAAATAAATTAATCTAACTTTAGTATAGGTTTAAAATAAACAGCTTACCATAAAAACCTCGTCCTAAGATTTCTTTTTTATAAGCGTCCCACTGTTGTGGCATGTGTACATGGTCATGTTGCATCTCAGGTACTTTTATGCTTTCCACTAAGAAAACAATAATGTAAACCAACCCTATTTGTTGAAACTAAATAATAAACATCATATCCTACTTGGTATTTGACAGGTGTTTTTCCAATTACCATCTCCAATAACAACCTTTGGGTGTGGGCCACAAAGTAGACCTGCAAAATCATATTTTATATCTGTCAAAGCACAAAAATGGTAAAACCCATTTCTAATTTTATCAAATGGCAAATTTGTTGTATTTTCATTGCTGTAGAGCATTTTGATTGCTGTTTCTACAGCAACATGATTCTGCAAAAAAGTTGGGAAATCTTGCAAAATAAATTTAGCAATTCACAACCCACATTTTAATTCAACACTGTGCATTAATTGGCACACTGTTATTGTTTTTAATGCCCTTAAAAACTCACATGGATTGCCCGCATTAAATAATGACACAAGCCCAAAGAAAGAATAGTATGGCAATCAAAGTTGTGAAAACCTGTTGAAAATTCTTGAAAACGCAACTTAAAATTGCACTTGGTGCATATTTTTGAACCAACCGAAATCCCTGAAAATGTAAAGAAAAGAGACATACATAAAGTATAGCAAAAGTAACAACAACATGCAGAATAAAACATATTTTTAAATTGTAACCAATACTGAGTTCTAAATTTACCTTTCCAAACTTTTTCTAGGCCATATACAGTTCCTTTGGTGTTTTTATCTGCCTTTAGTTCTGAATCACATACAGGACAGGAAATTTCTTCAGGAGACAGTGTGGGCGGAGGCGATTGGGTTTTTAGTAAATGGGGAGGCAAGATTTCTGGGATAACTTTTGTCTTTAACAAGTATTGCATCATTGAATCATCTTCCTTTGAGATTTCACACTTACGACTAAATAGATTTGCATATCGATTAGATGCACTTTGTGCCTAACAGAAAATATATATATATATATAAACAAAACCTAAAACCTTACCTCTTATTTTCTCCCAAAGGGAGAGTAATATTCATTTAGTCCAGTAAAAACAGAAAAATACTGAACTCTTGTACTTACACCAAACTTTGAAAAATCAGCCAATACAATCAAAGGACAATCCTCAGTGATACTAAGGTCATACAACTTTTTGTAAATGGGTATACTACTTTCCTTTATTAAACCAATCACGGCAAGCTTAGTTAGATAACTTAAATCAAGCTCAACATGTTTTGTCATTAAAGCAGTTCCAACGGATTTTAAGTGGATGCAGTCCAAAGCTGGGTTTTTCAAATTGCCAGACATCATTAAAGTGTTGCAATTGACATTGCCACACACCTGTATTTGCTTGTATTTGTGGCTTCTTACATGAATAGGGGCAATTAGGCCCCTTTTGCTTCTTGCAACCATGAAAATTCCATTCTGTTTGTCAATACAGACAGAAGGAAGTGTTCCTGATTCATGGTGTATTTCACTGTGCTTTTTTAAAATCTGTTTTTCTTTAAATTCTTCACCGCAAGTTTTGCATCTGTGACTTTTCTTGACTGAAGAAATATGATAAAATGTGGTTATTTTAATTGGGAGCAGTTGTTTTAAAAATTGCTTACCTTATGTGCTATGCAGAACTACTTAAAGGTAGATTATATTTTGGTCATAAGTCGCCTACTAGTGCTGCCACCTCCTACTATATTATAATCAGAATCTTTACATAGAATATTTATATATTCAATTACAGCCAGCAATAGTTTCCGGAAGGGATTGGTAGTACTGAGTACCTTATTACCTCAAGTAATGGTTTTGTTAAATTTAACATAACACTTTTCAAACACTTATATAAAAAACTTAACCTTTACAACCTTTATTTATTGACTATGAATCATCTATAAATGACCAAAGGGGGCTTTGACCTAGCACTGAACATCTTACAAAATATCAGTTGCTGTTCTTTCTATAACCACTCTATGTCAAACTACAGCCCTTTGAGTTGCCTTGAGTCATTTATATCTTGACGCACCTTCGAATGCGGTGCACATATGACAAGTGCACATTGTGCGCACAATGTGCACCCTCGAATGCGGTGCACATATAGCAAATGTACATTGTGCGCACAATGTGCACATTTTGGTTTTGAGCCCGTCTCCGACAAACGCTCCTCCGGTGTGAGTTTTTCAAATAAGTCCCTGTGCTGCTGTACAGCTGTTTGAGCCTTAAGAAAATTTTCTAGTTTGTTCGAAATACCCCTGTAACTCGCCTACGCCTTTTGCATCCCATTTTATGATTTCTTGTTCCTATAATGCTAACTTTTGCAACCACCTGATCAACATAAAAATGCAACGTAATTAAAATATTAATCAAACAATCACAATAATTTTTATGCCCACAGTACAACTTTATGCTACCCTCCTTATAACACTGGTCAGAGTTTTTTATATGTGCCACTCCATCCCTCCCGACTAAATAATGGCTTGAAATGTTTGGTACACAGCACGAGTAAATTTCCCTCAACCTTTTTAAAACAACTTCTCTATAGTAATCGCTTCCAAAATTATGTTCTGATCTATTTTTAATCATCTTCTTCCACTCATCAAGTGTTATAATAAACTGATCTGTTACATTTACATTTTTAGTAAGTTTAAATGATTTTAAGGTTGCTTGAGGAATTTGGGCCAGGTCACATAAGGTTTCTTCATTTACCCAAGATGGTGATGTAATTTTGTCATTATTAATGGAACCAGTGGAAGAGGTTGATGTAAATTCAAAAGATACAACGGAATCATTATCAAATTGTTTGGGGCTTATGGACAGTATCTGTTTAGCACTAACTGGACATTGTTTGTCAGGATCACAAAACTTAGTTGCCTTCACATTGTTTAATCTCAAGTTATTTTTTTGAATATGACAACCAGGAATAGGTGGGTGATAATAAACTCTACCTGGAGTTGCATCCTTATAAACTTTTCCCTCACAAACCAAATCTAAATATTGCCACTTTGACTCGGGATAGCTACCTGGTGAAGAGTGTTTAAAAAACATGGCGGATGAAACCAGTTCTCACAGGTTGAGCATTCAACCATGAGGTCATCCTCTTTACAAGGTTTTTGGCATAAACAATACAATAAATCATCATTTTCAACTACACCATCATTATAAAAAACACCAATTACATCCTCAGATAAGTCAAATATTTCATTGACACTTTCAATAATTTTATTAGGAACCTCAATATTACAACCATTATTTTTATTTACAGATAATGCACAGTCAATATTCTCACAAACGCCAATTTTATTAAAAGCTAAAATATCCGTTTCATAGTAAACACCAGTTTCCTTATCTACCAAGTCAACTTTGTTACCATCATTCAACATTTGATCTACACCATCAGAATCAATTAAACCAGAGTCAACTGCTATTGTTGGATGTGAAAAAACATTATCCTGATTTTTATAGTTTACCATCTTGTCGTGACAGACAAGCTCCAAGGTATGCCATTTAGATTCAGAATATTGGCTTGGTGAGGAATTTTTAAAAATACAGGGAGGGTGAAACCAGTCTTTACAAGTGGAACATTCTACCATTAGGTCATGCTTTTCCGAGGGTTTTTTACAAATGCAATACAATACTTTTTTATTTTTACATGGAGAAAACATATCCTCTTCAAAATCAAAACAAGTGTTATGTAAAGAGTTGTATTTTGCAATAACATTTTTCCGAAATACCATGTTTGACGTCCACTTATGCATAACTCTATTAATATTTTTCATATGTGGTGGTTTTGAAATACTTTTTAAATATTTGGCAGCAATTCCGTATGGAAGGTTTTCAGGAATGGAGTCCAACAATGTTGCAAGAGATGTTACAGCTTTGGTATAAAAAATTTTTTTTTGTTGTACTGTGATGCTGTATTGCCATTAGATTTATTTTTCTTGTCAATTTTGTTTATGTGTTGCATGACAGTATGTTTATTATTTTCATAAAGGCTCAAAATGCGCTTTAGTCGTACTTGATAAGTTAAGTGCTTAAACCAGTAATTATTGGCCAAAAATTGTTTTGCCAACTCTTTGTTGAGACATTTTGAACCCTGAGAATGTAAAAATGAAGCAAGTAAGTCAATTTGGTCTTCAAGTTTTATATTTGGACTGCCGCCAACTTTCAATTTAAAGCCCCGCATTTGCTTTTTATAATAACAAAAATATTTAACTTTGTGCTGAATGTCTCTACAATAAGAGGGAAAAATCGGAGCTATATGCACCTGGTCAACAGAAAAAAACAACAATTGAAAAATGGGTCCCAAAATGTTTAGTAAGTAAACATTGCACAAGGAACTAAGACAAAAATGTAAACATATTAGATAAAATAAAAAAAAATAGAAATGTTTTCAAAAGTACAAAAGCCCCTGACACAACAGATATCCCTATTCTGACGACCAAGACACAACCATGCAGTATAAAGCATAAAGTAGCAAAAACCAACGAAACCAAAAAAGCAAAAGTGCCAAACACCACACTCCCCGATTAACAAACAAGCAACCATGAACTAGACTCCACAAAACAGACCAAAATAGGGCACCTAAAATTCCAAACTGACTCAACAAAAGACTCTTTGGGCACTTGCGAACACCCTCTTTGGCCGAAAAAGAAGATGGAGGGACAGTAAGGGACTTCGGGCACTCACCAACACCCTTGGCCGAAGAAGAAGGGACAGCAGTAAGGGGCCTTGGGCACTCACCAACAACACCCTTGGCCGAAGAAGGAGGAGGGACAGAAAGAGGCTTCGGGCGCTCACCAACACCCTTGGCCAAAGAAGGAGGGACAATAAGAGGCTTCGGGCGCTCACCAACACCCTTGGCCGAGGAAGGAGGAGGGACAGAAAGAGATTCGGGCGCTCACCAACAACACCCTTGGCCGAAGAAGGAGGAGGGACAGAAAGAGGCTTCGGGCGCTCACCAACACCCTTGGCCAAAGGAGGGGGGACAGAAAGAGGCTTCGGGCGCTCACCAACACCCTTGGCCGAAGAAGGAGGGACAGACAGTAAGAGGCTTCGGGCGCTCACCAACACCCTTGGCCGAAGAAGGAGGAGGGACAGAAAGAGAGGCTTCGGGCGCTTACCAACACCCTTGGCCGAAGAAGGAGGAGGGACAGAAAGAGGCTTCGGGCGCTCACCAACACCCTTGGCCGAAGAAGGAGGGATAGAAAGAGGCTTCGGGCGCTCACCAACACCCTTTGGCCGAAGAAGGAGGGACAGTAAGAGGGAGGCTTCGGGCCAAGGAGGAGGAGGAAAGACAGTAAGAGGCTTCGGGCGCTCACCAACACCCATGGCCGAAGGAGGCCTCCCGCCAGGTTCGAGAAGGCAACGCCACGCATCCAAAGGAGTACAGTGGGCGATACGAGCGCTTGGACCGCTTGCTGCTGCGAGGTGGCTCTGGGAAAGGATGGCAAGCAGCCGATGTTGAAGCACCATCTAGGAACATTAAGTAAGTAAAATGTAAATTCTCTGTGAAATATTAGCTAACTTTTAGCGGCGTAATAATCATATTTTTTAAGGCCTAACTTAGTCGTTGCTTTTTCTCACTGATGTTCAAATAGTTTAAAAAAAACTTACATGGTAAACCCTTGTGATTTTTGAAATGATGTGCGGTTGCCTAAATTAGGTTAACCAGTATATTGAAATCCATTTACTGTTTTGCTTATCACATATTCGTATTTAAACCAAAAATTAAAGGCCCTTGCCTTTAGAAACGTAAACAACCGACTATAGTATTAATCAACATATAATTTTTTACAAAATAACATTCTTTGTTTTGCTTTGTGGTTAACGTTTAAACAATTTATTATAAATGGCCTTCATACCATCGCTCGTGTGACGAACTTCTTCTCTCTCCTGGACCACACGAGGCTGGATGAGGGCGCCCATGTGGTCCTCGATGCTGGCCATGTACCTCCGTAGACCAGCATCAGAGAGATGCACATCATCGCCCCACATCTCCCTCTCCTCGCCGATGTCGAAGTGAAGAAACGAAAGTTTCTCACGACGAGCAACGTTCCAAAGAACGCTGTTGGCCTCTTCGACGTGCGCAGCATGGGGACCGGACTGTGGAAGGATCTCGGCGAGCACGATCTAAAATGATATGAAATCAGATATAAAAATATTTTCTTAGGTACAAAAGTTGTTGCGCCAATTGTAGAATAATATTAAAAAGAATCAAGGTAAAAAATTTGTAGATTAATCTTTGGCGCTGTGTAAAATCAAATTTACGTTTCAGTATTTCGTTATTCAAATGTTCTCGTTACAAAAATGTTAAATGTAACCAACGCGAGTGTATAGCTGGATGCACACCGCGAAACGATACGATAACGACAGGGTAATTCCCAGCCGTCGTCCGACCGCCGTCCGATGCTCTGAACCGACGCCGGCGGTTGCTACCGACGTTTAATGCACATTGCTAACGATCGTCGGTTACAATCTGAATGCTAGATTACATAAAATTGGTTTAATTTGATACATTCTGACACTAAGCGAAACAATTTTTGCTGACATACTAAATGTTTAAACCATTAAATACACTTCCATATTTTCTTTAAATACGGTACAACAAAAGTGAAAAATACTGCTTTTTTATTCACAGTTTCTTAAAATAGGTAATCACAAATGTATAGATAAACAGTGGCAAAAAGAAGTAGAAACACTGAAAGGAATGTGTAGTAGAAAATAGGACAATACAAAAAATAAAAAACATGAATTACAAAACAGTGCTCAGAAATGTCAAGTTTAAGAAAAAAAAATTGAAAGGCAGTGAAATGAAAAAAAAATACATAGGACAAAACATTTAAACAGCATCATCTTGCAGTGAAATCACAGAATACAGTATGCTTGTAATTTGTTGTACATATAATCCAACAACGTTTGGTGGTTTCGCTCTCAGCTCTGCTGCAACAAATGCTGCAAAGTGATCAAACCTGTCTGTTGATGGCTGATCTAAGGTTTTTAATCTTTCACTGGATTTCTCCATGACATTTAACATTTGTCTCTGCAATAAAGGGATTGTTACATAAAAGTATTAAACTAATTTCAGTGTAATTGTTGTATTTACCTGAATTTCCACACTGCTGGCAAAATATTTTTTGGTCCGTTAGAAGGAGGTTCAGTTGCACTTGAACATACCGATTCGGGACTTCCTGGATCAAATTCAAGTGGAGAGTTTGCTTCATTTTCTGTTGTGTTACTGGAGGTTTCAGTTGAAGGAATTATACGAGAGCCACAAGGTTCTTCAAAAAAGTTGTCTTTTGTACTGTAAAATAAAGTTTTATAAAAAGAAGCAAAGTACCAAATTGCAGGATAATACCTTCGATGTTTTATATAACTGTCCAAAAATTTCAATTGATCAAAATAAGGCCACGTTTCTGGTGGTTGAAAACCGGACCCACTGGGGACTTCTGTACTTTTTTTATGTTTTCGAGCATAGGTACTTTTCAGGTTACTCCATTTCATTTGGCAATGTTTAACTAAAAACAGTTAAAATAAGAATTAATAGTTGTACAATGTGTGTGTAAAAAAAAACTACTAAACACCTGTGGAGTTTGTTTTTGTGGCCACTTCCTTCCACGCACTTTCAGTTTTATGCTTGTTTTTCTTATCCGGGTGATACTGGTTATACAATAATGGCATACTAGAAATTAAATCAATTAAAAGCCTGTTCCAATTTTCGTCTTCCATTTTTCCTAAAATATCTGAAAAAGCATTAACATGTACAATAAAAATGAAAAATCATAATAAGTTGTAAATATGTTCAGTTGACCAATTAAATTGTCCATTGCCAGGAAACAGCACCAGACGTATTGAAATATTTACACAGTTCATCTCTAATATATCTAGCGTCATTGCCATAAAAATTTGATCCCATATCCCCAATTCTATGAAAGTTGACAGAGTTTGGAATGGATTGCCTCCAAGAACCACCAGGGACATAGTCGCCAGAATTAAGGCTTACATCCCCATAATTGGGTGTTACAACGGTTGAACTCTGTAAATAGTTATGCAATACAATACTTGCTTGAATAATCTTTTCAGCGAGTTCAGGACTGCAATTAATCATGTTATAATAAATTTGCCAACGTACTGCCAAAATGCCAAAAGCATTTTCAACTACCCTACCAGCCCGGCTCAGTCTATAGTTAAAGATGTTTTTTGTTGTGGGCAAAAACTTTCCAGGATATGGTTTCATAAGATATTTTTTTAGGGGAAATGCATCATCTCCAACTATAACATAAGGACATATGAAAGATGAATTTGATAACTTTCTTGGCAAAGGAACGCCAAGCATGTTTTTATCAAATCTTTTTCCCATCTCAGAATTTAAAAACACACCTCCATCACTGTGACGTCCAGAATTACCAATATCAACTAAGATAAATCTGTAATGGGCATCACACAAAGCCAAAAGTACTAGTGAAAAATATCCTTTATAGTTCTAAAATTCAGAGCCACTGTTTGGAGGGCACTTTATCCTTATGTGTTTGCCATCCAAAGAACCAAGACAATTTGGAAAGTTCCAAACTTTTTCAAAGTCCTCGGCAATATTAAACCAATCTTCTGTACTTGAAGGTTTGAGGTATTTGGGACCAAGGACAGTCCAAAGTGCTGAACAGGTTTCTTGCAAAATTACTCCAACAGTTGTATGTCCAACACGGAATGAATATGAAAGTTGTTTTTGCGATGAACCAGTTGCCAAAAACCTTAAAATAAACCAAAAACATTTCTATGATTGGTATACCAGGCAAATAATAAAGCCATACCTGAGTGTCAAAATTAATCTTTGCTTCGGACTGATAGGCTTCCGAAAATTGGTGTTCTGTTTTTGTATAAAAGGGGTTACTTGCTGCAGAACATCATAAAACTAGTTTGGTGTCATTCTAGCATACTGGCGAAATTTTTCTACATCACTTCTGCCAAGCAATTCATCAACCAGTATAAATTCAGAATTTGTGTTTCTTTGTTTTAAAATATCATCAACCCATACACTTCTAAAAAATGTTTTTAAATTTAATTCAGTTAATTATAACTTGGTTTAAATTCTGCAAAAAATGTGTTTACCTTGTGTTCATTTGTTGCATCCATGATAGAACCATCATTTCTTGTTGTAGTAAGAATAACTTTTCACATTGAAGCTTAAATTTCCACTGATTGTGTAACTTTTTTTTTCTGCCTTCCCCAGTACTGTTTTTGCCATTTTCATTGCGCATGGTTTCACTAACTCTTCTGCTTCTGTGTGTGGCTTAAACGCAACTTGATAAGATGCTAGCAACAATGGCTTTTCAATCGGTTAAAATCCATGCTTTACTAAGGTACCACTCTGATGAAAACGTGCCCTTATGATCTTTAAAGTACTTAAATTATTTCCTGACTTTTCACCCCCTTGCGATTATCGAAATGCTCAAGCCCTGAAGGTTTGAGATTTGCGTTTGCGACTACTTTGCTGCATAAAATGCACTGCGGTCTGTCTCTCAGTTCCATCTTTTTCCGTCAAGCAAGTGAACCCATATTTCACATAGTCTGCTTTTTTCTACGTTTTAGGACAATTATTATGCCTCAGCAACAACTTAAATATCAACTAAACTGGAATTTAAAACAGTGCAAAATTGAAATTCTTCCACTAGGTACTTCTTTCTCTTTCATATACCGCACAAACACTAATAACTGTTTACACTTTACAGCAGGGGCGGGCCGCATGCGGCCCTTTGCCATTTTATAGGCTACACCGCTACACTAATGCAGTTGTTCAACTCGAATGGGAAGCATCTATTACAAAACAATCTTCATTCATAAAGTTTTACTTGCGTCACTCACGCGCGATACGGCCGGAGCAGCGGTCGGTCCAATGAACCTTCCAGTCAGCGCTGCACGGTAAAGGTAAAATTAACTTAAAATAAGGCAAAACTTTTTAACAAATATATAAATATAGCACATAAAAATGTGAAAAACGTTGTGAACATAACAACTCAGCAACACGAGGTTTGAGAGACAAGGTCCAGAAGCATAACAACAATAAATCGAAGAAATCAGTGGCGGCTTATCAGTTGCAACAATAATGTAGTCTTATCATATAAAAAGTGGACACAACAAGAAGAAAGTAGACCGGCAGTAAACGGAGAGAGTAATTAAATCAGCTGGTGTTTACAAACAAATATAACACGTGCGAATATTGACCACCTCTTAAACTTCCATATGGACTCATGGCATATTTTTCAAGGTAATATTTTTTCAATTTACGTTTGAAGTTCCACGTATTACAAGTTTTAATTTCATCAGGTAATTCATTCCAGGTTTTAACTCCTTTGAACCGTAGTGATTGTTGCGATCTCATGCTTTTTGCCTTCGGTAAACAATAGTTGTTACCAGTGGCAAATCATTCTGATAATATTTGTGGACAAATTTGGCAATTTGAGTAAGTAGGACGTTTTTAACTTTTAAAATATTTGTTTTTATGTAGAGTGGAGCTGGGGATGAAAAGAATGACCTACCAGTTATCAACTTTACTATACGGTTTTGAGAAATAATTGGTTTTAGAACGTAATCACATGCAAAAATGCCATAGAGTAAATGGGGATGTACCAGGGCATAATATAGTGTGGTAAGAACTTGAGACTTCGCAAATCATTTAATCCTAAACATAATTCCTGCAGCTCTAGCAATTTTACCTGATATTTGCTTAATATGGCACAATCCCCTTTTAGCCTATTGTCTACAATTACCCCCAGATATTTTGTGGAATTTGTTTGGTCAATGGTGAAATTACCCATTTAAAATTTGAATATTGGCTACTTAACTTGGAGTTACACATTTCAATTTTAATAACTTCTTGGTTTACCTGCAATTCTAACAATTAAAGTGATTTAATAGACATCCAAAGGCAAGTATCGTCAGCAAAGAGCCTCGTGTTTAAGTTCGAGGCATTGGGTAAATCATTTATATACAATAAAAACAACAAGGGCCCAAGAATGGAACCTTGTGGAACGCCACATGACCAGTTTTATGATTCCTTTTGGTTGACAACAGTATATATACGTCGATTCGATAGGTAACTTTTAAAAAAATCATTTATATGCAATATGTTATTTTTAAATTTGCATTATTCATTGCCCGAAGTTGATCACAGATTTCAGCTAATGCCAAATGTTTAGCTCTAAATCCATATTGAAATTTATTGATAATACTGCGGCCGAAGCCATAAAAATCATTCTAGAAGATTCTGCTGAAATTGACCAGTTGCAAGAGCTTTAAGCACATGAGAGTGACTCTTCAAGTTATAATGGATGATTCTGTCAGTTCTTCCAACGATCAAAGCTTGAGAGTAGTGCTTAGTCGGGTTAGATGAGGTTTCAAATCCTAGTGTTCGCTAAAAGATTGTCGTAGTTGATGGCCGAAGGAAGCATTTGTCCCTAATTACAGAAATTGGAGTTTGACAGTTAGTTGTTTCAGGTGTCCTTACATTGTTTTTATGCCAACATGCAGTTTTGGGTACTAGCTGAGGTGAGCTCTAAATACGTTTGACGTCGTGCGCCCTGCGAATGTATGCTTACGAAATAAAAAATGTCAATCTTTTAACGACAATGCACAACAACAGCCCAAGCACCGATGCAACAGGAAAAAAACCTGACGCGTTTTCGACCAAGTGGCGAGAACATATATTACCCATGCAGCAAGTAGACAGTGGCTTTTGGCTGTTTGGACAACCTATTGTCTTGGATGCTGTACCAAAAACATCCGGTAGGAATATCAGCTTACCATACCATATTTTATATAGGAAGTATATACTTTTTTTCCGCAGTAGTTAGTTTAGCATTTTGAATTCTTATAATTCCGAATGTATCGGAAGGTTGGTTTAAAACAAGGAAGAGCATTTTTTGACAGCACAAATGATGGAAGATGGTCGGACATGTCAAAAGTGATTAGACCAGGTGTGCTGTTTTATTGCTGTAAATGTGATCAAGGGCTGTTGCAGTAGTTGATGATGCTATTCTTGATGGTAGCGATATTAAATTGTTTACACTTAAACTTTTTAGCATTAAACTGTACTACTGTTGTATTTGATGCCTGGTGTCCAAAATATTTATGTTGAAGTCCCCAAGTATGTAGTATTTTCAATATTAGTTCTGTTTAGCTCAAAGACACAGTTTTCAAAATCTTTAGAGAAGTTATCAATAAGCCCGTTTATATGCACGTTTAAGCCGGATTCGAATCTGATTCGTTAATTCATTCTCTCTCGTTTTGGCGCTGGAATGAATTAAGTTTTCTCTCGTTTCCTAATCTGACAAAAGGAGTGGTTTTCAATCCGTTCTCCGCTTAATCTGTTCGTTTCGCTGACGGCCGGAATTGTTTGATGTTGAATGACCTGCTTTAACGCTGTAAACATCACGCCACTTTTGGGGCATTGTGACGTAACACGAACGGCTAGTCGTCAACAAACCAAGTTTAGCGCATAAGGAAAGAACATTACATACACTCGTTAGAATCAGATACTAATTTGTGTGACATAGGCGCTGGTCTAGAATCCACAACATATAAACATTATTTGGGTTAGGATGCGGGTTTGGGTAGGTTTAAATAGTAATAGTTGGCCCACCCTCACCCAAATATTGTAGATTGCTTTAATAATTGTCTCAACGCTGTGGTAGGATTCTAGGCCAGCGCCAAATACAGTTTTCATTAATGTTTGGTACATCTTATCACCTTCTTTTGTCCACTTTGCCTTGTATATATAGCGTTGGCCAGCACAAACAAGCTTAACTTTCCTGCACTTACATTCTGTGTGCCAGGTAAACTGAAGCACAATACAGAAAGTCAAAAACGTACTTAATCGTCAAACCTAACTCAAGTAAGTAATTCTTGGGTTTTTTTCAATGTTAGGTTAATAAAAACGAACAAGCAGCAATAAATTGCTACCGCAAGGAGTAATTGGTTGTGCGTTAGAGGTTTACTGGAATATTACGTAATAATGCATATCAGTGCAGTTTGTACACTCTACGACGCTGGAACGGATGACTTTTCAAGCCGGCTTGAACCTTAATCTAATCTGCCTGAGAAAGGTGCATATAAACAGGCTTAATGTTTTGAGTGGGATGTCGATAAATTACTCCAACTATTAGTTTTTTTCCGCAATGAGTTGATTTCTTTATCCATAAGCTTTCACAATTTGGCGACGCAAATATGCTGGAGGTGATATTATGGAAGTTTAGACAGGATTTGACATAAAGTGAATTTTCATTTATAAACTTAAATCCTTTAATGGAGATATTGGCAACTGTGTCAGACTTAAGTTTCGTTTCAGTTATGGCAATTTCGGATTTGATAAGCGGATTATTGCTTTAAATTCCTGGACGGAGTAATATTTAGCCAGTATCATTTAATTTGCAAAGATCATAAAAATAAACAACAGACATATAACATACAGATTGTTATGTGTCCGGAGGTCTTCGATACTCCGGATCGATACAGACCTGGAATCATCATCCTTTCTTAAAAGTGTTGCACCATTTCTTAATTCTCCTTCTTGTATTTTAAACAAATGTTAAAGAGGTGTTGTTTCTGTTGTATCTTGTTAAACTTTCATTGATGTATATGGTGTTTTTTTTGTATGTTCCTGTTTTTGTTTGTTCTGGAGTGACACGAAGTTTGGATTTGTTGTCAAATATTATATTTCTGATTCTTCTGCTTATAAATTTTGCGGTTATTGCTGGTGGTGTTTTCTTCGCTTGCTGTGGTTTTGCCTGTAGTCGGTTATGCCAACACGTTTAGCAACCGCAACCACAATATCATCAGTGTCATTGTCCTGAACTGAAATACCTCTGATTTCCAGACATTCCCTTCTACTATATTGTTCTAAATCATTTATATTTCTCTTCTTTGAACTTCAACCATTTGTTCCATTTTTTTTCTCATTTTCTTTTCTTGTTGCTTTAAGTTCTTTTTAATCGTTTCTGTTAGCCTTTTTCCCACTGCATCATATTTTTCAGCCAAAAAGTCGTGGCTTTGCTTTTTTATCTTGCTGTGCATTGCTTCTTTGAAATCGTTAATTTGTTCTGTTGAAGAGTCGACCTTTGTTGCCAGAGCAGTTGTAGCAGATCTTTTTGGAGTGCTAGGTGACATATTGTTTAGTTTATATTAGTTTTCCTTAATCTTATTCAAATAGAATGATCATCAACATAGAGTGAGAAAACATTTTTGCTGCATACTCCAATAGGGTATGGAGTCTGGACATCCGGCAATTCATTCCAAAAAAGTGGATGATTATTGATTAAACAACAAAAGTAATATATATTATAAGCAGATATATTATATATATGCACATTAAAAAACAAAAGAATATACTTCTTAAAAACAACGTAATTTTTGGTAGGTGTTATTAGATGCATAGCAAATGACGATATTAATATTCATAACTCATCACACATATTGAGCAAAAATGACAAAATTGTTTGAACTTTCTTTTGCAGGTAGGTGTTCACTTAACGAAAAATCTCCACCTTTGTATTTGGGAAGCAGTTACACAAGCCGGTCCGTTCGTACACGCGGCTGTTGATCAACAAGCTACGACGGAGCTCGTTGTACTTGATGACAACTGTCGTCCAACGCGACATGCAATAGTGACTGACCCCAATCAGAAATATTATGTTCGATCTTACTAGACTTTTCACCGTGCCATGTAAGGATGTACGACAGTCACGTTTTATCAAGGTATGCAAGGAAATGTAACATCGGCCCAAGTTAGATTGTCGTGCATGAATCATATATGATATATTAACCCCATATCTTTCTTAATACACGCTTGACAAACGTGCTAGTCAATCAATGAAACATACAATTGTAATAATATCAACAAGAAACTTAATCCGAATTACGAGGCACTTGAAAGAGTGCATCATATCAGGATCATTAAATATTCCAACAATCTTTGTTCCTTGGCATCTTTCTTATTCGTCTTCCATCCCAATCTGCGCAGCACACTTTACAGAACTGCTTTAATGTCATACACAACATCTTGCCCATTAGCCAACTTATGTCTTCTTGTAAAACTGCTATGTTTCCTAAAACAAAGGTGTGTTACATTTCCCAACTTATTACAACTACTAGGCTACAATGCTATAAAAACATGCTTTTTTGTAGCGCTCCGTTGGCATCCAAGCCCGGACACCAAAGAGTAGATAATCTGGTCTAAAGCACTCCATAAATGCCCTTGTTGTGGAGCGCACATTCTGGCAACACTTTCGTAGTTCTGCTAAGCAAAAAATCAGCTAAAAACAAAATATAAAGTTTTTGTCAGCTTATCGTTGACGCGGGTGGAAATTAGCTGATAAGGTTTGTTGTGTTTCTAGAGCAGTGGTAAGTGCTACTCGCATGTCGTGCTGTGGGTCCAAACGATTTCTGGTTTTTGTTTTAATGTGAACCAGGCAAGAAAATCCTGTTTCAGACAAATAAGTTGTTGCGAAAGACACCAACACAGTAAGAGCCTTTTTTTTGCTAAAGCATGATGATATGTTTCTATTTGAGAATTGCAGTATTGTTTCTCATATCAATAAGATCTTCCATAATTTCGCTATTGTCATCAATCAATATCTTCCAAATTCAGCTTGAAAGGATGACGGATTCAGGCAGTAGTCGCAGACTCTCCACACGAGAAGTAGCCATCAAACGCAGTACTACTAAGTATTTGCAAATGTTCAGCAATTGTTGAAACAAGGTCTGGGTGCAAGCAAGGAAGCACTTTCTCCTTACCAAGTTTCCTTTCTTTACACGTCTCATCCACAGCTGAAGCTTTTGTTTAAATGCAGACAGGTTCTCACATTCAAAATATTCAGCCATTTCATTTCCCCACTTTGCAGAGGAACTCCTTAATTTCATCTCGCAATTCAAACAGACGAGACAGCACACGACCACGCGACAGCCACCTTACTTCGGTGTGATATAAAAGCACGGTGTGTTCCTTACCCAAAACTCGTCACAAAACAATTGAAACTGTCGGTGATTGAATCGTGTTGTTCACAACCTTCACGCAAATTCGCAAAGCTTTTAGTTCGAGGGGCAATGTTTTTGATGCAAGAGCGTGACGATGAAGAAAGCAATGGGTAATTTTCAGGTTGGGAATTTCTCTTGTCTTAGTAATGCATCAAATCCTGAACCCAACATGGCTGGCTGCGAACCAATCTTGTCTAAGTGAAGTTGGTGTTTCAGGAAGAATTCTTTTATCATATCAAATACGTCTTTGGCCCGCGATTTAGTTTTCAGTGACTGACAAAACAAAAAGCTTTCTTCAATTTTCTTGTTTTTCACATCCACTATTACCTGACTACAGTTTGACACGTCAGTGGATTCATCAACTTGCAGTGAAATATTTACTGGACTCGCTTTGATGGTGGATATCTTCACTCATATCAATGATTCGATTGTGGATAACATCATTAGATAAAGATACTTGTTGCAGCTTTTTTACAGCTTCCTTGCCAAGAACAATATCTGCCATTTCAAGAATACATGGCTTGATCAATTCTTCCCCAACCGTATGGGGCTTGCTTCATAAGAAGCTCGCAACAGTGGTTTTTCTGGTGATGAAAATCCATACATGAGTAATGTTCCACGATCCAGCTCTCTTGCTTTGTAATGTCGCGATGTCATTTCCTGCATTCCTCCCACCATGTCTGTTCTTGAAATGTTCATCAAGTTTCGAAGGTTTCAAGTTTGCATTTGAGAACATAGTGCCGCACAGGACACACAGCGGACGTTGTGTACCATCTTTTTCGTTTTTGTTTTTTTTTTTATCAATAAATTAGAAAGTAGGTTCTGGTGCTACTTCTAAGCTTCAACTAATTGCTAACTTTACTAAACTTCAAATTGTTGCTGACTGAACGCAAAACGAGCGTCACAATTCCATTGTTAAAAGAGAGACTTCATTTTGATTGTATTGTGGGCGCAAATCAGATTTTGAAGAGTATAAGTCACAAGTTTTAATTTTTACCAACCGATTTTTGCGCCCCTATCAGCCATACCCTAGGTACGCTACTGTTGCACAGTTCTACTACTACAGTGTATCACAGCCTATTACGTTAAACAAAATTTAACTCAGAAGATATCCTGACACGAAATTTCCGATGAAGAGGAAAAATTGGCGAAATAGCTGACGGCGCTGTCACCTTCGTCAACTAAAAAATATAAACTAACGGCGCTAGCGTGAGTGTCAACGTACAACACTGATAATGGGTTTTTGTATTTGCATAGAATAAACCTAACCAACCTTAATGATTCAGCATCCCCGCACCCCTGATCTAGATGTTAGATGTTTTTTTAGATTATTATAAAAAAATATTGTATAATCTAAATTAGTGACAGATTCGCTATTGACGATAAAACTTTTGAAAATCGAAATTTCAGTAACTCGTCATGTTCAGTAAAATGTTTTTAAAGCAGAAAATCTTAAATCTAAAGCATCAAGCAAGTCCCTTTATGCACTTGACAATCACCTTATTTATAGTTTCGATCAATACTTGTAAACGTACAGTTTATACTATGAATTATTTTAACTACAGCACACATGTGGTGTGGTGTTAAATGTTTACGCATCCTCCTTGTATTAAAGTTTTATATTAAGATTATATTTGTTTTACGGCGTCCGTATGTGACATAAATTTGTGACGCTAATCTCCTAATATTTTTCATGCGTTTGTAATAATGGAGAAGTTATATTGTACTAACGACTTTTTAGTTATGTTTCGGTCACCTTTAACAAATAACTAAAGCCGCTATGAGTTCTATTCGGGTATTTTAATTTCTAAATCCTATTCTGTCCATAACACTAGAACGGCCAAGGTGTCGATTTCGACACTCACAAAATTTTGAAGTATATTTTTTGCTACTAAATAAGGTTACTACGATATAAAATTTTCAATAGTTTCCTAACTTTCTTTTATGATGAATAAAAAACAAATATATTTTTTAATTTATTTTTCTAACGGCCGAGGTGTCGAAATCGACACCAGACGAATTTTGGAAATACAACCATACGTTTGCACTATCGGCTTTTATATTTGATTATCCTGGGGCCTTTGTTCTGTCAAGTGATTGTTTATCTTTATTATATACAAAGAGTTTATGACGAGTTTAAAGCTGGATGCACACCGCGAAACGATACGATAACGACAGGGAATTCCCAGCCGTCGTCCGACCGCCGTCTGACTCTCTGAACCGACGCCGACGGTTGCTACCGACGTTTAATGCACATTGCTTACGATTGTCGGTTACAAACATATGGGTTAATATTTACAAATTCGGATACTAACGGAAATAATAATTAATCTACGGCTGACAGACTAAATTACCTTAAACCTCCTCATTCATAAATTAAAGATCAAAATACAAAAATATGCTGTTGTATTTATAGTTGCTTCAAATTTTCCATACATATACACATACATGGTTTCTTATCTCTATTTATGCTAACAGTCAGTTTTGTGTACAGGAAAAATAAATGTAAATGTCACATAATTAAACAAATGAGTCATCTTAAATAAGGGTCCATTGCCAGAAAACAGTATCAAATTTAATGGAATTTATTTACACAGCAGATGCCTGATTTTTCTAGCATCATTGCACTATATCATTATTATGGTAGCCACAGTTAACAAACTATTAACATAGATGAATATGTAATTGTAACGAGCATCACATGAATCAAAATTAAATGGTACAAATCTCTTGTAGCTGCAGAATCAAGAGCCATGTATTATGACATTAATCCTAAAGTGTTTGCCACCCAAAGAAACAAAACAATTTGGGAATATACTTTTGACTTTGTTGTCTGAGTCAAATTCAGTCATTTAAACCTGTTTCCGTCATGCGAAGTGTAAATATATTTATGTGTTGGCGTTTTGATACCAGTTGGTGTTTTCCATTTCATTGTGTGCAATTCCTTTAATTTCCAAACAGTCTCGCCTGCCATATTACTCTAAATTGTTCACATTGTTCATACTTTCGCTCGACGAGTAGAATTGAAAAGGCGTAAGGATAAAAAGGCACAAGCTTATATTAGCTTGGATAATTGGCAATTATTTACATAGTACACACGAGTGGTAATCACCACAGGCAAAACAGTCAAGAAATGCGGTACATTTAACGAAACACGTGACTGTAAAATGCGCGTACGCGATTACTGCCTTAAGGACAGTAAACGAAGCGGGGACCACAGCACTTTCAATGAGTTGTTTTTTTGTACTTGTTTTATTTCTTGTTTCTGTGCAGCATTTTCCATTTTTTTTAATTTAACATCCACCTCGCTATTAGCAAGCTTTTTTTTCCATTAAATCAAACTTGTGTGCAACAAATTCTTGACTTTTTTTTATTGAATTCAGTTCAGTAAGAACAGTGCGTTGTTTTTTTACGTCTTTTTTTTATCTTTTGTAACAAGATTAAATAAGGCATCCAGCCTAGCCGCCATGGTAGTTCCTAACTTAGGTGAGGGAGGATGGTGACGTTTCCACTTATAAAATGTTGCTTAAATTTATTTTACTGAAATCCTTAAACCTTAATTCGAATGAGTGACAATGAGGTCCGATAGCGTCTGCTTTTTCCAATCAGTTGCCTTAAATACGTGATTAATTGATTCAGAATTATCATTTGTCCAATTGTTTGCGACTGCTTTGTTGATATTTGGGGTAACACTCCAGTTTCCAATAATGGCAGAAGTCGTTTTTTTACAATATTGAACAAACTGAGGATACTTTTCGATGGTATCGGTAAACACTGTACATCTGTAATAAAAAATATCAAGGGTATTGGATTGCGTAAGAACTCCATTGCCAAATATGAACCTTTTATTTATGTCATTTCGAGTACTGCGACTCGCCTCAACTTTATCGCGAAGGCATTATTTTTTAAATGTCGTGTACATAATACACAGTATGATTTTTCGTCGTCTGAACCAAAAATCATTTAACAGAATGGACCAAACAAGATAATAGGATTTTCTTTTTTTTTTCCTGATAATGCCACAGTGGTTAAAAGATGGCTGTTACACGTAGCATTTTCCTAAGTTGTATTAACTAAATCATGTCCTACAATACAATAGAGCAATCGGGGTTAATTAGGTAAAATACGCGTTTGTGACAGTTCCACTGTTGGCTCATCGGGAAAACAATTACTTCTTTTTCGTTTTTTTTTATGTTAAATGAATTGGACACCAGAACAAAAAACGTTTTCCTTATTTCCTATAGGAATTGTGTTCCTTTCAAGTTGCTAATTTTTCCTCTAAAATAACGGAATTAATATGCGAAACTTCTTTATCATCAAAACTATTTGAGCAATTCATCGGATGAAATTAAAATAAAAAAAAAGTCGATATCATTAAATGTTTCTGCTGTGCACCTTTGTTGTTTGGGACTCAAGTACTTTTTTTGAATCGTTATTTTCTGTATGGTTTATTGAAATTGTAGGCCTAAATGTTTTTTCCATTGCAAGTGGATATAAACTGACAAAAGAGGCAATGCAGTAGTTACGTTCGGCAGTTTTGTTATAGAATTCTTCAGTCTTTGTTTATTTGCCCTATTTATATTGTCAACCCTATTTTCCAACTGGTTTGTTAGGTGTTTAAGGCCATCAGTTAAAAGTAGGTAGTCATCGTACACTTTAAAGGATTTAGGATATTTTTAAATTAGTGTATATGCCACTCTTTCCAAGTCCTTTCTTTTTGGATGAGTTGTATGACAAGATTTCTGACCATTTTTATCTTGTGGGTGTGTGTGTGCAGAGCGTTTTTAGACGCCCTAGATCAGCGGTTCGTCGCCTGACAATTTGCCTGGGGTCACCTGAGGCCTTCTGAAAAGTTTAGAATTTCATTAGTTTAGAAATTTAGAAAGTTAACTAACTCTTAACAATGGGCAGCTCACCACAGAGCGCATCGCGATTTTACTAGAGTACTAGACAAACCAGAACACCCTGGGCCTCATTACAGGATTTTCGTTTAATAATGGCAAATATGCTCGGAAAGCAAAATTTTAACGGCAGTTTAGCGGCCATGAAAAATTACAGGATTTACTCGTTTGATTTCAGGTAATTCATTACGTCACAAAGGCCTTTACCATGAAAATAACAATTTAATTGTTGATTGCTGAAATGCATTTAAGCAAAAGTTGGACTTGAGGTCGCGACTTTTGTTGATACATTGAGCAGCCAGGAAGCATGTTGAGAGCTAGACTATTATTTTTGCATCAGTTGATAGCCTAGGCAAGCCAGTGTAGGCTTACTATTGAATTCCCGACATCAACCATAGGTAGCCTACGATAGCTAGCCTAGCCTACCCCAGAACTTTCAAAAGCGACTGACAACATTTGCTAGACTTAAAAAAAAGCAAAAAAAGTACCCGTTGGAAAGAGTTTAAGAATAACGGGCGCCATAAACTAAAATTTATTTTGTAAAATTTCAGATTTCCCATGATGAATCGAGAGACAAGTATTCCTAGGAAAAGAAAATATTGTGAGGAATTTTTGAAGTATGGATTTACTTTCGTAGTTGACGCAGGAATTGAAAAGCCACAATCTGTCATTTGCAACACAATTATATCAGCCGAATCGATGAAGCCCAACAAAATGAAACGCCATTTTGACGCTAAGCATCCAAACTTTGGGGGCAAGGATGTCCAGTATTTTAAAAACAAAGCTGATTGTGTCAAAAAAAACAGGCTGGATTCTGGTGGCAAGTACCAACAGCAAAATGTGGCAGCCATTGAAGCTTCATATTTGGTGGCTCTCAGAGTCGCCAAAGCCAAGAAACCTCACACCATTGCCGAGGAGTTGCTGCTGCCAGCAACCAAAGACGTTGTTCGAGTTATGCTTGGAGCTGAATATGTTAACAAACTGAATACAATATCCTTGTCTAATAACACCGTCAGTAGAAGAATAGACGACACATGTCTGCTGATATTATGGAGAAGTAATCCAGGAAATGAAATCAGCTCCACGTGGAATATTTAGTATCCAGCTTGATGAATCAACAGATGTGGCAAACTGTTCTCAGTTACTGGTTTACGTGAGGTACATTTATGAAGGTGATTTCAAAGATGAGTTTCTTTTCTGCAAACCACCTGAAACGACAACTACTGCACGCGATGTCTTTGACACAGTTGGATCATTTCTGCAAAATCATGGCATTCCTTGGGAAAATGTTTGTGGTGTTTGCACAGACGGTGCTTAGGTCTGGATTTCAACGTTTGGTAATCAATCGAAAGCCATCGGAACTCACTGTATGATTCATCGACAAGTGTTAGCAACGAAAACTTTGCCACAAGAATTCCAAGATACAATGAAAAGCGTTGTAAGTGTCGTGAATTTTGTAAAAGTTTGCAGTGAGTTGGATGCATCCAATAATGTTCTGTTATTTCATACTAGTGTGAGATGGTTGTCCAGAGGCAAAGTTTTGAAACGTGTTTTTTTAGATCTTCGTGATAAATTGAAAACATTTCTTAATCAAAAATCTAAACCACAGTTTGAAGCACTTTTCGGCGACAAAAACCAACTTCACAAAATTGCTTACTTGGTTGAGACATCTTTGCAATCTTAAATGAGTTAAATTTGTCTCTCCAAGGACCAAATGCAACATGCCTAGATTTGTCAGAAAAGATCCCAGCATTCAAGTTGAAACTTCAACTTTGGCAAAAAAAATTGGATGAAAATAGAATTTACATGTTGCCGAACTTATCTGCTTTCTTTGAGGAAAATGATATTGAACAGGAAACAATGAATAGAACAATACTTTCTGTCAAAGAACACTTCAAAATTCTTGAAGAAGAAATTTCAAGATATTTTCCTAATTTACCTGACACACCATTTGCACTTGCTAGAAGCCCATTCACCATCAGAGTTGAAGATGTTCCTGAGAATGCACAAGAGGAGTTCATTGAACTCATTACCAGTGATGCAGCAAAAACTGATTTTTCTTCAATGTCAGTTACCAAATTTTGGATCAAGAGTTTGCAGTCATATCCCGTTCTGTCTGAGATCGCATTGCGCCTGATTCTTCCTTTTCCAACAACATACCTTTGTGAAACAGGCTTTTCAAGCTTGTTGGTTATCAAATCTAAATACAGGAGCAGACTTGATGCAGAAGATGATCTGCGTTGTGTGCTCTTGCAAAGACTGCTCCAAGGATTTCAGATCTGGCTAAAAAGAAGCAAGCACAGCCTTCTCACTGAACAAATTGTTGTGTTGATAAGTTGATTTGTTGCGTTGTTTATTTATTTAGAAGTCAAATTTAATATATAGCCTAGTAAGCCTACTAGTTAGCTCCAAAAGTGCAGTGAAGGAGGATCAACCCAACTAATTTTATCCTTGGGGTCACCGCAACTTGGCAAATGTGATAAAAGGGTCACGGCACCAAAATGGTTGGGAACCGCTGCCCTAGATAATTGGCCAAGTCGAACTTGCAATTAGTGTGCAATTTCTTTCCACTAATTATATTGAAAATACGCCATACCAGTTGTACGCGCGAATCTTATTCATGCACCTGCGCCCTGGATATTCGTCAACTTCGAATATATTAATGAATTTAACCGCTTCTTCTTATTTTAATTAAACCCATTTTCAATTGTAAACTAAAAATTGTCAGGTAAAATTTAATATTGGCCCGCCGAAACATTTTAGGTTTAGCTTAGACGTCTATAGAAAAAGGTTGCCGAACTCTGATGTCGGTCGTCAAAGCCTTAGCCCTTTTGGCTGCTGATAAGAGTTCTGTCGGAGAAAAACTTCTTTACATCAACTGATCATCAAATTGGCAGAACTGTCAACCTGTTTTTTTATTTTTTATACGCCATTTTACACACTGCTTTGTGTGACGTAACATTTCTAAATGTTAAAAGACGCTCGAGATCGCTTATAAGAAAACATTAGTCCTAAGCATAAGCTGACAATCGCAACCAACATAAAACAAATTTATCCATCAAAACTTTTAAAGATAACGTAACAATGAAGTCTTGTTTAAATAAAACTGTCAGACAATTAAAAAATAATACGGGTAGAGACCACAAAAAATTTCGCGCTCCCTATGCTTTTACAGGAGGTTTAGGTATGTTACGACTCTGTTAGCAAGTACAACTCAACGCTTTACCATTCGGTATTGTGAAAATAAATAATCGTGTATGAGGAAAGTATTATATTGTTCACTGACAGAGATCATTATGACTATGTTGCGGCTGTTGCCCGGTTCTCCAACGTTTAATACTTCGTGGCCCCCATGTTTATAAAAATAACAAGCACTGTGTTTTCTTCGCGTTAATAACAAATACAGCCATTAATCAACGAATAAATGCACTTACTTTGTACAAATCAGTCATTTTGATTTAAATTAACTTAGCTTTTTATGACAAATCTTGTTCTTCGACGCCGCCAAGGTATTTTCGGCTCCGTTTTGTAATCAGCCAAGGGATGTCACACTAAATTCGTCGAGATGATTTCCCCATTTTTGTTTTATTAATGCGTTTACTATAAGCCTACTTGACAAATAAGCTGTGCATGAAACGATGAGTGTTAGCCTGAAAATGACCTTAAATATTTGAATAACCCTGAAGCGTACTCTATGCGTTTTACGATGGAAGGTTTATTTTGCAACTGAACGGCCTTAAAGGTCGTCTAACAACATTTGTAGGACACTTAATGATTAGCCAAGGGTTCCAAAAAAATAATAAAGTTATTGCGTTGTGTCTATTGTTTTTGAAAATAAAACCGAACTTGAAAACACCTTTCAGTTAGCAGTATATCAGAAATGTTTTGTGAGCCTTGAAATACGACGTAAAATGAAGAAAGGAAAAATTCAGAGAAACTTTTTCGTTTCTACACGTGTGCAACAGTAGTATAAACTCTGTCTGAAATTTCACAAATTAAGGGCAACCAATCGCCAAAGAACTCATTTGTTTTTCAAACATGACTGAGTTATAAACGCGAAACCGGCATAAAGAACTTTGCAATCAAAACCAAAGTGTGACATGTCTCATGATTTTACCTGGTGACTTGTAGTGATGCTTTTCGAGCAATTTTATTTTTTCCAAACTGGGGTTCATGAAATCCCCTTATCGCTCAGAGCTGACTAATGTACACCTATAAAATGGACTTCGGGTTGTAGGGTGGTTGGGAAAGCAAGCCAACATCAAAGCTCTCATTAAATTAACTTTAAACACTTTTTCGTTGATTAACAGGTATTCGACGAGATATATGCATGTAGCCCGTGATCTAATCCGAATACACATATTTGGCCCGGCAGTATAAAAGGTTGCTGCACACCTATAGCTGGTTTCAGCATCATCATTCCCGAACAGTAACAATTACTTGCATAAACCGTAATTTTAGTTAAATGTTTTTCTCTCCTAAAGAAAGTGGTAAAAGTGTTTCAAAGTTAAAAATTTAAATGACATATTCCAACATTTTTATAGGTTAAAATTGTCAATGCAGAATCAAACGGAAACCAATCATCCGTAAAATGGTTGATTTTGAAAAACAGTTTGGAATATGACCAAAATAGGACTAAAACCCCCACTATAATACTCATCAAAATAAGTAAAAAATTCGTCCGAATAAAGGCCTTTACAACCTTTTACTAAACCCCAAACGCCATCCATAACTTCAACATTAAACTCCCATAACAATTTGAACCATAAACCAAATTATTATTCTACCCATTACTAGCGCCTAACCCAAACAGAGGCAAAGAATCCAGTGCCAAAATAGCGGCGCCCTAATGGCGCCTTTTAAACTAGGGCAACCAAACGTCGACACCAAAACAGTCGACGATGCAAAGAAGATGTCCCTCCCCTTAACCGTCCCATACCCTGTTTTTTTGACAGTTTTGGATTTGTTCCGAGTTAGATGTTGTTGCTCTCGGGGCTTATTCTGTGTTTCCATCGAACTCTACGTGTGTTTTTATAATTTACAACATGAAAGACCTAGTTTATTTTTTTTTTTTCTTTTGGCGTGTCTTATTGAGCACACTGTATTTTATAGCAGGGCTGTGGAGTTGGAGTCAGATTTGGGACTTGTTTTGCTTAAGTCGGACTGCGTGAGCCCCGAGTCCGACGTGCGCAGTACCAATTTTGAAACTGATAATGCCGCTGTTGCAAATTGAAAAAGGTGGCATATGGTGGATATTTTCCAGCAATAGTTTTGTGGGTGGATGACAAAAAATGACACCCTATGCGGGGATTCTTGAAAATCCACCTTAATTTAGTTACGTAGATGGGTGAAATACGGACTCGGAATTTGACGACATCGCACATTTCGTCGGAGTCTGGTTATTTTAACCGACTCCGCAGGCTTCTTTATAGATAATAAAATTAAGAGCCTGATGTAATAAAACCTTCCAGCAAAAAACAAAATATCTAAACAAAGTTAGCAGTCGACTCGCTCGTCAGGTGCGCCGCCGCGTTTTGAAAAGTTTACAAGTGCTCCCTGGGGTGAAAAAGGTTGAGAAACACTGGTCTTGTAGAGAGTACAAGAAGCCAGCAGCAGCCTTCTTACCCCTAATAACTAAACACCCCGATTCGCCACAGCGTTTTAAATTGTAAAACAACTTACAGTTAGTTGTTACTGGCCATTCGATTTTAACTTCTTCTCACGATGATCCTATCATAATAAAATAAAATATTTATACCTATCCAGAAATTCTTTAGCAATGTGACTCTTGTTTAAGCTAATTTCTCTCAACTTCTATAATAATTAATTAATAGATATAAAGTTGTGGGAACCTAATCACCACCAGTTAACTGACCATACTTAAAAACATATATACAATATATACAAGCTGATGGGAAATGTGCGCAACCTTTATTTCGTCTCCGGTCTGATAAGTATATAATTTTAATACAAGAAACACATATTGTCCTTGTGATAAGCAGCAATTAATACTAAAATATATTTACTGGCCTTTTATAACAATGATAAACCAGCCTTTTTGACAACTTTTTTGCAGACCTTATATCACAGCTACTGACGGCGAAATGGTTGTAGGAGGTGATTTTATTATTATATTCTCCCACATAAAGCCAAAGATCACGGCGGGCCACTGTTCAGGCTCACATAATTGTATATGACGCTTTTCACCATGTGCATGGGTTGAAAAGAAAGTACTCAAGAATTCAAAGAAAACCAATGGCAGCGACTGGTATAGACTTATTTCTAACCTCAAAGTCATTATTATTGACCTACTACATATTGGTCACAGGAAACTATTATGTCTTAAGACCCGTTTACACTGGCGCGCATAAGCGAAAGATCGCGCTTGTCGCGTGAAATCTTACCCTTGAAGTGCAGACATTCTGCTGTTTTTGGTAATTTCGTGTTTGCATTAGTAAAACATGATTACTTGGGATATTTAGTGCCTTTTTGCGACAACTATGCCAAATGATAGCAGTCTTTGTAGTAGTTATTTTCATTTTGCAGCGCTGGTCTAGATTCCTACCATCTTTTTTCTAGGTATAGTTAAAATAGAAGCTTAAATAGTAAATATTATAATGGATGTTGTCGTGCATATTTGATTCTGCTTTTCTCCATCCTCTTTACGCGCATTGAGGTAAACGATCGTCTGGCATCCACGGATTTAAATGTGAATCTGTGTTTAACTCGAGCCGAGTTGTGCCTCTTGTGTTTTTTGACTTTTGACAAGCCACATAACTTCTGCATCAAAAACTGCCTCTTCCAATCAACGATCGCATATCAGCTTTACTTCGGCAAACTTGATGATCTGACGTTCAAGTGTGACTCCGAATTAAATTTAGCGTGTGGTTAAATGCTCTATAGCTTTTAGAAATCAAGGTTTTGAAGTTTTTATTTCGACTATTGTAGTGAGTGAGCTAACAAACCGATTCTGATCTTAACATTCTCCACATTCAGTTGATTGGCTAATGACAACTTGCGTTTGGTGGCTCTGCTAAATTGGCATAGTTTAGTTTATTTTGTTATACTACCAGCAACCTGTATTCCTAACATCGGTGCACTTTGGTTAAGAGTGTCCAAATTTACTTGGTGCTTTCTATATGAGTAGAGCAATTTCCACAAAGCTTCCTGGCTGGAATTAGCGTTTCTTTCTGTGAAATGTACTGAAAAATGATTACGAAAAAGAGAAACACCACAGCTATATCATGTTAAAATTAAGCAGCTATCGCCGATACTCGCTTTTTGCGTTTATTCTCAGAGGATCTATATCTCTTCACGGTCAACTCAAGTCAACAATTTAAAATTTCAGCCGAGGTTTTTTCCTGGGCCTACTTTTAAAAAAGTAAATGTAGGTTAAGTTATCAATTGTTTTTGTGAAAATTTCACTCAGTTTACGTTTTAACAAAAAGCTAATTATGGAAAAGTAGTTTGATAAAGCTAGTTCATCACAACAGAAAGAGACAGCTCAGCAAAAGCCTAAGCGTAAATAAAGAAGAAGAATACGTTCAGTACGGTTTTTATTGCTTCAGGACCCGAAGATAACCAAAAACCTTTCTGCATTATCTGCAATAAAGCCTTTTCTAATCAGTCGCTTGTTCCTAGCAAGCTCAAAAGAAAAAGCATCCGACATTGCAGGAGAAAACCTGAAGTCTCAAACAAATAAGCAGGCAAAGATCATATAAATATTTACCTCAAGCTGCCGGAAATAAGGATTGATTGCAAGTTACAAAGTTGCTGACTTGTTGGCGAACCGCAAAAACACGGATGCGGAATTAGTAATTGGACCAGCATTAAGGGCTCTGCACACCAGACGCGGTTGACGGTGACGAAAAGCGGCGGCTACAGTTGATCGCGTTTCTTCCGCGCAGCGTTTGACGCAAAAACGGCGTTCACACCAGCGCTATGCGTTTGGCGGCGACGGAGTGTTTTTGTCTTGCAAACACAGCGGGATAGGAAATGGATCATCTTGTACTGAACAAAGGCTTTCCAAAGTCAAAAGGGCACGAAAAGTAACGGCTCATAACTTATGTGTCCATGGTTATTTTTTGGCTGTTGGACGCTTATAGCCAAATAAAGTGGTTAAGACAAGGATCTGCATTACATTTGCTACATATGAACCTCTAGTTCTTTTCATTCACTGTTTTGTTAAATTTGTTTTTGTACTTAATGGCTACAGAACATCATGAGTACACACAATTAACACTTGGAATATTAAAAACTACAAAAAAGCATATAAAAATACAAGACACTACCTATACATAGCACAAAAATGTTTGACACAGGATAGAAAAGAGAAAATACAAAGAGGTAAGTAAACAAAACACCAGAAGTATATGAAATTGAAAACAACTAGACTGTACAAAAGTGAACATAAGCATACAAAAAGTGCAAGACACTATATACATTAGTATAAGTTGAATTGATTGAAACCAAACAAATATAAAAACACCATATTCTGATGTATTATCTTGTGTGAAATCAATAATTTGGGGAGAGTTGGTGGGTGAAAGTTAAGTGAAAATATTATTTCGGCAACGTCAAAACTATGATCATTAGACGAAAAGTTGAGTTGTGGAAAACCAAGGTCTCAAAGAAAGAAATTATTCCGCAAATCATATGAGTACACTGTCTGGAGACTAGCAAGTTTGCTGTTGACAACTTTAAATGGGTAGTTAATGAATCAAGCAGATTGAGAGTGGTAAATGACAAAGAGTATCTTTCTGCCTAGTCGGATGACAAAACCTGCCCGAAAAATTTTTTGTTTCGAATCTTAAAGCGTCAACTTTACAGAAATGGTCTCTCCACCTGTGGGACGCGACCTCATGTGTGGTAACTCTCACCATATTTCTACTGTTTTAGTTCGATTTATGTATTTCGTTTTCTTTACAAGCGACTAAGTGCATCTTCTACGTAAAATTGCTGTTTTTTTAGCTCTTTTCTTTAAAACTCAACTTTTGTTATTAAACTTAGGCAACGTGGTTTGCAGAAAAGGACTATGTGGCTTCATATTCCATTATATGAAAACAAAATTGGGTCGCTTAATAAAAAGGTTGAAGACCTCTGCCATTATTATACAGCACCTATTCAATTTTATCCTCAATTTCAGACCAGTGTGACGCATATGTGGCACTTGCTAAGCACATAAAAGTCCTTCAAAACAAATTTGGGAAACGCTGTCAAATCGTTTATCTTATAGGTGGTGTACCGGTACTTAATTCATAAAAGATTAACACTATATCATTTCCACAGTTAAATGGTGGCGCCCGCAATCACATAAAAGATTACGTTAATCTTGTTTTACAATTTGTTAGACTTCCGAAGTCCACACAGTGTTCCAGAATAGATGAAATACGGTTTGATGCCGAAAAACATACAAACAAAGAATCGCGCGAAGCGCGAAAAAAATTGCGTTTACTAGTTAAAATTGAAAAAGAATATAATAGCCTGAACCATGCTGAGACAATAAAAAAATCTTAGCCATACCACGATTATCACGCGGTCCACCGTTTGCCGACCACTGATCTAACACCTCAATTTTATAAATTCCAGGCCAACAAAGAACTTTAAGTTTATTTAAACACCAATGCTTATCACGAATTAGATTACACTCAAGTAATTGTTTTTGCACACAGTACCTGGGAATCTGGGATACTACTGTCTGTGGTTTAGATAAAAATATACTTTATAAGCTACTTGATTCAAGGTTTTTTGGTGCGGACACAAGCTTTTAACTGACCAACTTGTCGTCTCTGGGCAGCAGCAGAACTTCCTAACAATACGACGAATAGAATAATAATACTCTGGACACTTGAATCAGCCAGTCGCTTCAAATAAATCAAGACAACAGTGAAACGAAAACCTTTTGACCTCTATATAAGAAGTTGTTTCCGAACGCGGGTGGATATGCACAAAGACAATTCTTACGTGAAAGGAGCTAACAGGCAATTGAATGAGAAACCAACCGCTCTCGACTGACCCAACACCAGAAGACATACAATATCCATACCCCAGATCCGCAACCTGGAGTCTCCAAAATATGCAAACAACACAATAACCGGCTACGATGGACGTCGTCATGTCGCTGTCCAGCTTTCCACACGCTGATATGGCATTGACACAATTATAAAGGGTCTTCCTAGAGTTCCCCACCTACTATCGCCATCGGTAAACTAACAAAGTTCATTCTAGAACATAACAACGTTACGTTCGGCGACCGCCACTTAATTGAAAGGTACAGCTCTATGGGAACTAAAATGGAACACCACTGTACGCAAATATATTTATGTCAGAATTCAGCAGCTGCCAGCTAAGACTAAGTGTAGCCTGGCGCCTACATCAACCGTTGCAACGCGTCCCCGTCCTCTTGTACCAGAACTGCCTATGGTGGTCACACAGTGTACAAGAACGGTGTAGGTTCTCTTTCAAACAGTACGAAAAATCCACATATCGAAATGCGATTAGTAGTTAGCAACTGAAAGTTTTGCGCCATGTGCGCTTTTCGCTAGCAACATTTGCGAAACGGTAACATTGTTACATATTGATGATATCGTTTTAGTTTGGACCCACGGGCACACCAATTACAAGATGTTCTTTAACGATTATATATTACAAAGTAAACGTAAACTATTTTTGTTGTCAAAAGAGTTGTGTTGAGTTATTATTCACTTATTCTGAATAAATTTCAGGAAATAAATTAGCCACCACCTAATTTAGAGTAAATAAAAAAATCCAAACAGCTAGGTATTGTACCGGTTTGAATCAGGGCTGCGGAGTCGGACTCGAGGAGTCGGTTTGTTTTGCTGAAGTCAGTTGTAAAAGAATTTTAACACATTACAAAGCTGCAAGTCATTTGTCCAAAATGTGTACTGTTAATCTTCAAAACTAAAGAATAATTAAATATATTACAAGATCCCTACTCGAATTTACATTTTAAAAGTGTGTGTAGTGAATAAACGAAACTGGGGCAATGAAAAAAGTAAAAAAAATGGCAAATTCAACCTTTCATGATTTGATTATGGCCAGTTTCAATTGCATTTAGCGCACGGGTAAGTCATCCAGGACAACTTTAATATGTGTTCCCCTTAAGCACAAACCCTGCATCCGGCAAGTTTTATTGCTTGAAAATTTGGGGTTCGACGAAAGCATGACATAGGGGGTTCAACAGGTTTGTCTAGACAATACAAAAGAAATATTTTGTGTTTTTTCATTAAATCAATTTTTATTTTTCGGTTAATTCACCACACGTAAATGGCCTAAATTTAGCCAAGTGGCAAGTTAAAATCATGAGGCATTTCGCACTGTTTGATTCATCAGTAACTTCTGAATAACACAACAAAAAGGTAATTATTGATTTTTTTGATATAAGATGGGTAACCAACATTAATATAAAAAGTAGACGCTTTAGAAAAAGTAATGGATGTACATATATATTTTATATACAAAACAAATAACAAAGCCCATTACAAAAATAGGTAGCATATTTTGAACATTATTCGTAATAAATTCTTTTATCAATTTTTAGCATGGTAAATGGTTGGATGTTAAAAATGATAAACAGTAAAATTTGTGTCCTCAATTCAGCGCTTAAGCTTGTAAAATTTAGCTCTGTATTAATTAGTTTTGTCAATATGGCCGTTGTTCTAAATGTAGATAATTTCAGCAGCGTCTGAGACTGGCTGAGTCACATAGCGCATTGTGTATGGATAGCTGCTGCTCCAGTTAAAGGCAGAAAAAAAATTCTATTTACATATCCTATTATTTTTCAATATTTTAAATACGCCATACGTCAAAGGGGCATAATAATAACAACAGAAAATAATCTGGTATATAAACCTCAAAGCATAATTAGCAATGTGTAGTAAATACGTTTGTTTTGTTGCATAATAAATATCTCAGCTTTGTCTACATATAATCTTTCCACGCTTAGCTGTTGTCGTGGATACTGCCGTTCCGGATCTTCTCGAAGTAGAAATACAGTTTTGAAGCCCCCTCTATTGTTTGGCTTGTGTATTTAGTTTTTACTTTTGGAATTACAAATTAATGTTTATTAAGTTTGTTATTTTTACCTTTGGTCTTTTTCTTTTAATCCGAGTGGTGCCTTTCCCAATTGTAAAAAATTCAAACACAGCTAATTTTCTGGTAGTTCTGGTAGTTTAGTTGGGGGCCTAAAACAAAACAAATGTATTGAACTCAACAATTCAGTAGCAGCAAAATGACTCTAATAAGGTCATATGTAACTCTTCTCGCTTGCCTCTTTCAGTAATATTTCCTGTTCAAATAAGTTATTTGGCATAATACCCAAAATTGCAGGAAAAGAGTAAGAGTTATGAACAACGACCACCACCTACTGGACTGTTCGGAAATAGTGTTACCAATGTTTGAAGCTGCTGATCAACAACATTGAATCAATTTTGTTCTCTAAATAACAAAAAATATTTCATAAACGGCCAATCCGTGATAGATTGTGTGGTATTAAGAGCCACTACTTATATAATAACATTTACTCACGTCAAAATGCTTCACAAACAAGAGTTTCCGTATCAGGTTCATCATTCTTTAGTTCACTATTGACCACTGCTTCCACAGTAATTAAATCCATTATAATTCGAAGTACAGTGATTTTATACAACAAAAAAAAAGTATAAACTCGATAACATTTTGATGACATCAAGCTTTTTTAATAAATATCTAAAGCAAAAAATATTAAAGCATTTAAGTTTAGCCAGTGTTCTTCCCTTGCCGCTTAAGGTTTGGCGGGAGACCTGTCACTAACTTAAATAACACACACTCAAATGCGTCGTCGTCCCGCGTTATAATTTCATTTTTTTGCAGCTGAGGCGGCGCAGCACACGAAAATTTAAAATACTGTTAACTAGGAAAATTTCTACTTCATGGAATTTGGTAAAACGTTATTAGCTAAGATCATGAGAGGGGGCAGTGCCCCCCTAATATTATTTACATGATTGTGTTCATTTGGGTAGTTTGAGCAGTTTTTACCATACTTTTGGGTCAAAAAGCAAATATACCCAATATTTTTCTTTCCCCGCTAATTGTGCCAAGCCCGGTTTCGCTAGATATAGTAGTAGATAGGGTCAGCGGGAATCTCGTCCCATTCATGCGCGTCACTAATTAGATGACGAGGCATTTGGCTATCTATTTTCTTGTTCTATGTGGGGATCCCCAACCCCAAACTGCCGCCCGCGGCCACCCGTCCCGTGCCATCTAGTCGTCGCCCCAACATGCCTCAACCAAGATCATTAGGCCTGCCTGCCCGTTGGCATCCTTCCAACGTGGGGCAAACATTAAATTAAAGACTTATATACAATTAATACACTACTTCATAGCTTCTCACTTCCAGAGCAACCTCAGTCCGCAATATTTCTTTCAATGTTCTACGCGAATCTATCCACTTTATTACCTTCGTTCTTATCACACCTCAACAGCTTTGATTTTAAGTTCTGGGCGAGTCGATCGCTGAACAAATCTGGAACCCTTTTTCTACCGTTACTGCCGATACCATTGGTATAATCCTCTTACTTAGTTAGTATAGTCCCAGGGGGTATAGCAACAAATGTCGCCGACTGCCCTGACCAGCATCCCCGCCAATTTAATGTCAAGCTCGAGTATTCAACTCGATCGCTCTTGGTCTTTTCTTTTCACCCATATTTCCGAACCTTTTCTCTATGTTCCCGGTCCAGTTCAGCACAATCACTGACTACTACGGATCAGGCTTGAGAGCACCACCATGGTGTTTCCCGTCCGTATGGATGGGGGGCCCAGATCGATTCGTAGTTGTAAAGGGCCCCTCTCGCTCACTAACTTCAGCAGTACGCTGTCGTGCCTCGCGATTCTTCTCATGTGTGCTTTGGGCGTGGGCAACGGTTGCCGGTCGATCCCCACACACACCTCGCACAAAAAGGCTTTCGTACTGAGGAACCAAGTTTCTCTAACTCCTTGGTGACGCTGCGCGCAGGCTTGCCACTGCCCGCATCTCGTCACTGCCGATAGGCACCACCACCGCGAGACTCGGCACGCCCAGGCCTCCTGCCGACAGGCAACTTCAACCAGCTTCGCACGCTTCGTTATTGTGCGATCGAGGTAAGCCAAATACTTCTCAGTGTGCTTCTCAAGCACTCTGCCTCATGATGAAAAAGGGACGGCGGGATTCCGGAGCTCGTGAGCCCGGGAAGGGTTGTCTGGGCTACCGCGTACATATGCTCGAGATACTTCGAGCATTGGCGGCTGTTATGCCCAGACGTCCTCCCGCAAGTATCACACGCTCACGGAGTCGAAGGCTTTTCTGACGTCAACGAACGCGACTGGTACCGGGTGTCTTAGCCGCTTACTTTCAGCAATAACACTTTTTTCAAAACCGTTGTACCATCCGTGGACACAAAGACTCGTTGGCTTGAACTCAACGGTACGGAGGCTGCGAGCCGCCTCCGCGCAAGGAAGGATGCGGTGAAACAGTCTCAGGACAGGAATTGCGCCGGGTCATCGGCTCCAGGAGTCTTAGGGATTATTAAATTAGGAGTGCGTGGTGCCGTCCGGCCCCGCTGCAGTATCTCTCTCATACTGCTTAACCATCATCTCGCTACCTCCACCTCCTCTTTGGGCGGTGCCGAAAACATCCCTCCAGAAAGGGGGTGGGTGCATCTCTCCCGTCAGCATTTCCTTTGCCAATCGCCAGATATTGCCTGGCGTACTGCCTCAGTCCGGTTGCTTCGCTACCTCACTTTTTCCTCTTTGACCCTTTGAGTTCGCAGAAGCGATGCTTCTTCATACGGACTTTTTGGGGCTTCGGGGGAAACCACGCGGCGAATGCTTTGTTTAATTAACACTTCCTGTATGCCCGAAGGAAACGTTTTGGGGACTTCTCCGGGGGGAAAGCGCATCACTCCAATCCGCCCCGCTAGCGTCCAAAGACGAAAGGAGTGAGTCCCGCCAAGCATCAGCTGGTACTTCGCGGGCTCTTAAGTCTTATCCCCTCAACCGCATTCAACGAGCGGTCTTCTGACACCATAGTTCTGCATTAATATTTATTATCTTTGCCGCCAGAAGTGAAACTTCCAGCAGCGCCATTTTCCAAAGCTCGTCGTTTTCCCGAAGTTACTTACACGGATCTACTAGTTGCACGAAACTTACACACCATCATCTCCCTCGGATTTTCACGGGTCGACGCGAGCGCACCCCACAAGAGACGTGGGTGCTTTGCGGATGAGCGTCGCGTCGGGCGAAACTCATCTGCTAGTTCTGCTGGACCTGAATTGTGACTACTGCTTCTGCAACGAAACTCAAACATAGTTTACTTCCTGAAGAAGGTTGTGAGGAGGGTATAAATGCTCAAAGTACTGGATTTCGCTTGATGACCTCCAGTTCCTTTCTGAGGCAATGTCTAAGCTGCATATGTGTGATGATGGTAAGTGGTTTATACCTTGGTTTTGGAAGAAACATTTAACAGTTGCTAGTAGATAAGCAGCTAGTGTACTATTTACAAACATAGATGTATAACGTTTGTAGTTAGTAACTAATTTTTATTGGGGTATGTTTTTTATAGTGGTGTCTGTCTGTCTTGCCAGTTGGCTTTTCAATGTACAAAGTGCGGCCGAAAAACAAAATGGTCCACATCGAAGCAAAACAAACATATATTCATACGAAGTAAACTTACGTGCATCAACATGCCATGGTGGAATGCCTCCTCCAACTTTACAAACAAGTTTGGGTAACTGCTGGAGAAAACTTGAAGCATTCTGCTGGAAGGTGATGATTCTCTGGCGGGAGATAATATTTTGGATGTTGTGGTGGTATCTTACGATGGAACATGGATGGCACCATAGAGGTTTCAAGTCATATGGTGTTGGCGACACCGGTGAAATTTTAGATGCAGTTGTCATGACCAAGACATGCGAAACAAGAATGTGATGAGTGGAAAAAGAGAAGCATGAAGAAAAAGGAGAGCATGGAAACAGCTGCAGCAAAAATAATTTGGTCTCGCTCAATACACCTACACTAAAATATTATGTGATGGGCACAACAAAACTCTGAAGGCACTGAATGAAATGCAAGTTTATGGAAGTCCGGTTAATCCACACTTAGAAATTTGGTTAAAAAATGTCCTCATGTCAAAAGTTGGAAGCAAGGGAGATGATTGACTGCTAAACTCAGCAGCTATTACCGCAACGATATCATGGGATATTGACAAGGTGGTCGGAAAAATGCAAACCAATATAATACTTGCCAGTTTGCACCACAGCTTAGCTAATTCAATGCTACCATATGGCGAAGATGCCCGAAAGAAAAGTACTTCGGAACTGCAGCAGTCAAACGTGCAGAGTGGCTTTTTTGTCAGTTCTAATGTGGAGAATGTTGGCTGTCAAGGTTTTTTAAATGTATTGAACACACACTAGAGTTGCCTGTTAATGTTTGAGTTAGTTCTAAAAAACGTCGTAATCTATTTAATACTCCAGAGTCTCCCGAGACATGTGATTTATGTTCCTGGAGTTCTAAAGCACAAGTATTTATAGTTTAAAAAGGTCCACAAAATGTTGGTATTCAATAATTGTGGCCATTGGTGTTTCTTTAAAGTTCTTTTCATTGTTTTTCAAACTTTATTTTCTAAACGCGTTTTACTTTCTAACTCCTGAAATTTTGCACAAAGGATTTGGGTTATATGTGTTTTATCTATAAAGTATTTTATGGCACAAAGTATGCGAAAAAAAATACTGACACCCTTTTTTGACATGATTACATTTTTGGTTGTAAAGCCTTCTTTAAAAAATCCCTCCATTATTTTGTTGACATCAACTAATTTTGGAATCAATACCTTGAAAGCAAATTGACTTAAGAATACTAAGGAAATTTCATACTCTTTCCAGCAATATGTTATATGTAGGGGTGAAAAGTTGAACCACTGTCAAAAAAAAAATGGGGGGATACGCCCCGCAAACAAGCTACTCCACACTTCGCTCCGAATCCTTTAGATTCAACAAAGTATGTGAAAAATTTCACTATTAAAATTTGTTACTGTAATATTCCAACATTTTTTTACTAATTATTTTTTAGAAAGCTGTTTTTTATCAGTGACCCCAGACCCCTGGTAAAAACCACTAGAAACAATCTGTGGAGCAGCTGTCCTGGGGAAGCAAGTATTTATGGAATGGTTAAGACATGATGTGCAACCAACGACACATCTATGCACACTGTAAATGTCATGCGATCCTTGAAACGCAAGGCTACACCTACAGGAAATATCTCCCAACTTACAGAATAGTTTTTCTGTATTTTTGCCTCAAGGGTTTATATCTGCTTACTAAAGAAAACACCATTGCTAGACTGGAACCGTGGCGTTGTGCAATGTAGCTCAAATGATATACGATCTCGTGACTAAAAATCAGTAAACAAAGACCAGTGACACTACTTCTGTTGCTATATAATTGATAAAATCAAACAATTGTTGATTTATCTTTTTCGTCGTTGTTTGAGACCTAAAAGCTACTCTCAATTTATTGTCAGGAGTCAATTATTGAAAAGTTTCACTTCTAAAAAAAACTTTCCTTTTACAAAAAGATGAATAGGGTAATATTTAAATATTGTTGATTCGTGTTTATTTGTCTGCCATCCTTGCACTATACAACAATTTATATTATGAATCTGCATAATTTCAATACAAAACTTGATTTCCAACATATATAATTTATATAGTGCATATAATATTTGTTGTGTTTTCTCAAGTTAGTTGATAAATCCCAAGGTAAGCAATAAACTTTTTCAATACAACTATCTAATGTTATTGTGTTCTGAGCGCTTTTTGGCAGGTCTTGAAGGTCAAGTTTTAACTTTTTTTAACTAAAAAAATGCCGGCTGATGTTTTGTTTTAAAGCCAATACCAACGGCAAGGTCTCAGAGTAGAAACCCTTGTATAGGTAAGCATTAATCTCAAAAGTGTATCCTACTAAACAGAGCAAGATGAACTTTGTCGAGGAGCTAACTGTTTTTAACATCTAATAAGAGTTTAAGGGAAACTAATGTTTCTAAAAAGCTTTTTTATTACATTTTTGTGGTGATCATAGATGATGATGCCGTGTATATTTAACTAGCCATCTCGCTAGAGTTGAGTAATGATTCTAGAGCTAAATACACAAAAATTAAAATATTTAAACTTAAAAGTGAGAAATATTCTTTTTGCTAACATAAACTGCTAATGCGTTTCTATACAGCTAGACAACAGGCGTGGTGGGAATGAAACCTGTAGCCTTGCGGAAATATATTTATGAAAAGTTTTTCTAATTAAAATCAAAATCTGGTTGCTTAAAGTTTATATTGCCCCCTGCCGTGCCTTATAATGCGGAGTTTCGTAAAAAGGATTGTGAGACGTCGGGCATTTTTAACGCGTCAAAAATCATTACAAAAAAATAACATTATAAAGACAACAGGTACACCTCGTTTGTTAAATGGTCTCTTACACTGCAACCTTTACTTTTCTGGAGGCTGAAAAACTTGCCTGTATCCAGACTTCATTTAACAGGCAATCACCTTATGAACACAATCAGGTAACAGTAAATACATCATGCTTACTCAGTAGTGAATAAATAATATTCTGCAAAGAAAAACAGCTACTATATAATATTAAAATCTTTATGTTATTATTATTAAGAGTATTTTTAGAGACTGTATATGCTCACTACTTTTTTCATCCGAGTTGCAGAACCTGCAAGATCTATTTAGGCCATACAATACAGACAAGACTTCTGTAAAAAAGTTCATATTCGTTCAACATTAATATTAGTTAGATTTCTTTATTTCCCTAGCACATGCCCGCACAAAGTGCGTCACATGTATCACTGCTTAAATTTTTTTAATTAAAAAAATGCCGGCTGATGTTTGTTTTACTTGGGTCCAGTTCCTCACAAGCTTGTCAATCTGCCTTAACACCTCTTGTTCATAAGCAAGGAAAATAGGGGTTTAGCTGTTTCATTTATATACACTAGTAATTATTATATACTCAACTGGACCAACATCTCCTTTTAATGTTAGAAGCACTGAATCTCCAGTTTTGTAATATTTTTCATTTCAATACCCTATATGCATGATTTTTAAATATTCACGCGTAAAATTAACGTTACACACATTATGGTTGAAAGCGTGCAACAAAATGTCAGCCAAAGAAGCAGGTATTTCCAGTTCTTTCATGGAAGTGTATGTGGCACATTAAGCAAAATAGCCTTGTCCCATTGAAACTTAAGGTCTGGGATGCGACAGGCAAAGTCTGCACACGCACCACCTTGGTAAAATGTAACTGCAATCCCCTGTAAGTGGCGTAGCTTTTTCCAGCAAATGTTTTACACACATGCTCAAAGGCCAAAGAGGACGTCCACTCGTACCAGTTTCAAATTCAACCAAAATCTGTTCCATGGCTTCGTACAGATATCATCATCAGTCCATAATTCGACATCAGACATGAATTGCTTTCGGTTCAATAAAAAAATTGGGCAAAAAATCAGCTGGTTTTAGGAAATGCACTAGTGATCGTTTAAAAGGTTATAGATAGGCGTTGTGCCACAACCGTTCTGTTTATTCACTAGAAGACATGAATGGTATATATTCATATAACGCTCTCGCTTATACAATTTGAGAATTTGCATACAAAACAAAGGCGACACGAAATATCGTTTGCTAACGTCAAAAACAGCACATCTATCATGTCAACTGTTTGTGGTGGTGTTCTGTTCTTCTGAAATGTCAGGCATTGCAACTATTAAAACAGATTATTTGTTAAAAATAAAAATATTTATTAATTAATAGAACAGCCTTACATTTTTCTTGTATTTTTGTAATTTATTGCGCACATCATCCTCATTTCCAAAACAAATATGTCTCCAACTACTGCTTCATTTCCTAACTCTTGTAAATTTAAATTCTGAAATAGAAAATTGTCGCATTTTATTACCTTAAAACTAGACAAAACAAGTCTACAGTTTAAACTTTAAACATTTCCTTGTTGTAATTTCTAAATTATCTTTGGTTGTTGCTATTCTATCCCAATGTTGTTGGTCTTCTTTTGAAAGGTTTAAAGGTCACTACTCCATTTTTTCCAAATATACTGTTCAAATTACACACCTGCATTTTGCCTATTTAGCTTTTTTTTGTAATGAACAATATGTTGGCCAAACTAAAAATTCGTTCTCCACCAGATGGAATAGCCAGAGGGACGTGGAAAACCTTTTTCTTTGTCAAAGACGGGGACAAAGCTGCTCTCTTATAACATTATGCTCTTCCTATCAAAGTAATTGTTTTAAAGTGACTTTTATATATTTTAATTTGCTGTTTTACTTTTGTTAGTTTAGTTTTCTCTATTTGCCCTCTCTTTTATTTTCCACCTCATGGCGCGCTTTATCTGTCTTATCTGATTGCATCGTCATTTAGTTGCGGCTTGCGTAGCGCACCACTTTTTTTTGTTGGTTTAGGTTTTTATAGCGTACTTCTTGATTTATGTTGTGTTGTGTTTTTATTTTATAACATACAAAAAACTGATTTTTGTGGATGTGCATTAGAAGCAATTTTGACGTAATTACTACTACCGAGTTGATGAATGCAATCGAAGCGAAGAACTCTTTTTGGATTTTCAGGGACTCAGAATCTTGGCCAGTGTTGAAATGTTCTTGGGGGGTGGTAGCCTATTTCCTAAAAACGTGACAAAATTTTGTATATTTGAAAACTGTATTGAGGATTTCTGGCGATGGCTGCAATAATGTCCTCAAAATAGAAATCCGGGAATCCGGGTCGCGCTGCCGGCGCCACATAAACTCATCTAGGAGGTGGTAGCCTGGTATGAGATGTGCCGGGGCGCCGTTCACACTTTTTATGTAGCGTTTTGCTGCACACCATAAAGGTGATACTGGATCACCGTCTTGTGCTGGGTGGAACCCTATAGCTGGAAGGCGCGGTCCCGTGTCTCAACAGTTTGCATGAAGCATTTTGAACATCATCAATAAAAATGTAATGATATCGCAACAAACATGTGATAAGGGTGAGTTGATGTTATTAAATGAACTCACTTGGTGTCGAGGATTGGATGGCAAACCAATTCGAAAAGAGTTTCTAGGTCGACTTTGCATCTCTTTCTCCAAGAGAAAATTGTTCTACAATTCTATAAAAAAACAAAACAATTTGTTTACACTAACAAAGCATGGTTTCCAAACTACAGGTTTTAAAAAGATCCTAACAAATTACTAGAAATCAAGGACATAATAACATCGTTTAACAAAAGCATCCATGTTTTTTTAGGACAATGTGCGTAATCTCGGTATATCTAATGCTTTTTTCCCAGCATATTTTAAGAATGTTTAAGACAACCAATAATAATGAAGTTGTTCTAGTTGAAAAATATACGCTTGAAGAGTCTAATAACCACGGGCATTAAATTACACCTATCTTACTCGTTTTGGACAGCGCCAAACCAATCGTGCTGCTATAAGCTCCATTGTTTAAAATGTTATCCTCGTGGAAAATAAATCACAAAGTCGTGTTTTAACTGTGACGCGTCGTAATAGGTTTGAAATACCGGAAACCTTACAGTGACTACGAGACACATTTTTACCTCTATGATGGCACTGCAACAGGTAGTCACAACCACATTAATATAAAAAGTAGACGCTTTAGAAAAAGCAATGGATGTATATATTTTATATACAAAGAAGGCCCATTACAAAAATTTGTGTCATCCATCAATTCAGCATTGTAGCGCTTATTTCTTAAGCTACTTGGTTTCAGAAATTCTTCTTGTAAAATCTGCATAAAACAGAGCCTAATTAGTTTTGTCAATATGGCCGTTGTCATTTTTTAGCAGCGTCTGAGGCAATACAGCATAATATTAACATAAACTGGCTCTGTAAAGTTTATGAGTCACATAGCATTGTATGGATAGCTGCTCCTTCCGGTTTAAGGCAGAAAAAAAAATGTATTTACAGTATCCTATTATTTTTCAATATTTTAAATACGCCATTTACCTGACAAGGGGCATATAATAACAACAGAAAATAATCTGGTATATATAAAACCCTCAAGCATGTTTGTTTTGTTGCATAATAAATATCTCAGCTTCGTCTACATATATAATCTTTCCTTAGCTGTTGTCGTGGATACTGTTGTTCCGGATTTGTTATTTGTCATCCTTCTCGAAGTAGAAATACAGTTTTGAAGCCGCCTCTGTTGTTTGGCCTCTGTTGTTTGGCTTGTGTACACTTACACAATTAAGTTATAAAAGAGTGCAGCAAAATGATATTATTACAGTACCTTTTCATATGTAACTTCTCGCTTGCCTCTTTCAGTAATATTTCCTGTTCAAATAAGTTCTTTGGCATAATACCCAACATAATCAAAGTTCTATTGGAAAAGAGTTATCAACAATCCAGACTATCACTTTCAGAATTACATGGCACCGGATTTAATAAACACTTTTATACTGGAATGTTCGGAAGTAGTGTTGGTTACCAATGTTTGAAGCTGATCAACAACATTGAAGGCTTGGCCATCATCCATTTTGTTCTCTAAATAACAAAAAATGTTTCACAGACAGAGTTTCCTTATCAGGTTCATTCTTTAGTTCACTTGACACGATCACAGTTAACAAAAAAAAGAACTAAATCACGCCACCACGAAATTATTTTCGCGCTCTGAACAAAAAATAGTTCTATAATCATCATTTTTTCATGACATCAAGCTTTTTTAAGAAATATCTAAAGCAAAAAATATTAAAGCAAAGATTTTAACTTTAGCCAGAGGTTTGGCGGGAGACTTGTCACTAACTTAAATAACACACACTCAAATCCGTCCCGCGTTATAATTTCATTTTCTAACAAAACTTTATTAGCTAAGATCATGAGAGGGGCAATGCCCCCCTAATATTATTTACAAAGTTTTCACCACATTTTTTGTGATATTTATTTTGGCAAACATAATTTTTGGGTCAAAAATCAATATACCCAATATTTTTAACAGTGTAGAAAGAGCTCAACAGGGTCTTCTTTCCCCGCTAATTCTGCCGTGCCCGTCGTCCCTTGGCTGTAGTTTCGCTAGATAGTAGATAGGAAGGACAACGGGAATCTCGTTAATCCCATCCATCCATTCTCATGCGCGTCACTAATTATGACCAGGCATTTGGCTATTTTCTTGTTCTAACGATTTGGCTTAATCTTCGGGGCAGCCTTGCCGCGGCCACCGTCCTGTGCCATCTAGTCGTCGCCCCATGCCTCAACCAAGATCATTCGAGACCTGCTTGCCAGTCGGCATCCTTCCAACGTGGGGCGCCTCGCTTTCATAGACGGGTCGGAGATTTGCTTATTTACAGCACATTTCGTAGCTTCACTTCTAGGGCATGCATGCTCAGTCCGCAGTCTCTCTGCGCCGCTCTAACCACTTTGTTACCATATCGATCTTTCCATACCTCAACAGCTTTGAGCTTAAAAAGTTCTTGGCGGTCGCCCGCGGCGGTACGTCGATCGCCGCCAGTGCAGCCAAATCTGGAACCCTTTTTCTACCGTTACTGCCGATATACCATTGGTATAAATCCCCACTTAAATGTCGCCGACCTTTTCTTTTCACCCAATCGCGCTCACCTCGGGACGCCGGTATTTCCGAACTTTTTCTCTCTATGTTCCCGGTCGTGCGTCTTTGGGCACACTTGGAGGAGCATGTGGGCAGCGGTTGCCGGTCGATCATCACACACCTCGCACATCGGGGGGGAGATACACGAGGTTTCCGCGCAGCTGCACAGCGCCTATAAAGTTAGGAGCTCCGGAGAGCTTTACGTATTCATTCATGTTACCCGCCCTCGCCAATCCTTTACCATCACAAGAGGCTGTCAGTTTCTCCGCCCAACCGTCATTTGCTTCACGTGACGTACTCACGGGCTTTCCCATTACTTTAACTGAGGAACCAAGCTTTGGTCGTCACTGCCGATAAGTTTGATGTAACGCCGCAGTCTCATTAGCGGCACCACCACCGCGAGACTCGGCACGCCCAGGCCTCCTGCCGACACCGCTGTGTGTATCCTCTCTAGGCAACTTCAACCAGCTTCGCACGCTCTCTAGCACTGCCTCATGAAAAAGAGACGGGATTCATGCAACCTCGGGACAACCTTGCCAGGACCAAATCTCCTCAGACCCAGGGGTATATGTGCCAGCAACACTTAGTGCGGGTAGTAATTTCCCGCAGACCTCCGTTCTTTCTGAAGCGTCGTAGCCAACGCTTTCGCTTCCCCGTCCTTTGTGATATGGAACGCAGGCTGACTTTTGCTCATATTGATGCTTACACCCCGATAGATTAAAGCTATATATCACATCCAGATTTTACTCTGAAGGCCCAGCAAATGAGGATTGACGGACAGTCTCCCCCACACAGTTAAACAGGATATACCCGACAGGGGGATCGATCTCCTTGTCTGACACCTCTCCGAACTGGCACCGACACTTTTCTCTTCCGTTCCTGCCGGGAAGGGTTGTCTGGGCTCCCGCGTACATATGCTCGAGATACTCGAGCATTGGCGGCGGTATGCCCAGAAGATGTCTTCCCGCAAGTATCACGCTATTGTGTGACACGGAGTCGAAGGCTTTTCTGACGTCAACGAACGCAACTGATACCGGTTGTCTTAGCCGCTTACTTTCAGCAATAACACTTTTCAAAACCGCACATTTTCGAACGTACCACATCCGTGGACACAAAGCCTCGCCGGGTCATCGGCTCCAGGAGTCTTAGGGATATGTTAGTGCGTGCCTTCCCTGTATCGACTGGGGCGCGCGTTCTCTTGGCCCAGCCACACATTGAAGTGAGCCGCCATGCTTTTCTTGGATCTTTTTCTGAGGTCGGGCCCACGTCCGGCCCCGCTGCAGTGCAAGCATCTCGCTACCCACCTCTCTCCCATAGGCGCGCCAAAGAAGCACACCTCTTTGGGCGGTTTCACGCTTCTCAGCATTTCCTTTGTCCGACTTACAATCGCCAGATATTGTTGCCTGGCGTACTGCCTCAGTCCGGTTGCTTTTGATATGTGCAACCGTTTTTGCCTACGCACTCTCTTTGACCCTTTAAGTTCGCAGAAGCGATGCTTTCATATGGACTTTTTGGGGCTTCGGGGACTCTCCTCCGGGAAAAAAAACATTTAGGCGCTCCCGGCATCATTTCCTGTTGCAATGGCTTCTCTAAGTGATATTACTAGGGAAGGACGGTCCCGCCAGCATCAGCACGGGCGCTTGCATTTCCACAACCAGGCCCCCCCCCCCTCGGTATTTGTTTCAGTTTATTTTGTTTTTGATCTTCGGCAGCCTTGCCGTGGCCACCATCATCCCCTACCATCCAGTCGTCACCACCCCATGCACCCCTGCCAAGATCATAGGCCTGCCGGCCCGTCGGAGTCCTTCCAACGTGGGGTGCTCGTTTTCCGGGACGGGAATTCTGCCATACATTATTTACACAACTTATTAATACGCTTCTCATAGTTTCACATCCAGGGCAACTCAGTCCGCAGTCTTTCAGCGTCTTCACACGCACCTTTCAATGTTCCATGCGATCCCTGCTATTTGTGGCGCTCTAACCACTTTATTTCCTTCGTTCGTAACAAACCTCAACAACTTGATATTTTTAAGTTCTAGGCGGGTCGCCCGCGGCGGTATGTTGATCGCCGCCAGTGTGTGTGGTAGCCACGTTTGAAAGAAACCCTTTCTCCACCGTTACTGCCGATACCATTGGTTTTTATCCTTTTACTCAGTCCCAGGGTCTACAACGAATGTCGCCGATTGCCCTGAACCAGCATCCCCGCCAATTCAATGTTAAGCTCGAGTATTCAACTCGATCGCTCTTTGTCTTCTTATCCTTCACCCATTCGTCACTTTGTTTGGGACACTGGTATTTCCGGACTTTTTCCCTATGCTCTCGGTCCAACGTAGCTTGATCACTACTGACGACGGTCGCGTCCACCACAAACGACGACCCTTCCCTCGTTAAACACCAGATCGGGCTTGAGCATGGTGCTGCCCTTCCGTATGGATGGGGCCCAGATCGATTCGTAGCCGTTGTTAAGGACCTCTCGCTCCACTAACCTCAGTGTACGCTGTCGTGCCTCGCGATTCTCATGGTGTGCGTCTTCGGGCACACCTGGAGCATGTGGGCAGAGCGGTTGCCGGCCGATCCCCACACACCACCCCTCGCACATCCACTCCACTGGTCCCCTTCCAGCGGCTCGCTCTTACTGGTGAATAATTTATACCAGGTTTCCGCGCAGCTGCACAGCGCCTATAAAGTTAGCTCCGGAGAGCTTTACAAATCGGTCCTTTACCCATTCATTTTGGAACGGGACATCATCACCCGCCCACGCCAATCCTTTACCATCGCAAGAGGCTGTCTGTCAATTTCTCCGGTGCTCGTGAGCCCGTGGAGCCTCTGCTGGTGCTTCAAGGGGGCTGCTGTCAAGTTAGCCCGCGACCAAATCTCAAACCCAGGTACTTATACGTGCCAGCAATACTTTTAGTGCGGGTAGCAATTTCCCGCAGACGCTCGTTCTTTCTGAGGCGTCTACTAGCCAGCGCTTATGCTTCCCATCCTTTTTGATATGGAAACAAGCCGAATTTTGCTCATTAACGCCTAACCCAGACAGACTAAGGTGATCTATTATCACATTCAGATTACTCTGAAGGCCCATTGGAGAGCCCGCGACAACAACAAGGTCGTCCGCAAATGCGAGGGTCGATAGCCCAGTCAATTACACAGTTAAACAGGATACCCCCGACAGGTTCGTCCCCTTGTCTGACACCTCTCCGTACTGGCACCGACACATCGCGCTTCCATTCTTGCCGGGAAGGGTTGCCGGGCTCCCGCGTACATAATCGAGCATTGGCGGCGGTATGCCCAGACGTTTTCCCGCGAGTATCACGCTGTTATGTGACACGGAGTCGAAGGCTTTTCTGACATCTCAATAAACGCGACTGATACCGGTTGTCTTAGCCGCTTACTTTCAGCAATAATGCTTTTCAAAATCGTGACATTCTCGAACGTACCATCAGTGGACACAAAGCCTCGTTGGCTTGAACTCAACGGCACGGAGGCTGCAAGCCTCCGCCCGCGCAAGGATACGGTGATACAGTCTCAGGACAACACTCGCAATCGTGATCGGACGGAATTGCGCCGGGTCGAGTGCGTGCCTTCTGTATGACTCTGGCGTTCTCTTGGCCCATAGCCACACGTTGAAGTGAGCCGCCATGCTTTTCGCTGATCTTTTTCTGAGGTCGGCTACCGTAATGCCGTCCGGCCCCGCTGCAGCATCTCTCATACTGCGCAAGCAACTCGCTACCTCTACCTCTCGGTCACTCTTAGACTCCTTGCCGAAAACATCCCTCCAGAAAGGGGTGCATCTCCCGTCGGCATTTCCTTTGTCCGACTTCCAATCGCCAGATATTGCCTGGCGTAGCCTCAGTCCGGTTGCGTTGATAGTATATCCGAGGGACACGATCTCGGGACTCCTCCGGGAAAGTCCTATAGGCCCTCCCGGCATTTCCTGTTGCAATATGGCTTCTCGAAGCCCATCACTCCATTCCGCCCCGGCTTTATTGCCTCTTCCTAAGTCATTACTTGGACCGCTCGTCTCCTTTGGCTTAGCGTCTAGGGACGAAAGTAATCCCGCCAGCATCCGCTGGTACACCGGGCTCTTACGCCTTATCCCCTTAACCGCATTCTACGAGCGTTCTTCCATTTGAGACTAAAGTTCTGCATTAATGTTCGTTATCTTTGCCGCCAGAAGTGAGACTTCTGCCAGCGCCATTCTCCAAAGCTCGTCGTGACCCCACCTTTGTCGCGAATACGTCGGCATCGCAGACTCATGGAAGGCCCCGTCGTGCTTAAATCTTTCATGCACCCTCCGCCCGCTCACGGATTTACACGGGCGATCGCATTTCCTACATCGAAAGGTAACCCTTTCCGCTTTCCGGTTGTTCAGGGGCAGCAGGGACATTACGCCCAGCCGCCCCCTCGTTATTTGTTTTAATTGTTTTTGTCATATTTCATTTTGTTTGCTTATAAAAAAAGCACGTGCGCTTTGCTCACTTCACGTTCTTATCATTATAATTGCCTCTCTGCGCACGATCCACTTGGGTGGGCAATTTGACCTTTTCAGCAGCGAGCTGCTTCGATCTTACGGACTCTTAATTTCGGTCTTTCAGCGCTATTAGTTTCACCACAAGTGGCTACTTACACAGACCGTGAAGGCTGCGCTTGGGGCTATATCCTATGCATAATCAAACCATCTCTACTCCCTTCAAGTCTCTATTTCGCGCCAGGAGTCAATAATGCGTGGAAAATTTTCGAGAACCTTAGGGCGATTCAGTTGCCAACCCAACTCGCCCACCGGCAGACTACTCCCGCCGTTTACCCGCGCTTGGTTGAATTTCTTCACTTTGACATTCAGAGCACTGGGCCAGAAATCACATTGCGTCAAACACCAGGTGACGGCCATCGCAATGCTTTTGTTTTAATTAAACAGTCGGATTCCCCCGGTCCGCACCAGTTCTAAGTTGGCCGTTCGACGCCGGCCGAAGCCCACGTAGCTGCGGTCCACGAGCAGAGACCCGACACAGATCCAAAAATCCTTTTCCCGAAGTTACGGATCTAGTTACTTTTACCTACAGCCTCGGGAGACCTGCTGCGCGGGATATGTGGGTACGACCTCGCACGAAACTTACACACCATCTCCCTCGGATTTTCACGGGTCGACGCGAGCGCACCGGACACCACAAGTGGCCCACTTGGCACTCGCATTCCATGCCCATATTTAGTAGCCTTAGATGGAGTTTACCACCCCCGCTTTAACAACCCCATCTGGGAACGCCGTAGCCTCTTCCGACCTCAGGCCGAAAGTAAGGACCGGCGGGACTATTCTTCCCGTTCCGCGCTCGCCGTCGGCGCTGAAGTTGAAAGTTTTTTGAGAGAGTGATACTATTTTGACTTTTTGTCATTGATTATGAATCGATCGTTTCTCTTGACATTCCTTTTATCTTTTAAGGATTGATTTCCAGACCCTGCACTGCTATTTTCAGAGTCTTGGAAACTTGACAAATGAAGAAACATCCTGACATATCACATTTTAAAAAATATTTTAAGACTGCAGACTCCCTTTCTTTTAGCCATTTTACATATACGCTACTATGTCTAGATTTCTGAAAAATAAAACGTAAAATTAGCTACACTAGGATAAAACAGAAACAGAAATCAAGTTGCCTTAACACAGTGGTTATGTTATCAAACTGTTTTTCTTTTGACAATGGTCTTTTTGTTCCAACAAAGCCCATTTTATTTATTGTTTTTAAAAATTATAATGAACTGCTGCAGATTTTTCGGAACAATAATTTCAAATACAGACAGATATCATGGAATAATAATATCTGCAAGGATTTTTCTCATTGTATCCTGTTTGTCTTGTGCATTGTCTGTAATAAAGTTAATTAAATGTAATTCTTAGAACAGAAATTAAACTCTCGATTATATAAGCTCTATAGCCTCTATAATTCCTCATCGGCGGTATTCACTGTTCAAATAAGCATATTCCTAAAACCAGATTACAACATAATGTGCGCAATGCAGAAAAATCCTTGTTAGCTTCTTCTTGGTTCGACGGTCCAAGGAGTTGTAAAATAGGTTTATTACTTTGTCCACTTAAAACTGAAACCTGTTCTCCACATTCAAAATAATTGTTTTTCCGTCTAAGAAGCCTTGGGATAGGGGCATTTTCTTTTATGTTGATCACACCGTAAGACTCAACACGTTTAAACCTGGCAAAAGACTGTATGCTAGCATTAAATAACGATCAAATCTACATCTATTCTTTCTCACATCTGTCAGATTTTTTAAAAATGTGTTTCCAGATATGATCGCGGTACTCGCGAAACGTCTTGACGGACGAGGGGATGTATAGTGATTGTACTAAAACGACACCATCAAAAATGACACAGGGAGAATATGGATTGGAAAAACGTTGATTTCCAAATAATACGTTTTAAATCAGACTTTGTCCAAACTCTTATTTGGTCGTCAATGTACAAAGAAGGGATATGCACTTTCATAGTGCCGTAATCTGATCCTCTAGCATGAATATTTACGAGGACTTAATCAACACTCGATTGTACTATTAAAGTTGAGCGAGTGCCCTTAATAAACAGACGATCAAGCGGTGTATGATTTTCTCTGTTGTTTCATACTTCTGTAGGCTGGCTCTCAAAAGGACACATTGAGTCAACTTGTGCGTTTATTTTTTGAGATGTAAAACAAGAATTATTTCAAATGCAATGTGTTTTTTTAGAACATTCTTCTGGGTTGGTAACCCGATTTATAACACAACTTAGCAATAATTACCTCGTCATCTAATAGTGACGCGCATGAATGAATTAACGAGATTCCGCTGTCCCTATCCAGCGAAACACAGCCAGCCAACGGGCTTATTGGGAAAAGAAGACCTAATAAAAATGGAAGTACAGTTAACCAGTGCAGAGATTTGTAAATCTCTTAATGTTAATAAACCCTTTCAAGACGTTCACGGCGTTTATTTCAAAGTTGCTCATCGCAATACTCAATCCCTAGCAAAACACTTCAACGAATTTCGAAACAGCAATCTGATCGATTGTGATGCTATCAGATGACGTTTCACTCGAACATCCAAATTCTAAATTGTTGTCAAATGCTCGTCAAATGGATCAGAGAAATTGTGAGGGGGGCCACGTTCTGGTCACGGTTTTGTTTTCTGAATCGAATTGCTTTGCGTCAAGTTATGTTCCATTCTAGCAGCAACTGTTACCAAAAAGTTGTTGTTCTTTTGGGTGCGTCGAATCCGTTTAAATACATTCTCATTCAACTTTATACAGTTACCACGATATTCGAAAGAGAAAGTACGTTTAACCTGGCACCACGTAAGTAATTGTGTATATGTTGTGCAATACATTCGCCTGGAATGCAACTAATAAGAAATGTACGAGATGGCAAAATCCATGAAATTCATATAACCAATTATAATTATACTACTACCCCAGCATTATACTTAAATTAAATACGATTTCGAGGAATCAACCAACACACCCCGCAACTAAAACAAATACAAGTAAGAATATATTTTTGTAGGAATCTGATTGAGGGTTTTGAAAAATCTTTAATAATAAATTTTAAACTAAACCGAACAAGATGTTTTCGACATGTGGTATCAACAACCACGTAAAAACACGATAGCAGAGCAGCAGCACATGGGATAAAATCAACTTTGTTTTTTATACCAGGTAATAAAACTACTGATGTAAAATATTCGTTTTATTCATTTTGATTTAATGTTTGTATTACTCAAATGCTTAGGCATCCCAAAATGTGCTTGTTCCCGGTCGTGCGTCTTTGGGCACACTTGGAGGAGCATGTGGGCAGCGGTTGCCGGTCGATCATCACACACCTCGCACATCGGGGGGGAGATACACGAGGTTTCCGCGCAGCTGCACAGCGCCTATAAAGTTAGGAGCTCCGGAGAGCTTTACGTATTCATTCATGTTACCCGCCCTCGCCAATCCTTTACCATCACAAGAGGCTGTCAGTTTCTCCGCCCAACCGTCATTTGCTTCACGTGACGTACTCACGGGCTTTCCCATTACTTTAACTGAGGAACCAAGCTTTGGTCGTCACTGCCGATAAGTTTGATGTAACGCCGCAGTCTCATTAGCGGCACCACCACCGCGAGACTCGGCACGCCCAGGCCTCCTGCCGACACCGCTGTGTGTATCCTCTCTAGGCAACTTCAACCAGCTTCGCACGCTCTCTAGCACTGCCTCATGAAAAAGAGACGGGATTCATGCAACCTCGGGACAACCTTGCCAGGACCAAATCTCCTCAGACCCAGGGGTATATGTGCCAGCAACACTTAGTGCGGGTAGTAATTTCCCGCAGACCTCCGTTCTTTCTGAAGCGTCGTAGCCAACGCTTTCGCTTCCCCGTCCTTTGTGATATGGAACGCAGGCTGACTTTTGCTCATATTGATGCTTACACCCCGATAGATTAAAGCTATATATCACATCCAGATTTTACTCTGAAGGCCCAGCAAATGAGGATTGACGGACAGTCTCCCCCACACAGTTAAACAGGATATACCCGACAGGGGGATCGATCTCCTTGTCTGACACCTCTCCGAACTGGCACCGACACTTTTCTCTTCCGTTCCTGCCGGGAAGGGTTGTCTGGGCTCCCGCGTACATATGCTCGAGATACTCGAGCATTGGCGGCGGTATGCCCAGAAGATGTCTTCCCGCAAGTATCACGCTATTGTGTGACACGGAGTCGAAGGCTTTTCTGACGTCAACGAACGCAACTGATACCGGTTGTCTTAGCCGCTTACTTTCAGCAATAACACTTTTCAAAACCGCACATTTTCGAACGTACCACATCCGTGGACACAAAGCCTCGCCGGGTCATCGGCTCCAGGAGTCTTAGGGATATGTTAGTGCGTGCCTTCCCTGTATCGACTGGGGCGCGCGTTCTCTTGGCCCAGCCACACATTGAAGTGAGCCGCCATGCTTTTCTTGGATCTTTTTCTGAGGTCGGGCCCACGTCCGGCCCCGCTGCAGTGCAAGCATCTCGCTACCCACCTCTCTCCCATAGGCGCGCCAAAGAAGCACACCTCTTTGGGCGGTTTCACGCTTCTCAGCATTTCCTTTGTCCGACTTACAATCGCCAGATATTGTTGCCTGGCGTACTGCCTCAGTCCGGTTGCTTTTGATATGTGCAACCGTTTTTGCCTACGCACTCTCTTTGACCCTTTAAGTTCGCAGAAGCGATGCTTTCATATGGACTTTTTGGGGCTTCGGGGACTCTCCTCCGGGAAAAAAAACATTTAGGCGCTCCCGGCATCATTTCCTGTTGCAATGGCTTCTCTAAGTGATATTACTAGGGAAGGACGGTCCCGCCAGCATCAGCACGGGCGCTTGCATTTCCACAACCAGGCCCCCCCCCCCCTCGGTATTTGTTTCAGTTTATTTTGTTTTTGATCTTCGGCAGCCTTGCCGTGGCCACCATCATCCCCTACCATCCAGTCGTCACCACCCCATGCACCCCTGCCAAGATCATAGGCCTGCCGGCCCGTCGGAGTCCTTCCAACGTGGGGTGCTCGTTTTCCGGGACGGGAATTCTGCCATACATTATTTACACAACTTATTAATACGCTTCTCATAGTTTCACATCCAGGGCAACTCAGTCCGCAGTCTTTCAGCGTCTTCACACGCACCTTTCAATGTTCCATGCGATCCCTGCTATTTGTGGCGCTCTAACCACTTTATTTCCTTCGTTCGTAACAAACCTCAACAACTTGATATTTTTAAGTTCTAGGCGGGTCGCCCGCGGCGGTATGTTGATCGCCGCCAGTGTGTGTGGTAGCCACGTTTGAAAGAAACCCTTTCTCCACCGTTACTGCCGATACCATTGGTTTTTATCCTTTTACTCAGTCCCAGGGTCTACAACGAATGTCGCCGATTGCCCTGAACCAGCATCCCCGCCAATTCAATGTTAAGCTCGAGTATTCAACTCGATCGCTCTTTGTCTTCTTATCCTTCACCCATTCGTCACTTTGTTTGGGACACTGGTATTTCCGGACTTTTTCCCTATGCTCTCGGTCCAACGTAGCTTGATCACTACTAACGACGGTCGCGTCCACCACAAACGACGACCCTTCCCTCGTTAAACACCAGATCGGGCTTGAGCATGGTGCTGCCCTTCCGTATGGATGGGGCCCAGATCGATTCGTAGCCGTTGTTAAGGACCTCTCGCTCCACTAACCTCAGTGTACGCTGTCGTGCCTCGCGATTCTCATGGTGTGCGTCTTCGGGCACACCTGGAGCATGTGGGCAGAGCGGTTGCCGGCCGATCCCCACACACCACCCCTCGCACATCCACTCCACTGGTCCCCTTCCAGCGGCTCGCTCTTACTGGTGAATAATTTATACCAGGTTTCCGCGCAGCTGCACAGCGCCTATAAAGTTAGCTCCGGAGAGCTTTACAAATCGGTCCTTTACCCATTCATTTTGGAACGGGACATCATCACCCGCCCACGCCAATCCTTTACCATCGCAAGAGGCTGTCTGTCAATTTCTCCGGTGCTCGTGAGCCCGTGGAGCCTCTGCTGGTGCTTCAAGGGGGCTGCTGTCAAGTTAGCCCGCGACCAAATCTCAAACCCAGGTACTTATACGTGCCAGCAATACTTTTAGTGCGGGTAGCAATTTCCCGCAGACGCTCGTTCTTTCTGAGGCGTCTACTAGCCAGCGCTTATGCTTCCCATCCTTTTTGATATGGAAACAAGCCGAATTTTGCTCATTAACGCCTAACCCAGACAGACTAAGGTGATCTATTATCACATTCAGATTACTCTGAAGGCCCATTGGAGAGCCCGCGACAACAACAAGGTCGTCCGCAAATGCGAGGGTCGATAGCCCAGTCAATTACACAGTTAAACAGGATACCCCCGACAGGTTCGTCCCCTTGTCTGACACCTCTCCGTACTGGCACCGACACATCGCGCTTCCATTCTTGCCGGGAAGGGTTGTCCGGGCTCCCGCGTACATAATCGAGCATTGGCGGCGGTATGCCCAGACGTTTTCCCGCGAGTATCACGCTGTTATGTGACACGGAGTCGAAGGCTTTTCTGACATCTCAATAAACGCGACTGATACCGGTTGTCTTAGCCGCTTACTTTCAGCAATAATGCTTTTCAAAATCGTGACATTCTCGAACGTACCATCAGTGGACACAAAGCCTCGTTGGCTTGAACTCAACGGCACGGAGGCTGCAAGCCTCCGCCCGCGCAAGGATACGGTGATACAGTCTCAGGACAACACTCGCAATCGTGATCGGACGGAATTGCGCCGGGTCGAGTGCGTGCCTTCTGTATGGACTCTGGCGTTCTCTTGGCCCATAGCCACACGTTGAAGTGAGCCGCCATGCTTTTCGCTGATCTTTTTCTGAGGTCGGCTACCGTAATGCCGTCCGGCCCCGCTGCAGCATCTCTCATACTGCGCAAGCAACTCGCTACCTCTACCTCTCGGTCACTCTTAGACTCCTTGCCGAAAACATCCCTCCAGAAAGGGGTGCATCTCCCGTCGGCATTTCCTTTGTCCGACTTCCAATCGCCAGATATTGCCTGGCGTAGCCTCAGTCCGGTTGCGTTGATAGTATATCCGAGGGACACGATCTCGGGACTCCTCCGGGAAAGTCCTATAGGCCCTCCCGGCATTTCCTGTTGCAATATGGCTTCTCGAAGCCCATCACTCCATTCCGCCCCGGCTTTATTGCCTCTTCCTAAGTCATTACTTGGACCGCTCGTCTCCTTTGGCTTAGCGTCTAGGGACGAAAGTAATCCCGCCAGCATCCGCTGGTACACCGGGCTCTTACGCCTTATCCCCTTAACCGCATTCTACGAGCGTTCTTCCATTTGAGACTAAAGTTCTGCATTAATGTTCGTTATCTTTGCCGCCAGAAGTGAGACTTCTGCCAGCGCCATTCTCCAAAGCTCGTCGTGACCCCACCTTTGTCGCGAATACGTCGGCATCGCAGACTCATGGAAGGCCCCGTCGTGCTTAAATCTTTCATGCACCCTCCGCCCGCTCACGGATTTACACGGGCGATCGCATTTCCTACATCGAAAGGTAACCCTTTCCGCTTTCCGGTTGTTCAGGGGCAGCAGGGACATTACGCCCAGCCGCCCCCTCGTTATTTGTTTTAATTGTTTTTGTCATATTTCATTTTGTTTGCTTATAAAAAAAGCACGTGCGCTTTGCTCACTTCACGTTCTTATCATTATAATTGCCTCTCTGCGCACGATCCACTTGGGTGGGCAATTTGACCTTTTCAGCAGCGAGCTGCTTCGATCTTACGGACTCTTAATTTCGGTCTTTCAGCGCTATTAGTTTCACCACAAGTGGCTACTTACACAGACCGTGAAGGCTGCGCTTGGGGCTATATCCTATGCATAATCAAACCATCTCTACTCCCTTCAAGTCTCTATTTCGCGCCAGGAGTCAATAATGCGTGGAAAATTTTCGAGAACCTTAGGGCGATTCAGTTGCCAACCCAACTCGCCCACCGGCAGACTACTCCCGCCGTTTACCCGCGCTTGGTTGAATTTCTTCACTTTGACATTCAGAGCACTGGGCCAGAAATCACATTGCGTCAAACACCAGGTGACGGCCATCGCAATGCTTTTGTTTTAATTAAACAGTCGGATTCCCCCGGTCCGCACCAGTTCTAAGTTGGCCGTTCGACGCCGGCCGAAGCCCACGTAGCTGCGGTCCACGAGCAGAGACCCGACACAGATCCAAAAATCCTTTTCCCGAAGTTACGGATCTAGTTACTTTTACCTACAGCCTCGGGAGACCTGCTGCGCGGGATATGTGGGTACGACCTCGCACGAAACTTACACACCATCTCCCTCGGATTTTCACGGGTCGACGCGAGCGCACCGGACACCACAAGTGGCCCACTTGGCACTCGCATTCCATGCCCATATTTAGTAGCCTTAGATGGAGTTTACCACCCCCGCTTTAACAACCCCATCTGGGAACGCCGTAGCCTCTTCCGACCTCAGGCCGAAAGTAAGGACCGGCGGGACTATTCTTCCCGTTCCGCGCTCGCCGTCGGCGCTGAAGTTGAAAGTTTTTTGAGAGAGTGATACTATTTTGACTTTTTGTCATTGATTATGAATCGATCGTTTCTCTTGACATTCCTTTTATCTTTTAAGGATTGATTTCCAGACCCTGCACTGCTATTTTCAGAGTCTTGGAAACTTGACAAATGAAGAAACATCCTGACATATCACATTTTAAAAAATATTTTAAGACTGCAGACTCCCTTTCTTTTAGCCATTTTACATATACGCTACTATGTCTAGATTTCTGAAAAATAAAACGTAAAATTAGCTACACTAGGATAAAACAGAAACAGAAATCAAGTTGCCTTAACACAGTGGTTATGTTATCAAACTGTTTTTCTTTTGACAATGGTCTTTTTGTTCCAACAAAGCCCATTTTATTTATTGTTTTTAAAAATTATAATGAACTGCTGCAGATTTTTCGGAACAATAATTTCAAATACAGACAGATATCATGGAATAATAATATCTGCAAGGATTTTTCTCATTGTATCCTGTTTGTCTTGTGCATTGTCTGTAATAAAGTTAATTAAATGTAATTCTTAGAACAGAAATTAAACTCTCGATTATATAAGCTCTATAGCCTCTATAATTCCTCATCGGCGGTATTCACTGTTCAAATAAGCATATTCCTAAAACCAGATTACAACATAATGTGCGCAATGCAGAAAAATCCTTGTTAGCTTCTTCTTGGTTCGACGGTCCAAGGAGTTGTAAAATAGGTTTATTACTTTGTCCACTTAAAACTGAAACCTGTTCTCCACATTCAAAATAATTGTTTTTCCGTCTAAGAAGCCTTGGGATAGGGGCATTTTCTTTTATGTTGATCACACCGTAAGACTCAACACGTTTAAACCTGGCAAAAGACTGTATGCTAGCATTAAATAACGATCAAATCTACATCTATTCTTTCTCACATCTGTCAGATTTTTTAAAAATGTGTTTCCAGATATGATCGCGGTACTCGCGAAACGTCTTGACGGACGAGGGGATGTATAGTGATTGTACTAAAACGACACCATCAAAAATGACACAGGGAGAATATGGATTGGAAAAACGTTGATTTCCAAATAATACGTTTTAAATCAGACTTTGTCCAAACTCTTATTTGGTCGTCAATGTACAAAGAAGGGATATGCACTTTCATAGTGCCGTAATCTGATCCTCTAGCATGAATATTTACGAGGACTTAATCAACACTCGATTGTACTATTAAAGTTGAGCGAGTGCCCTTAATAAACAGACGATCAAGCGGTGTATGATTTTCTCTGTTGTTTCATACTTCTGTAGGCTGGCTCTCAAAAGGACACATTGAGTCAACTTGTGCGTTTATTTTTTGAGATGTAAAACAAGAATTATTTCAAATGCAATGTGTTTTTTTAGAACATTCTTCTGGGTTGGTAACCCGATTTATAACACAACTTAGCAATAATTACCTCGTCATCTAATAGTGACGCGCATGAATGAATTAACGAGATTCCGCTGTCCCTATCCAGCGAAACACAGCCAGCCAACGGGCTTATTGGGAAAAGAAGACCTAATAAAAATGGAAGTACAGTTAACCAGTGCAGAGATTTGTAAATCTCTTAATGTTAATAAACCCTTTCAAGACGTTCACGGCGTTTATTTCAAAGTTGCTCATCGCAATACTCAATCCCTAGCAAAACACTTCAACGAATTTCGAAACAGCAATCTGATCGATTGTGATGCTATCAGATGACGTTTCACTCGAACATCCAAATTCTAAATTGTTGTCAAATGCTCGTCAAATGGATCAGAGAAATTGTGAGGGGGGCCACGTTCTGGTCACGGTTTTGTTTTCTGAATCGAATTGCTTTGCGTCAAGTTATGTTCCATTCTAGCAGCAACTGTTACCAAAAAGTTGTTGTTCTTTTGGGTGCGTCGAATCCGTTTAAATACATTCTCATTCAACTTTATACAGTTACCACGATATTCGAAAGAGAAAGTACGTTTAACCTGGCACCACGTAAGTAATTGTGTATATGTTGTGCAATACATTCGCCTGGAATGCAACTAATAAGAAATGTACGAGATGGCAAAATCCATGAAATTCATATAACCAATTATAATTATACTACTACCCCAGCATTATACTTAAATTAAATACGATTTCGAGGAATCAACCAACACACCCCGCAACTAAAACAAATACAAGTAAGAATATATTTTTGTAGGAATCTGATTGAGGGTTTTGAAAAATCTTTAATAATAAATTTTAAACTAAACCGAACAAGATGTTTTCGACATGTGGTATCAACAACCACGTAAAAACACGATAGCAGAGCAGCAGCACATGGGATAAAATCAACTTTGTTTTTTATACCAGGTAATAAAACTACTGATGTAAAATATTCGTTTTATTCATTTTGATTTAATGTTTGTATTACTCAAATGCTTAGGCATCCCAAAATACAAGACAACTTACAACAATAAGAACAAAGATGTAAAGTCAATTTTGATAAAATGACATTTTGATGCAGTAGCTCAGGAGTATTACACGCTCAATTTGCATTAATTATTGACCTGTGGGGTGGGAACAACAACAACAACGTTAGGAAGCTCGAAACGTTCCTTAAACAAAATGGCTTTGTGCAAACAATGCGTGTGACTTTAGCTGTACGGGCGGCATTGTTTTTGTATCAATCAAACAACTGGTACGATGAATCAGAAGCAACGAAGGACAAGTTGGCTAGATTGATTTTAACCTTTTAACTTTTTGTCAGAAACAATTCATCAGCATTTTAAACAAAAATATGAACGTCACATCATTATTGCCAATACTACACCACTTCTCGATCAACCACAATGAAAGAATTGCTTGGCTAGATTGATTTTAACCTTTTAACTAAACAAAAATATGAACGTCACATCATTATTGCCAATACTCCAAGTCCAAAAAACAATTTTAAACCTACTCGCCGGTGTTCGCTGGATTGCAGTGGCGTACGAATTTATTGAAATTTTGCCTTATGCTTGTCAAAAGTAACCTTGGTAAATATCGATATTTATAAAAAGATACAACAACCGCACCCCCGTCTAGTTCTTTGTTGGTTTTCAACCATATACGTAGAGTCAGTCTTGAGAGTGATAATATTTGCTTTTTAAACATGTTAGCTGGTCAAAATGGAATAAAATAACTGTCTGAATTATCTACGTTGTAATGATTTATGTTTCTATAGTTAACTCTGATTTCTATGGTATTTACTTTCTGTGCGTTTCTCCTTTCTTTCGTTGCCTCCCTTTATAACTCGTGTAACTTTACTGTGCTTCGTGAGCAGGTTCTCTGCTTGGGTACTCTTTATATTCGTTCGCCATTAATAACGTTCTTTTTGTTACAGCGACTCATGTTGTACTTTGTTATGTACATCTATTAAACGAGCTTGACGACGTTTATTGTTAGTCACTTCAATTTAATTAACAACATTTTCCGTAATACCGACAACTTTTGCGGCCTAAAACTGTGACGGCTCGACACTTATTGGTTACACGCTCCGTTAATGATTTTATCGACCATCTCGACGAAGGCGATAACACCACTTTCCGCTGCAAACAGGAAAGCGCATCATTTGTCAACTGTTTATCTCCGGATATATTCTCTTATGTAGACTCCTTCAAAGAAATCGTCAGTACATTAAAAAAAAAGTACGTGAAGAAGAGAAAAATAACGTCTTCGCTCGCTATCATCTACTTGTAAGTTGTCATCAAGGCCCGACGAGTCACTCGCGGAGTATTTGCGGGAACTTAAATTTTTAGCGAAGGACTGTACTTTTCTTCTAATACAAAGACTATCTTAACAGAGATGTTTTCATAAACGGTCTTTCGGCTCCGTTCATCCGTCAACGTCTCTTGGAAATAGAAGATAGATATTGATTTGACTAAGCAATGTGTTTTGATGTGCAAGACGATTCCTTCTTCTGTGGCGTCTGTTCCCGCCGTGAAAGAGCTGGAAAGCGACGGGAATGGAAGTTCCGCCGCTTCTTCCGAACCTATTTCTCTGGCAGCTGTCGACAGAAGCTTAATAAAAGTCAAATGTAACACTTGTGTTATTTCTGCGGAGGTGGGTGGACAGCACAGCAGCCGCGCGACGTGTCCCTGCACGTAACGCTACTTGTTTACCAATGTGGAAAAAAAGGGTATAATTTTCGCGAGTCTGCCAGATCATTGTTCATGATTTCCGATCAACCTTCCGCCCTCATTCCTGGCCGCCTAGGTATTAGTCGATGCGACTTTGCAATCCGCTCCGGTCCAAGTTTTGATCGACTCCGGGGCTTCCGAAAACTTTGTCAACAAAAGGTTAGCCACTAAGCTTCGTCTAAAGACCTTCGGACCCCACTCCTTCATTTCCATGGCCTTCTCTTGTCTCTCTATCGCTACTTCGGAAAGAACCACCACCCTCCTAACCTTTGGTGTTTCAGAGGACCTTTGCGCAGACGTTGTTCTCGGTCAGGACTTTCTAAAGAAACATGTCGAGGTTAGTTTCTTCATGGGTGGACCGGAAGCACCCCCCCTTTCTTTGGCCGTCCCTGACTTAAACCCCCCTCGCCTATTTGAGTTTTTGCTTCCAGGTTCTACTTCCTATAAGACCGGAGTTTATCAATACTCAGGGGGGGTGCAAACCTTCTAGCTGTGGCAGCCCTATTGATTTTTCTCACGGCCGCCCGTTTAATATTTTTAACGTAACCAATTAATTGTAAAAATACATGAAGTTCTCTAACGAACTCGTGCGAAACCATACAACTAAAAAAAGGTCTAATCGCTTGAAGCGCAAATGAAATGGACTTCAGTAAAACCTGAAGCATTTAAAGGTTCCATCACAGCACGCAATCACCTGTAAAACACTTCGAGGCATTTACAAATAGCAATTTTTTTGCGTGTGATATAATATGTTTGACAGAAACATGGATGCCTTGCGAAAAGCAAGAATCGTTATTATTAGGCTATCGACAGCATTCGGTATCAAGGCCGACCAGAGGCGGCGGAGTAACTATGTACGTGAAAGACTGTCTTTTGTCCAAATTTGCTTTTTCAGATGGACACAACTTCAACGAAAGTATTAGTTTTGGGCGACTTCAATGAAAATCTTTTGTATAAATCAGATTCACGTCAATTATATAAATCATTTATTGATTATGGATTCAAGCAACACATAAACGGACCAATCAATGGCAGCTTGCTTGGAAAACTGTATGCAGAAAGGTATAATTGTTTTTTGACGATAGCATGTTTTACATAAAGCAGAATTTGTACAAATTTATAAATGTGTAAATTTTTAATGTATATTTTAGGTTCCATGAATGAAAGTGCCCTGAAGGCCGTAGCCCAACCAGGTATTGAGAAACGTAAGTAATGTAATATTTCACTAAATAGACTGGCAAATTATGAATATTCAAACGCCAACCTATCATTTTTAATGTATATTTTAGGTTCAAGTGATACACGAATGTCGTAGCTCAACCAATTATTAAGAAACGTAATAATGTGTTATTTTACTAAATAGAATACCGTATAATAAATATTCAAAGCTGTGCCCAATACACTTACATCTGTTAAAACTTCGCCATATCAACTTCCAGGTGGAATTGCAAGAATTGTAGATCTTTGGGCAGGGAATTTAGTTACTAATCAGTTAAAGAACCTCCTGCTCAAATAAGGTTTTGAAGTTGAATGCACCATTCATCAATATTTACAATCGGCGAACGCATGCGGATATATTGCAGGCAACAGCTGACATACCAACGTACAACGACTGGTTAGAAATTAATTCACAGTTGGGGCAGGAATTGAATGATGAGGAAATATTATTGATTTTGCATAAACTGAACCGATCCAACAAAGGAGTCGATTGGATATCTGGACCTTATTCAATTATACAGGCCGAAATCGCAATTCGAGATGATTTGATAAACAACTTACCAATCAAACGCGTCGCGATTATTAATAGTACACGGCGAGCTAGCTAGCTTCTCTGATGAACTGGGTGGTGACCATTGGATAACTGTTGCTTATGAAATATATTAACGTCCAGTTGTGCATGCATTGTAATATATTTTTCTTTGCAAAGTTTACCCATTTATCGGGGGATTTTTATTTTTCTGCCACCAAAAGTTAATTATTTTGAGTTAAAAGTCAAAATTTTGCGGCGAAGCAAACCTATTAATTGTCTTTATAATTAAAAAATATTTGACAATTTTTTCCTGCACCCCCCCCCCTATACGCCTCTAATTGGGGACAAAAGCCTATAGTGTGATGTATTCGATTTAGACACAGCTATCTACTCCAATCTAGCGGCAGAAAACCTTCGATACAGAGTTCGTTCGTATCGCTTGCTTTATTCTGTGGCCGCGAAGAGGCTGGCTCCCTGCTGTGCTTTTTTGTCCAGCGCGTGCAACATTCATTATGTAAAGTGTCTCGTCTTAGTGAAACTACGCGCGTGCGACTTGCCTTTTGAAAATAGGCTTCTCTTAGGAAATTAATTAATGCTCTTACAAAACAACATATTTTACCGCCGCAGATTGAAATGAAAAATTGTGGAGGCAGCGTACACAACTCTGTTTCCAGTTTTTATTCTATGAATGAAATCACTTTAATTTCTATACTTTTGTTTTGAGGAGCAATCTATAATTTGTCTTTATAATTGAAAACTAGACTGGGAACCGCACTATTACAAAAGACGGTTCATTGAATCATTCCGGATTGACAAATCTCTGGTATCCGGCAATCTACTCGTCGTTGTAGCTATACGCAATAGCTGATAAACGCCCGTTGTCCGACGGCGCAGTACTGCACCGGATGACTCCGGCGCGTCACAGCTTATCGCATACTTCAGCGACGTCTAGAATTATTAATTTTAATCTACGTTTTTACAAATTTTTTACTTCTCAGTATATAAGATGGCTAACGCACTCTCGTTTTAATTATTAACCCTGATGAGGTCAGCTGGTATCTGCTGCCGAAACGTCGGTTAGAGCGATTTATATTTATTGATATGTTGCCTGGTGGAGCTAACTCTATTTTTAAGTTTATCGCAGACTCGCACATATCACCACAGGCACTTTCGTTGTTTCGAAAGTACCTACATGCAGGTGATCGTTATACGAGACACCGTTGCCATATTCGTTTTAACCATTCTTGTATTTCAGCACGTGTTCTGCCTAAGAGCGTAACGTTAAAGAGTCCGGACAACAACCGTGCAGCCAAAGCTCTAACTCGAAAAAACGGGTTCCGGTACTTGAAACTACGTATCCGGGAATCGCATATGTGGGCAAAAATCAGCAAGGAAAGTATGGATAAGTTGTTTAAGACCTTTCTAACTCTGTTTCACAGGATACATTGCAAAAATGTATTAATTACGCGGAAGTAAATCTGGAAAATCTCTATCAAAAATATAGAAAACAACATGACGGCAAGTTACAAAAACTTAAAACTTGGCTTAAATTTTGCCGTAGCACCTGCCAAGGTACCTACTCAACAAATTTTAGCCTCAATTGAAGGAGGGCTCTGGTGGAGATTACCCCCCGGTGAAGCTAATCTGGTAAGAGGTAAAGTTATTTCAGGTTTAAAATCCCACAAAACAATCGAACCCAACCTCCAACCGGACGAAAAACAAGCCTTAAAAGAGCTCAAAAATAACACAGGTTTGGTAATTCAACGGGCGGACAAAGGTAATGTTACAGTTGTTATGGATAAATCTGAGTACGATAATAAACTTCACAATATGTTGGCAGACAGGGATACTTACTGTCCTGTTACGGTTAATCCCACTAAAGGTATAGAAAAACAAACCTCGTAACAAAACCAACCATTTAACATCTAAACCAGAATCTAAAGGTCTGGCCATTATTCCCTACATTCCAGGTCTGGGAGAAAAAAATTAAAACGCATTTTGAAGGGCCACCACATCTGTACAGCTTTTAAACCAGCCAGAAAAATTGGAAATATTTTACCTTCAACTAAAGATCCAGTCAAACCAGAAAAACGTCAAGGGGCAGTTTATGAGATTCCCTGTAGAGGTTGTTCAGCAACATACATAGGGGAAAACGTTCCTTTCATACCAGGAAACTCGAACACATGCGTGATGTCCGCCACGAAAAGGCATCCAGGTTAGCTCTGGCAGAGCATGCGGTTGAACTCCGACACGGAATTGATTGGGATAACTGTAAAATTCTAGACTGGGAACCGCACTATTACAAAAGATCCGGATTGACAAATCTCCTAACACCATGAATAAAATCTACTCGTCGTTGTAGCTATACGCAATTAGCTCATAAACGCCCGTTGTCCGACGGCGCAGTACATAACCGGATGACTCCGGCGCGTCACAGCTTATATATCGCATTCTTCAGCGACGTCTAGAATTATTAACTTTAATCTAGGATTTTACAATTTTTTTACTTCTCAGTATATAAGATGGCTAACGCACTCTCGTTTTAATTATTAACCCTGATGAGGTCAGCTGGTATCTGCTGCCGAAACGTCGGTTTATACTTCGTTTACACCAGAAGAGCGATTTATATTTATTAATGTTTTCTTTAGTTTTTTAGACACCTCTAAACACAAAACGGCCGAATTTTAATTTTGCCCCCCCCTAAATTACTCCTCTTTTTTTCAAGAGGTAAAATGTTTATTTTAACATCAGCTTTAAATGGTTCTCTAACATTTGTGAAATTTTCAGATGTTTATGTCATTTCCTACTAGTGTAAATATATCATTGAAATTTCCTAAAGTGTTTTACATTTTGACCCCCCGGATGAACAGTTCAGGGGTAAAGTTTAAAATTTTGTTACTTAGCATTGTATATGTCATGTATCCATCCATAAATATATCAGTTTTTTTATCTCTGAAAAGTGCTCAAACCCAAAATTAACAAAAAATGATAGTTTTGCCCCCCTAAAAACCACCCTTTGGAACCTGGGCAAAATTTTTTTATATTAGAAACAACTTTAGGATGGTATTTAACAGTTGTGAAATTTTCATGTTCCAACTATGTTTTTTTCCTTGTCAAAAGTGTGCCACAAAAAAATTGACTAAAAAAAAAAAAATTCGGATAAAAACAACATGTGTCCAAACACATAATAAACACTTCTAGTGAAACAATATAGGCGGGATAATTGACATGCCTGGTATAAACGGCATAGTAAAGGTACCAAAAATATTTTGGAAAATTTAGGTAGAGGCCTGTCCCTGCTGAGATCCCAAACTTTAATAAGGTTTAGAGGCAAAATAATTCAGACATAAACAACATTTACTTGGGCCCAATATAAACACATCTTTATTAGGGTTACAGAACTTGGTGAGAGAAATCAATTCAGAGGAAATAAGTAAAGATTGACAATTTGTATGCTCAAAACACAATTTGTATACCGTTATAGCTAGGAATGTTCAAACTAGAATCAAGGGATTCTGATACCATTGCATCCTAGTAGATTTTTTTATCAATTTGTAAACTTCTAAGGGGGGGAGGTTAATCATATAATTTTGTTGGCCTAGAAGTTTCCTAAAGTAACTCTGTACCGCATTGTGTCTAACACCAATATGTTTTACTAGGTTATTTGCAACTTATCACATTAATGAAATTGTGACTTCTGCAATCGGCATGACATGTTAGTTGCTCACCCAATAACGTTTGATACTGATTTATTTATTTTGTCAAGGTTACCATAAAACGCCTGCATGGCCACAATTAAAGCAAGCACTACAACTGTGCCTCTATAGCGCCACTCGGATACTACAATTAGGCGCAACAATCTGCATAGAACAAATAAATTATGCCGGTTGCAATTATCCAAAATAAATGGCAAAATTGGATATGAATCTAAGGATTCTATATTCTACTCTGAACATGTTTAGTTATAGCTTATTTGACCCAACAATAACTGTAAAAGCTTAGTCAAAATACATTGTCAAGCCCTGTTAGGTCCTTTGTGACGAACTAAGAATATTCTCTTCTTTGTACTACTAATTGTTACGTATTAACTTGCCCATGCTTCATGTACAAGATAATTAGCAAAGGAATTCATTCCTAATGACAATTAATTTGTAAGATAATTTAATATATATGATTTGACCTAGAATCAGTGTAGCCAAATTATATTATTAGTTTTGCTGTGTAGACGACTTTCATGTCTTTTAAAAATACCTACGGCAGTTGTTCCAAAACTGTGGTACGCGACTAACTTTAGCCTACGTATAAATTTCGAAAACGTTCAACTTTTAAAACTTTCAGATAATGTGCAATGCTACGTTTTAGTTATTGTCGTCGTATGTATTGACCAGCTGGTGAAAAAAAAAACAACTAACACATCAAAACTTTTTGCTGGGTTTAGTTTAATTTATGGCTTCTTTGTCTTCCTGGTATGACGTTTGGTAAAGTTTAATTCAGCTATCATATGCTCATTTTCTTTTGTATATGCTAGTAAGGTGTAATCTAGGTGGTACATCAACACTGTACAAAAGCTCAAAATGGTTCGCGAGAAAAAAAGTTTTGTCCTACATGTTGATATTTTACAAATACCACCAATTATGTTGCCAAAATGTAGGTGTTAAATCAAGGCTTATGTGACAGGCATGGACACGGGAATTCCCCCGCCCATTGTAGCTGTATTATTTGTTGTTAAGTCTGCCGTCTCACGCTTGACTGAATTTACCAAAAGCAACAATTAACGTTGGTTGTAGTCTGCGAGATTCATTAGATTTTGTAATATGTTTATTAGGATTGCAGTTTATAAAGTTAGTTAAAGACCAAAATATTTACATTGTTTCGACACGAACGAAAAAATTACAATATAGTTACTTTAGTAATACAACAGTAACGAGATTTCGTTGGCCCAGTCTGTATGGTGTGGCAAACGCACGCCCAAAATTTTTTTAGGCAAGTTGTGTTGTGCACAGGAGATCTCGGTGATTTTTGCGTAAAGTGCTTTGAAGTACAGACTGGTCGTCGGCGAAGAACAAACTTCTTCTTACATGTGTACATGTGTTAGACCTACTTACCTTTAACAATGACTTTTATTTACTGGTCAAGTATTTGTAAACCTTGAGCAAGATTTCACTACCTTGGTCAAAGTAACTTTTGTTCCTATTTTCATAGACTAGTTGAAAATGAGTAAACATTGCTGTATTCCTGATTGTGATGGTAAATATCCCGACCAACTTTACCATGTGCCAGCAAAAAGATTCTGTTCAGGCGAAAAACTCAAGTGGGCAAATGATTCGGAAAAAATTATTCTTGGCCTCAGGGCTGACAAAGCAATTGATGATTTATATAAACGAGATGTGTAGTAAAGATATGTGGTCGTCATTTTAAAGCAGACCAGTTTATTCATGGTTAGTTTAAACAATTTCTTAACTATTCTACACCTGTATTGTATTCCTGGATTGGAAAAGTTGGTGTATTTTAGAAATAGTCATTATGTTAGTTTACTTAAAAAACATAAATTATTATTTATCTACAGGACACGTTAAAATTTGGATCAATTCCAACATTAAACATGCCAGTGAAGTTAGCAGCCAGTACAAAGGTAGCTCGCAGACCACCCACTCCACGAAATCCAGAAAATTCTATAAACTTTTAGTTCATTTCTAAAACGGGCCTAATGTCTTGTTTCAAAAAGTGATACATGGAAAAGATTTCTCACAAATTTGCAATTCTCACGTCTCTGAATTCGATCAACAAAAATATAAAATATTTGTTAATGAAAATTTTCAATTAGATGTGCACTACTTTGGATGGTCTGGCCTCTCTAAAGAAATTTTTGAGTATAACGTTAGGTCCAAATCTGTAAGAGATCTTTTAAATTTTATTTCGAACCTACCAATTTGTGGAGGAGTGTCTGTGTTAGCACATGGAGAAGAGAGCAATATGACAGCTTCACATATTGTAACAAAATCAAGTCGAGCGTTTGATCACTGCAAACCTCTTCAATCAGTAACATTGGCTGTTAGGTGTGTTATACAGAACTTTTGTAAAATATAGTATTTAGATTTCAAACCTTTTTATTTTATTTACTCCAGAACAGATAAAATTGGTATATGCATAATTAGTCAGGAATTTGAGTTTACTGTGTAATTTAAATATTAAGCACTTACAGGATTATTTGAGAGTTGGTATGTCCGATAATATAGGATCGTAGCCTATACCTGATGTGATAGTGTCGGTACTCGCCCGTTCGTTTCGGAGCCAATCCGATACCAGTATAAATTGTGCTCAACAGCCATATTGGGTATCATCCAAAGAGACATTAATTTATCAATAGTTATGGCGTCGCATCCCGAAACAACATGCAGTCTATTGATATGAGACTGACGACCTCGTGATGTAGAAAAGGATTTTTTACACGATTCGCATATAGGCTATACTTTTCGTCTGCTTGGTTTGACGAAATTATCCATTTATATTGCAATTCTAAGGCTTCATCCAACCTTTCTTCGTCATTAAAATTCTCGGTTTTGTCCATATTAAAGCACAAGACTAATAATAATAACTGTGGTAAAAACATATGTTATGACGCATACTAATTAAGCAGAACCACTTGGTGATGGAAATATACTTCGTGTTTACTGGCACCAGAAGAGATTATTTCCTATTGCAACAAGGCAACGTCAAGTTAGTTGAAATGAAGTTATATGATATACAAATTTTTGGATTGGCTTAATGTATTTGATATGTACATTTTACTATGCTTGGTAACGCTGTTCTGACAACAACATTTCTTAGCATTTATTGTCGTATAATAGTAACAGCAGCAGGAAAGTAGTAAGGTTTAAAAGAATAACACAAACAACAGAATGTTTTTCACTGCACTTCAAGGCTAGTAGGTTTCACGCGATTGCGCGCGCCAGTGTAAAGGCCGGTTTACACTACAAGCGACGCGACGCGGCGCGAGCTTAGGCGCTTGCGACGAGGCGTTTACACTGCAGCGCAAGTTCGCGTGCTTACAGGTGGCGCTCGAGAGCGTCACTATGGATACAAGGCAAACTACGCGCCCTTCTGCTGTCAAAAAGTACAGTTCAGTCAAGGTCAAAAAAATATGGCACGATTTAGCAATAAAGTAAACAAAAAGGTGGTGGCATTGCTTTTAGCAAGAAGAAACCTAATGAAAAAAAAAGGGCGAAGCCGGAGGTGGTGGGTTCATCCTATATTAAAAAGAAGGAATGAACTTGGTAAGTATAAGTACCATTTAATTCTTGTTGGCTGAGCTATGTTTATATTTTAAAAAGTGCGGAATAATGTATTAGTCTACGATTAACAGGTGAATACCATCGATTAATAATGGAATTGCGTTTGGAGAGGACGGCGGAATTTCAAACATACCTCCGTATGTCGCCGGAACAATTTGATACCTTGATTAATAAAATAGGACCTCTGATCTCGAAGCGGAATACCCACTTAAGGACATCGATATCCGCTGCAGAACGTCTTGCAATAACTTTACGGTACTAGTCTTTACCTTATATCGTATGGGTAGATTTTTAATTGTAAGAGTTTTATCTTGATTTTGCAGTTATATGGCTACTGGGGATTCGTACACAACAATTGCGGCCTCATTTAGGACGTCAAAATCCACCATATCCATTCTGGTCCCTGAAACCTCTTCAGCCATCTGGGAGTGTTTGCACTCCGAGGTTATGCCACGACCATCTAGAGAAGATTGGCTTAAAATTGCCAGCGATTTCAATAAATTTTGGCAGTTTCCGCAGTGCGTTGGGAGCATAGATGGCAAACATGTTGTGTTGCAGGCTCCAAGCAACTCCGGGTCCATGTTTTACAACTACAAGCATACACTAGTATCGTCCTGATGGCTGTTGCGGACGCCCAGTATAGATTTATTTATATAGATGTCGGTGCTTACGGTAGACAATCTGACGGAAGTGTCTTCTCTAATTGTAATTTTGGAAAAATGTTGGAAAATAATACGCTAAACTTACCTAATGTTACTATTTTGCCAAACAGTTTAAAAACAACTCCTTTCGTGTTTGTTGGGGACGAAGCATTTCCTTTAAAATGTAATTTAATGAGGCCATTTCCTGGTCGTAACCTGGATGTTTCCAAACGCATTTTTAACTATCGCTTGTCTCGAGCAAGAAGAATAGTTGAAAATGCGTTCGGAATTTTATCATCAAAGTGGCGGGTTTTTAGAAGGCCAATAACAACTGCGCCAGAAAGTGCAGACTTATTAGTGAAGGCATGCTGCTGTCTTCACAATTATTTACGCCCATACTGCAACGAGGGTGATTTTGACCGAGAGGACCGTTTCGGAAATATTATAGAAGGCAACTGGCGTGGGGAAACAATTGGCCAAGCATTTGAAAGTTTCACAAAGTTTGGCCGTAGGAGTTCGGAGGCTGCTGCAGAAGTGCGGTCTACATTTATGGATTATTTTAATAACGAGGGTCAAGTAGACTGGCAAACAGCATTGGTTAACAGGTGTTAAAAATCAACACTTTTTTAAATTGTATATGTGTTCATTTATTAATTCTTACAAAAATTCTGCTTCATGAAATAAAGTTAAAATTTTAATCTTCAGTTCTGATGATTTTTGTGGAGGAAGGGCTTTCAATTTTGGAGCAAGTGACAATAGAAAAAGTTTGTCTGGATCTTCTTCTTTGTCTAAAACAGAATATTTGATGTGTATATATACTGTTAAAATATTCACCTATTATATATATATAGTCCTGTAAATATCAGTGGTGTTTATTAGGTTAAAGAAAAACATTAATCTTTTTGATGAAATTTACCTAGATTTGAAAATGTTACTATAAACTAACTTTGCAATTCTTTAAAAAAAAAACCTTGGAGCCACTTGAACATATAATATTGGATCAATTATTATATGATAAAAGTTTTTGTCCAAAAGTTACTCACCACCAGTTTCTAAAATTTCCAAAAATTTTTTTTCGAAAACATCTACATCGCTCTTTTTTTGGGTGGTTCAGCTTCACCCTCTCTGGAACTTGAGCTAGGTTCAGAGCATGGCTCAAGTTCTAACGTAACCATATCATCAAAATTGCATGATGTTCTTTTAAAAAAGGAAAAATAGTCAAAACAATAAAATCACATGTTTATTTACTTCGCAAGCTATTACAGCTGCTTCAATTAATGTTGTCAAACAGTATAATAATTTAATGAAGAACCATAGCTAAGCTATTTTGTAATAAACCAAAAGCTAATACCTCCTCGGTTGAATGTAAGGCTCAATAAAGGACATTGCTCCGAGCAATGGCCAGCTATTCACTGGGCTGTAGCCTGACCCTGAACGAATATTATTGGATTTCTTTTTTATTTTAACAAATTTGTCTCTGAGGGATTTGCATTTTTCTTTTGCATCTTTTACTGAAAAATAGTGAAAAATCTTTACAAAAATATCTCAGATTGTAATATTCAAATAACTGAGAAGCCCAGTTTTTAATAAGATGACACAAACTGTATTTTATAACTATACTGCGAGCTCAACTGTACTGTCTGAATTCAACTGTCAAGTATACCTTCTAGTCATGATCTAGTAGTAAAAATTTGCTCATATTTTAATATTTTATGAAAATTGTGACAAATAAGCCTTAAAATAACATCAAGTATAATAACAAACTTTAGGATAAATGCATAGCACCATAGCAAGTTAAGTTACTGAGATTAAACTGCATTATTTAATATACCAACTACTTTATACCGACCTGAAATATTTAAATTAGTTGAAACTTGCTGCCAGCTATTATCCTTTGCATTCCGATCAATGATAGGCATGACAACTAGTGTCATACAAACTAGAGAACTCTTTCACTTTATTGATAAAAATCTCATCCATTATAATATTTTTTCTTTAACTTTCAATGTTGACTATAACTAGAAAAAAGATGGTAGGAATCTAGACCAGCGCTGAAAAATGGAAATAAGTACTACAAAAATTTCAAGCATTTGGCATAGTTGTCGCAAAAGGCACTAAATATATACCAAATTTCCTAAATATTCATGTTTTACTAAAGCAAACACCAAAATACCAAAAAAATAACACAAATAGCAAAATGTCTTTCACTGCCCTTCAAGGCTAGGTTTCACGCGACAAGCGATTTTTCGCTTCGCAAGCGATTCGGCGCGATGACGCGCGTCGCGTCGCTTGTAGTGTAAACGGCCTTAAACGGTTAACGCGCTTCAATCAATAATGACTTTTGAGGTTAGAAATAAGTCTATACGAGTCGCTGCCATTGGTTTTCTTTGAATTCTTGACTACTTTATTTTCGAGCCTGCCCAGTGGCCCGTAATCTTTGGCTGTATGCGGGAACAATAATAAAAACACCTCCTACAACCATTTCGCCGTCAGTAGCTGTGATATAAGAAGGTCTGGAAAAAAGTTAGTCAAAAAGGCTGGTTTATATCATTGTTATAGGCCCGTAAATATATGTTTGTTAGTATTAATTGCTTATCACCAAGTTTAATGGTTAATATGAGAAAGATAACTCCCGCTTGGGGCTTGGACCAGCTGTCGAAAATAAAATGACTAAGCCTAACCGCGCCTGGCTGCGATTTGTATCATGTGACCCCAAACAATTTCTACCCAATTCCAAAGACAATGTGTGTTTCCTGTATTAAAATTATATACTTAAAGATAGATGTGCTGAAAGTGTTTATTTAGTCATTCTAACTATGATGGCAGTGCTAAATGTGTAGAAAGTCATTAATTATAATAATATGTTAAACGACGTGAATAAAACAGGTTGCACATTTTCCATCAGCTTGTATATATGTTTTTATGGTTTGTAGTGTTGTAAGCTAAATAATTACCCTTTATGATTAAGTATGGTCAGTTAACTGCAGGAGAGGTGGTGATTAGGTTCCCAAAACAAAAGTAGCCTTTTATCTGAAGTATGTGGGCTAATTGATTATATTTGAAGTTGAGAGTAAGTTCAGATAGAAAATGACCTTAGACAAGAGAGTCTCACATTGCTAAACAATTTCTGGATTAGGATCATTTTGAAAAGGAAAAAATGAATCTTGGGAATAAGTTAGAATCTACTGCCATGCGAGCTGTAAGTTGTTTTACAATTTAAAACGCAATTGTTATTTAATTAATTAAAATCTTGTTTGCATTGTAGCAAGTATTAAAGTGGTAAGAAATTTTATTTAAACATGTTGATAATGTGTCTCGTAGCCGCCACTTTGCATCCGGTATCTCAAACCTATGCGATAAGCATTTATTACGCGTCACAAACACGACTTTGTGATTTATTTTTCACGAGAATGATCATTTCGTTAAAAACATTTTAAAAAATGGAGCGTTCAAGATAATGTTCGTTGTACTAGGATTCTAGACGAGCATTAAACTTTACCATAACAAAGTTAGATATATTCGTCAATTTTTACTAATAATGTTGTTTATAATTTTCCGAAGTTTGTGAGAATTTTGTGTAAACTTCTAGAAAACCTGCCATGCATTCTCTCCCTGGGTTAACACAATTATGGAACTAAAGAAACTGGTACTGAACTACAAATTTAAACAGATGCTGCTTTCGAAGTGATCTAACAGGTGAAAGTTTATTTTCTACATGTAGTGCTCGCTGATTAAATTAGTTTGTTATGTGCAGTTTTTGTTAAGTTGTGGGATTCTTTAACTGTGTTTGATTTAGTTGAAATAAATAATAATCATTATCTTATAAAAATTATTTATACCTTTTTATATAGGTTTGGAATCAAAACAGACAAATCAGGAAATATAATTTCTACGAGAAAAGATTCAAACAAGTTTTAATCATGTTCTTGATGTCATATACTAAAAGTCAACAGTTTTGCTTGTTTAATTAAACTTGTAATATGCATTTATTTTTTGTATGATACGAAATGAAACAACGCTGTGAATTAAATTGATGCTTTGCAATCCTGAAGTAAAAAAAAAACATTCTACTAAATTTCATATTAAAATCAGTACAATATTATTCTAGAGATTTGACTACTATTTGAAGAATGATAAGATTCATTGTAGTTGTGACAAACTACTTTCATTGTTCGTTCTGGCGTTGTTCCACAAATCAGCCAATAAGGGCTTGCAAGATAGTGTCTGCTCTAGGGCTCCAGGCTACATTTATTCAACTTTTGTAAAACCACATGGGGTCACTTGTAAGAAAGGTTCTAATTAGATAATATTTACAAAATTACACCTATTTCAAAACAATATAACAGTACAAACATTAGCTAGCCAGCACACTAGCTATACGAAGAAATTTCAAAGGCAAAAAAATCTTATATTTAACCTCATTTTTTTAGAAAAAAATTTTACTACAACAATAAGAATGATCTATATTTACAAAATAAAAATTAAAAAATTAAAAATTAATATTCGCAATAATTTTTAATAAAAATTAATTTACATAACAAGAGACCAACAAAATCGCATAGCGCTTGATAATGCCACACATGACTCGGTGATAGCTGAGGCCATACGCTTTTATCGTCGATAACCGATCCTAAAATTCATAAGCGATCGCGGTAATGTTTAAACGCCCGTCACTTACTTGCCCAATTCAAAGTGCAAGTGAACGAAATTTTATCAAGACATTATTTCTACAAGCCTTATAATGCCATAGAAAGAAAAAAAAGTAAAAAATTTTAATGTTGAAAATGTTTCAAATTTAACATTTGTTATGCGTAATATCGAGATTTTTCATCCCACCAACATCCGACCAAAAAAAGACCCAAAAATCAATTTACGCAACTAGAGACCAACAAAATCGCATAGCGCTTGATAATACCTTTCCAACGATGCCACACATGACTCGGTGATAGTTGAGGCCATACGCTTTTATCGTCGATAACCGATCCTAAAATTCATAAGCGATCGCGGTAATATTAAAACGCCCGTCACATGCCCAATTCAAAGTATCAAACAAAATACACTAACTTTACAATTTTGGTTTCATTATCTTAACACTACATGTAATTATCATAGTTTATAGCAAACTTTCAACATTAATACTGTTTTCATTCCACTAAAACACTAATGAAACTACCTAACGGCTTAGAACTTATTCGTTTTCATGTGTTTGTAAACTTGTAAAAAGATTACTACACATTATTCAAAGATTATATCTATACACTGTTGGTTGGGATAAAAATGTTTTGTATTTTATCTAATTAGACTACTAACTAAAGGCTCTCTGGCTTCTCTATATATTTCCTAACTTTGCTACTTTTTAAATTGAGCGAAGAAACGCATCGTGGCTTATGACGTAAGAATATGGCACATATAATATTACTTATTTGGGTCATGATTAGGCTTCGAAAATCATATTTCGTTGATGTTAGGATTGATTGTTTTAAGTTGAATCACAGCAATTTTCAGCGAATTCTACAATATAGATATAGTTGTTATTTATCTTAAATTCATCGCCCCGAACTTTGTTTTACGCCAACCAAATAATTACGTATTTGGGTCATCATAATTAGGCTTCAAAACCCAACGGTTAATGAGTGGTGTTAGACACTTGATAAGGGTTGTTTTAAGTTGCAACACAGCAATTTTCAGCGAATTCTACAATATAGATAGTTATTATATATCGCGCTAATATAAATAATACGGTTAATGAGTGAGATGTTAGATACCTATGTCTCCTTGCGAAGGCTGTTTCAGGTTGCATCACAGCGATTTTCAGCGAATTCTACAATGTAGATAGTTATCGCCTTGAACTTTGTCTCATGTTTATGAATATTTTGAGCATTTTTGTCAAAAATTATCCCTCAATCACAAAATACCTCTAAATCCCATCTTACGAGGCAAAAACTTGCAGATGCAAAAACAGCTCTGACAAATTCCTTTTGTCCCGAGTCCCGAGTTTACGTAACTAAAATAACGTGGATATTCAGAAATCGAATTTATAATTATTTTACTCCTAATACATTAGTTGCACCATAAGCTATTCCGCCTTGGCGGCCATATCACTTTTAAAATTAGGTACTGCGCATGGGCATGTCGGACTCTGGTAGTTTTACGTGGTCTTACTCGCGTCCCGAGTCCGACTCCGCAGCCCTGGTTGTAGGTTTAAATTTTCCCAATATTTGGCTCCTACAAATGAAAGTAACAATTAACCGGAATTTGAGTAGCGGCCAAATCTAAAAAAGTTTTGCTCATTCCGCAGCCTTGTATTATGCGAATGTATATTATGTATTGTCACCATAACGTTTTGAAATGCATCTGGAAACAAATTTCAATTTTTTTAACGTTATATCAGTAATTTTCATAATTTGATGTTTATAATACAGAGGTAATTAACCTTGTTCTGGGGGCTGCTAATAAGTTGGATCGCTCGATTTTGCAAAACCTCAATATGTTTTCATTTTGTTGGACATGCCCTCCTACCCCATGTTATCACACAATATTTTTGCACATGAGAAAAAATTTAACTGTAGTATCAGATGCAGAAGCATGTAATATTATTTAAATAGTGTCTCATTTTTGCCAACACTCTAAGAGAATTTGTGGTTAACTATTGAAATATGTGGAGTCCATGTTAGGTATTACGACTTAATTTTTTGAATCTTGTTTTGTTGTAATATTAAATTTATATCTATATTGTCCTAATTCAAATCTCTTACCATGTATAGTGTTATATCTTCAGTTGGAAAGGATTAAAGAAGTTTAAGCTTGCTGTCGCAGTTGCCTTTGGGTCTTTGGGAGTTGAATCGAACTCCTTCCTAAAATCGCATGTCCGAGAAATTGCAATTCCCGTCGTGCGAGCTCACATTTATTTCTTTTGACATAGAGGTTGTAAAGTATCGAGTTGTTCAGTTAGCGCTTTGTACCTTTCTGGGTGTAAGCGCCTGGGTTTTCCTTGAAATGTTTTTTTCGTCGTTTCCAGCTTGATTTCGTACTTGTAGTAGTTGGCTGGGAATTCATCAGTTCTGGAAAAGAACTGAGAATTTCTGGCAAATCCTTTCGTTCCAGTTGGTCTGTTTGTATGTCAATAAATGAGTTCATTCGTCGATGTGTGTTGCGCCCGCAGTTTTTTGGTCGGCAACGCTCACATCGAGTGTGTTTTTACCCAAAAAGTCACATCCAATCATTGGGTAGGCGACGTCGGCTACAATAAAAGTATGTGTCATTTCTGTGGAAAGTCCTAAACCTAAAGTTAAGAGTTTTTTTCCATGTGTTGATTGGTGTTCCCCGTCGTTGTCGAAAAATCACGCCTGTTGTCTGCTTTGCGTGAGGTTTTGAACGAATGAACTACAGGCAGCCTCGCAGATTCTCGACTGCGCGACGAATTTCAAGTGTTTCTTCCAACAATAACGAGAGTTAGTTATTTTGCAATGGGCGTCTTGATGTCTGTGGTTGACCAATTGCTGCTTTTTGAGTTCCAGTTGCTGGAGAATTGTCGAGTCTCTTTGGCTTGTCGGACTCTTGAAATTGAGTCGTTTTTGTTTTCTTTAATGCGTGAGATATTGTTTTGTCTGCTCTGATTGTTTGTTGCATTCGCGGGATTCCTTGCAAAGCTAGTCCGATTTCAGTGCTCTCATCCCGCCAAGTCTTTCGGATCCATGGCAGTTATGGTTGCGCGTTGCCATTTTGGAATTTCGTCTGTGAATTGTCTGTTGACTAAAGCCCTGATTTTCTCGATCTTTAATTCGTCTTTTCCTATCACGCTGATGGCAGTTCTTCCCGTCTTCGCTTAGTTTTGTTCAGTCTGTCCAACCATCCTGATTCATCCTCGAGTCAATAAGCTTCTAAAGTTGCTTTTTTTAGTGTTCCATACTTGTCAGTTGTTTGCCTCCCCGCTTTCTTTATTTGATGTAGCACATAGCTGATTAGCGATTAGTGTTCCTTACCTCAGAAACGTTTTCTTCATCCGATAATAGATCCATATTATTCGGATATGGCGATTTTCCCGGTCTGTCGTGAACGGCTTGATGTGTTTAAAAATATATTCATCTGTCATCTGCCGTAAGGTTTTAGAAAATCTCTAGGAAAGTGGCGACAAATTCAATTCCTATCTGATGAGTTTTGGAGACGTTGGCGGCGCGAATACCTTTCAGCACGACAAGAAAGGGAACCTAAAAAAGGACGACATCGTGCTGCTATACGATGAAAATCATGGACGCTGTCCATGTTCGAAAGGTACGAGTACGAACGAGCTCCGGGGACTAATTGTCGAAGCTGACGATAGAAGCGAGACCCCGAGACAGTTTCCGACTAAATTGCGTGTGACTATGCTGTTTTGGGGGAGTGTTACGTCACACGGTGTTGTTTACTGCTGCTAATGCTACAGTAAGTATTTTTCATTTGTGAACTACTTGTGTTGCTGGCTGGTTGGTAATTGTAACTCGTTTATTTAAATATGACTGTTGAAAATGTTAACGCCGATAATTAAGCGACTGTTCCTATAATAATAGTTCGGTAAGTTAATTGTTAGATTGTTGACCGTGGCGTACTGTCTTAACGCCTATTACGTCACACGGTGTTGTTTACTGTAATGCTACAGTTAGTATTTTTCATTTGTGAACTACTTGTGTTGCTGGCTGGTTGGTGGATATTGTAACTCGTTTATTTAAATATGACTGTTGAAAATGTTAACGCCGATAATTAAGCGACTGTTCATATAATAGTTCGGTAAGTTAATTGTTAGATTGATGACCGTGGCGTACTGTCTTATTGGTTACTGATTTCGTTTGCATTTAGAAACCGCATTTGTTGGACGAATTAAAAAGAACGACGATTGGCTTCTTGTCTCAAAGGCGAGTTTTACTACTTAGGACAGTAAACAGATTACGAACTCGGCGCCTTAACAGTCACTCTTGAGCAAACTTGAGTTAGGCTAAAAAGGGGACAAATCATTAAAAGTTACAACAAGCATAAACAAACATTTTGATCAAAATTATTACCGTCAAGGACACTTTAGGGCCTAATTGACAAGCTCTGTTCAAAGTTAACAGTTCACATAGCATTATTAGTAAAAAAACTTGGGTATATAAAACAGGTTTAGTGAGTTTTAAGTAAGAAGGGCCGCACTTTCTAAAAAATCAAATCTCCCCCCCCCCCACACACACACCGCGTGGATAGAAAAATAAATATTTTTATTTAATAAAAGTTCAATAACAATACATCCAAAAGAACAACGAACAGCTAAAACAATTGCTTATGCAAACACAATATTTAGGGCCCCGCTCATTTTTAGGATCAGGAAGCCCGAAAAATCCGCGTTTGTCAATGCTTGGTGGGATCTACTATGTTGTGCTTCTTTATCCCACTCATAGTCAACCTCGTCGACACAGTATGGCCATCGCCAACTTTTACCATACTTTGCTAAGGTAGAAACCCTGGCGCACCTTCCTCAGCCATTTCTATCACCTTTCAAGGGAAATCTGACCCTCTATAATTCTCATGTGCAAAACCCCATTTTCCAACGATTTGGATGTGTTTAACGAACGCATCTTCTTCCACTTCGCTAAAAACTGTTAGATGGCCGGTAGTACCAGTGTGTTTGTTGCTCAACGTTCCCTAAGAAATGTTTTGCATTTTGCTTGCTTTCTCTAACGACAAAGACTTTTTCTGAACCGCCCCCATCGCCGATGACTTGACTCGAATAGGCTGTAGTGTATAGTTTCGTGATCCAAGTGATCGTTTGTATGCACGAACTAGGTTTTACAGTGCTTATCAATAATCTAGTTCATAAAATATGATGAATTAATGACATCAAAATTAAACTTCCGTATGCATATATCATTTGCATGGTCAACGAAAGTACCACTGAGGTATGACGATTCTAAAGTAGGACATTATTTATCAATGTTACTTTAATGCAACTGTTTGAACAACACTAAAAACGTATTAATGTCGCCAAAAAAGTAGGTGGGGCTAACTTTTAACACTGTTCAAAAGTTAGACACACCAAAATAAAAAGATTTAGTAATTTTTAGATAATGAACGGTGTTCTCAACATAAACCCTCACTGAAAAAAATAGATCAAAACCTTTCCGAGATCCAACTAGAAGTTTCCAGACTACTTACAAGGTACCAAATGTTGATAAAAGTCACGTGGTGCAGTTTCAGGTATCAAAGCAGTCCTTTGTTTTAAAATATTCGGAAAGGGCGGGTATTGAAGTCTATCATGAAATTTGTTGCTCACGATTTTTTTTGCAACGCAACGCATTCTTTTTTTCGACCTAACTGACAGACAAAAGAAACGACCACGCGGTCTAATTTAAGAGCGCGTGGATTTACCACTGGCTAACCTAGCCAAGCCTAATGACTCAGACAAGGGTCTGGCTCAGCAACGGCGTTGTACCGAGCCCCAAGTCGGGCAAATTCTACCGTTCTAAGTCCCCATAAAGGCATGAAATGGCGAAACGCGTGAGAAACGTTGAGCCTTAGGCAGCAACCGATTTATATTGTGTATTTTACAGACCTTAATGTGGTGCAATGGATTTTTTAGATGTTTGAGTGCTGTTCAAAGTAGCCAGCCCCTCATGACGGTATCATAAATTAGATTTTCATAGTTTTTAACTCAAAGCGCCGAACTCATTTCTAAATTCATAGGTTCAGGAAAATTTCCGGCCCATATCTGTTTTTGTTAAAATATACACAGATGAGCAAATTGCTGTTGAACAGACAAAACTATTTGCAATGCATTATTTAGAGCTGAAACGAAAGTTATAATGGGCTCTTGATACACACATGCGCCAGCTAAAGATCACATGAATCTTAAAATTTAGGTGAGTAGGCCACATATTTCAAGTACGCAGAATGGTATCTATATTTGACAGCATAAATTCACAAAATACATTACTCTTCCAATCAAAGATTAAAAGCTGAAACCAAATAAACACGACGTACCAAGTAATATGGTCATACATGAATTAAACTTTGAGTTTGATTAAATTTTGTTTTACAATCAGTAGACGACAGACTTATTTTTCAAATGCACACATATATTGACTTCAGAAAATTTTTCGCTCTTACGTAGTTAAAATAGTCAAAAAGTATGTTAAATAGACTCGTTTCTAATTTATCAAAGAGGCGGCGGGCCGTAGGTTGCCGACCCCTGAAAACATTTAAAGAATAACAGCAACAAACAAAATGTTACCAAAACACTTTACATAATAGGCATTAACTAATTTGCAATTATTTTACATTAACGAGCATATAACAACTAAACCTAGCTGATTCCAACAAATAACTGCCATACAAAGACTGCACTAAAGAGGTGGGAAAACAAAGCACAAATACACAACAGGGCTTCCACTCTGATTTTCAATTTATCCCAAGAATTGGAAAAAAGTCCCAAGATTAAAAACACTGAAATTGACTCGTTTCTAGTTTGTCAAATAGGCCGCGGGGGGATGAATTACATTTGCGGGCCGGTTCCGGCGGTAGGTTGTCCACCCCTCTAATAGCTCTCATTATCATCGTTGATTGGGTCTGTTAATTAGCGCCGTCACACGAGCTGGTAAATAATAGAGCTATTTCCTCGTATAAGGAAATGAGTCCTCAAATACAAGCAAAAAAGTATTTGTAATTTCAACCTGCTATGAATTAAAATTCCCAAGGTAGGCTGAAATCCCAAGGAGTGGCAGCCCTGCACAAAGAAATCATAACGTAACGCATGATTGCACTGGACAGAGAACCATAGAAAACTTAAATATTGTTATTTTGCGCTTTGCGCCAACACTTAAAAGTATAAAAAAAGATCCGAGGCCCAAACTGACTAAAAGTTGTTGTAACATGTTATTAACACAATTCTCAGTTGACCTTTCAAAGTTTGGTTTGGCCCGTGACTAGAAAAAAGTTGCCTGTATGGAAGGTGAGGAGTTATTGTATTGTATACAAAGATTCTTCTTCTCCATGTGGTAGGTATCTCCAATCTAGTTTGTGAAGGCCAAGTTTCAAAAGACACAGATCTAGATAGAGTTTTTATTATCACTCCCAACCACAATTAAAAAATAACATGATATCCATGATTTATGTGACCCACCCCACCGAACCCAAGGCAACTATAAACTTCAGGTCTAAGCTGTAGAAGCCACTTTGTCATATTGTGTTTACACAGAGAATTTTTGTTTTTAATCGATGTGTCGTAACGGAAAATTTTCAGTAAAAATCTATGGCCTAAATTCTTTGCAACCACATTGTAATGTTTACGTTACTCCTTGCAGCCAATGTGCAAACGATAAGCGGAAAGTTTTCGGTAAAATTCCGTTACGTAGATTTCTTGCAACCACATAATATTTGCAGCGAATTTGCAAAATTCAAATTGCTGACACCAATTTTTATGCGTCAAGGTATTTACATCCGTTTTTTTTTGTATATGTTTCAAAACACCGCGGTCTGAACATTAGTCGGTTTCTCCGGTTGTGTGATTTTCAAACTGTTGACATTTTAACTGGAGGCAGAGGCTGTTTCGCAATCGCATTTTGACGTAAAATTTGTATGTTTCGCGTCAGAGTGAAAAAGGTTTAGACCACGCCTTGTTATCACGTGATATTTTGTTAAGTATTATAAGAATTAATGACGTAAATCTTTCTTTATCGCAGAAATTTTCTTAACTGATTCTCGTCTTTAAATAGCGTGTTCAACCAATATAAAGAGAGAGATAGAGGCTTTTATAGCTTCTACTCAGACAGCAAACTTGAGTGCTTTTGTGACTGAACCAGTATCAACCAGTATCAACCAGTATCAACCAGTATCAACCAGTATCAACCAGTATCAACCAGTATCACCCAGTACTGCCTAGTGCAGAGAGGCTTTTACAGCTTTGACTGAAGACAGCAAAAATTGACTGTTCATGTATCTGAACTAAAGGAAAGAATTGGACCTGTCTGGCCTCACGAAGACAGGCCATCTCAAATCTTGTAGGAGTGTGGTCGATTCATCTTGGCAATTATATAAATGAAGACTCATTAATCGGACCCATACCTCCACAAATTGGCGCGACCCGAGTGAGCAACGAAGCTCAAGAAAAGTTGAATCTAAATCCGAACGAACCACCTGCAAACTACTTTCCCAAGAAGACTGAAGAAACGAAGCTCAAAGAAAAGATGTGCCTTAATCTGTATGGACCACCTACAAACGGCCGCCTAAAAACTGTCATGTTTGGAACTTGCAAGAAGCCAGCTTTAGAAGAAAATAATCTCATCGAAAGATACGTGAAGAGACGCTCCATAGCGTCAGCAAAGCATTTGCTTGGAATTCGAAACACGAAATACAAACAAGCGTTGCCGATAAAGACATCACCACCGTTTGGAATCATGGAAAACGAAACGGAATTATGGATTTCACAATAACTGATTCTGCCTAGTTTATCAGGTGAAAAATCTATTATACATTTAAAAACAAAAAAACAAAATTATATATATAATAAGTAAAAATATCGACTGAAAGGTCTGTAAATTGTTTTAATGCGACTTTTGATTAAACCATTATGTATCGCATTTCGCAAATTATGTATAGTCTATATCTATGAAGTCTAAGCTTAAACATCGATCGCACGATATTTTGATAAATGTTAAAAGAGCTTAATTTTGTGCTTTGAAATCAACGCGTTAAACTTGTGAATCACGATTTAATTTTGTTGTGCACGAAATAATTTTGTGTTAAATTTCCGAATTCTTTTAAACATTTGGTACGTTTTTGGGTTTTAGTTTAGGGAACTCTCGTCATACGCAGCCGCGTTTAGTTAGGTAGTTAAAAAACAAACACGAGTCTAAATACCTCGAAGAAAAGCATAATGATTTTTCGACACGCGAAATATATGCTTCAAAATCGTGTAAGTCTATAAACACGAATTAGGGATAAGCCCATTACCTGCCTTTGTCAAAATTAATAGTGAAAAAGCAGCAATTTCAAAGCGTATTTTCTTGTGATGCGTCGTTATTTTAAAACTTACATTGAACGAATTGTGCAAACTAAAAAAATGCAAATTTTTAAGGAAATGTTGCTCAATGTTAAAAATCAATAGAATTTAATTTTGTATTGAATCGCAAAAGATGTAACGTGAGTAATTACAAATTGCAGTAATTAATTGTCTCAAACTTTAAAAATAATCTAAAGCGCCTATATGTATAAATAGAAAATATGTGTGTCTATAACCAAAAAGTTAATAACCTAAGTTTGAAGTGTTGCAATAAAATTGTTCAAGACATACGAACACACATCTGCCGAAAAATATTTCGCATTTTTCAGAATACAAAAGCACGTTGGACAGCGAAAGGTCACAGCACAGCGCAGCGCACAATGAATGGCTTTCCGGTGACGTCAAAATTACAACGCACCAAACAGGGAGTTTCCCCTGCTGCCGCACAGATCGCCTGAAAAGCTCAATCCACAGCAATGCAATGGTGTGTCAAGCACACAACAATTTCGAGCAACTCAGCGAACGCTGACATCAAAGTCCTCGGTTGCTAATTCAGGCACCAAAGAAAAACTTTCTCGAGGAATCAGGAATCTGACTAAAACAATTGCGCAAATGCGTTATGTGATAGAACAATTTTCGCGTCCACGTGTCCACACACATTTCACAAACAAATAACCAGCTTTTAATATGCAAGCTGTTCCAAAATCTAGCGTGGGAATATTTGTAGAAGCCACTTTGTCATATTGTGTTTACACAGAGAATTTTTGTTTTTAATCGATGTGTCGTAACGGAAAATTTTCAGTAAAAATCTATGGCCTAAATTCTTTGCAACCACATTGTAATGTTTACGTTACTCCTTGCAGCCAATGTGCAAACGATAAGCGGAAAGTTTTCGGTAAAATTCCGTTACGTAGATTTCTTGCAACCACATAATATTTGCAGCGAATTTGCAAAATTCAAATTGCTGACACCAATTTTTATGCGTCAAGGTATTTACATCCGGTTTTTTTTGTATATCTTTCAAAACACCGCGGTCTGAACATTAGTCGGTTTCCCCGGTTGTGTGATTTTCAAACTGTTGACATTTTAACTGGAGGCAGAGGCTGTTTCGCAATCGCATTTTGACGTAAAATTTGTATGTTTCGCGTCAGAAATAAGTGTGAAAAAGGTTTAGACCACGCCTTGTTATCACGTGATATTTTGTTAAGTATTATAAGAATTAATGACGTAAATCTTTCTTTATCGCAGAAATTTTCTTAACTGATTCTCGTCTATAAATAGCGTGTTCAATCAATATAAAGAGAGAGATAGAGGCTTTTATAGCTTCTACTCAGACAGCAAACTTGAGTGCTTTTGTGACTGAACCAGTATCAACCAGTACTGCCTAGTGCAGAGAGGCTTTTACAGCTTTGACTGAAGACAGCAAAAATTGACTGTTCATCTATCTGAACTAAAGGAAAGAATTGGACCTGTCTGGCCTCACGAAGACAGGCCATCTCAAATCTTGTAGGAGTGTGGTCGATTCATCTTGGCAATTATATAAATGAAGACTCATTAATCGGACCCATACCTCTACAAAGCTACTGAAATTAGTTAAACTTCTTCTATTGACAATAATAAGTATGCACCATAAGTGATTTAACCAACATCCCTCAAACAGCTATAAAACCTTTCCAACCAACCAAAACTTTTAGATGAGACAAAGCATTTTTACTTAACATTGGAAGAGTGGAAAAAGATGGTTGCAAAACCGATCCGAGCATAATTTTGCGGGGACACTGCAGGAATGTGTTAAGAAAAGTTTATTCTGGCTGTATTCCAAATATTTCCAGTCAGTAGTAAATTTAACTAATTCGGACCAGTTTTACTAGGAAGGCACCATTAAGTTGTAGTCTGCGCACACAAAATTTGTTGTAAGTTTTTTGCCTTTCGCTATTGCTCCATTTTTTGTTTTTGCGCGCGCATAATGGCGCGACGCATCGCATGCACAATCACTTAATTAGGCGTGGTTGTGCGCGCCTCTCACGCAAAGAATGCAAAATTAGCTTCTAGCCTTTGAGGCCAATTTATCATTACTGAAGACACTATACACGCCGAATGAAGTATTGTGCGCTAACAATTTCCTTTTTCGCCTTCAAAACCTGTACGGTGCGAAAATTGTACGTTCGCTATTGTTCTTGTAGACGCAAGCAATAATAGAAAGAAGTGCTGAGTATTGCAAAGCTTGATGTCTACAGTTAGAATACGCGGAATTCCGTAAAAAACTCAAAAAATATTTACAAACCCACACCGCATTACAGCAGCATAGAATTTAATTTAACAACCGAAGAGCGATTGTCGGGGTCACTTACGCATAAATAACATCAAAAGTAAATAAAGCAAAAACCTAAAGCATAGAATTAGACCTTACTACTTGTTAGGAATCCCATAAAAGGAGGTGTCCCACTGCCGGTTACTTTTGTCAGCACATGTCATGCGCTCAGTTAGTAGTATAAGGGAGCCAATTTTTGGAGAGTTTTGACGCCAGACAAACAAAAACGTCCTTTATTATTGCTGATGGCATATGTGCCAAGAGACAAGATTGCAATTCTACTTACGAACGTTGCTTTCGAATTGTGTTTGGCATTCCCAATTATATTGTTCCCAACTGCTATATAGTCACACCATGAAATATCTTATAAATTGTTTTGTATAAAATATGCTTCTAGTAAAAATAAACATATTTTTCTTTATATTCAAAACGTAAAGTTTTCTTCTTGAAAGTTTTTCAAAATTAAGTGAAATTGTTGACAGTTTTTTGTGCTAACCAATTATATAAATGTGCATTTGCTTGGCTCCATTTAATTTTTCAACAACTGAAAGTTATTCTGTAGACCAGGTGTCGGCAACCGTTTTTACACTGCGGACCGGCCTTAAAAGGAAATTTATTACAACTTCTTTCAATAAACTAATTAAAATGCCTACGTTGTTTTTAAAAACTTTCCTACCTGAACATAAAACTATTAATAATTAATTTTATTGTGGGACATTGTTTGCATGATTTGAGTTTACTGCAGGTGTAGCCTACTTGATGATATTTTGGCCCTTTTTCGATATATTGAGTTAGATTCACACTGGTTTGTTTTGCACCTCACGAGTGCTTGAAACTAATTGTGATTTTACATATACCAATCAACCGTGGAGTACTGTGTATAATTAAACGAAATAAAAGTTAATGTGATTTGGATATAAAAATACTTTCAATCGTTTTTTACTTTTCCCCTAGCCTTTTTGTCAAATATCTTGAGATTAAATGAAGTGTTTTTTATTAAAATTTATCTCTAGTTTTGCACATTAAACAATGCGGTTGTGTTATATTTTAGTTAAAATATTGCTCATAATGGGACGATTTTATCAATTTTAATAATTCAAAAGTTAACTTTTATGTCAGTGAAATGACTTGATCTCATAATGATTTGACTTGTTATTTTTGCAAGACTTGACTTGGACCTAGGTTATTTTTCAAATGACATGACTGGGACTTCAGTCATTTCATATGACTTGTTTACAACACTGGAGATTAACATTGCTTCGATATCAAAATGCGAAAGACAAATAAATCTGCCACACAACGCGATATTGTAAAATAACACAGACATCATAGCACGTAAGTGTGAAAGCAAATTTTCTTGCTGCTACCATAAACTTACAGTAAAATATTGTACAGGCCTAATTGTGGCCATATAGTTCTCATGCCGACGGATTTTGATCTTATTCGAATTTAAACGTTATTCTGACTATTAGATAGTAGTCCCACTTTGGTCTTATTCCGAACTGTGTTTTATTCCGACGTTTTTTCGGTCTTATGGCTGGAGTCCCTTTCGTGAAATATTATCGAGTGCGTCACGCATGATTTATCATGGAAGCGCTCGTTCCGCTGCGTGATTTTGGTCACGTGTCAAAACAAAATGCTCGTTGATTTTACTTTTAGAAGTACTTGGTCGGTTAACTTTGTTTTTTAGTAAAGCTGCTTTGTATTTAACGAAGATGCTCAATATTCTCGTAGCCACTGTGGTACATGTCGGTGTTGCCGCTTTATTATTACTCTTTCATGCGGTTGTAATGCATTGAATCAGGTAAAACATTCGGTGGTAAATGCATTTTTGGCGTGTTTGACTGAATATTCGAGGCTGAACGCATTTTTCAACGATTTCTTTCTAGAAATGCGGTCATGGATGAGAGTACAACTGTAGGTAAATGTCGAAATTCTAAACTCAAACTATTAATATTTTGTCTATATTTTCGCTAAAATTGTGATTGCTGAATTGTTAAAGCCAATATAAGGACCGTATAAAAATTCAGCTTTTTAGCGGCACAACTTTCGGAGATATAAGACATTTAGTCGAGCAGAGCAACTAAAGCCTGGAACTTAAAATGTCTATTAAACAACATAGAAAGTACGTGAAAACATTACATTGGTGAAAATTACACGAGCAAAAACACAGCAACACAATAAGATATTGGTTTTCAAACGAGCTTGTTTACAGATAATATTACAAACAAAATACAAAAACAGGGCAATACAATAGTTTACAATATTTCTTTTATTTGAGTCACAAAATGTTCAGGAAATTAATTTATTGAATTGGAAAATTTGCATAGTTCTCACAGGTAATTCGTTTACCCTTTCTCTCTCTGGCAATGATCATGTTTACCCCTGTACCCTGGATGGAGGTGTTTTAGTCGTTAGGTGGCTATATCTGCCAAGTAGGCCAGGGACAAAATGAAATCCTCATTTCTATCTGTCCAAGAAAAAGCTCAATTTCTTTGTGGAGTTCAACAAACACACGAGTAAGCCACCTCACCTCGGTGTGCATTTCCTCTGGTGTATTTGACTACTCACAGAAATTGATAACACATTTTTAAGTTGTTCTGGTAATGTTGGCTGCAAGTGCATGACGATGATGTAGCATACATTGTGTGACTGTGATGTAAGATACCTCATTTTGCCTGATTTTATTTCCAAGGATGGCAGGTGCACCATCGGTGCAAAGTGAACCGCACATGTCAAAAGTCTTTTTTTTTTCAAAAACAACTCCTTGACGATATTGAATACGTCAATTGCCTTTGTGGTTGTTGTTGTCAATGGTTCACAAAATAAAAATTCTTCCAGAACTTCTTTCTCTTTCACATACCGCACAAAAACTAATAACTAACTGAATACAACAACTGACGTCTGTTGACTCATCCAACTGTATAGACTCACTTTGATAGGACTGGATTTGATGTCAGCAATCACCTGTTGCAAAATATCTTCGCTTATATCACGAATCCTGGAACTAATGATGACATTTGACAATGGTACTAAACTTAGTTTTTTTTCTGCCTCAGTCCCCAGTACTGTTTTTACCATTTTCATTGCGCATGGTTTTCACTAACTCTTCTGCTTCTGTGTGTGGCTTATTTTTTTTGGCACACAAAAACGCAACTTGATAGATGCTAGCAACAATAGCTGTTCTCAATCGGTAAAAATCCATGCTTTACTACTCTGATGAAAACGTGCCCTTATGATCTTCAAAGTACTTATTTCACCCCATGTCGATTATCGAAATGCTCATTAAGCCTTGAAGGTTTGAGATTTGCATTTGCGAATACTTTGCTGCATAAAATGCACTGCGGCGGTCTCTCAGTTCCATTCCACTTTTTTTCTAAGTTTTGGGACAATTATTATGCCTCCGCAACAACTCTTAAATATCAACTAAACTGGAATTTAAAACAGTGCAAAATTGAAATTCTTCCACTAGGTACTTCTTTCTCTTAACTGTTTACAGCAACTGACGTTTGTTAGCTCAATTAATCTGTAGGTAGCACTATGACATCATAGTACAAAACCAACTCGTCGTAGACATATAAATAAAAAGTTTTATGCATTCTTTACAAACAATAGCGCATAATTTCACACTGCATCTCGTACCCCCAAGGGTGTATACAACGTACCCCTGGTTAAAAACCCCTGCTCTAGACTGTTCCATTGCGAAATAACTCTTTGGGAAAAGCAAAATTTTCTACGATTAGATTTTATGAAGGCTTGAAGATTTTAAAAGAATGACCCTGTGTTTTTTGTTGCTTCTAAGTATTAAAAAAATCTTCTTTCATTAAACCTTCTTTTCCATGCATAATTTTCCAAACTTCTATAAGGTCTGCCCGTAATCTTCTCATTTCCAAGCTTAATAGTCGGGTTTCCTCCAGCGTGCAACCTTTCATACTGCATATCTCGTCGTCTACCTGTTAGTGCAGTGGTGCAACAAACTCTTTGTTGCGGCCCAAAGTACTTTTCAGAGCTATTTGCCCACTACGTAAAACTACCAAGAAAACAGTGGCGGATTCAGGGGGAATGTTTAGTGGTGCGGGCCGCCAGGTTGCACGCCCCTAATTTAAACTACCAATAACGTTTTGCCGGACCGTTTTTTTGTCGTAAAGTGTAGTAGACTCCCGGCTCCCTCATCGTTTTTAAAACCACATCATATCTTACGTCAATTCTGACTTTCTAAAAACGTAAAACACAAACATTTATTACTGACTTTCCTATAACGTTGTACGGAAGGAAATGTTGTATGGACGTAATTGTGTAGACCCTAACTACCGTTTGTAAAACGATAAATAGGCCTAGTGTGACACGTTACAAACGTAAAGCAATTTATTACTGACTTTCCTACCCAACGTTGTACGGAAGGAAATGTTGTATGGACGTAATTGTGTAGACCCTAACTACCGTTTGTAAAACGATAAATAGGCCTAGTGTGACACGTTACAAACGTAAAGCAATTTATTACTGACTTTCCTACCCAACGTTGTACGGAAAAACTACCGTTTGTAAAACGACATTTATTACTACTGACTTTCCTATAACGTTTGCACGTAGTAAATGTGTAGACTACCAGAAACGTACTCACAACGTTGTGCGTGCTTTAAAGTTTTATTAAAAATCAACGTTGACAAAAGAAACAAAACAGTAGAACCCGAGGTATTATTATTCTTGTTTGAATGGCATATTTGTAGTGTTTTATAATGTGCCGGTTACCATTTCGTGTCGTCTGTTACATGAACTGTTGTGTACATAAGTATTCTACCTAGCGTGTGCTGAAGTTGTGCTGCGTAATTGACAGCAGCGTAATAAATCCGTTTGAATCCCTAAAAGCGTGAGTGAGACGCTACATTTGGCGACGAGGATCTGTTTTTCATTCATTTAATCAACATTTGGGTTGATTGTGGAACTTTCGGAAGGTAATGGAAGGGAATCCTGCCCTCGTGGGAATGTCAAACAGTGATGTTGGTGCACTGAAACCGTTCGATGTTCAAGACGATGCACATGGTTTGTCTCAACGCTGGAAGCGTTGGAAACGAGCTTTCAATCTATTCTTGGTGGGAAAGGGAATCACGAGTAGCGCTCAGAAAAAGGCACTGTTGCTACATACTGCAGGTATGAATGTGCAGGAAATTTACTATACATTAGTAAACGAGGAAGATGACAATAAGACCTATGATGAAACTTTAACTGTTTTAAATGAGTATTTTATGCCAAAGTGCAACATACCTTTTGAAAGACACTTGTTTCGTCAATTGCATCAAACAAATGACGAATCAGTTGATCAGTTTGTATGTCGACTAAGGCAAAGTGCAGCTACTTGTAATTTTGGAAATGAGACAGATGACCAAATTCGTGATCAAGTAATTGATAAATGTCACTCAAATGCACTACGTAGAAAGTTTCTGGAGAGAGATACACTTACCCTTAAAGATGTGTTGTCAATGTCCAAAGCATTTGAAGCTGTGAATTCTCAAGCAAAAGTGATGGAGGAAAGCCAGACAGTCAACTACATTGAAAAGCCTGGAAAACGTCAGGTTGCTTCAACATCAAGAAAAGAAGTAAAAACCTGTTTTGCTTGTGGTCAAAAGGGACATTTTAAGAAAGATATGATATGTCCAGCTAGAAAAAAAGCTTGTGCTAAATGTGGTAGAGTTGGACACTTTAAATCAAAGTGTTGGTCCAATGGTTTCCAGCCATCAAAATATAATGGTGAAGAGGGACATCGTCTTTTTGAAAGGCGTTCCAATAATAACACTGTACAAAATGGAATAGAGAAAGAAGATGGTGATGGATTTGTTTTTGGTCTAAAACCTCTAACAGAGTTTTATACAGTGACACTGGTAATTGGTGGTGTTACCTTGCCAAATATTTTGATTGATTCAGGGGCGTCAGCAAATATTGTTGACAAGGATACATGGAAATGGCTAAAGAAGCAGAAAATTAAAGCAGAAACCAGAAAGTCTGCCAAGACGTTGTATGCATATGGCAGTAAAGGGCCTCTTGCTACTTTAGGAACTTTTACAGCCCAGGTGAAATCTAAAGACAGTCTTCAAGAGTGCAAGGCAGATTTTATTGTCACAGAAAAAAAAGGTCACACCTTGCTTGGAAAGCATACTGCAGAAGTGTTAGGATTACTACACTTGGGGCCAAGTTGTGTGAACTCTGTGTATGATGATGTTTTGTCCAGATTTCCAAAACTGTTTTCTGGAATTGGTTTGTTGAAGGAATACAAGTTGAAGTTGCACATCAATGATAAAGTTAAACCTGTGGCACAGCCTGTGAGAAGAATTCCATTTCAGCTGAGAGAAAAAGTGGAATTAAAATTAGAAGAGCTGTTAAAGGGGGGGATAATCGAGGAAGCACCTGAAGGGCCTACTGGTTGGATTTCTCCATTGGTGGTAATTCCTAAACCTGATGGTGACATTAGAGTGTGTGTGGATATGCGACAGGCTAATACAGCTATTGTAAGGGAAAGACACCCAATACCCACAGTGGAAGAGTTGCTTTATGAACTTAATGGAAGTACTGTTTTCAGTAAATTGGACTTGAAGTGGGGATTTCATCAAATTTTGCTTGATGAACACAGTAGGCATATCACCACATTTATCACACACAAGGGATTGTACAGGTACACTAGACTAATGTTTGGTCTAAACTCTGCCCCAGAGAAATATCAGAAGATTATATGGGATATCTTGAAGGGATGTCAAGGAACTGCAAACATTGCAGATGATGTTATTATACATGGGCGTACAAGAAAAGAGCATGATCAGAGGTTGTATGCTGTGTTGGATAAAATGTCTCGTTGTGGTTTAACACTGAATGCTAAAAAGTGCAAATTTCGTATGGCTAAACTTACTTTTTTTAGGCATGATTTAAGCAAGCAAGGGATTAATCCAAGTGAAGAGAAAATAGCAGCAATCAAGAATGCTGAACCTCCCAAAACTGCCAGTGAAGCAAGATCATTTATGGGTTTGGTGCAATATTCTGCACGATTTATCCCGAATTTGTCTTCAATTGCAAGACCCATTTTGGATTTAACAAAGAAAAGTGTCAAGTTTACATGGGGCAAGGCCCAGGACATTGCATTTGTAAGACTAAAGGATTTAATTGCCAAAGCAGACACCCTTGCCTATTTTCGCAATGACTGCACAACAAGAGTAATTGCAGATGCTTCTCCATATGGATTGGGTGCAGTTTTGACTCAGTGGCAATGTGGTCAATGGAGGGTTATATCTTATGCATCAAGGAGTCTTACTGATGTGGAAAGAAGATACAGCCAAACAGAACGAGAGGCATTGGCTTTAGTTTGGGCTTGTGAGCGGTTTAATTTGTATTTGTTCGGAAAAAAGTTTGAATTAGAGACTGACCATAAACCACTTCAGTTTATTTACTCAAAGTCATCAAAGCTTCCAGCACGTATTGAACGTTGGGTGCTAAGACTGCAAGGGTATGATTTTAAAGTTGTGTACAGACCAGGCAAAAGTAATATTGCCGATGCGTTGTCCAGGCTTAATTTAGCATGCTGTATTGACAACAGTGTTTCTGAAGACTTTATTGGTCAAGTTGTGGAATACAGTACACCTGTTGCTATGTCATCAAAAGAAGTGGAAAGAGAATCCGAAAAAGATGAAGAACTAAGAGTGGTTAGACATTGTGTAAAAACAGGTGATTGGTCAAAATGTGTTAATCCAAGCTATCTACATGTGAAAAATGAACTTAGTATATATGGAAACCTGATACTTAGAGGCACTAGACTTGTAATTCCTGGTAGTTTGCGTCAAGCTGTGCTGAAACTTGCTCATGAGGGACACCAGGGTATTGTAAAAACAAAGAACAGGCTTCGTTGTAAAGTTTGGTGGCCAAAGATGGATAGAGATGCAGAAACCCTGTGTAAGAAATGTCATGGATGCCAAGTAACTAGTGAGTACAGCAGACCAGAACCAATTGCAAGAGTCCTACCTCCAAGTCAACCATGGCAGGATTGTGCAGCTGATATACTGGGACCTTTACCAAGTGGAGACAACATATTTGTTGTTGTGGATTATTATAGCAGGTTCTATGAAGTGGTAATTATGAGGTCAATTACAAGTTCCTGTGTAATACAAGCGCTAAGCAAAATGTTTGCACGATTCGGTATGCCTTACTCACTTCGGACTGATAATGGCCCACAGTTCATTTCTAAGGAATTTGAAGATTTTCTAAAAGAAAATGGTGTTGAACATGTCCATACAACTCCACTTTGGCCTCAGGCTAATGGAGAAGTGGAGAGGCAAAACAGAACTTTAATGAAGGCAATCCGTGTGGCTCATTCGGAACACAAAGATTGGAAGGCTGAGACGGACAAATTTTTAATGGCGTACAGATCAACACCACAGTCATCAACTGGAGCTTCTCCATATTATTTAATGTTTGGTCGTGAAATGCGAACAAAGCTTCCGGAGCTTTGTCAAGAACCAAGGGTGACCGAAGAGGAGTTTCATGACAGGGACTGGAGCAACAAGCTAAAAGGAAAACTATACACTGACGAGAAAAGAAGAGCAATTTCCTCTGGAATAAAAGTTGGTGATCAAGTTTTGGTGAAACAGCCCAAAACCAACAAGCTTTCTACCAATTTTGATCCGGAACCTAAAATAGTTGTCGGCGAAGAAAGTGGCCAAGTTACAATTCAGAATAAGGAGGGTGTGGAAATGAAAAGAAATTCATCATTTCTGCGAAAGTATGTCAATGACGAAAGTGAATCAGAGGATGTTCCCCATGTACCACCATTGGTCGACGTGGAAGGCTCTTCCCCGAATTCTGATAGGCCAGATGGAACACGAAGTCGCTCTGGGCGACAAATTGTAACGCCAGTGCGGTTTCGTGATTTTGTGTAATATTGTCATGTACTTGAGTTTAATTTCTTTGTCGTGATGTTTAAAGTAAAAGGGGAGGGATGTAGTGTTTTATAATGTGCCGGTTACCATTTCGTGTCGTCTGTTACATGAACTGTTGTGTACATAAGTATTCTACCTAGCGTGTGCTGAAGTTGTGCTGCGTAATTGACAGCAGCGTAATAAATCCGTTTGAATCCCTAAAAGCGTGAGTGAGACGCTACAATATTCAATCGGATGTACTGGTGCAGGATGAGGACATGTCGCTGCAGGATACTGGCATCTCGATGTTCCTAAATAACGAAATTCAGAAATATCTGTTAGATATACATTTCTATTAATTACGATTTATTTGCTATTATTAATAATTACTGAATATAAAAATACTTGGCACACCCTCACACAAATATTTTAAGTGGCTTTAATACTTGTTACATAGCTGTAGTGGTAGTACAGGAAGGTACTTCCTAGTGTTACCTATATATGATAAATGGGTTAGGATCGCGACTTTAGGATATTTTGTTCGCTGCTGTAGTGAATGGAATGCGAAACTGTTTTGTGGCAGAGAAACTTTATATTTGTCAGCCCTAACTCGCCTGTATGTTGGTTTAATTTACGTTGATTGAGTTTCCTACTTTCAGCTAAGACAAGAATACATTTACGATTTGCTGTAAATTTTTTTTTACTAAATGTAGTTTGCTTTGGAATATTATTTGTTTCTCCTTATTATTTTTATGCGAAGTTTGTCTAAACTCTAAATATAAGCAAGTTCTGTCCTTAATTTTAATTTGAACGAACGGTTTTAGAGTCATCTTTAAACAGCAACTAACTTTATTTACAAACTTTAAATTCGAACGTTGTGAGTTTCACACAATAACTATGTAAACGTTAGGAAGTATAAAGGCTGGTTTAATCATTGGTGGAAACAATTTGGTAGAATGGAAAATTTGCAGACGTAGTGACGATATTTTTGCGAGTGTTGTTTCGTCTGGGCGAGTGCTGATTGAACTTTAATATTAACTCTGGGTTATTGTGCGAGCTAACGCTATACTTTGTAGGTGAACATATTGCAAGAGCACAATGCGGACGTTTTAGTTTTGAGTCCTGTTGTGTTGTATAGCAACCAGGACATATATTATTTCATGCCAAATCACTTTCTCCGTGATATAGCCTAATATTCAGTTACAGCGCCTTGATGCTTACTATCCACAGCGTACAGTGTTGTCAATAGTTTTATTCAGGGCGGATACAACGGGTAAGAGAGCACACCGAACGATAAACCACTGGTTTTCTTATATCACTAGTTTTAAACGTGCCGTTGTGACGTAACTTTGTGACGTCATCTCGGCTTATTTCACCGCTGAATAAAAAATGTATATATACACTAAAAAAAAAAAAACTAACTTTTTCTTGCGAAAAGGTTTTGCAAGACAATACAAAATTGTCTTATCAGTAATTACAAAGTTTACATTGAAGTTTGGGTGGTTTGAAATGTGATGTTTCTGTAACAAGGCTTTGCTCTCAAAATAACTTTTACAAAGTCTACATTTATTTTGATTTGTTTTGTCAATAATGAGATGAGTTTTGTGGTTGACTTTATCTGAAACATACAAGCAAACAACTTTTGAACAGTAAAATCACAAATATCTCATTTGTATATGTATGTATATAAATATTCAAAACCAAAGGTATAAAATCAATAGAACTATCCTAAATATACACACCTGCAGGTTTATTTTTCTTATCTGCATTATTGGTTTCAATTTTAACTGAAATACAAAGCAAGATAAAATCATAATAGATTAGTCACTAAGCCATTACGTACATAAACACACCTGTAAAATTCAAAACTTGATCAATATTTTTAGGAACTTTATCTTGCTCAGTAAAATCCATAAGAAGTGATAATGGTTTAGGGTCATAAAATATTTCATTTTCCTGTGGTAATTGCTTTTCTGGAGTTTCTGATGGACAATAAATTTTAATTTTTTTTTCACCTTAAAAAATACCCGTAACATAACAAAACTAACCACATATTTCCACCAAAAAGGGCTTATTCATTTCCTCAATAAACCATGATTGATATACAAGATAGTCACCTAAAAACAAATACGTAAATGTCAGAATCCTATCACAACACATATAATTTGGCTTAGCATTCGGTAAGCGGTTTTCCCTCACACCATATCACCTAACGTAATCTCTGACCGTTGTTTTGCAGTGACAAATCATCTTGTAACCCTAAAACATATAATATAACTAAATCTTGTTTCAAAAAAAAGTCTAGATCTCAGCAGTAATCTTCACACTGTTTAAGTTCATTTTTAATCTGAGATTTAAATTACTTTATTTTAATCAATATTATAATTTCACTAGCATTGAAACAATATTTTACTAGCAAATACAGATCAATAAAGCAAATAAAATATGGATACTTATTTTTAAAAAAAAATACACCTCTATTAACGTACCTTGCTCACAATACATTCTTGCTAAGTTAAAATAACGAAAGGTATCACTTTCCTGTTTCCATTAAATTAAAAAGTAACGAAACTTATCTAAATAGTTTTTGCTTTCAATATGGCAAAATACAAAAAAAAACCTCATACATTTACAGTGGATCCACAACTGTTTTCACTCGCCATCTCTGTGGGAACGGAAGTTGGATACATGTGGCGCCGTTGTGGCGGTTATCTATTGAATAATGATAGACACACAAAAAAAATCGCTGGTCTTTTCATTCTGTCGCAAGATGGCATATTTAAGCCGTTGCACATCAATTTAATACTAAAGAAAATTATCCCTGGGAACTATTTGAAAGACAATTTTCTATTCAAATGAATTGTTCAGATTTCTATAAAAACAATTTTCAATTGATTGTTTCAAAACAAATTTTCCCACAGCTTTTTTGCTTGCCTAGGCATGCCTAAAACAGATGCAGATTTCTATAAAAACAAAATTTAATTGTTTGTTTCAATTATGAGAAAATAATGTATACTAAACAAATTTTCCCACAGCATTTTGCACGCCTAGAACAACTGTTTTTTCATTCATCAAACAGTATATATATCTGTGTCTGTGAGCGAAATTTCACATGTCGAACAAAATGGCTCAGCTTTTATTAGATTTATGTAATGAGGACTCTCAGCTTTTACAGGATTCTCAGTTGTTTGAAACTCCGCCAAACGTCAAGAGCCAAGTTGTGTTGGGCCGATAAAGCGAAAACCGATTCGTGAAATGTTTAGAAAGATACGTTCAAAACGTTCGCTTTTTGACGACGATTCGAATGGTTACGATCAGTGTTCAAGTACGAAGCAAGGCATTTTTCAATCAAGGACAACTCAAACAGATAGTTGAGATATTAATGGACGTTTCGTCACCTCTTGTAATTCTGTATCCTAAACAAAAAGAGAGCCAAAATGGATATACAACTGTTCAAGTTCTATTTTGGCCCACTTGTATAGATGATACTGAATGTACTATTCAATCCAAGATCCAAACGACTGCTGCTGAAATTAACGAAGATGGTTTAATTTTAAAATCACGGGTACAAAATATTTATGCAACAAAAAATTACTTTAAAAGTTATTGCAATCTATGTGGACGGACATGAAAGACTCATGAAAGAACCAAAAAAGAAGTATCAAGAAATAACTGTTTTATATCATAACAACATTAATGTAACAGGAATGTAAATAAATTAAAAGTTTGAAGTCATGATTTTTGTTGTGTTTTTCGTGTAAATAGTGTCGCTGTATTTGAAATAAAAATAATTGGAAATAAACAATATAGATTGAAAATGGTTGCTTTTTTTTTTGAGTGTCATCAATAAAATACATTATATTCAAGTTAGATTTCCAAACGACGTAAGTTTTAATTAAATGAAAAAATAAAATAACAATTCCATTAACTCAATAGTAAACCAATACTTGCTATAATTAGGATACCAGTCTTGATAGGGAAACAGTGTGTCCTCTCAAGTAAACGCTCTGCGAACGCCAAGCAAAACTATACAGATCAATGGTATATTTGAAATACAAATATTTAGAAATCAACAAAATGAATTGGACAATGTAAGTTTTTTTGTGTGCCAATAATAAAATCCATCATATTCAAGTTAAATTACCAAACAACTAAAGTTTTAATGAACTAAATATAAAATACCATCTCATTGCTCTTTACGTCAATAGTAAACCAATACTGGCTATAATTAGGAAACCAGTCTTGATGGGGAAACACTGTTTCCTCTCTGCTCGCTTCTCTGTGAACGAGCCCAAATCTGCCACAATAAGCAAGACAACCAACCAATGAACAGTTCGACTTTACCAATCGACGATACTTTTGGCACACTTCGTGCAAAGGTCAGTTTTTTGAAATTAGCACACCTCGCAAAAGCAGCTTTCTGACTCTTCTGAAAATTTTACAAAAAATCTTTTGGGCCTAACAGAAACATTGCAACGTAGAGAAAACTACCTTACCTTACCGTATCACACTTTTTGACACTTCCACCTTCACTTCCGGAAATAAAAAAAACGTTTTTTTTTTTCACCCAAAGACACTTTTTTGCTCCTCAGGACACTTTTCAATTTTACTTTTGGTTACCGGATGTAACCTGAGTACACCGGAATACCCTTCGCACACCTGGGGTCACGGCACACCTCGCGCAACATAAAGACTACTAGGTTTGTCTTAACAGAAGCGAACGAGTTCTGTTCGTAAAGCAGAAAATAAACTAAAAGTTGTGTTATTATTAAAATGTTAGAACAACTGTGAATCAGGCGGGCTTTGGATCTTTCATTGCACTTAAAAACGTGTTTAATTACATTTAAGAAGGTAGTAAAGTGTTGGCGCAAAGCGCGAAAAAAGGCGTTTGTTTGGTTTAAAACGTCACCACTTTGAGGAAACGCGATAACATTTAAAGTTAATATCTAGCTTAGTTTGTTAACCTTTTAAAGTCAGAGCGCATCTAACCAGCGAAGCGAGCGCGATTTTCTTGGTATATCGGCATTTCTTTTAAATTGCAAGTTTTTGTTACATTGCCAAAAATAAAATTGATAAAATTATACGTTCAACATTTTTGAATACGTTTTCCGTTTGTCCGCGACGCACTTGGCAGCCTTCCACGGCGCAACGCTAGAGAGAAGCGCTGATCTAGTTCAAAAGACAGCATCAAAATGTAAACAAACCGGACGTTGAAAGATCATTCACGTGAAGCGCGAAAATATTTCGCACTTAGCCTACTTAGTTAAAATAGTCAAAAAGTATTTGAAATGGACTCGTGTCTCGTTTGTCAAACAGGCGGCGGGCCGGATGAATTACATTGGCTGGTCGGTTCTAAAACATTTTGTAGAATGAAAATTTGTAGACGTAGTGCAGATCTTTTTTGCGAGCGTTATTTCGTCTGGGCGAGTGCTGATTGAAATTTAATATTAACCCTGGGTTATTGTGCGGCAGTCAACACAACCCGACTTGTTCAGTTAACGCTATACTTAAATCAACCAGATGTTATTTAGTTGACCTACAATAATGAACATTGTTTGGGTTAGGGTAGGATAAGCGGTATTATTAAATAATAAATATAATAATACTTGACCCACCCTAACTCAAATATAGCGCTTTGATTTACTAATTGTTTCGACGCTGTAAGGTATAAGGCTTATTCCAAGGAGGTACTCAAACTAATGCTATAGCCGTTTATTGAACTTCCGGGACCGGCTCATGGTTACATATATGACAAATGGGTCGGCTACCTTACTTCGAAGTTCGGTAACCTGTTGCCAGGCAAAGCCTTTTCCAAAATATACTACTGTGCTCTAAGGAAAATCCAAGGGGGCGTAGCCATGCACCCCCCAAAACAGTATTTTGGCAGTCTTTGGTATATAAGCAAAAATCTTTAGCTCGAGTTGAAATAACAATTCTAAAAGTCGTCCATGCAGTAAAATAACAAAATCTGCGCATGTCAAAAAGATCAGGAATCACTTCTCCACTAGGTGATAATAGCGTTGGCTTATGCTTTGCTTTGTGTGGTTTAGTGGTAAATGTTTGTCAGCTCGTTCGAGTCTGCTTAACCCAGCCAAGTGCTACTTTTCTCTAGCGCCATCCCTGCACGATTGTGGCGAGCCAAGGAAAATCCGACAGGGCTGATAAACTTGCGTCAACAGAGTTAAGGGGCGACGCTTGGCGGGGTTTCGGGGCTCGAATCCGGACAGACTGTTGATGATTTTATAACTTCATTGTATTCACAAGTCGATAAATGCAACTACGGGGTTCTCAAAGATGATGATCGCATAGTAGTGGGTATTTGCGATAAAACTCTTTCCGAAAGACTACAACTTGACGCAGAACTAACGTTAACTAAGGCAGTAAATCTGGTTCGAAACGTAAATTTTGTTAAAAAACAACAAAAAATCTTGCAGTCCAATGATTATCCGGTAAAGCAGGTGGAGTTGACACAATGCAAAGGTATACGCCTCGCGCCAGCGGGGAACCCAAAGGCTTGGATTTCATTTAACGGGTTACGATTACATTGTAGATTGGACTCTGGCGCAGATGAGTCAGTAATTTCCTACGCAGATTTTAGGAGAATTCCACAGGTAAAACTTCTTCCGCCGAACCAGACGCTGCGTGGTCCTCAAAAAGAAGATTTACCGAGTGAAGGTAGATTCATTGCCACCTTATGTCATAGTGATGTTTCTGTTACGGAAGAAATCTATGTTTTTCGTAATTTAAACCAGACTTTATTAGGATGGCCGGCTATTAAAAGAATGGGATTAACGTCAGTCATGTTTAAACGCGATTGATGCAACGCAGAGGTATCGCAATTTATTCCCATCGTTATTTACGGGGCTGGGTCAACTAGGTGAGCAATATCGGGTATGCGAAACCATTTTGTTTGTCCCCGCAGGGTTCCTATTCCGCTGAAAGATGCGGTCGAAGCTGAATTGATTGAACTGCTCGAGACGGGAGTAATTTCTAAAGTAACTGGTGTTCGGGAATGGTTGTTGTGAGGAAAAATAACGGAAAGGTGCGTATATGCGTTGATTACACAAAGTTGAATCAAAGCGTATGTCGAGAAAATTATAAGTTGCCAACTGTGGATGCAACATTAGCAAGACTGGCTAACGCAGCGGTATTTAGCAAACTGGATGCAAATTCGGGGTTTTGGCAAATTCCTCTTTCTAAAGAGTCAAGATTATTAACTACTTTTATAGCCGATAGTGTCCGTTATTGCTTCAACAAACTTCCATTTGGGATTTGTTCTGCCCCAGAACATGTTCAACGACAAATGACTTCCATTCTTGAGGGTTTGGATGGGGTGCTGTGCAAAATGGATGATGTGTTGGTATTCGGAAGTTGCCAAGAAGAACACGATAGACGCCTTCGCGAAGTTTTACAAAGGTTAAGTAATTGTGGGGTAACACTTAACGATAAATGTGAATTTTCAAAAACCGAAATTAAGTTTTTAGGACACATAAATGTCACGTCCGGCTAATACAAGGATTCCAGAAGAGGTTATGTCCGACAACGGCCCTCAGTTCGATGACATTCGCAAAGTTTGCTGACAGTTTTGGATTTCGCCATGTGACGAGTAGTCCACATTTCCCGCAGAGCAACGGAGAGGCAGAGAGAGCGGTTCAACGGAGAGGCAGAGAGAGCGGTTCAAACGGTGAAAAACTTATTACATAAATCGGGCGACCCTTATAGCGTTGCTGGCATACCGGGCAACACCGTTGCAATGTGGTTGGTCACCAGCGGAGCTGTCGATGGGGAGGAGTGAGATCAACGGTGCCAGGACTCCCACAACATCTGGTGCCACAATGGCCTTATCTAGACTCGTTTCGCAGCGCGGACGAGCAAGTAAAACGTCGTCAAAAGCGAGACTTCGATAAACGTCATCGCAGTCGAGATTTGCCGTCTCTATCTCCAGGCACTTATGCTTGGATAAATCACGCATGTAAAGAGTGTACTGTTGCCTCACAATGTAATAATGTACCACGTTCGTATGTTGTTGATGATGGTGCTGGAATGCTACGCAGAAATAGACGCGATGTAATTCCTATCCCTGTTGAACCTGTATATACTCGTTCTGGTCGTTTGGTAAAGCCTCCCGAGCGGCTTAACTTATAAGTTTAACGTTCAATATTCTAGAAAGGGAGATGTAGAGTTGTTGTATAATACTGTGTTGTATAGGATTGTTGAGTGCGACCTTTATGACGTATTGCTGTGCCTGTATATAACCGCAACTCTTGCAGTACTTCGTTATTCATTACTTGTGTTCTAATACGTCGCTGTGTGTCACGTCCCCTGCCAGTAAATACTACAACTGTAACAAAGAGTACAGGTTATTTTATCTGGGCTTGTCTTTGTCTTAAGAAATGTTTGTCTCTCGCTCAACGCTCGGACATTTTGTTCGCTTCTGTAGTTAATGGAATGGAGAACTGTTTTGTTTCAGAGAAACTTTATATTTGTCAGCCCTAACTCGCCTGTTAACTCAATTGACGTTAATTGAGTTTCCTATTTTCAGCTATGGCAAGAATACATTTACGATTTGCTGTGAACTCGGTTTAGTTTTACTAAATGTAGTTGTAAATTTGTTTCTCCTTATTATTTTTATGCGAAGTTTGTCTAAACAGAAGCAAGTTCTGTCCTTAATTTTAACTTGTACGAACGGTTTTACAGTCATCTTTAAAGAGCAAATAACTTTATTTTAAAACTTTAAATTCGAACGTTGCGAGTTTCACACAATAACTATGTAAACGTTAGGAAGTATAAAGGCTGGTTTAATCATTGGTGGAAACAATTTGGTAGAATTGGAAATTTGTAGACGTAGTTACGATATTGTTGCGAGTGTTATTTCGCCTGGGCAAGTGCTGATTGAAATTTAATATTAACCCTGGGTTATTATGCGGCAGAGAAACACAACCCGACCTGTTCAGTTAACGCTATACTTTGTAGGTGAACATATTGCAAGAGCACAATGTGGACGTTTTAGTTTTAAGTCCTGTTGTGTTGTATAGCAGCCAAGCACAGCCGACCGGGAACTTTAATGGGCGCTGGTCTAGAATCCTACCACCCTGCATATTATTTGGGAGTTGGTGATTGGGTTAGGGTAGGTTAAGCATTATTATTAAATTATAAATATAGTAATACTTGACCCATCTTTGCCCAAGCACTAACCGACACCCTAACCCAAATAATGTGCGTTGATTTAATAATTGTTTGAACGCTGTGGTAGGATTCTAGACCAGCGCCCTTTACTGTAACAAAGAGTACAGGTCTGGGCTTGTCTTTGTCTGAAGTTATGTTTGTCTCTCGCGACGTTAGGATGTTTTGTTTGCTTCTGTAGAGAATGGAATGAGGAACTGTTTTGTGGCAGAGAAACTTTATGATGTTAGAACAACTGTGAATCAGGCGGGCTTTGGTCTTTCATTGCACTTAAAAACGTGTTTAATTACATTTAAGGAGGCAGTAAAGTGTTGGTGCAAAGCGCGAAAACAAGCATTTGTTTGGTTTAAAATTCGAGTCCAAACGTTTTCATCCACTAATAAAAAGTGTAATAAAGCCAGTTTGAGAAAACGCGATAACATTTAAAGTTAATCTAGTTCAGTGTTTTTTAAAGTCAGGGCGCACCTGGCAAGCGAAGCGAGCGCGATTTGTTTTGGTATATCGACATTTCTTTTAAATTGCAAGTTTTTGTTACATTGCCAAAAATAAAATGGATAAAATGATATGTTCAACATTTTTGAATACGTTTTCCGTTTGTCCGCATGCACTTAGAGAAGCGCTGATCTAGTTCAAATGACAGGATCAAAATGCAAACAAATCGGACTTTGAAAGATCATTCACGTGAAGCGCGAAAATTTTTCGCACTCAGCCTAAAATAGTCAAACGTATTTGAAATGGACTCGTGAAATATAGATTAAAATTTAATATTAACCCTGGGTTATTGTGCGGCAGTCATACACAACCCGACTTGTTCAGTTAACGCTGTTCTTAAATGGGTTGAGCCTTAAGTGTTGCCTTAAATCAACCAGAACATTATTTGGGTTAGGATGAGGGTTAGCTTTTGGGTTAGGGTAGGTTAAGCAGTATTATTAAATAATAAATATAATAATACTTTGCCAACCTCACCCAAACACTAACCGACACCCTAACCAAAATATTGCGCGTTGATTTACTAATTGTTTCAACGCTGTAAGGTAAGGCTTATTACAAGGAGGTACTTCTTCAAACTAACGCTATAGCCGTTTGTCGAACTTCCGAGACCGGCTCATTGTTACATATATGACAAATGGGTCGGTTACCTTACTTCGAAGTTCGGTTACCTATTGCCGGGCAAATAGCCTTTTCCAAAATATACTACTGTGCTCTAAGGCATTGTTTCTTAATAAGGTGATTGTTCACCCAGAAGTGCACATTATGGACGTTTTGGTTTTTAGTCCTGTTGTGTTGTATAGCAGCCAAGCACAGCCGAACGGACTTTAGTCGGCGCTGGTCTAGAATCCTACCACACACTGCACATTATTTGGAAGTTAGTTGTTTGGGTTTGGTAGGGTTAGGCATTATTATTAAACTAAGTATAATTATTATTAAACTAAGTATAATAATACTTGACTCACAAAAAAATTGGCTTGGTTTATAATTCGAGTTCACACGTCGTCATCTATACTAGTAATAAAAAGTAAAAACTACTTTGAGAAAATGCGATAACATTTAAAGTTGATATAGTTTCAAGTGAAAGTTAATATTGAATAATGGCTGGAAGTTGTAGTTGGAGATAAAATGAAAAGCCATAGTAATGTTAGAACTTGTGTATAACACACAATGCTTACTGTTGTTGTTTAGGAAATGTAAATAATATATTGTTTCAACTTGTGTATTTGAAAATGGCTGAAGAAAACACAACCAACATCACTTGTGAAGTAGGTTGAATTTGTTTCAAATCTTAGCGTGTTCAATATGATTGATGTTAATTAATCAATAATTTTAAATTGTTACTTCGTACTGAGTTTTAGTTCGTTTCCAAAAAAAATAAAAATCTATCTATCTAAAGGAAATTACTGAATTGCATTTTCGCAATATATATATATATGCAATACAAAATAAATGATGTATAAATAAAATTTTTTGGTTGATTTTGTACCAAATTCCTTTGTAAACAGTTTTTTAAATAAAACCAATACTTTAAATATTTAAACGTAGACTTTTGTTGCTGGCGATCAACCAATCGAACAACATCAAACAGTACATCAGACATTGCATTTGAAAATTCAGAATGCATTAATTGCGCCACAATTTGCACTTCAAGGGGAAACCCCTGTAAGTATTAGGCCATCCACTTCTCAACAAGGGGAAAACCCTTTAAGTGTTGGGCCATCAACTTCTCAACAAGGGGAAACACCTCCAAGTATTGGGCCATCAACTCCTCAACAAGGGGAAACACCTCTAAGTGTTGGGCCATCCACTTCTCAACAAGGGGAAACCCCTCTAAGTGTTGGGCCATCCACCTTTCAACAAGGAATTTAAGATAAAATAAATATTAGGAAATTTGTTTGCAAAATTGCGTTTTAAAGATTAAAGTTTTTGTACCTTAAATTAAGTGGTCTATTTTCCAGCACACTTTTAGGATGTTGCGCCTAACCAGAAACCTGAATAATTGTTGTTGTATACTTATAAATGCACTCAAAAAGCACCAAAGTTTATGTTGTTTTAATCCATATAGTCACTATTGTAATAGTAATGACTTTGAACTGCTAGTCTTTACTTTGCAAATTTCCGCTAAACATAATAGAACAAAAATTATCAGGAAGGTAAAATAATTGATTATGGTGCAAATTTGTTTTTATTAAAAAATCTACCAATATACTAGAAATAGTATGATTTGCAATTTAGTTGCAACATGCCTTTGTCACGGTCTGCATTAGACAAGTAGCAAAGTGACATTTTGTCAACACGATTAATTGTTTGATTTCACAACAAACCCAAAACATTATACAATGTTATCAATTGTTTGCAAGGTGGAAATATGTTTTCAACCTTTTTTAAACTGTCCTTTGTACAATGTACTTAATATTTAAACATTGACATAACGTTGTTGTAAAGCATTTGGGATTAGTTTAGAAGTATTTTAAAATTTTGTGCAACTTTTGAAACTTTTTTGGTGTTGAGCAAGATGTTACTGTTGCATTTATGATGTTATTTTAACAAACTATGTCACATCTAAATACAAATAGTGTTTTGACAGATTTCTATACCGTTTAAAAGTCGTGCGTTTTTAAGATTTAACTACGAAAGTGGTTCACGAAATGTGGTGCACGTCGCACAAGTTGAACGTTAAGGCTTTTCAGTCAGTGAGCGGCTTTAAGCTCTTATGCCGAGTTTACAAAAGTTAACGCAAGTGTAATTTAATGGGAATAGTGGGGGTTTTGTCATTAGCCACATTAAATCGGAATATTATCTCAAATCTGCGGTTTGTGTTGAGGGCGATATTTTTCTTTTCTTTTTTCGCTTATTTACTTCAAGTAAATTTTGAAGACTGGTTAGTATTGGAACCAGGCCACTAGTTGGTAGGCAGACAGAAAAGACTGATAACTGTTTGAGTTCGTAGGTATTATACAAAAGAATCTTAAAGTTTTTATTCTAATTGCGTTGATTAAGAAAGCATTAATAGGACCACTCAAATTTATAGTGTTTTATCACTCTTACATAATAATTATAAAACGGTTAAAGGTTAAAGTTTTGCTTAAAATTAAACGTTGACATGTACAGGGTTTTTTGTTTGATTTGGGTGACCGCTAAGTAGTTTTAAGAGACGACCGCAAGTGTTTCATTTAAATACCAAAAAGTTGCAAGTCCAAAATTTGGGGAACCGTTGGAGAAATTTGGGGGACCGTTCCGTTTTATTTTGATTTTGATTTATGTTTTGCATCTTAATCATCTGTAATTTAATTTTTCGATTACAATTTAGATATGTTAGCAAAGAGTTTTGCGATTAATTGTTGTTATGTCATTTAAAGGGTGTATTTATATTTATCCACCCCAATGAATTAGAAGTTAAATAAGAGATTTGCAATCGAGTGTTGTTTACTTTGGATATCCAAACCTAAAATGTCAGTACGTGAAATGCGCTTGAAATAAAGCGTCAATTTAAAAGAGTCATGAGTAATTTATGGCCTCCAAATTGGAAGCAACTTACAAGCACCTAAAAAAATATATATATTTAAAGTTAGCGTTTTTTTAGATTAATTTGGCTCCAGAGAAACCACGTGGTATTTCTAATTAATAGGACAGAAAAACACAAAGTTGCAGTGTTATACATTTTATGCTGCCTAGCGGATATATAACAAGTTTGCATAGCTGAGCGTAAGTTTTGTGTTTGTGTCCGGCAAAACTAATTCTAGTGTTTGTCTCTTGTTAAACAGCATGAAATAAGCATAGAATAATTTTCCATTGCATTACGGTTAAAGAATGATAAAGTTTGGCTAATTTGTAAGAGATTTAGCCGCCTTGGCCTAAAATGTCTGAATTCCTTATCAATAATCTTCTAAACCTTAACAGATAGATTTTTTCTCCTTTTAAATGTTGTTTATTAATGACTAGCTTTATAGCAGGGTTGCCAATTCCGTGCTTATTTCTGTGAAATGTGCTTATTCTCATGCTGAGTACAGTGAAATGCTAACATGATTATTTGTGAGGAACGTGGCTTTTTTAAATTGTGTGCTTAGTTTGTCTTAGTTTCTTTTAAGAATGGTTTTTCACCAATGCGAATCTTTGACTGAGAAGTGAAAAAATTTAAAACCGAGTTCTTTAAACACATTAGGATAACTATGTATTATATGTCTATTGTCTACCAATAAACATCATTTTCACACATCACGCCTGTATACGCACATATTACATACATTTACGCACAAATCACGTCCATATACGCATACATCACGTCCGTATACGCACACATCACGTCCGTACACGCATACATCCCATCTGTATACGCATCCATCACGTCTGTATACGCACATACCACGTCCGTACATGCATACATCACGTCTGTATACGCACAAATCACGTCCGTCGTCCGTATATGCCCACATCACGTCTGTATACGCACATACCACGTCCGTATACCCAAACATCACGTCTGTATACGCACAATCACGTCTGTATACGCACAAATCACGTCTATATACGCACAAATCACGTCCTTATACGCACACATCCCATCTGTATACGCATCCATCACGTCTGTATAGGCACAAATTACGTCCGTCGTCCGTATATGCAGACATCACGTCCTTATACGCACAAATCACGTCCGTCGTCCGTATATGCCCACATCACGTCTGTATACGCACATACCACGTCCGTATACCCAAACATCACGTCCGTATACGCACACATCACGTCCATACGCACATATCACGTCTGTATGCGCACAAATCAAGTCTGTATTCGCGCACATCACGTCTGTATACGCACATATCAAGTCCGTATACGTATACAAATTAAGTTTGTATACGCCCACATCAAGTCCGTATACGCACACATTACGTCCGTATAATCACACATCACGCCCGTATACGCACAAAACACGTCCGTACACACACATCACGTCCTTACACGCACACATCACGTCCGTAAACGTATACAAATTAAGTTTGTATGCGCACACATCACGTCCGTATACGCACAAAAATCACGTCAGTATACGAACAAATTACGTCGTATACCCACAAATCACGTCCGTATACGCACAAATCACGTCTGTTTACACATAAATCACGTCTGTATAGGCGCACATCACCTTAGTCAGCTTCTAACTGAAAGCGTCAAAATTAAATTAATGTGTTTTATAGGTGCATATTATGGCAAACTAACACAATTTATAGAAAGAATGACTTTTTAGTGTTTTTTATGATCAACATAAAAAAATTACTGTAAACTTACTGCGTTTTGTAAGTTAGCTTATTCTTAGAGAAACGACTTATCTTGATGCCAAGAAAAAATAAGACCATTATAAGCTGTTATTAAAACTTTGGACAGTAATTTCTTTATAAGCATAACATGAAAGCATGCAATAAATAATTACGAAGAGTTGGTTGTTCATTACAGAGCAGCATGCTTATTTTTTGACTCACAAAACGGTAACTCTGTCTATGGTGCTCTGATATCAGCAGAATCAAGCCTTCAAAACTCTAGTGACCAGTCTGTAAAAGGATATTTTTATTGCTACTTGTACCACAGTGTCAACAAGCTGACTGAAATCTACACATTAGGACAAATCAGCGGTCCGACAAACGGTTTTGGAAGTTTAAGTAGTTCATTTGAAAGCGTTCATTCAACAGTAAATTGTTTCACTGGGCTATCACTTTGTACTGTGCTTTTATCAAGGGTCTACAGTAAATAAAGAATATCTGTACTACACATTCAGATACAGGCAGGTATCAGGGTGTATTTTTCCCTTATTTCAACAAACCATATTTCTTTGCCTCCTTTCTTTTTCAAACATCCACAAAGTACAGAGCTTAGCATAGTCAGAGCAATGGACACTTTATTTGCAATATCACATTTCCTTCAATATATTGTAACCTACAAGTTTCTTTTGTGTTAAAAATTCATAAATGATTTTAGATAACAGCAAGAAATTATGGTTTAATTACAAAGATAGCCAACAACCAAACAAGATTTCAGCATCAAATGTAAACCTAAAATCTGTAAAAATTACATAAATTGGAATAACAAACACACAAAATTAACCCAAATCTAAAACAACACATTCTATATGTAAACAAAATTTATGGAAATCAGGCATTTATAAAGGGGAATCGTTAAACTTTAGCATTAATACAATTAATTTGGGTTCATGAAAAAATAAATTCACAATTTTGCATCAATTTAAGAAACACACTAAATCTGAAACTTATCTTTGATTAAGGTCGGTCGGGAAATGAAACTGTGAAGGAAATATCAGAGCTTCTGCAACAAATCTTTGCGGTAATAAACCCACTGGGCTTAAAATACAACGAAGAGACTTTTCCACAAGATATCCACCCTCAGTTAGCAAACATTGATAACTTTTATGAGGGTCAATTGGTCAAAAACAGAGAATACAACCCAACATCACGTCAGACAAATAGAGATTTTGCGTGGTCACGCAAAGTTAGTTTTGAACAATTAACGGAAATTATCCATTCCGGAAAATATAGCATTTTAGTTGGGGGACCTGGTTCTGGTAAAACCACTCTTTCTAAGAAGCTTGCCCAATCTGATACAAAGCTTGTGATGCACCACAGATGCCTGGAGATTCCCAATGACGAAAAATTAACCTTAAAAGAGATGATAATTGACAATGCTTATCCACATCTCGATGAAAAAGCAGGTGACAAAGTCTTCAACTGGATAAAAAAGAATCCTTCAAAATGTGTCTTTATATTTGATGGTTACGATCAAGCCACTTGGTCACTTGATAATGTACAGCCAAGAAATGCTTCATTTCATACTCGCTTGTCAGTTGAACAAATAATTGCCAATCTTTGTGGCAAGAAATTCCTACGTGGTTCCTCAATAGCTCTTACGTCCAGGCCACATTCCATTATTTTCCTCAAGGAAGAATTACGTCCTGAAAATCTGTTTTACCTGATAGATTTTGAGTTTGTAGATATGCGAGAAATATTTTTTGCTTTTGCTGGTGGAGAAGCCCAGAGAATATGGGACACATTTAACAGACAAGCACCCATGCTACTTGATCTTTGTCTTATCCCAATTATGCTTCAATTGACCCTTTTAGCTGCTTTGGGTTCAGATGATGTCACTGAACTTTGCAACACCACTCAGGTTTTCACTGTTTTGCTGAAAAACTTGAGGCACTCGGAATATGCTAGGGCTGGCGATATTGAATCAATGTACAGCACCTTAGGTGAACTTGCTTACAATGCTACTAAGAACTCCACTGTAGTAATGACCCATGAGCAAATAAAGGAAAAGGGTTTGAGTGACAAAGATGTGCAGGATTTAATAATATCTGTCCCTGGGCTAGAAAGGTTTAACCAGAAGCTGTTCGAAGGTGAACAGAAACTAATATTCCATCACCAAACTCTTCAAGAATATCTCTGCTCTTTGTACATCAGCCAGAACATGAGTTTGGACGAGTTTAGTCAGATAGTTGATAAATTGGTCTCTGATCCTTACTGGGCGATGGTGAGAAGATTCGAATGTGGACTTCTACTCGGCAGCAAAATCACTGTTCCAGAACCTTCTAGACAAGGAACACATCAATCAACTGACCAACAGGTTTGTATATTCTCTATTTTTGTGATAAAATAATTTGTAGAAGGTTATACAACATGAGGCTAATGTTTACTTGCATCTATTTACTGAATGCATAGGGGTTGGGTACAAAATTGGTCCGATGCACAATAACAATTTCTGCGCTACAAAAAGTCTTTAAGCCCAAAACTTTGTGAAATGTTTAACATACCTTCTAGTTGACTTTATATTAACAAAAATTATGCAAAAATATAATTTTCTGTAATATTTGTTCAAATATCTAACCCAAAGAGTTTAATTTTTTAACTTTTGGGACAAAATAAAAAAAAATCATCTTAGGTTTTTGGGAAATCTGAATCTTTAGTGAAATAGGTTTATTTTTACCTTTCTAAATTTATCAGTTTTGTTTTAGATTGCTACTGATCGGAACAAACCTGAAAAGTCTCTGCCTAATCAACAATCAAAAAGCACAGCAGCCCCATGCACTTCAAACTATCGGTTTGTCACCAATAAAAAATAAATATTTATTTCTCCTGTACAGCTTAGTAGGTAGAGCCACGGTTCCAGTTTGACGAAGGTTTTGAATTAAAAATCTTATCACAGGCTGATTTTACTAGGCTTGTCTTGCTTACAATCCTTAATAGAACAAACGATTTCAGTTAGGCCTCTTACAACTCCCTGTGTAAATTGCTGCGATTTGTGGGTCAATGTTGGGTCTCATTATTGCACCAACTACTTACAATAATATGTTTATTAAAGTAACATTACTGCCTCGTTTACTAGAAAATATAGAGCAAAATTTTTCGATACTGCTTGATGCAGAATACCAGCCAATATTATCGGTAAAATATTTTGCATATCTCTAGTTGTGAGTTTGTATCTCGCCACAAAACATGTTTCTTATCTTGTTTGCATAGAATTCTTTAAAAAAAAGTATATGCACACAGTTGTGTATGTGGTTCAGCTTAACATGTTTATATTTAGTTTATTGTTTACAAAACTGGTAATGTGTTTCTATTTTTTTAAATGTAACCAATAACTTTTTTAAAGTACAGTATTTGCGTGTAAGCTGTAATACTCACAAACCAAAATGTGTTTGTAATCAGTGTTGTGGTTGTTTTCCAGTCGTTCTGACCAGGGATCCGAAAGTTCCTATCCACGATCAGAGTTGGGACAAGACACCTCAGTTCAACCAGCTGCTAGACAAGCAGCACAGCAATTAACTGACCAACAGGTTTGTATGTTCTGTATTTGTGTGATTTAATATTTGTAGAAGGTTTTACAACATGCGTCTAATATTTATTTGCATAAGCTGTATTTACTAAGTGCATAGGGGCTAGGGACAAAATGGGTGTGATGCATAATGCCAATTTCTCCGCTACAAAAAATATTTAAGCCAAAAACATTTGAAATGCTTAACATACCTTCTAAATCATCTTTGATTTTCATGAAATCTCATTCTTTAGTGAAATAGGCTTATTTTCACCTTGTAATTTAACAGTTTTTATTTTAGATTGCTACTGATCGGAACAAACCTGAAAAGTCTCAGCTTAATCAACAATCAAAAAGCACAGCAGCCCAATGCACTTCAAACTATCGGTTTGTCACCAATAAAAAATATATTTATTTCTCCTGTACAGGTCAGTAGGTACAGCTACGTTTTCCATTATGACAACGGTTTTAAATTAAAAATCTCACCACATGTTGATTTAACTAGCCTTGTCTTGCTTACAGCCCTTAATAGAACAAACGATTTAAAGTACAGTATTTGCGTGTAAGCTGTAATACTCACAAACCAAAATGTGTTTGCAATCAGTGTTGTGGTTGTTTTCCAGTCGTTCTGACCAGGGATCCGAAAGTTCCTATCCACGATCAGAGTTGGGACAAGACACCTCAGTTCAACCAGCTGCTAGACAAGCAGCACAGCAATTAACTGACCAACAGGTTTGTATGTTCTGTATTTGTGTGATTTAATATTTGTAGAAGGTTTTACAACATGCGTCTAATATTTATTTGCATAAGCTGTATTTACTAAGTGCATAGGGCTAGGGACAAAATGGGTGTGATGCATAATGCCAATTTCTCCGCTACAAAAAATATTTAAGCCAAAAACATTTTGAAATGCTTAACATACCTTCTAAATCATCTTTGATTTTCATGAAATCTCATTCTTTAGTGAAATAGGCTTATTTTCACCTTGTAATTTAACAGTTTTTATTTTAGATTGCTACTGATCGGAACAAACCTGAAAAGTCTCAGCTTAATCAACAATCAAAAAGCACAGCAGCCCAATGCACTTCAAACTATCGGTTTGTCACCAATAAAAAATATATTTATTTCTCCTGTACAGGTCAGTAGGTACAGCTACGTTTTCCATTATGACAACGGTTTTAAATTAAAAATCTCACCACATGTTGATTTAACTAGCCTTGTCTTGCTTACAGCCCTTAATAGAACAAACGATTTAAAGTACAGTATTTGCGTGTAAGCTGTAATACTCACAAACCAAAATGTGTTTGCAATCAGTGTTGTGGTTGTTTTCCAGTCGTTCTGACCAGGGATCCGAAAGTTCCTATCCACGATCAGAGTTGGGACAAGACACCTCAGTTCAACCAACTGCTATACAAGCAACACAGCAATCAACTGGCCAACAGGTTTGTATGTTCTGTATTTGATGATATAATATTTGTAGCAGGTTGTACAATATGCGCCTAATGCTTATTTGAATAAGCAGTATATTTCTCATAAGCTGTTATCGAAATTATATTTTTAATTTAAATTGGTGTATTTACTGACAGGTCACTGTAATGATCTCATGTTTATTTGGACTAAACACATATGGGGAAGTTTAATGCATTCGTTCCTGCTTGTGAAATGTGGTAGTTTACTATTTCTAATACCCACTGACCTTTTCTTGTTTAGCTTGTCATAAAATTGTGTTATAAACCAAGTCTTCCTTAACTTTTACTCATTTTTAAACAAAAATTATTGCTATGAGGACAGATTACACATTGTTCAATAAACTTTTTTCTTGTTTTGTTGTAAAAGCATTAACCTTCATAAGTAATATTAGTTCTACACAGCAATCAATTGAAATATGTTGCAACTGTCATGTTAACAATTGAAATGCAAATTTATTGAATATTTAATAAGATAAAGAAATATAAAACTTCCGGAAACAGAAAAGCAAGTGGTACGCAGCAACACTAAAAAGTCACTAGGCGGCCAGAAAGTGTTAAAACAACTGTTTTGTGTTTGTGGTGTTTATGTTTTTGTGGTATTAGGTCAAGGAGCTATGTTTGTATGCAGGTCGCTAATCAACAACCATCAACATCTGCCACTCAACCAAGTCAATCTGATGTCGATCAAACCTTAACTGACACTTCGCAGAACCAACAAAATAAAAGTAAGTGACACTTAGCATTTAAAGTTGGCTATATTTAAACTTGTGTTCAACAAAAATAACTCCAAATGGACAAACATTGCAGTACTAAGATTCACTTAGTGTGCTAATATGCTTTTAAATTATTTACTATGTTTTAAATTATGTTCGTGGTTTTCAGCTGAATCTTATGCGGATAATGTAGGATATTTGATTAAAGCCGATGTTTCATCTGAACTGATAATTTAATCAAGTCAGAAGTTATCATTTAAACTGGCTTTTTAAATCCTGACTTTTTTATATAAATTAAGTTGTCCAACCTGGTATTGTTAATTCTAAGATTCAATCCATTTTATGTGTTTATTGATACTGTAAACATCTTACCCAACAAACATAGATAATAAAACACAGTAATAAGCATGAGATTAGACAAGGCGACAACTAACATTAAAACATCCACTAGTCTGCTGTCACCTTGCGGTTAAACAGTCGTGTAAAAATAACAAGTAAATGTTGATTTATATTAAGACACACTTATGTGTTAAAACAATAGTAAACAGCTATGATTATTATTAAGAATGATTTCCATGTTCACAGTCAAGGCGATGTTCTACAAACACTTTCTCGAGGAATTCAAACAAAACCCCAAAAGTAAGAATATTTCATTTCTGTTACTTTGTGATATTTTTACTCGGCTGATTTATTTTAATTTTTACAACCGTTAATAAAACACAATTGTTTTTGCCCTTGTGATGTCTCACAATGCCCATTACTGGTTTACACCTACATTTGTTGTTTCTTTGTTGCTTTTTCTTGATATTTGTTATATATAAAGTTGTGTTTAGATATTGGAATGATTGTTGATTTGCAAGAATGCAATGAAGGAGTGGTGAAATCTTTCGCAAAGCACTTCCCTGTGGAGGCTGATTTTAGCGGGCAACCCATCGGAACAAGTGCAGCTTTCGCCTTGGGACGGATGCTCCAGCATGTCGACAAACCAATCGAGAAGTTGGATCTGTCCAACTGCAACCTGACAAGTCAAGGTTTGGAACACATTTTGAAAGCAATCGGGATTAGGACTCAAAAGGTAAAGTTCTTTATTGTGGGCAATTTGTTGTTGAATGTTGCGCGATCAACTTTTATATTTACTTGACTCACATTGATTGACCTTTCAAAAGGGTTGCCATAAGTCAGGATTTTTATGTTTATTCATTGTTTTATTCAATTATTTTGTTTTTGCTTTGGAAAAGAGTTTTTGTATATTGCGTTCTCTTTTAGTCGGTTTTAGTTGGAAACGTTTACCCAGTAGTATATTTATTCATTTTTATATTGCAAGCAAAACCAAAACAAGATAGATTTATAGTTTTTGTCACCAAATATGAAACTTCAGATAAAACCAATTGGACCTACCACTTTGCCTACTGTTAAAACACTTGCTTTAAGTAAGATGTGTCAGAAACTAATTATTTGTCAAACACACAAAATTTCACTTTGCCAAGTGCTCTTTGTTAAATTAAGTAAATAAACATTATCTCGTTTTAAGGTTCAAGTTGAGTTTGTTAAATCTGAAATTTACTTTATTGTTTTAGTGCACAAAATGGCAAGAGGTATTGTAAACTCACGAGTGAAATGCGAGCAAATTATTACTTGCTTCACCAATGATAAAAATGAATGGAAAGAAGAGTGTTTGTCTCAGTTTCATGCAAATGTATATCGCGTTTATAAATCACATCTTGGTTGTTATAAACATAGCAAAGCAGTAAAAAGTGTTTCAGGGTTAGCTAAGATGACGAAATATGTTGCTACAACAGGAAGTAAGGCGTAAGATGACGTCACTGCTGACGAGGGTCACACAATTAAGCACCACAATAACTTTTAATCAATGAATTGCAGGTCACCTTTGCTGAAGAAACGTTTCCCGGTTCTGTATAGCCATGACCCCCCACGAACTAATGTTTTGCCAATTTTACAACAGAAATGCTGTGTGTTTCATCGAACCCTCGAAAATAAAATTTTGTTCAACTGTACGAAGCCAATTTACGCTCTACACACGAGACGCGATTGTTTTCCGTCTTTTTAATATAAATACTTCACGTTTTGTAACTTTATGACGTAACTTGTGACGTCCCCTGATCTGGAGTTGGTCAAATGCAACCGTAGTAAGTTTGTCCAGGATTTCTCGTTTCCAAATATGGCAACCCTACCTTTTAAAACCTAATCCGCTCGTCAATTTGTTGTTTCAGATCAAGCAGCTGGATCTGAGGTATAACGTCATCGACGACGAAGTAGCTCTTGAACTTTCTCGCGTCCTCCCAAACATCGAGGGGTTGGATCTGACTGGCTGCAACCTGACAAGTCAAGTAGTTTTGGAACACATTTGCAGAGCAATCGGGAAAATGACTCACAAGGTAGCCTAAAGTGCTTTATTGTCGACAGTTTGTTGTTAAATGTTACCGCGACTATGAATGTTTAAGTAGAATCCCAAGGTATTCATGAATAAAAGGTTTCGAATCTAGAATAATAAAAAAACACAATTTTGAATACCAGTGTATTTGTAACTAATTATTTACTTTTTAAAACATATCGATATAGTAATCGAAAATTTTAATCAGATGATGATTTACATTCCAAACAACTGTCATTTAATTGCGTTGTTTAAGTTTAGTACATAACTACACGAAAACAAAATTATACAAAACAAGTTGTTGCCCCAATTAATTTTATGTAAAAATGCACCACAATAAATTTTTCACAAATTCTGTTCGTTTTTATAAGGTATTGTTGTGATTTAGTTTTAGTTTACTACAAACGTCTTCTGTCAATAAGCCGTTTAAGTATCATGATGTAAAGAATACAAAGTTACTACAGCCAGTAATGCGAAACTATTACTTAACAATTACACTGTGAGAAACCTCGCTGAATATGGCCTAAAGTTGACCTTGAGTAACCTCGCAACGCGTAGGCCAGCACGTTTTACGAGGGAATAATACTTTTGCAACTTGTCGCATTTAAGAAAATTGCGAAAGAATCCTGCTTCAAAAATGGTAAAATGAATGGAAAGGAGAGTGTTTAGTTTTCAACCCAGGCACAATTGTCTCAGTTTCATGCAAATGTATATCGCGTTCTTAAATCACATCTTGGTTGTTATAAACATAGCAAAGCAGTAAAAGGTGTTTCAGGGTCAGCTAAGGTGACGAAATATTTTGCCACAACAGGAAGTAAGGCGTAAGATGACGTCACTGCTGACGAGGGTGCTTATGCTTTCCACACAGTTAAGCACCACAATAACTTTTTATCAATGAATTGTACGTCATCTTTGCTGAAGAAACATTTCCCGGTTCTATATAGCCATGGCCCCACTCAAACTATTTTTTTTTTTTGCCAATTTTACAATAGAAATGCCGTGTGTTTCATCGCACTTTCGAAAATGAAATTTTGTTTAACTATACGAAGCTAATTTTCGCTCAACACGCGAGACGCGAGTCATTTTTGTCTTTTTTAATATAAACACGTCACGTTTTGTAACTTTGTTACGTAACTTGTGACGTCCCCTGATCTGGAGTTGGTCAAATGCAACCGTAGTAAGTTTGTCCAGGATTTACGATTTCAAATATGGAAACTCTACTTTTCAAAATCTAATCCGCTCGTCAATTTGTTGTTTCAGATCAAGCGGCTGAATCTAAGGGGTAACCGCATCGACGACGAAGGAGCTCTTGAGCTTTCTCGCGTCCTCCCAAACATCGAAAAGTTGGGTCTGAGGAACTGCGACCTGACAAGTCAAGGTTTGGAACACATTTGCAAAGCAATCGGAAAAACGACTCACAATGTAAAGTGCTTTATTGTCAACATTTTGTTGTTCAATGTTACCGCGACTAGGAATGTTCAAAGTAGAATCCCAAAGTATTCTAGAATAATATGTTTCGAATCTAGAATAATGAATCACGAGTTTTGAATATTAGTGTATTCTTTATTTACATTCTTTTTTTTGGTGGAATATCATTATATATATATAGGCGTTAACGACAAATCAGCAATTAATCATAAAATTTTTCTAACATATTGATATAGTAATGTAAAATGTAAATTACAGATGATTTACATTCTAAACAACTGTCATTTGAAGCAGTTTTTCAAATTGCGATACATTATTGTAGGAAAAAAACAACAAAAAAAAAAACTTAATTATACAAACCAGGTTGTTGCCCCAAATTAATTTTAAGTAAATATAGTAAGTGAAAATGCAACACAATAAATTTTTCACAAATTCTGTTCGTTTCTATAAGAGGTATTTTTAGTTTACTACAAACGTCTTCCGTCAATAAGCCTGTCAAACATTATGATGTAAAGAATACAAAGTTACTACTGCCAGTAAATGCGTAACTAACACTGTTGACGAGGGTACTTATTTTCACACAGTTAAGCACCACAATAACTTATATCAATGAATTGTACGTCATCTTTGCTAAAGAAACGTTTCCCGGTTCTGTATAGCCATGGCCCCCCACAAACTAATTTTTTGGCCAATTTTACAATAGAAATGCCGTGTGTCATCGCACCTTGTTCAACTATACGAAGCCAATTTTCGCTCTACACGGGAGACGCGAGCGGTTCCCGTCTTTTTAATATAAACACGTCACGTTTTGTAACTTTATGACGTAACTTGTGACGTCCCCTGATCCGGAGTTGGTCAAATGCAACCGTAGTAAGTTTGTCCAGGATTTCTCGTTCAAAATATGGCAACCCTACTTTTCAAAATCTAATCCGCTTATCAATTTGTTGTTTCAGATCAAGGGGCTAGATCTGAGTAAAAACCGCATCGACGACAAAGGAGCGCTTGAGCTTTCTCGCGTCCTCCCAAACGTCGAGCAGTTAGGTCTATCCAAGTGCAACCTGACAAGTCAAGGTTTGGAACACATTTACAAAGAAATCGGGAAAATGCCTCACAAGGTAAAGTGCTTTATTGTCCACATTTTGTTGTTCAATGTTACTGCGGCCAACTTTTATATTTTAGTTTAAAACATGTTGAAAGCATGATTTGACCTTGACCTTGTGGCTTACGTTAATCGACCTTTCAAAATCTAATTACGCTCGACAATTTATTGTTTCAGATCAAGGTGCTGGATCTGAGTCGTAACCATGGCATCGGCGACGAAGAAGCTCTTGAGATTTTTCGCGTCCTCCCAAACATCGAGCAGTTGTGGGTCGATGATTGTGGCATCACTGAGGAAGGCAAGGAGGTGATCAGATCGAAATTGAGAGAACTTGGACGTGACGTGAGTAACAATAATAAATAAATTAAAAACCTACATCATTGACACGACAAACCACTGTGTTACGTCACAATGTAATTAGGTTGCTCTAACACCAACCACTAGTGACGCTAAAAAAAATAAATAAATTCGGGGAGAACTGTAAAATATTATTGCGGCAAAAATAAAGTTTTAAACAGCAAAACGTACCTTTTTATATTTATTTTCTACAAATAATTTACTGGCGCAATGAAAACACTTGTTGCTTTAAGCTAATGTTCTATTTGTCTCGGCATAAATTCACAATTTATGGAATAATATTAAGAACATTTTGGAAAAATGTTTGGTTTTACTCCAAAAAAATCTAGTTAGAAAACTTGTTTTGTCAGCTTATGACTTGACAATGAATTAATGTTTCAGCTAATTATAAATTCTAAATGAACTTAATACAATTTTCATATTGAAAAATAGTTATGAATACTTTAGTGGCTTGTGGCATTAACGTACATCCAAACCAAACTTTTGGCGACCAAATCACATCCTAAATAACAACTCAAGTTTCCCGACCAGCGGTTAAATCTTAGTTCAGGGGTTTATGGTTTCTATCACGGCACACCGTAATCAAAGTTTCGTAAACTTAGACAATGTGGTTTTAGTCGCTTCAGATGTTTTCTTGTTAAACGTCTGAGTTCAAATCACCGAACTATTGTTTGTATGATAATTATTTAATGTCTATCCTTTTGCTGAAGAGGTTCCCTGCCTTACTTTATCTTTATATTTCCTAAAATCTTGTGTTGGAGTCATAGACGCCTAGTTGTGAGTGTTATCAGGGGTAATGACGTAATTCGTGACGTTATACTCACAAATTAAGCTGTTTCTACGTTGAAAAGGCAACAAAAAGTTACACTTGCATTCAAACCTTTTGCAGCATTTCAATTGCTTCTATCTTGTGTTTTGCAGAGGAACAGCGTGATTTTTTAATAGTTCAAAGACGGAAGAAACTATTTGACTCTGTGATGTTCTTTTTACGCAACACGCTTCAGCCTATAATCGGTCCTCACAAAAACACAGAATACATAAAACGCTAGCGATCCAATGAAATATGCACCAAATATCTTGTGATTTCTGTTGTAAAAGAATCTTAATTCAAATTCATCAGATGAAGTTTAATTTGCAAACATTTAAAGTTATGTTTTGAATGTTTTTTTTTATTCCAGGCGTGTATTTAGCCTAAATTCACATTTTTAATTTTATTTAATAAAACTTTAGTTGTTCGGATTTGTGACGTTTTGAAATGTATTGCTGTACTTTTGCTCGTCTAAAATTAGAAAAAAAAACATTTTTTTGTTAATCTTTAAAATATTGTATTGCCGTGTTTTTTGTATTTTTTATAATGTTGGCTGTACAAACTCGTTTGAAAAACAATATCTTATTGTGTTGCCGTGTTTTTGCTCGTGTTATTTTCGCCAATATAATATTTTCACGTAACTTTTTATGTTGTTTAAAATACATTTTAAGTTCTCAGCTTTAGCTGCTCTGCTCGACCAAATGTTTACTATGGTTGCATTTACGACCGGCAATATTTGCGAAAGTTGTGCAGCTCATAAGTTGAAGTTTTTACACAGTCCTTGTATTGGCTTTAATTAGCGAAAATATAGGCAAAATGTCATGACCTTGAGTTTATAATTTTGAGTTAAGGGGTTAGAAAAGGGTTAGGGTTGAAATTATTAGGAGAGTAATGTAGCCTACTTAAGGCTGGGGTTTGGGGGTTGGGTAAAATATTGTATAGGCCCAGTTCTGACCATTTAGTAGAACTTATTACGATTTAGACGTTACTACGACTATTCCCCCAGAACTTTTCTTTATTCGACGTTGATGTTGCTCTTATTACGGCCTTATGGCTGGAGTCCAATAGTTCTACTGCGCGCACTGCTGTTAACTTACCACTTCAAAGTAACCGCAGCCACCATTTATCTTCTTCATGCTTTACGACAAACTACTTAGGATTAAAAAATACACCGAAATCTGAATATTAGGCAAACGTTTTTTATCTTTAGTAAAAATTAAAAATAATTTATTATCCCTCTGAATATTAACGATAAGACTCTTGTTTATCATGTATACGTTGGCTGCAAAGTGCAAACAGTTATTGCAACTCTTAAACAACTAAGTAGCAAAAATTATCGTAAAAAATTTGTTTTATACATCACGGGCACGACGTTGTGTCCCCCCAACAGTAGAGGGTCAGGTCGGTTCGTTCCAAGCGTAGCTAGCAGAAAATCTCTTTTATGGGGGTGAAAGTTTGAAAATTTTTGTTTAGCTATTGTCAGTGTATTAACTGCCGTAACGAACACAAATAAATATGCTAGCAAAACGTTTCGAGCAGCAACTTACTGAGCGCAATACTCAAAATACATTTAAAGAGCAAAAACTGACTAAAAAGTAGTAAAACTAAATTAGTAGGAAGTTTAGAACGCAAAGCTTGAATAGCATAGGAGTAAATATTTTCCAGCACGATATATGAGAAAAAATCCCCAAATACCAGGATCTTATACCAGAGGTGCCTGAAACGCCAAACTGCCCCTTAGATCTTAAATATATCATACTAAAAGCGTTATTTTTCGATAACATATCAATGAGGTAACATAAAAACACAAAGTAGATTATAATCGTTTATTTGATTTGAAATGGTTAAACTTTAATATAGGACCCTGGCGCACTGGGATTGTTTGCCCGTGCGCGATATATAAATTTTCATCTGATTTTGACAAAACTGTTGTGAGGACATTGACTCACAGTAAAAAAGAAACCACGTCAAAATGTCACCCGGAGCGCAAACATTAAACATTGCATAAAACGTGTTTTAAAATATGTGATGACACACAATGTAATGTAATACAAATAAAATTACAATTTCGCGCAAAAATTCTGAGTACCCCGGCGCGTTGTGATATATGAAATAAGCGCAAAACATTTTCGCAGTTTTATTGTTAAAGTTGGCAAAAACACATTGTGAAGGTGGTATAGTGGCCAACCCCTTTATCATATCACACTGTTCTGACTAAACACAGCCCTAAGCTGTAGTTAGTGGCAGAGAAATCAAGAAAACCGAGAAACTATTAAAAGTTAGTAGCCCAAAAGTTCCCAAATCGCAAAATCATGAACCATTTTTCTTCGGTTACTTACACATGTGTTATTTTGCAGTAAAGCATAGGACAACTTACAGGCAGAATTAACAACAAACGCAACATGGGACAAAAAACCTTACAAAAGTTTAAATAATGGCGCCATCCAGGTTAAGAACCACTGACGTTTGGGGCTTGCCTGCCCACCACACAAACCATGACCAGCTGCGACACGGGGTTGGTGAGATGTTGCTTGTTCACTTGCACGTGAACTGCTTGTCTGGTTGCTTCGGCTCCATCAAAGCAATATATGAAGGTTTTTTTCTACTATTTCATATTAGATTGGGTAAAAAATTAAAGATGTTTAGTATTTTTAGTTATCTAGCATAGTTTAACAAAGACAATAACTTTAACTAAAACCCGACAAGAATGACTTTTTCCAATAAAGTTCAATTTTACAACTTTTAAAGTTTTAGATGTATTTGACTTTTGTACATAGTTCCTGACCACCTTTTTACAGTGGCTTATTCCTTTCTAAATTTTCAAACGTACTTCTCGCTTAAATTTCGGACTGTACGTTTTACCTGATGTTTTAGCCATAATTTTACACTCAGCATTAAATTGCACTTTTTTTCCTGGGTTTTAAAACGCCCATTTCCCTTTACTTTTAAACCGTAAATTTTCTATCCGGTTTTAATTATACAGCACATTTCAAACGGTACCTTTTTTTTCCTGCTTTATATGTATTTGCCTTATAGTTTTAGGCGTATTTTTAGATAAACGGTACCTAATCCTTCGTTGTAAAAACAGTATAATTTGTACCTTTTTTGAAATTGCTATTTAACCTAAACCGCGCCTGTTCCCTGAGTCCTAAGCGTACATTTTGACTAATTTTCGAATCATGGCTTTCCTTTAGTTTCTTCAGTTCGATTCACATATATGTTGGCTGAGAAGAAGTTCTCGAACCTTCCCGCTGTCTTGTTCGTTCAACTATACCACCTGCCAAGTTCACAAACAAGAAGGTGAAAGAACGCATTACATGCCGCACCTTCAATTGCCATGACTGTTACGTCACAAACGATGTAGGAATATTACGTTATACATTAATGTAGTTTTACTACTTTTAGACAGTTTTGTACTTCGGCAGTTAGAAAAACAGATTTTCTGCTGGCTATCGAACCGACCCTCTACTGCTGACACAACGTCGTGCCCGAGATGATTAAAACAAACATTTTATAATAGGTTTTTTCTACTTTGTTGTTTGATTGTTAACTGTTTGCAGCCAACGTATACATAGCAAACCAGCGTTAATATGCAAAGTAATAATAATCAATTTTACTTTTTACTAAAGAGAAAAACATTTGCCTAATATTCAGATTTTGGTGTATTTTTCAATCATAATCACAAAGTAGTTCGTCGTAAAACATTTAGAAGATAAATAATGGTGGCTGCGGTTACTTGAAGTGGAGTAAATTAACAGCAGTGCGCGCAGTAGAACTATTGGACTCCAGCCATAAGGCCGCAATAAGAACCGAATAGTCGTAGTTGCGTCTAAATCGTAATAAGCCCTACTAAATGGTGAAATCAAGCCTATACAATATTTTATAGAACTCCCAAACCTCACCCATAAGTACATCACTAACTCCCTTTATAATTTCAATCCTAAACCTTTTCTAAAACGGTGCCGGTCAAACTAGGCCGCCAAACGACAACACCAAAACGCCCGATCGTCTCATACTTCTTTCCAGTAGGCGTTTTTAGATGAAGCAGATTTCTATCTTATTCAGACGATTTCGATCTTATTCTGTCATGGATATTACTTTGTATTTGACTTTATTATGTAATGGGTTGGTCTTCTAATACTATTCTTTTATAGATTTTTTAGCTTTTGACATTGTTTCTTTTAGTTCTTATTGTGTCTTCCCGCAGTATTATATAACGTTAAGTTTTGAACGTGTCGGTAAATTACAAATATCAAATCCGTCACTACACAGTTCTCCCAGAAACAACTTTTTAGGGGACAATAATTGTCCTTCGCTTTCAATATCGGGTATTTTTATCGGAATGAACGAGAAAAGTTGTGTTTTAATCACAATTTTGTATTTATGAATTTATATTCCTCATGGTGAATGTCGTTCAATTCAAATTCATACGAAGCCATCGCAAACTAACCGGACCTGTCGATTAATGATAGTTTTCATTTAGACTGATTTAAATTGCTTGCATCGCTGAGCGACAGAGTCGGTTATTCTGCCATGGCTTACGACGTACTATGCAAGGTAATGATTTGTAAAACAACCTTCATATGGGGGATTAAGTGAGGGTCTGTAAGAGTCTTTACAAAACAAATTCACTGCGTAATAACAATTGCGGTACAGAATGTTCAGTGTTACAATGGCGTGATGTTGGCACTGGTAGCAATCTCTACAGTGCCTTGCGCAATGTTCGTACATACTCGATCGGCGGGGGTTCCTCGTGCGTAGGTGGGATGAAATCTCCTGGAATTGGAATGGTTGAGCCGTTTCGGCGCTGGAGGTCTTCAGATCTTCTTTGGGCAAGGTACGTCCCAGCTAACAATTTGACATCGCAGCGACTTAGATTTTTGGTTCAAGTTTGGTCGATAGGACGTTGCAACTTAACGTTATTTATACGTAAAAACGTCGACACTTTACGACCTAGATGCGACGTTGTGCAACTACGTTATTTATACGTTTATCATAAACGTTAGAAGCGTGGACACCAAACGATGTAGATGCGACGTTGTGCAACTACGTTATTTATACGTTGATCATGAACATTATTTTCACGTAAAAACGTCGACACTTTACGACCTAGATGCGACGTTGTACAACTACGTTATTTATACGTTTATCAAGAACGTTATTTTTATGTAAAAGCGTCTACTCCAAACGACTTATTCGACGTCGCAAATCATGATGTCCAGCGACGTTATTTGTACGTTCAGCATAAACGTTATTTTTACGTGAAGATGTGGTTCCGGACAGTGTACATTTGACGTTGAAAGTTACGTTGTATGACCACGTTATTTGTACATTTACAGAAACGTTATTTTTACGTAAAAGAGGGGCAATCAGGACGGCGTATATGCGACGTTGAAAATTACGTTGGGATACAACGTTATTGGACACGATCATTTGAACGTTATTTATGCGTAATTGTTTTGTCTTCATGCGTAACAATTGCGTTTTACCATGACGTTAAGTTACATTCGTAATAATACTATTTATACGCACAACTAAATACCATAACAACGTATACAATACTTATACTTGCTGTGACATAACTGGCTGTAAGCTTTCTACACTTGTCCTACCGAACCTACTTTAAAAGCGTTCAGCTTTTTACTAATGCTACATTGCAATCAATTTACCATGTCAGGGAATAATGAAAATAATATATTGAGGTGAAAAACTAAGGTCATAATATAAAAAATAAAAATATTGGCACTAAAAAACATAAAAAAGGCAAGAAAGAAAAGGAAGGCCTTGCATAAAAACAGTGCATATTGAAACAAGAAATTAAAAAGTGCACACGGTAATAACAGTGAATTGAAAAAATGAACATCAACACGAATCGATAATTTACTCCGAATCGGACGTGTGTACGTCGAGTAAGCTTTTTGAAGTTTCACCCTGTCAACGAAATTAAAACAGTTGCAACTTTTTACCAAAAGTGTTTTATTCTGTTCTATTTATTATTATTACACTTATTCTGATAATATAACTAGAGAGGCGTTTTTGTTATAACCTATTGCAAAACAGCAAAGGCACTGGTCCCTTTGCAGCCGCATAAAAATCGCTACTGTTCAAACCGAGATGACGCGCGCGCCCCGTGGAGTAAAAAGCGCGCAGTTGGACGCCGCTATTGTTGGCGACAGTTTACTCCCTAGTTTCAAGGCAAGAAGGATCATTGAAGCGCGCGAGAAGCGAAAATTGCATCACACACACATACACAGACTGACCACACTTAACATAAAGGCCTTACCTTAAAACGTTGCACTAGATAGCATCACACGTTTAATAAATACAAATTTTATAACATGAGACGTGTTTTTTGCGTTTACGTGTAGCCTATTGTAAACAGCAAAGGCGCTGTTGACTGTTAGCTGCTGATTGTGTCTGAAACGTGTTAACTTAATGCTTCCCCACAATGCCGTGTGTAAGCGGCATTAAATCGACCAGTTTATCTATAAATTATATTGAAGTTATCTGCTGAAGAGTAAAAAATCAAATGTAATTATTCGTCTTTGTACGCTAAAATTACTTTTTACCCAACATTGTACACAGTTTTTCGTACAATGCAAAAATAATATGTTACCAAAAAGCAATGTTGTGTGATACCAAACTCCTTTTAACGTAAAAATAATCTTGTTTGAAATAAAAAAACGCTTGCTGTTTAAACCGAGTCGCCTCGTGGAGAAAAAAGAGCCAGTTTGACCAGCTATGGTTCGGTGACCTTTTACTTTCCTAGTCCCAAAGGCAAAGACTTTAAAAATAAATTGCAATAACTATCTTCTATATGGCAAAATAGCAAACATGTTGAGATCATCATTTGTCGTTCAATATGTCATAAAATACATTGCACTTACTTTTTTAGTAATTATTGATGTTGAAATGTTTTTTAATTTTTGGGGCTTGTGGGTAAACCGATCAAATGCAGTGTTCCCTCTAAGAAAATTTTCTACTGCGCAAGAATATTTTAAGGCTGCGTTGGCAGGGGCTCGCGGCAGATCAATGTTTTTTGTATTGGGGGCGAGGCTTGAAACTTTTAAAGATTACGTCACAAAGCGTGACGTCATGAAACAAGGATATGGCAAACAATGCGGTCGCGCGAAAAAATCCGAATATTTTGGTTAAATTGACAAAATGTCTAATTTTTAAAAATATAATGTGTGATGCCTTTCGCGCACAATCAAGAATCACAAACTATCAGCTCATTTGTATTTATCAAGATGATTTTTAGTATTACCTTGTAATGTTCACCACCTTCTCTCCGTGGAGCATGCTTCAAAAATTCTCCTATTTCCTTTTCAACATTTTTTACATCTGTATTGCGGCTTCGCAGACTTGCCTCTGATACAAAAGAGTTCAGTTAATTATCTACAAATGCAGTTATATTTGGGATGTCACAACACACTTACTTAATATTGCCTTATTGGTTCGTGTCTTGCAAAAAGGAACTTTTCCTTTTCGTCCCTTGAAGCTGTAAACGGACCACATTTTGTTTGTCCCGATTACTTTCATCATCCTTCTTACTCTTTCTCCGACTGAGGAGCCTCCCATGCTTGCCAAGAATTTTATCTAAAATTGAAATCTCAGAATTATTTTATTATATATAATTAGGTCTTAAGACTGTCGAGGCTTGAAACTTTTAAAGATTACGTCACAAAGCGTGACGTCATGAAACAAGGATATGGCAAACAATGCGGTCGCGCGCAAAAATCCGAATATTTTGGTTAAATTGACAAAATGTCAAATTTTTAAAAATATAATGTGTGATGCCTTTCGCGCACAATCAAGAATCACAAACTATCAGCTCATTTGTATTTATCAAGATGATTTTTAGTATTACCTTGTAATGTTCACCACCTTCTCTCCGTGGAGCATGCTTCAAAAATTCTCCTATTTCCTTTTCAACATTTTTTACATCTGTATTGCGGCTTCGCAGACTTGCCTCTGATACAAAAGAGTTCAGTTAATTATCTACAAATGCAGTTATATTTGGGATGTCACAACACACTTACTTAATATTGCCTTATTGGTTCGTGTATTGCAAAAAGGAACTTTTCCTTTTCGTCCCTTGAAGCTGTAGACGGACCACATTTTGTTTGTCCCGATTACTTTCATCATCCTTCTTACTCTTTCTCCGACTGAGGAGCCTCCCATGCTTGCCAAGAATTTTATCTAAAATTGAAATCTCAGAATTACTTTATTATATATAATTAGGGGTATATATAATAATATGTTCAAAGTAGGATCCCAAGGTATTCTAGAATAGTAGGTTTTAAATTGTGAATACGAGGTCACGTATAAGATGGGACGGGACTCCTAAGTACAATCTCAAGGCGATATATTCTTCAACGTGGTTCTTGTCACCGAGCATAGACGGAATGTGAGACGTCTGTCTTGCAAAAATGTCTCCTTCAGAGTTGTTGAGCCTCAAAGCGTGGACAGTTGATATACACAAATTGTCTACTAAACTGATATGACGAAATTCTTCTGCTCTTGCGGTCTCGAAGTAATCGAAAGTTGTTCTTACAACGCGGGCTTCAAACGATCTGTTTTGAAGTCGTATTTGTTGAATGCTTGGTGCACGGATTCGTGCATAGAGATCAATGAATGGATGAATTTGCCTGGAATCAGTTTGTCGGTTGTAAAATGTTCTTTGTCTTGAAGTTTCTCTGGTTCTTCTTCTTTGGCGTCGACTATAAGATTCTAGACTATCAGGGTAATATAATCTGAATCTGATTGGGTTCTTCTGTCTTCTGGTGAACTTTCCCGAGACTTAGCTTGAGCACTTGGTATGGGCGTTGGTCTTTTCACTCGTCCAAATGTCGAGCTTGATGGCCAATCACTACCCAAATCTACAAATGGGTTGAGAGTCCTTTTTGCTGAATGCGCTGATGAATCTTCTGACAAAGGGCTAACAGCGTCCCTTTCGTCTAACTGTTCGCTTTCTATTGAACTTTGTGGACTGTAACCTGAACTAGGTTTAACAGCAGAACAACTTGTAAATTGATCCTGATTACTGGACATTTTTATTTTGTTAGCAATCTTTTTTATACACAAAATTCAGAAGAGAAATTTTCTGTGCGAGAAAAAGATTATGACGCAGCAATGGCACGGCAAATTGTTATATTATTTAATAATAGTAACTACGTCACACGGGTGTTGGCTTATCGCCTTTCTTTCTCGACATATCTCCTACAAGGAAGTTAGAATCTGTCCATATTAGTACACGAAAACGGCTTCTCTAACTGTAAACACAATTTCGAATCACTGTTTTGAGATGTGGCTATTGTGCCGATTCTCAAAGCGGCGATTTGAGGTCGCACATTCGAGGACAATATAAGGAAGGATGTGTGTCAATTTTGCTATTAGTCATCTGTGAACAAGTGGCCGAACTGTTGCACTGGCAATTACCGGAAGTTTTCACTAAAACGCTACATTTTCGAGTTTAGACACATAAAGCTCTTTGATATATAGATATATTATTACAATTTTGATAAATAGACAAGGAATAATAAAGGGGCGCATGTTTTTGTTATTCGTTAATTACTTAAAACGATTAATTAAACATCTAAAAATGGCCACTGCCACCACAAAATCTAGAATAACGAATCCAGAATAGCGAATCCTTATGTAACATGTTGAGGAATTTTTACTATTCATGAATATTTGGCATCTGTATGACAACATAACAATTTAAAGGACAACATTTTATTTGAAATGATTGATTATTAAAAAAAAAAGAAATAAAAATACCAACAAAAACATAACACATAATAATAAACAAAAATCAAAAAAGTATAAAAAATGCATTGAGGAAAAATAATGCCATCTACATTAAAAATTTGCTTGAATGTAGCTTACTGAAGGTTAGGTGAGCACTTAAAAATAAACATTCTCATGGTGCAGAGGAGGCTGGTATTAGAAGGTATGTTTTGGTAATTAGTTTTAGGTTTGGCTTTTAATTTTTGTTGGCATGCCACCATTTTAAAATGTCTACCGGCTCTTTACAGGCTTTTGCATAGAAAGCTTCTAAACCGCAATGACAACAATGCGATACATTTTTATTCCTTTAATTTGCGAATTAGTGTTTATTAGTTTTGCCAACACTTGTCCAATGCAAATGTATAATAGCATTGATAACGAACAGCCCTGGCGAACTCCTCTTCATTTTAATTTCGTCCGAATTTTTGCCATTTATTTCTATTTTACTAATTGTATTATTTATTGTACAGAATGGAGACCCATTTGATTGTGTTTTGTTCTACTTTAAATTTAGAGAGAATTTTAAATATTAAATCGAAAAAAATATTACAAAATTAATTTAGTGATAGCCAATCTCATATTTTCGGTCACTTCTTTTCGAATAAAAACATTTATGTATAATTCGTTTAGGTCAAAAAGTAAATTTGATTGGAAAGTTTTATAGAATTCACTCGTAAGTCCGTCAGAGCAAGAAGATAAATTGTCATTTCGTGTTGCCAAAGTAATTTCATTTTTTGTTATAAAAGGGGAGGCTTCTTTAAATTCGTTAGGCGATTTGCAGTCGCTGGTATTTCCTAATTGTTCAAATATTGCGCGTTATTTTACTTTATTAATTTTGTTTTTTTCTCTCCAAAGATTGGAGTAAAATTTGATTACTTCCGGTTCGGTAACAATTTGGCCTGTTTCTGTTTTAGTTGACAGATGATCCCTGTTTTGATTTTATTTGTTTGCTCTAATTTGAAAAACTCTTTGCTCGGTTTTTCACTGTTGCCAATACTTTCGACTCTTGATCTAATTTTGTGACCTTGAAATTTTTTTTATTTCCATTTTTATAATTCGAGAATTATTTTTTGGTGCTATTTGGGTTAGCTAAAGAAAGAGAAACAGCTTATTTTTCAAGTTGTTTCTTTAAATTATTTTCATTTTTTCGTTCTTGTCGTATTTTGTACTGTGAAAATGTAATAGTGTGTTTTTTAATTATTTTTTCAAGTTTTTCCCACCACTATGTCTTTTCATATTTATAGTCTGTTATTAGATTTGCGATAGATTTACAATAAGATGTATCTTCTAAGAGCGAATTGTTGAACTTTCAAAAGCCTTTCCCATATTTAAGATTTTGATTTAATTGTAAGGAAATTGTTGGGGATTTGGTTTGATCTGAAAAAAATAATTAAGTTATGATATGCTTTTTTATTTTACTTATTAGAGATGTTGAAAGGTATATTCGATCGATCCTTGTGGCTGACCGAGAAGTGACATGTGTATATTCAATTGCATTGGGATTAATGTTTCTAAAGGCATCTATTAAATTATATTTTATTTTTATATTTTTCCAGTTGTCTTCTTTATCGGCTTTTGTTATTCTCAGACTGGACATTGTATCGATTTGGTCATAGATAAAATTGAAGTCTCCTAATAGGATTAAAATATCTGTGCCTAAATTCGTTATATAATTGGCAATTTGGTTTTGTGGAGTAAAATATAAGTTTGAAGCGGTTGATGCTGTATTGCGAGATGCGTAGATCGAATAAGGGCAACACAACACTCGTTTATATAGCACAACACAAAAAAGGCATATTGCACGCTTCGCTAAGCGCGCGCCGACGCGGAGGTGGAAGGGCACTTACTTGAGCTCGAGTGTCCACTGAAAAGTTACGACCTGAAACCCGGTCCCAAAGAAAAAATAGACTGAAAGTATTGCCGGCTGTCTTCGCTATCACAGGCAGTCGGCCTTGTCGTTTCCCTGAAAAGAACACGGTGGGCTGCATTGACGTGCGTCTGCTCCAAAACGTCTATGGTAGAAACATATACCAGTAGTTTTATCGCTGCTATTGCGAAATTGCTTACCGCGTTGCACCTTGCTCACAGCCAACTCGCGTTGTTGCTACTGCGAGAAAGCCATAAAATGTCTGCCTTCAGAGCCAATCGACGAAGAACTGTGGTATCCTCGCGAGCCAATACTAACCGGATATCCTCAGGCATGTGCTGCAAAAACAAATGTTCAAAAAGAAAACAAGAACGGTGGTCTCCAAGTAGGGCAAGCATCTCGTCCATTAAAACAGAGGGTTTCTTGTCGCCCAAAGGAGGCATGTTTAAAAGCTGCGCTGCTCGTTCCTGCTTGGAAAGCGTAAATGACTGCAGCAAGCGTTGCTTAATTGCGTCGTACTTGCCTTTGGCCGGCGGGCGCTCCAGCAGGTCAATTAAACGTGCTGCAGTTCCTTGGTCGAGCGCAGAAACTATGTAATAGAACTTAGTTTTATCTTCGACAATTTTCTCAAACTGCGCCTCTGTGTTGGCCAGAACGTAGGAAGCTTAATCGAAACGGTGTGTTCAGCTTCCATCTTCGACTTCAAAAGAACGTTTTAAAGTTGCGGGGTCACCAGTGAAGCGGTTGATGCTTTATTGCGAGATGCGTAGATATCGAATAAGGGGGTCAAGCGCAACACAACACTCGATTATATTGCACAACACAAAAAAGGCATTGCACACTTCGCTAAGCGCGCGCCGAACCATGTACGCCACAGCCAACAAGTTAATAATAATTATTTTTTCATTTTGCCTTTGGTTAAAATGTTCCAGATAGTGAATTCGATTTTTCTGTATAATTTGGTGAGTAATCTGATAATGCTGTGTTATATTTTTGTTTATGAGAAATACCTCTTAATTTTGGGGTGACTTGTATTTTGGTATAAAATTGTGCCCAATTTTGTAAATTTTGATGATTATATTGATTTGTTTCTTCTTGCAAGGCAAGGATGTCTATATGATTATTTTTAGAAATTTTTGAATTTGGTTTGTTTTTTTGGTGATTCCTTGTATGTTTAGTGTTGCTATATTAATAACATTTAAACGTGGAAAAGGGAAGAGTAAAGGAGAGGAGAAATTTAAGAAACTATGTTGTTCTGATCAGAGATTGTGTCTTTTATAGGAGGACAAGGCGATTTGGATTTGGTTTTCTTTTTCTTGAATGTGGGACTTCTTGGGTACTAGATGCTTCCGGTTGTTGATCTGAGCTTGGTGAACGTTTTTTCGTCGGTGTTCTTGTTTGTTTCTTCTTCTATTTTCAGTTTCATTTCCTTGAGTTGTAGTTTCGTGTATCTCCGTTGCGTTGGAACGTCAACCTGTCCCGATGCCGCAGACATAATTTTCGTTTTCAGTAGAGGAGGAAGATTTAGACTGGAGTCTTTGGTTTCTGATACTTCTGGTTCTGTTCTTCCTGGGTGATTTTAGGTTTTCGTTTGGGGTACCGGAGATGTTAAGGTTAAGGTTTTGGTGTTCCGGAGTATTCAGGGTTTTGGTTTGTTATATTTTCCATTGATAGTTCTTGTTGATGTGATGGTACTTGATTAATGCTATTCTCTTCTAGTGGCGGTGTATATTGTCTTTGTGACTGAGATAGAGTCGAGGTCAACCCATGTTCTTTAATTGGAGAAAAAGAAAGACTTTTGGCTTAGTTGAGTGGTTGGTCGGTCTTTGTAGGGTGATTTTTTTATTATTTTTTTTTTAGAGTCCGCCTTGATATTGAGAGTCTTGGTAAGGACAAAACTCGCACGATATGGCTAAGTAATAGTGAAGACACAAAAAAGGTACAAAGTATAACGTCGTTTTTATTGACATTTATGGCGCGTAGCCCTGTAAGTCAGTGCCGTCAGTGCCGTTTGGTGGCGCTATATGTAAACAAAAATGGCAAGGGCTTCGCCGTCGAAGTGTTGGCCTCTAACGGCAGAACAATTAAAGCCAATCAACTACGTCACACAAGTGAGGTAATCGAAGGACGTAAGCTCAATAGTGGGCAGTCAAGAGAGGCTTATGGCCAGGGAACGGTTATGCGAAGGCGATAAAGTACGATATAGTAAATACAATAACATAAGTAAGCGACACACTGCAACCTTCCTTGGCTGTGGGGCCAAGGGGCCCCCTGACGCCGACAATTTTTGAACAAATATTTATTTTCGAGGGTGCGATGAGACGACACACGGCAAAAAATTAGTTCGTGGGAGGCCATGGCTATAGAGAACCGGGAAATGTTTCTTCAGCAAAGATGATATACAAATCATTGATAAAAAGTTATTGTGGTGCTTAACTGTGTGAAAAGCATAAAGTACCCTCGTCAGCAGTGTTAGTAACGCATTACTGGCAGTAGTAGCTTTGTATTCTTTGCATCATAATGTTTGATGTCTCATTGCTTGATTCTTTGAAATCGTTTTTTCATCAACGTGGTCAAACTTTTCTAGTTCTTTTTGGTCAATTGCAATATTCAAAAAAATTAAACTGTGCAAAAGGTCAGCCATCAAATCGACATCTTCAACAACGCCACATTCCAAAGGTAATAACTCAGCTTTTTTGAACGAGTTTTTATGGCTGATGTTGATGCCTGGGTAACCTTTTTGCTTGTTCTTCCTTGCGTTCCTTTTAGGTTGTTTAACATACATTCACTATGGGAATTTATAGATACATTAATTCACCAGGATATGTTTACCAGGAAAAATTCAACTTTCTGCACCAATACTTTAAATCAGGGGTCGGCAAACTTTTTTTGTCACGGGCACCAATCAAACTCAAAGGTTTCTGTGGGGCGAACAAAATGTTGACTAAGAATTGTGTTATTGGAATGTTAGAACAACTTTGAATCAGGTCAGGCCGACCTCGTATTTTTTTCATCCATAGTGTTAGTACATATGAAAAGTGTAATAAAGCTAGTTTGAGGAAACTCGTAACCTTAGTGCTTATAGATATTTAAGTCCTGGCGCACCTGGCGATGGAAGCGACCGCGATTTTTGGGGGGTTTATCAACATTTCTTTCAAATTTTGTGCTAGTATTGATTACATTGCCGAAAAAAATCAAAAAATGTTAAAAAAATATATGTCTAATATTTTTGAATACGTTTTCTGTTTGTCCGCAACTGTCAAAAAGTATTTAAAATGGACTCGCCGTGTCTAGTTGTCAAAGAGGTGGCGGGCCGTAAGTTGGCGACCCCTACTTAAAATATACAAACATTTTACCGCGTATAAAACTGTGAAACGCAACCAACAACTTTACATAAGAAAGTCAATTATTACGTAACAATGGTCGGGAAACTAGTACAAGTAGTACGAAAGTTGCCATATAAGGTTAAAAGTTAACTACAGTGCTGTGTTTGTTACTAATTTTATGTGAACTTTTTATAAAATTTACCCTATTAAGTACTTTTATGTAACGCCCCCTTATGTGCATCACCAACGCCCACAAGGGCCGCCCACGTTAGGAACCTCTGGTCTAGCCCATAAAAGCTAAGAACATCCTTAAGATACAGGTACCACCTGTTTTGTACCTTTTCTTTAATGCTGCAATGATACCCATATCGCATGGTTGTTTCCAGCTAGTGCAGTTGGGAGGGAAAAATGCCCTGGAGCATTGTCCATTAACAATAGAACCCGACGACCTGTTCTCCTCTTCACTTCAGGATAAAACACCTCATTAAACCATTTCCAACATGTGTCGACATCCATCCATACTTTGCCCTGACTCAGATACTTCAAAGGCCATTCTCGGTTCCTGATACAAGCCGGAAATTTTGGTTTCCCAAATAATAATGCACAAGTAACAACTCTCTATGAGTTCCTGTGGCATTTGCACAAACAACCAGTGACAATCGTTCTTTAGCTTTCTTTTATCCCCCGAAAGGTGTATCTAGGAAGGAGCCGAAAAAACAAGCCAGTTTCATCTATGTTATTGACATTCTCGGGAACATACTGGGCGATATAGTAGCATACAAATCATTTAAGGCAGCTAGTAGCTCATGGTTTTCTGTATCAACTTCTGCTCCTTCACCGTGAAGAAGAACGTTTTGCAATCCTTTTCGAGCTCTGAATCGGCTAAGCCACTTGCCTTGCTGTTAAAATCGCTAATGAAGGTGGAACCGGAAGACTTGCGCGGCGCATGCTATCAATCCAAAGAGATACAGCATATCTTCTAGTTCCGAAAATCGACCAACAGATTCTCGAAATTTCGTTCTTTTAAATTCCTCTGACAGCAGAGCAGATCAGATCGTTTTCGGATTGCTTCTCGATTTTCCCACACCTTTCGGATAGCTTTTTCATCTACATTGTACTTTCGTGCAAGACTTCACTTACTAGGGTGGCCTGGATCACTCAATACAGTAGTAATAATTTCTACTTGCCTTTTCCTGACATTTTGTGCCGTAAAATTGCAGCTTTATATAGGCTACTACCGTAGCACCCTCATTTCACACGTTATAAAATCTTAAAACAATGATAACAGTATTTATTATATGTTGTCTTTTTTAAGCTTTGCTTTTGTTCTCACATGATCCCGCGCTTGGTACTAATTACAGAAATCATTAATATCCTCGCATTTTTGGTATGCGCCTTGAAGCAGCGTCGTTACGTGTCACAGTTAATTAATTAATGTCAGGTTTGCTGAATTCTCAAAGAATGTCCATTAGCACAATGTGAATTATAATTTTTGAAGACGTGTAAACAACACGCACAGGGCATCTTTGATGGTCCTCAAGTTCGTCAGCTCATCAGAGATCCTGAGTTTAAGAAGTCAATGACCAAATTGGAATTGCAAGCATGGAAGGCCTTCTCGTTTTGGTTGTGAAACATTTTTGGGGCAACAACAGGCCAGTAACTATGAGGAACTCATCACCACAACATGCTCCATGCTTTCGAAAACCTTGGATGTAAACATGAGCATAAAAAAATGCACTAATCTATATATTCCCATATGGATCGGTTTCCCGAAAATCTTGGTGCTATGATTGACGAGCAGGGGGAGAGATTCCATCAGGACATAAAAGAAATGGAAACCAGGTATCAATGATGGCGGATGGACTCTCAAGAGAGTCTAAGAAGCGGAGGTTTATGTTTTGAAATTATCTAAACGTGATATAACTTACATGTCCCCTGTTAAATGTGTGGATATCATTCAATTTCTATGATTTTTACATAAATCAAAACTACTAATATCCCTTCAAATTGTTTGTAAATAGAAGAATCGAACTATATTAATACAATTCAAAAAAAAAAACTTGACCTGATTAAGCAAAATGCTCCTAATTCAACTAAAAAATTACAGACAACTTTCAACTTGTATTTTTTTGCTGCCCTGTGTTATTTTTACTGTGCTGTTTTTGACGTCCATATGCTTATTAAATCAGTGTGCTCAAAGATGGCAAAATATCTGTGGGTTCGTGGATTGGGATAAGGAAAATATACCTGCCTCCCACATTCTTGGTAAGTTTAGTATATGGTGTTGTAGTTCAGTTTCTATTATACATTAAATATATGTTGTTAAACGATAAGAGGGAGGTTTATCAATCAATCCCACACAAACAGCCCCTGCTGACACATATCAGGCTAAACCCGTATTATATATTCCTAATGCTTCAAACTTATAAAATTTCAAATCTTGTTGTCCTAGCGTCAAGTAGGTAAACGGTCCACTAATCCAGATGTTGTTCAAGCTGCGTATGGCATCTAACACATATATATTCACTAGACGAATAATTAAACAAGTGAAAGGTGGCAACACAACATTTGGATCTAAAAATGCTTGAACTAAATTATGTGATGAACCATGTTTTATGAAAACAAAATCTAGTTCTTGATTTTATTGCGATATTTAGTCGTTTAGGACCTTTTATTCAAAGCGTCGATCTGAAAAAAGTAAACTACATCCTTGACCAGCACACTGAGGGGTATAAAAATACCTCTACTGATACAAAACTTTAACAAACAAATTAACTAAATACTGACATTTAATTTTATCACAAGAACATTAAAAAAAATCTGGTAAATCTAAGACTATTTAAAATGTTTTCAATCATGCAGTTAAAAAATCAATTTCCCTTAAAGCTTTTCTTGCATTCTTTTGATAGTTCCGAATAAATGTATTACAGTAGGCACACATCAGGTCTTCGGAAGGCTTGTTTAATAAGCCAACTTTTTTCCCATTAATGCTTTCGGATGAGATTGTTTCAATCAGATGATGATCTTTTTAATGTTCTTTTAAAGTGTAGCCTCCAAATTTCTTTTTCTGTAATAGTGGACGTTGTTTCTACAGCACTATCAACTGTTTTTATTTTTGACAATCGCTTCCATAATATTTAAAATTTTGTTGGTTCTGCTACTCTTTGTTCGGAGTGAAAAAAATTGGCAGCCTGACAACATATGTGTGGAAATTTTGCAATTATTGGCTAAAGTTGTGGCTTCGTATTGTATAATTGTTTCTCAGTATACAAGTCTGTCATTATAATAATTAAAATATACACCTTTCCTAGTTCAGCTTTAAATAAATATGACCACAAGTTTCACTGAAGATGCAAATTTGTATTTTAAGAGCGCTATGGCAGTCGGAACAGAGTACAAAGTTTACAAAAAAAATTAGTTGTTTGTTGCAGGTTGTGATGAAGAAAAAATAATTCTATTACAAAACAAGCTTCAGAAGATTTTTTTTGCAACAATTGCACCATTACGGTCAAGAACACTTTTGCCACGCATATTGACTGAGATGTTATGTTTAACAGCTGGTTTTAAATGAAGGCTGTTAATTGAATTGTACTCTGGCGATCCGTAATAGAAAGGCGTCATTAAAATTGTAGAAAAGGTTATTTCCGAATCCACAAGTAGAGGACAGCACTGACAAAACTGCCGTAGTTGCAGTAGCTCATTAGTTTTTCGTAACGGCTGAAAATATGAATTATTGTTTCTTTGATACATTTTTTGCCCTTTGTGTTAAATAACCAGAACTTCATAAATTGGGTTAGGGCTATTTTTTCCCAACCTGAACCGTTTTCTGTAAGAATGTATCCGAACTTTTGATTTGCTCCGTGTAACTTAACCGTGTTCCTAAAAATCCTTTTAGCCAAACGTGAACCTCAAAAGTCAAACGGTTTGACTCAATTAAATAAATTTAGCCCACAAGTCAAGTATTACAGGAATTTTCTAAAATGAACATAATAATAAGGACTGGAATGGCTATTTTGACCGGATCGCTCTTTTACGCTTTCTTTGCACACGTAAGTAATTAGATGTTGATTTGAAATACCTCTGCCAATAAGGAATTAGCACATTTTTAACCACCTATTGGTAGCAATTTAAAGGGTAATTCTTAGGTGGCTGACTGAGCGGTAATTTTAACTGACCCATTAAACGAAATTAAAAAAATACATACTAAGGACTTATTAGTTATTTTTGCATTTCAGTCATGATTTGTGAAATTTTTAAGTTAATTATTTGAATAATATTCAACTAAACCTAAATATAAAAGGATTCCTAACGCAAAAGCTAACTTAGGTTAAATATCTTAAACATAACTACCTTTTTAATTTCAATATTTCACTTTATTTAAAGTAATGACATCATTTTTTTATCGCGATACTTTCTGCACAACATATCATAACCTATAGTGTGGTATATTCAAAATCAATTTCTCCGCCGGCCATTATTTCTGAAAGTGACTCGCCCTGATCAAGCGTGAAATCACGTGACTTCCGCTACTACTGTTTTAATACTAGACCAGCGGTTCCAAAATTGGGGTCCGTAGAGCAGTTTCAGAGGGTCCGCAAAGAGAATTGTTTATTAAGTTTATAAACATATTAGGTTAAGCAAATGTTTTTTTAACATTGACTGGCATAATTCTTAGTTATTATTCGATAATAAAGAATGTTGTATGATGTCTCTTATGCCGTACTATGCGAATCGTTGATATTAGTTAGAAAGTTGTTACATTAGAAAGAATCGTCTGCAACTACAAAGAACATGGGTCAACTGACTCTTGAATTTTTATAGGGAATCATAATGTACAAAGTCTACCTAAATTTTATCTGGTTAAACCAAATGAAACAATCCATCCATACTGTGGCTCTTTATTACTATTACACATTATAACATGTTAAACTAACAGCCTCCTGTTATATAGCCCATAATTATGGAAGCTAAGTTAGGTAATCAGCATACAACCCGAAAGTAATAATGTTACTTCGTAAGCGGCCATAAATGCAAACCTATTTTTTTAAGTGTCATAACAAATTTGCTTGTGCCAAACACGTTTCTACTGCGTGTCACTAAAAAAAATATCAAATCATGTCATATCGTGGGTCTTAAAATCGGTTAGTTACCCCCACAGCCTGTACGAAAGCGGAATGGCGTGTTTGATTACTGTGTGGCTCTAATTCTTTGTTTTCGTAATTTACCAGTACTTTTTTCAATTGGTTGAAACAATCATAAAAAATTAACGTATTAACCTAAAAAGCAGTTTTGTGTCGGAAATAGGTCACTAAAGGAAAGTCGCGAACGCGCTGTGACCATTTAATTACTAATTCACGTGGCTACCCAGCATTGTGTATACGCTTGCTGAAGCCGCATGATATAGCCGATGATTTTAAAAAAACATGGGGTATTTAACATCAAACCAAATTGCAACGTTGTGTGCTTTTTAAAATGCAGCTCATAAACACACAACCTTGGCTAAACGTCCCGCATAATTTACGTAACGAAAACCAACAAACGTAAAACAAAGTTGTAGCAGCAATTGTTCTAATTCTGCGAAATTCAAGCAAATAAGTCATCACGGTAAATATTCTGCATCCAACGAAACAAAATCCCGTTTGAAAAGTAAATTTGCTTAATGTTTAAACCGCTGCAACAAACGCGATATTTAAATGTTGCGTAGTTTAAACTGAATATTTTGCCAAATCAATAATTTTATTACATGACTGGAGTCCAAGGCAAGTCAAATGTGCATTTGACCTAAATTAAGTCAAGTTAAAATAGATGTGTACATTGTTGCTGAATGCTGATAGAAGCTCATATATTGGATTAGTAATTAAGTACATATGTTTTTACATTATAATATGCCCTTGTTCACTAAAAAACCTTCACTAGCTATAACTGAATATGTGTTTGGTTTGTACCCCAACCTTTTGGAAGCAAGTAATGTTTTTAGTAATCATTTCGAAAAATATAACTGACTCATGACTTAAAACCCTCCAAAAATAACCATTTACATCCAAATTGATCAGTGCTTTAACAACATCACAATAGGTTTTATCTTCACTTTTTTCTATCTTAAATTCTATTCCGGAAAATGTTTCATGAATCAATTCTCCATCTGGATATTTTGTTGACCGAAATTTGTGATTTAAAAGTTCGCTTTGAATAAATTTCCACAAAACCGTTCTTTGGTTAGAATCCAAATAGCTATTGTCCAATGTTAGGGTTAAATTAAAATTAAATAAACAACGGCGGCCTTGTACGAAAAGCAAGTGTCGACAACATTCTGGAATTGTTACTGCAGTTGGCTGTGGTTGGGAAATAATATTTTTAATCAGGTTGCAAACATCAACAAATTTTTTTTGCAAATCTAAAATAATTTCACTTTGAAAACAATTTAAAGCATTTTTTTCCAGAGAATATTCAATACACCTAGACAGAGTGACTTTTTCCGTTTTATAATTTATTAGGTCCGGATGAATGCGACGCCTTCGCTTAACAACTGTTTGTTTTATGACACAAGAATTGTTTGATTGCTGAGATTCATCAGATAAAGAATTACATTTACCATAGATTAAAGGAGATTCTGGGCTAGGGATTTTCTCAAAACAGTCATTTTGAGTTGCAATATTTTTTTCTTTCAAACCACTTTTCTTATAAAAATAAATACAGGAGTTTTTTGAAACAGTATCCATGATCTGGGGCCAGCTGTTTAAAGTAACTTTTTCATTCTACTACCATACCATCAAAAGTGTAAGTTAAGTAATGACCAACATTTACCGTATTGCCCAAGTGAACAATTATAGAAGCCAATTTGTAAACAACATGTTCTCCATTAAATTCAAACGTAAGACATTTATCAGGTACTACTTTTCGCATACATTTATTGTAGCCATAGCCAGTATTTCTACAAAGGTTTACACACAAAAGACATCTGGACTTTTTAATAGCAAAATTTGTGTATCAAAATATTCTTTTTTATCACAACAGATCATTGTTAACATTTTCGCATTCAATATAACTGCTAAGCTTTGCGTTTTCGACAATACCTTCATACATAAGCAGCATATACGATGACAAGTCAGATGATGTTGAAGTTATCCTGTTTTGACAATCTTTACAATTTGCATTTATTTGTAACTTAAACAAATAGAAGACAAATTAAACAAAAACATAAACTCACTAACATCATAATGTATATGAGGTTTTATCTGTAAATCGTTGCAAATCACTTCATACAAACTTTTCAATTTTACCACATCCAAGTTTTTATCCGCTAAAAGACAATAAATGAGGCAATTTTTTCACCTGTTGTACTGTTACTAATGTTTTTATAATGTGTCTTAGGAATAATACTTTGAACAGCCTGTAAAAATGAATAAAGCCAGCAATTATTAGCGAAATTGGGGAGACCAATTCCAATCGCATCCTTATTTTGAGAATCAATATAATCCGATATTCTTTTATCACATCTTACAGAATCTTGGACAAGCGCATACAACATCCACATTCGAAACATTTTGGAATCAAAATTAGTTTTACTATTGCTCATAAAATCACAACAAACACAGTCGACAACATAACAGACACAAACACCACAACTACTAAAATCGGTTTGTACAACACCATTTCCAATCAAATATCACCTTCAAAAAATTGTTGAATAACTGGTAACAAATTAGACTCTAATGACTTTGAGTTAATAAGTGTACATTTATTCAAACCACATTACCCTGAAATGTTTCTGAAACAATATAGGAAAAAAAACATGATTGCGAATGTTTGTTTAAAATAGGCTTGAACAATGCTTAAGTAAAATCTGCCCAACTACAATGTTATCTAAAACACCAAAGTCTTCAGAATTTAATATAGAATTACAGCTGTTAACAGTTCTTGATAAATAACAATCCACTACTTTATCTGTTAACCAACCAAATGTAGTCTTTTGACATCCAGATGCCAAAAGGGCGCGATACGTTTTACCAATTGGATTTGTGCAAAGGGTACATAAGTCAAACCATGACATTGATTGCTTGTTACTAGTGACCAAAGCTTTATCCATAATACATTTTTTTATGTTGCATTGGCGCCAAATAAAAATTGAAAGTGGTTGAATTAATTTCTCAATTTCATCTTGTCCAGGTAAAAATGGGAAACTTTTCATGGCAGGAGTCAGTTTTAGGTTTTGCTTGGAGTAATCAACATCAAATGTTTCTGGATTTTTGTAATGGAGCTGTTTAACACATTTATCAGATGAATAGTAACCTTTGTCATTCGACTTACATTTTTTAAATTTGGATTGAATAACAGGTGTAAAACTAACAGATTCATCAAACACTTTTAATTTGCTTTTGTTGGACCCATTAGAATTGAATCTGCAAACATTTTTTTCTTGAACTTTCATAGCAGCATGATAGTTTACAACGAAATCATCAACTCTAGCCATTCGTTTATTACCTAAATAATTTTGCTTCTTATCCCTAAAGTGACTTTCAATTATACCCTGAGTTGTGTTATTTTGCAAAATTGATTGAAACTTTGACTGTTTTAAAATTTCACACTTAGTTTTGTAAGCCATATACCAATTAACTTGTTTGTTCATTGGTTGATTTTCCAGTAACAATGTGACGTGACAGGTCACCAAGCAAAAGTTCAGAGGTTGAACAAATTAGACTAAGAACATTTTGAATCACTTTTTGACAAAAAATAGGGTCAAAATATATGTTAAGGGGGTTATCAGACTGTTCATTGGAATGGAAAGTATATTTGTCACTTTTAAGAAATTGCTCCAGTTGTTTACTGAACCAATTAAAAAAGGGGATTTTATTTCAATTGTTTTATCCAGAACTTTACTTGCAAACATGAAATCTGCACTGTCATCAGTCACAATGCAATCAAAATCATGGTCAAATTGCAGGTTGTTAAAATGTCTTTTTACATAAGCTGATGTTTGTTTGCAATTAGTAATGACAAAAAAACTGTTAACAACCTCATTTAATTTTGCAAAACTGTCACAAGAAAACATAGCATTTAAAATATATAAAAAATCATGACAACATTTTTGTTTGCAACATATTTTAAACAAAATATTTTTATTGCATGGCTATAGCAATCCACAAACGCAATTCCACAACCAGGTTGTTCAGGGGCAAGGGGACATTTGGCCGAGGCCCCCCCCCCTCGGTATTTATTTTAGTTTATTTTGTTTATTCATTTTGCTTATAAATTATTTGACTTTTTCAGCAGCGAGCTGCTTCGATTTTCCGGACTCTTAATTTCTTTGTCTTTTAGCGCTATTATAGTTTCACCACAAGTGGCTACTTACACAGACCGGGCTGCGCTTGGCTATAATCGAACGTTTCTCTCTTGTAGTCTCTATTTCCCGCCAAGAATCAACAATGCGGAGAAAATTTTCGAGAGCCTTAAGGCGAATCAGCTATGAAGCCAGCTCGCCCGCCAGTAGATTATTCCTGCCATTTACTACTACCCGCGCTTGGTTGAATTTCTTCACTTTGACATTTAGAGCACTGGGCAGAAATCACATTGCGTCAACACACCCTGAACAGTCGTATTCCCCCGGTCCGCACCAGTTCTAAGTTGGCCGTTAGAACCGTGACCCGAAGCCCACTTATCCTACACCTCTCATGTCTCTTCACAAAGTCGGACTAGAGTCAAGCTCAACAGGGTCTTCTTTCCCCGCTAATTCTGCCAAGCCCGTCCTTGGCTGTGGTTTCGCTAGAGATAGTAGATAGGGACAGCGGGAATCTCGTTAATCCATTCATGCGCGTCACACTAATTAGATGACGAGGAATCCTAACGTTTCGACTTGATCTTCGGCAGCACCATCCCCTACCCCATCCAGTCGTCACCCCATGCACCTGCCAAGATCATGCCCGTCGGAGTCCTCTTCAACGTGGGGTGCTCGTTTTCTGGGACGGGAATTCTGCCATACATTATTTACCCAACTTATATACAAATACGCTAGCGTCTTCACACGCACCTTTTGTTCCATGCGATGATCCCTGCTACTTGTGGCGGCGCTCTAACCACTTTATTCCTTTTTCGTTCTTAACAAACCTCAACAACTTGATCTTAAGTTCTTCTAGGCGGTCGCCCGCGGCGGTATGTTGATCGCCGCCAGTGTAGCCACGTTTGAAACCCTTTCTCCACCGTTACTGCCGATATACCATTGGTATTATCCTTTTTTACTCAGTCCCAGGGTATCGACAACGAATGTCGCCGATTGCCCTGACCAGCATCCCCGCCAATTCTATGTTAAAGAGCTCGAGTATTCAACTCGCTCGCTCTTTGTCTTATCCTTCACCCATTCGCTCACTTCGGGACGCTGGTATTTCCGGACTTTTTCCCTATGCTCTCGGTCCAACGTAGCTTGATCACTGACGACGGTCGCGTCCACCACAAACGACGACCCTTCCCTCGTTAACACCAGATCGGGCTTGAGCATGGGGCCCAGATCGATTCGTAGCCGTTGTTAAGGGCCTCTCGCTCCACTAACCTCAGTACGCTGTCGTGCCTCGCGCGCGATTCTCATGGTGTGCGTCTTCGGGCACACCTGGAGCTTGTACTAATTGTACTTAGTGCGGGTAGCAAATTCCCGCAGACGCTCGTTCTTTCTGAGGCGTCTACTAGCCAGCGCTTATGCTTCCCATCATTAACGCCTAACCCAGACAGACTAAGGTGATCTATTATCACATTCAGATTACTCTGAAGGCCCATTGGAGAGCCCGCGACAACAACAAGGTCGTCCGCAAATGCAAGGGGAAGCCAAAATTTGGATCTACTTGGGCGATAGCCCAGTCAATTACACAGTTAAACAGGTTGATACCCGACAGGGGATCAATCCCCGTGACACGGAGTCGAAGGCTTTTCTGACATCAATAAACGCGACTGATACCGGTTGTTTCAAAATCGTGACATTCTCGAACGTACCATCAGTGGACACAAAGCCTCGTTCTTCGGCTCCGGGAGTCCTAGGGATTAGAGGATAGTGCCTTCTGTATGGACTCTCTGGCGTTCTCTTGGCCCATAGTCACACGTTGAAGTGAGCCGCCATGCTTTTCGCTGATCTTTTTCTGAGGCCGGCTACCGTAATGCCGTCCGGCCCCGCTGCAGTATCTTTCATACTGCGCAAGCAACTCGCTACCTCTACCTCTGCTATAGGCGCGGTCAGGTGCCAAAGCACCTGTTTGGGCGGTTTCACGCTTCTCCCATCACTCTTAGACGACTCCTTGCCGAAAACATCCCTCCAGAAAGGGGTGCATCTCCCGTCGGCATTTCCTTTGTCCGACTTCCAATCGCCACCAGATATTATTATTGCCTGGCGTACTGCCTCAGTCCGGTTGCGGTGATATAATCGTTGCAACCGTGCATACCTCTGCTGTCTACCGCACTTTTTCCTCTTTGACCCTTTGAGTTCGCAGTAGCGATGCTTCATGCGGACCTTTGGGGGCTTTGGGGGAAACCATTCGGCGAATACTTTGTTTACCACGTCCTGTATATCCGAGGGGTCTCGGGACTCCTCCGGGAAAGCCATAGGCCCTCCCGGCATTTCCTGTTGCAATGGCTTCTCGAAGCGCATCACTCCATTCCGCCCCGGCTTTATTGCCTCTTCCTAAGTCATTACTTGGACCGCTCGTCTCCTTTGGCTTAGCATCTAGGGACGAAAGTAATCCCGCCAGCATCCGCTGGTACACCGGGCTCTTACGCCTTATCCCCTTAACCGCATTCAACGAGCGTTCTTCCATTTGAGACCAAAGTTCTGCATTAATGTTCGTTATCTTTGCCGCCAGAAGTGAGCCATTCTCCAAAGCTCGTCGTGACTCCACCTTTGTCGCGAATACGTCGGCATCGCAGACTCATGGAAGGCCGCTTTGTGCTTATACCGTTCATGAACCCTCCGCCCGCTCACGGATTTACACGGGCGATCGCATTTCCGACATCGAAAGGTAACCCTTTCCGTTCCGCTTTCCGGTTGTTCAGGGGCAGGGACATTACGCCCAGCCGCCTTGTCATATTTCATTTTGTTTGCTTTATAAGCACGTGCGCTTTGCTCACTTCACGTTCTTATCATTATAATTGCCTCTCTGCGCACGATCGATATACACTTTTGGGTAGGCAATTTGACCTTTTCAGCAGCGAGCTGCTTCGATCTTACGGACTCTTAATTTCGGTCTTTCAGCGCTATTAATTCACCACAAGTGGCTACTACTTACACAGACCGCCCCGTGAAGGCTGTGTGCGCTTGGTTGGCTATATCCTATGCATAATCAAACCATCTATCTCTCTACTCTCCCTCAAGTAGTCTCTATTTCGCGCCAGGAGTCAATAATGCGTAGAAAATTTTCGAGAACCTTAGGGCGATTCAGTTGCCAACCCAACTCGCCCACCGGCAGACTACTCCCGCCGTTTACCCGCGCTTGGTTGAATTTCTTCACTTTGACATTCAGAGCACTGGGCAGAAATCATTGCGTCAACACACCCTGAACAGTAGTATTCCCCCGGTCCGCACCAGTTCTAAGTTGGCCGTGAACCGTGACCCGAAGGTCGCCTCCCCGCTTTACTGAATAAGTAAAAAAACGATGGGAGTGGTATTTCACCGGCGGCCCGAAGACCTCCCACTTATCCTACACCACCTCTCATGTCTCTTCACAAAGTCGGACTAGCAAGCCTCAACAGGGGGTCTTCTTTCCCCGCTAATTCTGCCAAGCCCGCGTTCCCTTGGCCGTGGTTTCGCTAGATAGTAAGTAGATAGGGACAGCGGGAATCTCGTTAATCCATTCATGCGCGTCACTAATTAGATGACGAGGAATCCTAACGTTTCGACTTGATCTTCGGCAGCACCATCCCCTATCCAGTCGTCACCCCATGCACCTGCCAAGATCATAAGGCCTGCCGGCCCGTCGGAGCCCTCTTCAACGTGGGGTGCTCGTTTTCTGGGACGGGAATTCTGCCATACATTATTTACCCAACTTATATACAAATACGCTAGCGTCTTCACACGCACCTTTTGTTCCATGCGATCCCTGCTACTTGTGGCGGCGCTCTAACCACTTTATTCCTTTTTCGTTCTTAACAAACCTCAACAACTTGATCTTAAGTTCTTCTAGGCGGTCGCCCGCGGCGGTATGTTGATCGCCGCCAGTGTAGCCACGTTTGAAACCCTTTCTCCACCGTTACTGCCGATATACCATTGGTATTATCCTTTTACTCAGTCCCAGGGTATCGACAACGAATGTCGCCGATTGCCCTGACCAGCATCCCCGCCAATTCAATGTTAAGCTCGAGTATTCAACTCGCTCGCTCTTTGTCTTATCCTTCACCCATTCGCTCACTTCGGGACGCTGGTATTTCCGGACTTTTTCCCTATGCTCTCGGTCCAACGTAGCTTGATCACTGACGACGGTCGCGTCCACCACAAACGACGACCATTCTTCCCTCGTTAACACCAGATCGGGCTTGAGCATGGTGCTGCCCTTCCGTATGGATGGGGCCCAGATCGATTCGTAGCCGTTGCGGGCACACCTGGAGCATGTGGGCAGCGGTTGCCGGCCGATCCCCACACACCTCGCACATATCACTCCACTGGTCCCCTTCCAGCGGCTCGCTCGCTCTTACTGGTGAATATACCAGGTTTCCGCGCACCTGCACAGCGCCTATAAAGTTAGCTCCGGAGAGCTTTACAAATCGGTCCTTTACCCATTCATTTTGGAACGGGACATCACCCGCCTACGCCAATCCTTTACCATCGCAAGAGGCTGTCAATTTCTCCACCCAAGCGTCGTTAGCTTCACGTGACGTACACGGGCTTTCCCATTACTTTAACTGAGGAACCGAGTTTCTCCAACTCCTTGGTGACGCTCCGCAGGCTTGCCACAGCCCGCAACTCGGGATTGTCACTGCCGATAAGTTTGATAGCGGCACCATCACCGCGAGACTCGGCACGCCCAGGCCTCCTGCCGACACCGCTGTGTGAAAATAGGGGAGCGGTGTATCTCTAGGCAACTTTTCAACCAGCTTCGCACGACGCTCTTTCTTATTGTGCGATCAAGGTAAGCCAAATACTTGTCAGTGTGCTTCTCAAGCACTGCCTCATGAAAAAGAGACGGGATTCCGGTGCTCGTGAGCCCCTCTGCTGGGGCTTCAAGGGGGCTGCTGTCAAGTTAGGCAACCTCGGGACAACCTTTCCAGGACCAAATCTCAAACCCAGGTACTTATACGTGCCAGCAATAATACTTAGTGCGGGTACGTACCAATTTCGAGGCGTCTACTAGCCAGCGCTTATGCTTCCCATCCTTTTTGATATGGAAACAAGCCGACTTTTGCTCATTAACGCCTAACCCAGACAGACTAGGTAATCAATCTATTATCACATTCAGATTACTCGCCCGCAAATGCGAGGGTCGACACCCTACAAAATCCCCCGCAAGGGGGAAGCCAAAATTTGGATCTACTTGGGCGACAGCCCAGTCTCAATTACACAGTTAAACAGGGATACCCGACAGGGGATTCCCCTTGTCTGACACCTCTCCGTACTGGCACCGACACATCGCTTCCGTTCTTGCCGGGAAGGGTTGTCCGAGCATTGGCGGCGGTATGCCCAGACGTTTTCCCGCGAGTATCACGCTGTTATGTGACACGGAGTCGAAGGCTTTTCTGACATCAATAAACGCGACTGATACCGGTTGTCTTAGCCGCTTACTTTCAGCAATAATGCTTTTCAAAATCGTGACATTCTCGAACGTACCATCAGTGGACACAAAGCCTCGTTGGCTTGAACTCAACGGCACGGAGGCTGCAAGCCTCCGCGCAAGGATACGGTGAAAGTCTCAGGACAACACTCGCAATCGTGATCGGACGGAATTGCGCCGGGTCTTCGGCTCCGGGAGTCTTAGGGATTAGGATAGTAGTGCGTGCCTTCTGTATGGACAGCCACACGTTGAAGTGAGCCAGCCGCCATGCTTTTCGCTGATCTTTTTCTGAGGTCGGCTACCGTAATGCCGTCCGGCCCCGCTGCAGTATCTCTCATACTGCGCAAGCAACTCGCTACCTCTACCTCTGCTATAGGCGCGGTCAGAGGTGCCAAAGCACCTGTTTGGGCGGTGGCTTCTCCCATCACTCTTAGACGACTCCTTGCCGAAAACATCCCTCCAGAAAGGGGTGCATCTCCCGTCGGCATTTCCTTTGTCCGACTTCCAATCGCCAGATATTGCCTGGCGTACTGCCTCAGTCCGGTTGCGTTGATATAATCGTTGCAACCGTGCACCTCTGCCTACGCACTTTCCTCTTTGACCCTTTGAGTTCGCAGTAGCGATGCTTCATGCGGACCTTTGGGGGCTTTGGGGGAAACCACTCGGCGAATACTTTGTTTACCACGTCCTGTATATCCGAGGGGTCTCGGGACTCCTCCGGGAAAGCCATAGGCCCTCCCGGCATTTCCTGTTGCAATGGCTTCTCGAAGCGCATCACTCCATTCCGCCCCGGCTTTATTGCTTCTTCCTAAGTCATTACTTGGACCGCTCGTCTCCTTTGGCTTAGCGTCCAAGGACGAAAGTAATCCCGCCAGCATCCGCTGGTAAACCGGGCTCTTACGCCTTATCCCCTTAACCGCATTCAACGAGCGTTCTTCCATTTGAGACCAAAGTTCTGCATTAATGTTCCTTATCTTTGCCGCCAGAAGTGAGACTTCTGCCAGCGCCATTCTCTAAAGCTCGTCGTGACTCTCCACCTTTGTCGCGAATACGTCGGCATCGCAGACTCATGGAAGGAAGGCCGCGTCGTGCTTATACCGTTCATGTACCCTCCCGCCCGCTCACGGATTTACACGGGCGATGATCGCATTTCCGACATCGAAAGGTAACCAACCCTTTCCGTTCCACATTCCGGTTGTTCAGGGGCAGGGACATTACGCCCAGCCGCCCCCTCGTTATTTGTTTTAATTCTTTTTGTCATATTTCATTTTGTAAGCACGTGCGCTTTGCTCACTTCACGTTCTTTTCATTATAATTGCCTCTCTGCGCACGATCCACTTGGGTGGGCAATTTGACCTTTTCAGCAGCGAGCTGATTCGATCTTACGGACTTTTAATTTCGGTCTTTCAGCGCTATTAGTTTCACCACAAGTGGCTACTTACACAGACCGCCCCGTGAAGGCTAGGATCAAACCATCTCTACTCCCTCAAGTAGTCTCTATTTCGCGCCAGGAGTCAATAATGCGTAGAAAATTTTCGAGAACCTTAGGGCGATTCAGTTGCCAACCCAACTCGCCCACCGGCAGACTACTCCCGCCGTTTACCCGCGCTTGGTTGAATTTCTTCACTTTGACATTCAGAGCACTGGGCAGAAATCACATTGCGTCAACACCAGGTGACGGCCATCGCAATGCTTTGTTTTAATTAAACAGTCGGATTCCCCCGGTCCGCACCAGTTCTAAGTTGGCCGTTCGACGCCGGCCGAAGTGAGCCGAAGCCCACGTAGCTGCGGTCCACGAGCAGAGACCCGACACAGATCCAAAAATCCTACAGCCTCGGGAGACCTGCTGCGGGATATGTGGGTACGACCTCGCACGAAACTTACACACCATCTCCCTCGGATTTTCACGGGTCGACGCGAGCGCACCGGAGGACACCACAAGTGGCCCACTTGGCACTCGCATTCCATGCCCATATTTAGTAGCCTTAGATGGAGTTTACCACCCCCGCTTTAACAACCCCACTCTGGGAAGACGCCGTAGCCTCGTCCGACCTCACGCCGAAAGTAAGGACCGGCGGGACTATTCTTCCCGTTCCGCGCTCGCCGTCGGCGCTGGAGTTGAAAGTTTTGAGAGAGTGATACTATTTTGACTTTTTGTCATTGATTATGAATCGTTTCTCTTGACATTCCTTTATCTTTTAAGGATGAGTCTTGGCCATCCATTTTCTGGTAAACCTCTGGATGATGTTTTTCCATCTAATTTGGCTCTGCAAATGGTTTACTACTTTGACTTGACAAATGAAGAAACATCCTGACATATCACATTTTAAAAAATATTTTAAGACTGCAGACTCCCTTTTCTTTTAGCCATTTTACATATACGCTACTATGTCTAGATTTCTGAAAAATAAAACGTAAAATTAGCTCTACACTAGGATAAAACAGAAACAGAAATCAAATTGCCTTAACACAGTGGTTATCAAACTGTTCAAAGCCCATTTTATTTATTGTTTTTAAAAATTATAATCAACTGCTGCAGATTTTTCGGAACAATAATTTCAATACAGACAGATATCATGGAATAATAATATATATCTGCAAGGATTTTTATTAACACAAGATAGAGTTTAAAACGGATTAATTGTGTGACGCCCTGTATATCACTGCAGTGAGCCATTTTTATTGTATCCTTTTTGTCTTGTGCATTGTCTGTAATGAAGTTAAAATTCTTAGAACAGAAATTAAACTCTCGATTATATAAGCTCTATAGCCTCTATAATAAGCATATTCCTAAAACCAGATTTTACATAATGTGCGCAATGCAGAAAAATCCTTGTTAGCTTCTTCTTGGTTCGACGGTCCAAGGAGTTGTAAAATAGTTATTACTTTGTCCACTTAAAACTGAAACCTGTTCTCCACATTCGAAATAATTGTTTTTCCGTCTAAGAAGCCACGCCAGTTCTTCGGGATAGGGGCATTTTCTTTTATGTTGATCACACCGTAACTCAACACGTTTAAACCTGGCAAAAGACTTTATGCTAGCAGTTAAATAACGATCAAATATCTACATCTATTCTTTCTCACATCTGTCAGATTTTTTAAAAATGTGTTTCCAGGAATGATCGCGGTACTCGCGAAACGTCTTGACGGACGAGGGGATGTATCGTGATTGTACTCAAACGGCACCATCAAAAATGACACAGGGAGAATGTGGATTGGAAAAACGTTGATTTCCAAATAATACGTTTTAAATCAGACTTTGTCCAAACTCTTATTTGGTCGTCAATGTACAAAGAAGGGCGGATATATGCACTTTCATAGTGCCGTAATCTGATCCTCTAGCATGCATGAATATTTACGAGGACTTAATCAACACTCGATTGTACTATTAAAGTTGAGCGAGTGCCCTTAATGACGCGCATGAATGAATTAACGAGATTCCGCTGTCCCTATCCAGCGAAACACAGCCAGCCAACGGGCTTATTGGGAAAAGAAGACGTTTGGAGTTGGAGAAGTATATCCCTAATAAAAATGGAAGTACAGTTAACCAGTGCAGAGATTTGTGTAAATCTCTTAATATTAATAAACCTTTCAAGACGTTCACGGCGTTTATTTCAAAGTTGCTCATCGCAATACTCAATCCCTAGCAAAACACTTCAACGAATTTCGAAACAGCAATCTGATAAATTGTGATGTCTTGGCTATCAGATGACGTTTCACTCGAACGTCCAAATTCTAAATTGTTGTCAAATGCTCGTCAGGATCAGAGAAGAGGTGGGGGCATTGCTGAAATTGTGAGGGGGCCACGTTCTGGTCACGGTTTTGTTTTCTGAATCGAATTGCTTTGCGTCAAGTTATGTTCCATTCTAATAAAGCAGCAAACTGTTACCAAAAAGTTGTTCTTTTGGGTGCGTCGCATCCGTTTAAATACATTCATTCAACTTTATACAGTTACCACCACGATATTCGAAAGAGAAAGTAACTGCACGTTTGTTTAACCTGGCACCACGTAAGTAATTGTGTATATGTTGTGCAATACATATTCGCCTGGAATGCAACTAAGAAATGTACGAGATGGTAAAATCCATGAAATTCACTTAACCAATTCCCAGCATTATACTTAAATTAAATACGATTTCGAGGAATCAACCACGACCAAACCACAACACACCCCGCAACTAAAACAAATACAAGTAAGAATATATTTTTGTAGGAATCTGATTGAGGGTTTTGAAAAATCTTTAATAATAAATTTTAAAGTAAACCGAACAAGATGTTTTCGACATGGGGATGATCATGGCAGGTTAAATGTGTCTGTTTTATCAACAACCACGTAAAAAACACGATAGCAGCAGCACATGGGATAAAATCAACTTTGTTGGACAACTGATATATTTGCTGTTGCTATAGGCAGTAAATTGTTAAATTGACAACTTTGTTTTTTATACCAGGTAATAAAACTACTGATGTAAAATATTCGTTTTATTCATTTTGATTTAATGTTTGTATTACTCAAATGCTTAGGCATCCCAACAACTTACAACAATAAGAACAAAGATGTAAAGTCAATTTTGATAAAAGTAAGTTACTACGATTTCACTATTTTTTGACATTTTGATGCAGTAGCTCCTATTACACGCTCAATTTGCATTAATTATTGACCGGTGGGGTGGGAACAACAACAACGTTAGGAATCTCGAAACGTTCCTTAAACAAAATGGCTTTGTGCAAACAATGCGTGTGGCTTTAGCTGTACGGGCGGCATTGTTTCTGTATCAATCAAACAACTGGTACGATGAATCAGAAGCAACGAAGGACAATGGTTGAGGGATACAATGATGGCACCACTTCTCGATCAATTAAACCACAATGAAAGAATTGCTTGGCTAGATTGATTTTAACCTTTTAACTTTTTGTCAGAAACAATTCGTCAGCATTTTAAACAAAAATATGAACGTCACATCATTATTGCCAATACTACAAGTCAAAAAAACAATTTTAAACCAACTCGCCGGTGTTCACTGGATTACAGTGGCGTACGAATTTATTGAAATTTTGCCTTATGCTCTTGTCAAAATGAGGTGTGGATTATTTAGATGTGTGCAGAAAATCGCATTATTCAGCTAAATCACGAACCAAAGTGAAATTATTAACATTTGAAAGTAACCTTGGTAAATATCGATATTTATAAAAAGATACAACAACCGCACCCCCGTCTAGTTCTTTGTTGGTTTTCAACCATATACGTAGAGTCAGTCAGTCTTGAGAGTGATAATATTTGCTTTTTAAACATGTTAGCTGGTCAAAATGGAATAAAATAACTGTATGATTTTTTTTTTATTTATGTTTCTATAGTTAACTCTGATTTCTGTGCGTTTCTCCTTTCTTTCGTTGCCTCCCTTTATAACTCGTGTAACTTTACTGTGCTTCGTGAGCAGGTTCTCTGCTTGGGTACTCTTTATATTCGTAGCGACTCATGTTGTACTTTGTTAACTATTAAACGAGCTTGACGACGTTTATTGTTAGTCACTTCAATTTAATTAACAACATTTTCAACTTTGGCGGCCTAAAACTTAGACGGCTCGACACTTCGCGTATTGGTTTACACGCTCCGTTATTGATTTTATCGACCATCTTGACGAAGGCGATAACACCACTTCCGCTGCAAACAGGAAAGCGCATCATTTGTCAACTGTTTATCTTTGGATATATTCTCTTATGTAGAGCATGGACTCCTTCGAAGAAATCGTCAGTACATTAAAAAAAATGTACGTGAAGAAGAGAAAAATAACGTCTTCGCTCGCTATCTACTTGTAAGTTGTCATCAAGGCCCGACGAGTCACTCGCGGAGTATTTGCGGGAACTTAAATTTTTAGCGAAGGATTGTACTTTTCTTCCTGTATCAGCTCATCCGTCAACGTCTTTGACTAAGCAATCTGTTTTGATGGGCAAGACGATTCCTTCTTCTGTGGCGTCTGTTCCCGCCGTGAAAGAGCTGGTTCGAACCTATTTCTCTGGCAGCTGTCGACAGAAGCTTAAAAGTCAAATGTACAACACTTGTGTTATTTCTGCGGAGGTGGGTGGACAGCACAGCAGCCGCGCGACGTGTCCCTGCACGTAACGCTACTTGTTTACCAATGTGGAAAAAGGGTACAATTTTCGCGAGTCTGCCAGATCATTGTTCATGATTTCCGATCAACCTTCCGCCCTCATTCCTGGCAGGTGCTCCTTCCTGTCTGGGTCCTGCATTAGTCGATGCGACTTTGCAATCCGCTCCGGTCCAAGTTTTGATCGACTCCGGGGCTTCCGAAAACTTTGTCAACAAAAGGTTAGCCACTAAGCTTCGTCTAAAGACCTTCGGACCCCACTCCTTCATTTCCATGGCCTTCTCTTGTCTCCTCTATCGCTACTTCGGAAAGAACCACCCTCCTAACCTTTGGTGTTTTAGATGACCTTTGCGCAGACGTTGTTCTCGGTCAGGACTTTCTAAAGAAACATGTCGAGGTTAGTTTCTTCATGGGTGGACCGGAAGTCGCACGCGCGGCCTCCGTCGCCATGAATCTGGCTTGGGTGTTTGGCTGCGAATTAAAAGGAAATATTTTGGGGCCGTGCTGATGAAATAAGGGATTGTCGCAGAAGGCAGGGGGATTTGCTCAGGCTGTCTTGAGATATGGTGTATTTATGTTAATGTTGTAGTAGATGTTTTCTATTGTGGGGTGGCGGGAGGGGTGGACTGGGGAGTAGTGTATATATTAAATAATGAACGCTTGTCCTAACTCAAATTTTTTGATAACTGTGGTAGGATTCTAGACCAGCGCCAAAAAATATTGTTTGTAAGTTTGTTAACAAAATATAATAGAATCTAATCACACACTTACCGGAGTGATTTAGAAAATATACAATATACCCCTCAAAAAACGTTCAGCAAAATTATTTGACTTTTCAAACACGCTGTGCAAATAGCTTTGTCGCGCTAAAATGCTGATCTTTTAAATCACAGTAACGTGTGTTGCAAAGTACAAAATCTAAAATAAGGTGAAACTAGCTCACAATATTGTAAAAATGTTAATTATACAATCAGTTTTAATTAAAATACACCTTTTGTTACATGACTGCGTAAAAATCGTCACTTAACAACACATAAACCGAAAACCTTACGATACGCACACCAAAAAGCCACGTTTTTGGCGGAAAGGTGGCTTTTTCGGAGGCAAAGGCTAAACGTTACTTTAACAAAGTACTGCGAATGTTACAAGATAAAAAAAATTGGTGTCAAAATTGAATTTTTGCAAATTCGCTGCAAGGATATCGCAAACATTGAGAATGTGGTTGCAAGAAATCTAGGTAACGGAATTTTACCGAAAACTTTCCGTTTATCGTTTGCACATTGTCTGCAAGAAATAACGCAAACATTGAAAAGGGATTGCAAAGAATTTAGGCCATAGATTTTTACTGAAAATTTTCCGTTACGACACAGCGATTGAAACAAAAATTCTCTGTGTGAACAACAAACGATCGTGAATGTTCCCACTTAGATAAACTTCGTCCATTTTGCCAGGGGTAGTTGGTGGAAATTGCTGGGCACTCTTGTAAAAGGAAAAGCGTCAACTTGCACCTTGCGATTTGCCGCCCGACCTGTCGTTCATACTCTCTCTTACTTTCCGAGCTTCTTCGGCTGCTGCTGCTCGTCCGATATAATATTGGATCGCAGCCGATACCCGATTTCATTTTTTAAAAAGCCCTAAATTTATTGCATAACATACAACAATTAAGTGCTCTTAATACTTTTGGGATGTAACAAGTCGCAAGTTTTTAGATAGCGCCACGAATGCAAAACAAGAGGAATCAATGGCGCGATAACACGTAATCACTGAAGCGTAAAAGTACGTGGTGAACAACGATAAATAATAAATAATACATAACACTCTTTTGAAAAGAGTAAAACATATTATTGACACTGGGGAGAGTCTCTTTGGGGTTGCGAAGGTAAATATCCCTTTGGGGCACGTTTGGGCTCCAACGCACCTCTAAGAACTTCATTGAAACTTCTTTCGCCGAAAACCTTAACAACAACAGCAGGTTACCTATTTAGGTTCCTGTGTATGTGTTCCAATCAATCCTGGTACGGATAAGACGTCCGTCCTGTCAGCAATTCGCTGGGTGAATAACAACCACTTCCTTGCCAGTGGCGTTCGCCCTCTCTCTCTCTCCACTCCAACTTTGAAATTCCTCCGATTTGAATGAAGTGGCGTTGTCAGACACGATGGTATGAGGATAACCAAAGTGCGCGAAATCTTGTTCTAAAAGCTCTGTAGTACTACGTGTTGAAACCGAGCTTGTTAGATAAATACATGGATATTTAGAATAAGCATCCAAGGGTGGTGATTTGTCATTTTCTGTGGTTTATTTTAAAACACACGACAAGTATGACAATTATGACATGTTTCCATAAATCATGGTCAAGTTTTTATAGGCCGCAAAAGTTGTCGGTTTTCCATCATAGAATAATGCGTCGAAGTCCAAATCCGGTCCAACAGGCATCCTACTGAGAGAGTGCATTAGCGTTTCCATGATGACCTGTTTTACGATATTTAATGGAATAATTATATTGACCAAGTAAATAAAATGCTCACCTGGCCAAACAAACCATTGGCTGCTAAAGCTGGAGTAGCTTTAGTCGGTCCAAAAATAGCTAACAGAGGTTTTTGTGATCAGTTACCAAAATAAATTTCCTTCCATAAAGGAATTGGTGAAACTTTTGTAGGCCAACAGATATGCCAAGGTTTATTGTTTTTTCAAAGGATATTTATTTATATAAAGCAGGTATTTTGGTACAAAAAATTAAAGAGAAATGGGCATTCCAAAAAGGTATATATGTATTTACTATTTTTGTTAAATAGTATTGTTGTAAATTTGTTTTTCTTGTTTTTAGGTCTTGAAAAACGAATTTAAAAAAACAAACATTCTACGAAACAAAAAGCTCGTTGCAGAAAATTTCTGTAAGACGAAAATATATTGTGGAAACCAGCCCATCATCTTGCACTGTTCTAATGAAATTGTGGCCAGCATTATCTACATATGAACAATTAATTATCAGGTAAGTAATTGTTGTTTTGCAACAGAGAAACGGAAAGTTTTCGGTGAAATTCCGCGAATCCACGCCGCGGTTTAAACATAAATTAGTTTCCAAATTCAACTGTTTTATGATTTGACTGAAGTCAGAGTATGTTTCGCAATCGCATTTTGACGTAAAAATTGTACATGTGCGTCAGGCAAAAGTGTAAAAAAAAAGGTTTGGTAACACGCCCTTTTGTCACGTGACAACCTTTTGTTAACTGATTCTCGTCTATAAATAGCGTGTTCAATCAATATACAATGGGCTTTTTTACCCAGACAGCAAACTCTGTGACTGAAGCAAATTTCGTTATCAGTATCGAATAAGGAACCAATTGGAGTGCTCGTATGTTAGAAGCAGAAGATGAACATTTCAATTTGAATGCAGTATATCTATCTATCTTGTGTAGTCGTAGATTGATACATCGGGGTACAAAAGGCAATTAAATGAGTACTCACCTTGCGATTTGCCCGACCTGTCTCATTCATACTCTCTCTTACTTTCCGAGCTTTTTCGGCGGCTGCCTGCTGCTGCTGTTGTTGCTGCACGAACTTCACCAGGTCCTGTAAGTCATTTCTCTACTACCACGTCTAACCAAAAATTGTCCCAGACTAGACACAATCCCCAAGTGACACCAGCCAGTTGCCTCGACGCGCACGCACAAGACACGCTTCGTCCCCCAGAAGCGGGTTTAAAATTTTCCTTGCCTTTTACGTCGTGCAGTGCACTGGTTGCGTTGGGTCTACAACAAAGAGCTAAAAAATATATATGTGTGACATTTTGTTTTGTTTTTGCGACGTAATATGCCACTTGTAATTTTCAGTATGTACTTCAATTCGAATAAAAATGGGAATTAGAGTTAAGGTTTATAATGTTCAATATATAGACCAGAGGACAAGAACAGAACGGAACACAATCTTTAGCAATGTGCCATGCCTTCACAGATAAGCATCTCGTAGGGGTTCTCGCTTCTCTAATTTAACGATGACTTTAGAATTGTGTAATTCTTCTAACAGGATTACCGAATAGGTATCCGGATTAACTTTAACTAAGCGCGGGGTGATTGACCGGAAAATTATTTAATATTTTATTGATTTGATCTCCATTCTACAACAAAAGTCTAACACTTCTTGAAAGGAACGCCCATTACCGGTGGTTTCTGCAAGGGGCACACTGATAACGTTCCCCCTTTGTTAACTGTCCTTTGTGACACACGTCGTCACAAGAGATCGCAGAACCGTTTTTTCCCCTGGAATGTCGATAGATTTGGGGTTTTGACCGCGAATTCTCCCTCGGTCTGCAATGCTGCGCTCGTCATCCGAAGTGGCCTCGCAAGAACAGAACGGAACACAATCTTTAGCAATGTGCCATGCCTTCACAGATGAAGCATCTCATAGGGGTTCTCGCTTCTCTTAATTAAAGACACTTAAGGAGGATGGTAAATATTACATAATGTTAGAATAATTTGTAGAATTGTGTAATTCTTCTAACAGGATTACCGAATAGGTATCCGGATTAACAACTAAGCGCGGGGTGATTGACCGGAAAATTATTTAATATTTTATTGATTTGATCTCCATTCTACAACAAAAGTCTAACACTCTAATGTAATGAGTTGACTTCAGAACGTAAATAGTGTCCGCCCGCATATATAGATTGTTGTTAATCAACTTCAAATCATACATAGACAAATGCGTAACAAATTGTCAAAGTTTTCACAATTATTTATAAAAATAAATTATTTAACTTTATTTTCGCACATAAAAAAAAATTGCTTGTTATGTTGCGTTTATGTTAGTTTGACGGTGTTGTAAATCCTATGCTTAATGTCTTCTCAGGAAGCCAGTCCAGTTTCTTTAAGAGATTTTGAAATTGAAGTGTTAACCTGTTCTAAAACGCGTTTGCGTGCCCACATGTCATTTTTCTGCAGCTTCGTGTTGAGGTCATTCAGGTGTGTGTGTGTAGTTTAATCAACAAAAAGCATATGATCATACAACCAACTTTCGTTTTCCATTTTATGTACAGGTGGTGGGTAGGTAGTAGTCGTCCCTTGGTTTTCAAAAACTGTACTACTTCTCTCACTTTATAAAATCAAGATTGCATTTTATGGAATGACAAAAGTTCTTCCGTTTCATTGAACTACCTGTCAACCCCTTTAACAAATAGCCAATTGTGTGCCCGTATCTTTCTGGCTCCATGAAACAAAAGTTTACTTTGTTGTGTCATCAGCAAGGGACAGGACTTATTTTCTTTACGGCACTATTTTTGGACAAATTTATTGTGCGACATTTATTGATCAGGAATTTCTTCCTCTACCTTTCTTGCTGTGAAACTTGAGTGCCATTGCTGCTAAAATTTCACTAAAGTTTATGAATGACGTAATGTTACACTATTGTGGTATTTTGTCGGGCGACCAGTTTCAGTATAAACAAACACACCTCGCTAAAGCGCACGAAGCTCGTTAAGTCGACTTTTCGTATTACGAACCCACTTCTCGTTTAACAAAGCTCGCTAAACTGGAGACCACATTTCGGTAACACCTAATTTGTGTTATGAAAACAATAACTGTGCTGTTAATAAAATCAAAATTCCATTCCTACTGAAAACTACAGTTTGTGCAGTTTCTCGAGGACATAAGCCTAAGGTTTTCTAACTATAGTAGGCATGCGGGACTAGTCCTAAAATTTTAGACGTCACAGCAAGGCCATGCTTAGCGATTCCCAGCCGGGAATATTAGTTATTTTACGTCCGAACGTCCGAACAATGCGAACGACCTTTGTAGAATGGTTACAAACAAGAACATGCGTAACAATTTTAGACAAGCAGTTTAAATATGTTTGTAACCCCAAAATGATTGATTTTACTGTGTTGACACACCAAACATACACAACATTAGTTTTGTAGTCCAAAATTTCTTATTCGTAAGTAATAGAAGGTTGGGAACAATTGGACTACAAATCGAATTTTTCTAAAACTATTTTCGATACACATTTTATTGTGATTATAGCGGACGCCGCGTGAAAAAATGGGGAGTGAAAACTGATTGAAATTGAATTCGGGTCGACATAATTGCCAGTTAAAAACGGTCCGTACGGTTTTGGTACGAGACTAGAAAAAAAAATTTGTTATGATCAATATGCCCCTCAGAACGGTTGACTATATCATATTTATTCAAAATGACAAGTACATCATACATCTTCATGGAGGCAAAGTTTAAAAGAAACAATTCATGATATACAAAAAGTTTGTTTGTTTTGTTTGTGGTGCTTAGACTGTGGAATCTACATCGTGTAAGAATCGTAAAACTACGAAGGTGCTGTGTTGCACTGGAACAAAATCTCAACGAAATAGCAATATCATCCCGGTACAAAAATTTGCCCAACACCTTTAATTCCTTTATTAAAAAACAGAAAGTAAAAAAACACAACGTGATTCATGACAGATAAGTCATATTAAGCTTAGAATTAGTAGGAAGTTATAATACGTGTTATTTAGTAGTCATTTATTGATAAAATTTAAACTACAACTAAAATTTACCGAGATCGATTATATCATCCCTATTATCATTGCCCTCCTCGACACCCTGGCGGCCAATCGCGCATTTGGACTCAATCCGACTTAACTGACTTGCCCCAAAATAAAAAAACCTCTACCTCCGCCTCACCATTTTCCTCAGCAACAACCCTAGCTTTTACAACCCACACTACACCTTTTTCGACTATCATTTTCACATTTCTTTTGTCACCAACATGGACCTCATAATAAACACCCTCTCTAAATCCCCACACATCCACAGTACAAAAAGCTGGCCGCAAAAAAAATCAATTAGAAAAATGCACATATTGAAGGCGATTTAAATGAAATAGTCTTCCAAATACCCCCTACACCTTGCCCTCATTACCATACATGCGCATACTATTCCTTCTAAATCTAAGTGGAGTGAAAAAAATGTATATATCTTTTTCTTTATACGCAAAGTATATTACTCCTATGGCATTGGACTCTTATGATACCCTCCTGGGATACGAAGTAGACGATTCCTTCTTTTTTTTTATTCAAAAGCCGAGAACGGCAAAACCATCTTGTGCTGCCACAAAAAGCAACAAGCGGTCGTCGATCTATAGCTGCAAAGTTAAAAGCGGGTCGAGCTCTATGAGGACTAGTGTCTTCACCTTCATCCAGTAATGACTAATAATTGTAGGTATATCACAGGCACAGTTGATTGACACTGTCCACATGCTGAGTGAAAGAGTAGTCACAGGGTAGATTATTCTGCCTAGCAGTGGAAGGAATCCTTAAGACGGAATCTGGGCGACTCAACCCCAGTTTCCATATTATTTGTTGATGACTCAGTAGGTGGTAGGCGTTCTGGTGTCACAAATGATTGGGAAGAGACTGTTTTTGTTGGAATCCGTCCGCGCGCACCAAAATCACTGACAACCTTTGAAAGACGGATTATTTCCTACCAACACCAAAGATTCTTGATGTCACATCCAGTGTAGGCATGTAGAAAAAGTTACTGGAACCATTCGTTTTTATATAATACATTTTGTCAGCATTTTTTTTCGGAACGGAAATATAGATATTTGTTTTCTTGTTGTACATTATGAAGAAGCACAACCTTTCAGATCTCTGTCATGTCCGCTGTGGTGGAGTGTGTCTCCCCTCCCCCCTTCGATTCACAAATTTCCCGAGTCAGGCTTCCGGAGCACTTTCCTTGCTTCAAAACGTGCAGGAAACACAGGCTCAGTTCAACATACTTCAAGATATCTTCGAGAGATACAAACGTTGCAAAAGCAAATCTGCGTCAATCATCTCTTTCTTTCAGATGTCCACCTTAAGCGATCAGATGTTTCCAAATGTCTTTTTATCCTTCGTTCCTTCCGACTGATTCAAATTTAAGTACATTAACAATGGTTGGCCACAACATAAGCCAGTGATGTATGTCTTCAGGAACCCTAACCGGCTTGTGGTGTTCGGTTGATGTGCAGGAGAGTGTATTGAATTCCTGCATGGCATAGTTGTACTCAGTGGTGATTGCAGTCGACATTGTTATAAAGGTTCGTTGTTCTGTCATGCCTGTTCCACGCGTAAAACGGTACTCTACATGGAAATTCCCACCAAAAAGGGCGGGCCCCCGAAAACACCCCACCAGAAAGGGCGGGCCTTCAGAAACACCCCTGGGTGGGGGGCAGCTACACCCTTTTATTTTTAGGTGTAGCTCTCCACCACAATGTCTACCACCAGCCTCGGTGGAAATTGCGCACACTTGCGTGGAATCAAACACCCATAATACCTTACACGCAATAAACAGCAACTATTTTCTAAAAACAAAATTAGTTTATTAAAATAGCAGAACATAAGCACTGAAATGAGAGAAGTTACAGTACCCCCATTAAAAAAATGACATATAACAGCATGCACCGTACAACAAGTGTCAACGAAGAACAAACAATATTAAAATTCACCACGTATTCTCAAGACAAATAATCCTGCACTGTCTATAATGTTTATGCAACAGCATAAAAAAATAATAATACAATTATACTTTGGCAGCAAAAAGCAGCTTTAACCAAATTAGGATTTATATGCTAAAAATAATGGTGGATTACAAGGTAATCCTTTAGAAATCGGATTTACAGAATTATGATCTAGTTAGTATGTAAGCAAGTACTTGCTTTTTTGAGTGGCTTAAGCAATAAACCAGACAGGAATGCAACATTTAAATCAGGGGTAGAAAACCTTATCTGTTGAGGCGTATAACATTTTCTAACGAATAAAGGTAAACAAAAGAACTGAAATCATAGACAGCATTGAAATACTTAATGATAATGGCACAGCAGCATTTTTTGGTACAAGCTATTTATTATGTATAGCGTCACAATAAAATAAAAATATGGTTAACAGAGTCCCTGTCCTGTTTGAGACCACAAGCATGTGAGACCAGACCTTATAGCATTTGGGTGTATCAGGAAGTTAATATTATAAATAACACATTAGTTGAAAGAAAAGTAAGCTAATTACAAAGGTGGTGCTGTTTTAACAACATGAAGTGGGTTTAGAGGTCATTTAAAATACGCTGTACACTGGTGTTAACTCGTTCAATAGAAATTCCTAACAAACAGCTTAGTAGTTGCAAGGTTTTTGTGATAGGTTTAGCAAATGTAATGTTGAAGCACCAATAGCTTGACAAAAGTGCTACCACACCCTCAACGATGTCTTCTGTGCAACACAAAGGTTGCCCATCAACATACTCCAATAGGGTATGGAGTCTGGACATCCGGCAAGTCATTCTAAAAAAGTGGATGATTATTGATTAAACAACAAAAGTAAAATATATAAAGCAGTATGCATATAAAAAAACCTCAATTAAAAACACAAGAATATACTTCTTAAAAACAACGTAATTTTTGGTAGGGTGTTGTTTTGTAATTTCTTTTACAATTGTTGGCAATAGCACCAAGGTCTTTGTCAAGGAATCTAAATCAAATAAATTTGTTAAATATATTATGGATTGTTTTTTATATACTGTTTTACTTATTTTTATGAAACATACCTTTGTCAATCAATTGATGAAAAGACTTTGGTTTTACAAATTTTTGAAGATGTTCAAGTTTTTCACTCGTTTTTAGTTCATTCATTTTTTTAGAAATGTTTATTTCAGCTTCCAAAATCGTTGAATATATAAGTAAATATGCATACCATTACTGTGCTGTTCAGAGCAGGAAACTCTTTAATAATTTCAGAAATCGGATGATTCTGAAGATTTTTCGTCTTATATTAAATGTCCGTTGCATCCTATCCTTAATAAGATCTGTGTTTGGAGTTGTTTTCTTTAACTCCCCCTTCATTACCAATATATGGCATTTTATGCTTTCTTCGTCTTCTAAAATATCTTCACCAAGCTAGAATTAAAACAAAAAAGTAAAAAATATGTGTTTTAACAAATATTTTTTGCGTTAATTTACCTTTTGTGTCTTGGGTCTTGGCGAAAAGAGTCTCTTTCTTACCCCATATTTTATTTTCATTTTTTGTACTTGTGCATTAGAATGTAGAGGGCGACGCATGTCCTTTAGTCTCTGTCTTAAACTTCCAACCCATGTTCCCTAAATAACACAATGCATCAGAAAAATTTACCAGACTATATATATATATATACCTAAAGAACAAAGACATACAATCGGTGATTTTGAATGTTTATCCTTTAGCACCGGGTACTTTCTGACAAGATCTAGCAGGATGTGACGAATTTGAATTGGTGCTGGATATCTGGAATTGCAAACCAATAAATGGGTCAAATAAATATAAATACTATTAAGAGCTTTAACATCACAGAAATTATATTACAGTAATAGGCTGCATTATTTTCTAACTATCATAAGAAAGAAGATGAAATATAAAACGCTATGCTTACATGTCATGTGTAGATATAGTGTCACACAGAACTTGAACAATTTTAGCCACCTCAACCACAAACTTTGGGAAATCCGGCAACTTAAAATTAATGAACCAGTCCTCTGTTGAAGAAACAGATAAATTGGCTGCACTGCTACTGCTTTCTATGGATGTTTCACACACAGATGTGTCTGAAAGACTACTTTCTCTTTGAAGATCACATTCTAAAAGTAACAAAACCAAGTTAGCACTGCAAAAATATTTGTTTTTACTTTGCATTCTTAAATGACAAATCACCAAGCAAATTAACTATAGTGGCCTGCTCAACACATTTTAATAGTCAACTAAAGCAGACATTATTTATATATAGTGTATATATAATTATTAATATTATAGAAACATTTCAATCGGTAAATCAGGGTTGCTAGACAATTCCATAAAAACAATGGTTCATAGCTTTTCAAAGACTTTGAAATAAGGTCGCTTGACGTTTTATAATTTAAAAAAATAACAAAAAAAAATATAATTGCCATTGTCAAAAAAATAAAAAATAGTTCATTATTTTTAACGACATAACTTAAGTTTTTTTAATAACTATTTAAAATGCGATTCAATTCAACACATTTTAAAGATTCTATGGTGTGGCAACCCTGTAAATATATCAAAACTGTTACTGTAATTAATATTACTCACAGGTTACTTCATGCCTACGGTGCTTATTGTACTCTATTTATTTATATAGGAGCAGCAAAACGTACCTTGAACCAAAATTTTGCCTGACGAAGGCAAATCATTTTCCACATCAACCCAATCTTCAAATTGTTGATTATATATTTGCAATTTAAATAAAGAAATTGCAAACAATTTTGCTATAGATGATTCCAGTTTTGATGAATCACAGCTTTATAATTCTTTTACTGTCTTTGTATGTAACGTGGTAACTCATTTTGTGGCAGACAACAATACAATTTTTTTACTACACCTGAAATATAATAAAACTCAAGGGTTTTATATGAGAACACAAACAAGCATAGTTAAAGTATAAATTTAGACGATTCTATGTCGTGACCTGTGGAAGCTGCTCCTTTTTTAAAAAAACTACATCGTCTGTGCAGATCACTTCAAAACTTTGCAACAATTTTAACAAACACTGGGATTTCATCAACAACATCAATAATACACACACTATTATTAGAATGAACTCTACCATTTAAAGAAACGCTTGACAACGTTAGTAAGTTTTTTGAGTCTATACCAGCACATTTGCTTGTGACAAACTTTTGCACATACATAGGAAGCTCAGAAACCTCAACAATTTGCCTTCCATAATATGGTCATCTTCACAAAGACAAGTCTTCCCAACACTTCAACATTTGCACCCGTTTTGACACTGTTAAGGTTATATTCTTAAAGTTGCGACACCTTAAAGCCACATTTTTCACTCGGCGATGAAAGGATTCATATCGCATACACCAAAAATTCCTAAGAGGCCCAAACCTTAAAATCATCTCAGGATAATGTAAGAGAAAGTGAAACTTGGGAACAAGTATGTCAGGGCTTAATTTAAAACATGAATTGAGAAATTCTTTGCCATATAAAAGGAAGTAATCGAAACAAACACCAAGTTTCACTTGCACTTAAAGAAACCTTTCTATCACTGCGGACTACATCATTGGGTAAACATCTAGGTTTATTAGTTTTGTCAGTTGTTCCAAATTTAAATGATTTAATCAAAGAGTTTAGTTTGCTAAAAGAGCATATTCTTGATGTAGCAAAGTGCCTAAACATTGCTTTTAAAGTAGCGGAGTGACACCTTCCAAGCAGTCGTGCATCACATCCGGAGGACAAAGCGTCACATGAAAACCACAAAGTTGATGCAATGGGCAATCCCCTCGTACTCCGTATACTTGTAACAATGTGTGGGTGATCATTGGAAACATCCTTTACGTATGTGTCATGAGTAGTCGGTGTACGAGATGTACACTCATAAGAATCAAATTTTGTTCTAAAATTTTTGTATGAACACATGCAATCTTGATATCCGTCCACTGCTAAAACATCTTGAAAATCCTCCAATGTCATGTGCAGCAAGATTATCCGCAGACATAATAGCAATAGTTCCAAATATTAGTTTTGGATGGCCATTTCTGTTTACTAAAATGCCCTTGGTTTCAAGTTGCTTGCAATCTTCTAGCAGTGGAGCTAAACACTTTTTCGTACCCAACCTTGGAAACCTGGGCGGAATTCACTACCAAAGCTAGAAAGATGTTTTTTAAAGAAGATCTAAATTTAGCAGGTATGTTACCAACAGTAAAATATACACAGAATAATTTATTCCTTTTGCGTGAGGAACCAAGAGGGTTACATAGTTCGATCTCATCACAGTACAGGAATATTTGTATAAATTCAGCATTTCCTTGAAAGTATGAATGTGTTTGAAACAAACTGCCAGATGAAAAATTAGTTAGTGTGTGTCACTGTCGTCATATGAGGTTACACAAGATTTGCTGAACTGTTTAAATACATCTTCATGTGCTAAATATTGCTGCAGTGTTTCAATTATAGAAACATAATGTAATACAGTGGAGTTGGGTAAATTTACTGTGATTGGATCGATGAGACCAAGGCAAAGAAAGGCCTTTGCAGTAGTCGTTAAAAATTGTCTTGTTTTGCAGTTTTTCCCATGTCAAACCTAAAAAATTATCATCAATTAAATATTCATAGCATGTTGACAAATTTGTACCAGTAGAAATTGATTTTGTTGCTTGAAATTTAGAAAATAAAGTAATGACATCGTCAATAACACCTTTTAAAGTAGATCTAGGGAGAACATATTTTTCTTGGCTTTTAATAATAAATAGTACCAAATTTTTTTTCATTGTAGAACAATTCATTATCAACAATATTGTCAGTGTTGCTGGTTAAATTAGTTGCTCCAGATTCTGCAGCTTCATTATAATTGTCAATCTGCATTTCAAATTGGCTTGTTGTTAAAATGTTTAAATCAGTTAACAACTCTTGGTGCTGTCTTTCTAGGTGCTTATCGTAACTTCTCATGTTTTTGTATTGTCGTAAGCACCCACTTACTTTACATGTTATGTTTACTATGAAACTGATGAAATGTAATGAGATTCTCTTAAATGTTGCAGTAAATCTTTTTTGTTGAGAAATAAACTATGACAGGCAGCATGAGGACATTCAATACCTTGTACAGCAGTATCCATCATTAAATAAGTAGTAAAATAATCAAAATGACTCAATATTGGGTAAAACTGTTAATCTGAACGATCAGCTTTTTATGATTTATGTAATTTAAACTACCAAGTTTTTAGAACAAACAATTTTCAGTCCATTCTTACTGTTCTGGCCGATAAGACGTGCCCTTACAAAATGTGGTAATTCTTCTAATGAATCAAATTACATATGCCCTAAAACTTTACGAACTCGAACGGCTGCCCTAACCTAACTCAATATGCAACATACTGTAAACTATAGCAGAATCCTAAATATTCGACTGTGGTCAGCAAATACTAATTAGCACCGATTCTAATACTTTTTACCATACACAACACATACAGTACAACAACACACAACTTAAATATAATTTTAACGCACAGTATCAAATTATTTTAATCTGTACATTGCATATTTTTATACTCTTAACAAAACCGACAGAAAAGACTTTCGAAATCGATTGGTTGTCCTCTGCGCCACGCGATTGACCTTGCGCAATCTTATTGGTGGCAGGTCAAAGGTCGAATATTTTATTTACAGTTGGGGAGTGTATGTCATGAGAACTGGACTTGTATAACTTATATTTATGTAAGTTTGACAATTTCAAGAGAATTTAAATAAGATACAGGAATTTTCTGTTCTTATAAAAAAATATATATTGGTTTCCTACAGTTGCAATATTGTTATGAACCGGTATTTAATACTTTATTACCCCACAAAATCAGACAAGAATACATTCCAGGATTTGCACAAATTACAAAATCTGCATTAGTCCCGTAGGCTAAAAGGTTTTGTAATTAAATTCATTTACTGTTAAAAATGGGGTGGAAATCAACACCGGTGGCATAAACCCCACATAAGGGTGTTCACACCCTAACGAAAAATCTCCACCTTAAAGGTGGCATTTCTCCACCCTTTGGATTTACTGAAGAAACCTTTCGGATAACTCTGGGTGTCGGTTTTTTGGATGTAATAGTGAGGAGATTTCAGGTAATTGAAGTGCCCTTGCCGCCCCCCCTGAAACGGCGAACATTGTGGTAGGCAGTCGGAAACTGCACGGCCAATTGCCTGACCTCTCTCCGCTTCGATTAGTGCTCGCGCTACCCGAACCATAGATAGCTCACACAACCAGTTGACTGGTTTATAAGATCGATCTTCCACGCAACTCAGTTTTCTTATTGCCCAACCTCCCTTAGACTGACAATTGCATCAGAATAGAATTGTAGGTTCTGTTAAATTTGAATCGTTTTGTAAGTAGTATAAAGTAAGGTATTATATTAAGGTAATGGAAAATGTGATTAAACATGGAGAAGGTGGCAAAATAACTGGCGAGAAGTCTGACGTGAGATGATGCACAGCACCCTTTTTTAGAGAAATGTGTTTGGCGATTGGAACAACTTGGAACCGAGGTGACATGAGGTGGAAATGGGCTACAGCTCTGAGCAAAAGACGTGTGTGTCAGCAACATGTAGTACAGAAAAGATCGCGAAGAGGCGTTTCGCATTGTCTGCCGCAATCCCCCACTACTTGCTTACTACGTCAAATAACAGTGATTCTTCAGTTCTTAATTTTTGGGTAAAATTAGAGGGCTTCAGCCGTAAAATCGAAATAAAAACAACATCAACCTTGGAATAGGGCAAAAATAGGACTAAATACCAATAGTCTTATATAACAAGACCTAAAAGACCAGGATCAGGAATATAAACCATTTTACAAGTGACTAACTCCCCTAATAATAAACCCTAACCCCGAACAGGGCCAAAAAAAACAGGTTCCAAAACAGCCGCGCCCTTCAAACTAGGCCGAAAATTTGACACTAAAACGGCCAATGTAATACGCTCTTCCTACGGTTTATGTCTCTTATTCAGACGAAGTTTTTATTGTGTTGTCGTGACCCGTGGGTATTTTACTGCGTAGGCCTATTTGGCTTTATTATGTCGTTGGTGTTAATACTAATGGTACTATTGATTTTTCTGCTTCGATAAAGTATATTATTGCTAACATTCGAAGTTATTGTCGTCATTGACGTACGAGATATCTTCTTTTTACATATTCAGTTTGCATTGGCCATACGACAAGATATCCTCAGTGCCAACACTATCTACGTGTGAGAGAAAGAATAATTCTCCTTAAGCGTTGTTTACGTGAAAATGTGATTTTGCCATCATACCAACGCAGACGTTTGGATTTCGATCTCTAATTCAACAACAGAGGAAAATTAGACCTAAAGCAACTACCGACGAACTACAGCTAAATCTAGACCATATTGGAACTGTAATCCATAAAACGTTCTCTTGCAACCTAAAGGCCAGGGGTTTATTCGAAAATTTAACCGCCTTCAAAACCAACAGAAGAATGTTTTGGTACCATTATGCTTACCGACAACAGCAATATTTTAAATCAAAAGGAAAAGAACAAGAAAGATACAAACGTAGAAAGGCTATCCACCAATCTGCCAATTTTACACTGCATCAAGCAGAAAAGCTCATTTTAACAAATCTAAGGTAGTACTGGAAGACATGGACAACGGATTGTCGTGCCCACGCCTATGTGGTCAGATAAGATTGAAGACCAGGAAAAACGCAATCCAACATGTGTCGGGTTGAATGGAAGTTTGTCTTTGGTGACGATTTAAATGACAACGTTATCATCCAAAATATTGGAGGCCATCCAATAAACTACTACTTGAAAAGGAACAATTGCGTACGGACAACTAGTTTTAGCTAAACTTTGGAATGTTGGACCTACAGTAAAATGCCATGTACCGCACACGCAATAATAACCTTGGGCGCTATTTGAGACATAGCGTAGTGAAACTTCGACATCTAACGTTCACACGCAAAATCGTTATCTTAAAATAATGTTTGAACAACTGCCGTTTAACACCGACACGTATTCATAATTGACGATACGTATCTTTTGCAAATTGTTGGTATCAAGCATAGCGTTAAGGCTAACCCTGCCTACTACCCTTTTTTAAGACACATAAAATGACGGCCGAACAATTTTGCCCAAGATAATTGGTATTGCAATCCTCTGTCGAGAATAACTGCATTTTTGGAGTATGTCCTTCAACCAGTGAGTGTTGCCTAATGCTCAAAAGGAGTTGCCGAGTATTACAGGGACAGCTCTGACTATATTCGGACACTTATCACTACAATCGGTTCTAAACTATGCAAGTCCGATTTGTATATTGTAACGGCAGATATAAAAGGTCACTCGTCACGAGTGCGTTGCAGGGGATGCGCCCAAGTCGAAGGACAAATTCCGTTTGAAAACTATTCGCACATAGCTGGTCAAATATGGTGTATGTTTTTCACACAAAAGCAAGGTCGCCACAGGTGTGATGACCACTTCGTTTCACTTGCCAATGTTGTCATGCACTATGTTATTTCTCCAGGCTGCCAACGCCATTAATGGAATGGGAAGTTTTTAAACGGTTTATTGGCTGGAAATAGCATGTTTAGAAGTTTAACAACATGTCGAATGAAATGTCTAGTTAACGATTGTACTGGCAATACTTATAATTAAATGGCTACTTTGCAATTCAAACAGCAACATGTTAAATCAAACGCCTAGTTAACGATTATACTGGCAATTTTTGAAATGTTATATCTTACCTCGTAAAGAAAATGTGATCTATGAAAGGTCTAGTTTACAGTTGTAATGGCAGTATTTTGGAATTAAATGACAACAAGACGTTAACAACTTTAGTATTTTAGGAATTATTAGAATACACTTTGAAATTTAAACAGCAACATCGCCAATACAAAAAAACACCTATTGGAATTTAGCAATAGTTCGAATAACATAGAGTTTACTTTGCAGCCAAAACAGCAACTTAGCGAATGGAATCGCTACTTTTAGCGATACAATCATGGGCGCCCGCACGATGGGGCAAGGGGGGTACTTGCGGCCCCCCGGAATTTCAAAATACGATTATTAGTATTATTTATAAGTATAATATGTATTACTTATGAAGGTTAAAAATATTATACATTATCCATTGCCCCCAGTGGCCGTATCCAGGGGGCGGGAGTTCTTACCCTCTTTTTGTAAGTCGTTTTTGTCAGCTTTTGAAGTAATTGGGTCACGACGCGTCTTAATCTAATCTAATGCGAAACCAAAATGGAGTGTCTTTTGTTTGGTCGACCGTAAACGCTGGAAGTTTTTCTCTTTCGTTATTTGTTTAGGTTGACTGATTAAGTGGTCGCTTTTGCTGGACGTATTTGGCTGTTTCTGATTAATTTTTTTATCACGTCTTGCACCACCATTCTATGACGTCATACTTTCACTGTTTTATGACGTCATTATTCATTAACGCCAGACGAAAAATACGGGAATTCCCTAAGTTGAAAATTCAGGACCCCCCTTTTTGATTTTCTGGTTACACCCCTGAATACAATAGCCATCGTATCGACAGCACAACAAATTTGGAAGCATCTTTAGGATTTTAACAATTAAGAGTGGGTGGAAAATAAAAAAATAATGGCTACTTTTAAAACGGCAACTAATAAATAAAATACAGCACCAATAACTTTAAAACGTACAAAAGGTGATTGATTGTTACGTAAAAATATCAGCATTGTTTAAAGTGTAATCAAACCGGCGTACATCATGTTTTGCGATTCAAGAAAAAAATCAATGAAGTAGCTACATGGCGAACGGGATGTATCGTATCTATAGCTAACTGTTTTAATAACAGTTTTGCGAATAGAATAGCAGCCAAACTATTGAAGAGGCATTGTTCAGATTTTGGCGTCATGTTAACCGAAGCTAGCTGGTTTCGAATAGGGACTGCACCAACATGTTGATTGGGATAAAACTTTTAATGTTTGACCTAAAGTAACCTTTGTAATCAGAAATAACGTAATAATTGCTTTTCTTGCGAAACCTAGATTCGAGTTAATTCTATTCCTTCTGGACTCTTATCTGACTTAAACTGAATTAGGTGGGAGAACTTTTTTGGCATTATATAAATAAGGCGGCATATTTTGTGCTGACAGTTGCTATCAAGTTTTAATGCGTTATTTGCAAGTGCTATTGTAGATCACATCTCCCTTTTTGCCAGTTCTCTGAAGATTTTGATCAGCGATCTCTTTCCTGGTAAAAGAAAAGGAAGACGTGACACAGTCTTGAGCATTTTTGAGATAGAAAGATTGTTTTTGCGATAAAATTTAGAATAGGCTATTTCTTAAATACTCCTTCTATTTTTAAGTTTTTGGTAGTTGTTTCTGGTGAAAATGTCGCAGTGTAAACGCTTATCGAAGTATATAAAGCAATTTTTTTCTGGTAAACCGAAAACACGTACTGCTCTAACACCCCCGAAACCGCAATTCTGCTGAAAATGTTCAAGAGCAGTCGACTCTTCCTGTTGCAGCTGCACCGTCCAACAAGATATTTCAATCGTCGATTAATAAACTGAAAGATTTTGATGATGCTCTACGAATGAAACGTGTTCACCCTCCATGCTGACGAATGTTTGCTTTGCTCTAAGCATCCATTAGCTATATCACTGGCCGAGGTTTGCTGATGTCTACACCAGCGTACCCGCCAGACCTCAGCGCCCCTCTCGTCTGGATATGCATCTGAGCTCGGAGCAACACCAGCAAGCAGTTAAACTGAACCAACGTGTCTCGCGATTTCACACAAAGTATCAAGATCGTGTATTAAATAAAACCAAAACAGTGGCTGAGAGACTACACCTAATTTACTGGGTACTAAAAGAGGAAGAATCGAAAAGTTGCTTCCTTCCAAACAACTGCTGTCAAGCTATTCCGACTCTGGAAAGAGTAAACATGTCGCCATTGCATGCGATGGAGCTGCTGCAATGATAGGCCGCCGAAATTCCCTCTCACAGAAATTGACTGCACAAAATCCGATTACCTACACAGACAGTGCAGTGCTGCCATGCGCATCGCTTAGCCTTGGCATGTACGGACACGGTAAATGAGCTACAACACATCGAGGATTGCGAACGTGGCTTCTTAGTCCAGTCGTGGAAGTACTTTTCAATTTCGCCGCTCAAGATCGCAAAACTACAAGAAATGCAAACTGTTGATGTGTTGATTCGTCTGCGCGAAAATTAGTTCAAGGCTCCCGTACTCGCTGGCTATCGCATGGCCAGACTGTAATCGCAATGAAAGCAGAAGACCCTGAGGTACTCTCTGCTTTTCGAATCTTTGATGCTAATGAGATTCCTCTTGATACCCCTCAGCGCCAGCTGCTTATCAGAAGATGTGACATTGTTCCTGCTGAACAAACCTTGAAAACACTAAATGAATTTCAAACGTTGAAAGATAGAATGACAATTTTCGTATTAATTGATAGTATTGTGTGTCTTGTAGTAACAAAGTGGATTTGTATAATGCCGAATGCCTCTCGTTTGGTGATAGTTAATAGCGCTCATTAACACATATAACACAATATATTTTGAATTAGTAAATTTGTGGTATGTTTTAGCTCTTTACCAACATTATTTGTCATTGTCCTTGTTCTAATAAACAAAGAATAAACTGTGTAAAAGGCAACCAAGCTTAATAAATAAAAGTTATAGCAATACTCTCATTGTGACATACACAAAAAAAACGTTTTCGTAAACGCGTAGTACATGTTGACGTAACAATTGCTATGTATATATAATGCAATTTATTCAGGTAAGAAATATCGCCTAGTTAAAAAAATGCTGCTTAAAAGGTAACTTTTGAAGAAACGTACTAGCGACGTATGATCTGAGCTCTGCTATGCAGAAAGCCAAGTAGGCTACACCTGTGGGTGGTTATCTGAAAACAAGAACACTCCAATCCTGTATTAAACAGGTATATAATACTGGGTAAATGTATTTCGAGAGACATTATTTATATCCGCCCAAGAGATTAAACCTGTGAAAAAAACAAGATGCGTTTTTTTATGCGAGTATTAAGTTTTTCCTCGTATTTATGAATAGTTTGTATCTGAAGTAAAAAATAAATTAAGCCTATATTACAATGTAAAGCGGTAACAATAGCTTGATTTAAATAACTTCGGTAATATGTTTTTTAATAATCGCACCCCAAAAAATATTTATTCCTACGTCATTATGTATAATTTGCAAAATGAAACGTTAGCATGTCGTGCGTTCTTTTGCGATTACCAGTACTCGCAGCATGGCTGACTCTTTTGTATCAATCAAATTACAAAATTGGGGTTTAAGTCAATACATCGAAAAGTTTGGTAAAGAATAAAATATTTTTTAGTTTTAAACTTTTGACTCCTTTGTATTGCTGCCGACCAGTCAACTTTCGAAAATTTTACTGTTCGGGAGGAAGATTTTTTAGTTAATAATTTAGAATTAAATAAAATGCATTCAAAGCAACTACATTTTCGATTTTTACTACAGGTATTTTTGTTCTGATAGCTGTAATATAAAAAATATGAAATACAAATTTTGCCAAGCACTGGATTCAAAATTTCTGTGGATAGAAAGTTAAAATGTAAAGGTTCATATAGGTCAAACATGTGGGGACAATCTGGGAATTCATGGGCTGTTTGGATTCGTTAAATGTTTTTAGTTCAGGCTACTGCTAAGGAAGATATACGCAGTTTGTCCCTATGTTGTGACGAATTTGCTAAGGGCATTTGTATACAAGTCAATTTTTTTCACTGGAGCAACTAAACACAAAGATTTTTGGTCTTTTGGATATGCTAGCTAGTAATCAATTTAAAAAAAGAGTTTAATTAAAAATGAAACGTTTTACCCCACTGATTGGGGGGCACATGTCTGGTTGGCCGTTTGCTTGCTACCGACATTTAGGCGCCGCTATTTTGGCCACGGGTTTTTGAACCTGTTTCGGCTTATGGGAGGGTTAAAAATATTAGGAGAGTTAGTGATATTAATGGGTTGGATTTAGGATTACTAGACAAAAGGTTATATAGGCCCTATTTACGCCTTATTCCTAACTGTGTGTTGTTCCAATTTTGTTAAAGATTTGCAGCAAAAAAGTCTATATTATGAAAAATTGCAAGCAATTTAAAACAAATACCGGTACACCTCAAAAATGTCGCACTCGCTCTGCTTGCAAGGTGCGCCGCCACGTTTTCATATGTCTTTAGGTGCACCCCGAGTAAAAAAGGTTGAGAAACACTGATTTGAACTAAGATTTTAGTTTAATATAAGCTAGAAAGCTGCATGCTTAGAAAGTATATGGGGTCATAGGAAGAAAGAGGTAAAATAAACACTTCTAGTGAAACAATATAGGCGGGATAATTGATATGCCTGGTATAAACGGCATATTAAAGGTACCAAATATTTTAATTATTTAAACACTTCCTGGGCAAATTTAGGTAGAGGCCTGTCCCTGCTGAGATCCCAAACTATGAAATAAGTAAAGATTTGACAATTTGTATACGGTTATAGCTAGGAATGTTCAAACTAGAATCAAGGGATTCTGATACCTAATCTCAATTGCATTCTAGTAGTTTTTTTATCATTTGTAAGCTTCTAATTTTGTGGGGGGGGGGGGTTAATCATATAATTTTAAAAATCGGCATGACATGTTAGTTGCTTACCCAATAACGTTTGATTACTGATTTATTTATTTTGCCAAGGTTATTACCACCTGCATGGCCACAATTAAAGCAAGCACTACTACAACTGTGCCTCCATAGCGACAGGCCTTATCTAAACTTTCCACTCGCATACTATTAGGCGCAACAATCTGCTGCATTGAACAAATAAATTATACCGGTTCCAATTATCCAAAATGAGTTTAGTAGTTGAGGTTTTTGACTCTCGTTTGAAGGTAACTTGAAGGTTGCGTGCGTATAACTCGTTAGCCAACCACAAGACGTATAGGCTAGAATTGTATTATCTGATAAGCGAACAACCAGTTAAACTATAGAATCTAGAAGGCGGACAAGTTAGCATATAGGAGATGCTACTTGCAATCTCAAAGTTGCCAACAGCAAGACGATAACTGAGAAGAAGTTTTTTTTTTCGAGCAGATAAGGTCTTAAGTACACAAACCCCTGTGCTGACAGCAGAGATAATGCAAGCCAGGAACTACTTTGCACTTTGGAGCGAGTAGGCAATAAATCTGTGGCATAAGCAAGCAAATACATCACAAAAGTTACTGTAAACACAATCTCTTAGTCGGTAAATTATAGTCGTGCCCTCGACACTATATTCTACTCACTGTAAAAGCTTAGTCAAAATACATTGTCAAGCCCTGTTAGGTCCTTTGTGACGAACTAAGAATATTCTCTTCTTGATTTGACCTAGAATCAGTGTAGTCAAATTATATTTTTAGTTTTGCTGAATAGACTTTCAAAACTGGTACGCGACTAACTTTAGCCTACGTATAAATTTCGAAAACGTTCAACTTTTAAAACTTTCAGATAATTTGCAATGCTGCGTTTTAGTTACCGTTTCGCACGTTTATGACGACGTAACACTGATAGTGAGCCGTGTATTGTCGTATGAATTGACCAGCTGGTGAAAAAAAACAACTATCACATAAACTTTTTGCTGGGTTTTTAGCTTCTTTGTCTTCCTGGTATGACGTTTGGTAAAGTTTAATTCAGCTACATGATCATATTTTTTTGTATATGCTAGACATCAACACTGTACAAAAGCTCAAAATGGTACGCGAGAAAAAAAGTTTTGTCTTATATGTTGATATTTTACAAATACCACAAATTATGTTGCCAAAATAAATAAGTGGGTTAAATTATGGAAAAAAACAAATTTGTTTGGTGTTTACTTTTGTTTAAAATGCGAGTGAGTAGTGCATATAAATTTAGGAACGTCAGCCCAGTGAAGTGTGATTAAAGCCTTTATTATTATTTGAGAAAATAAGATCTTTTGAGAAAAAAAAAGCTTTCCAATGTTTCTCTCCAATATTTGGGTTAAAATGAAGAAAGCGTGTTGAATAGATTTTTTCTACCTGCTGAATTCTAAAAACTTGCATGTCATGAGTCCGAACAAAAATTCTAGACACTATGTTTTTGTAGTGGTTCCACGCAACCTTCAACAGATCTGGAAAGAGCATTTTAGAACACGACAAAAAAATTGCTGACCACTGTTTAGGCTTTATTATGTGTGGCTCAGTGTAGAAGATTGTTTCTAGCAATGAAAAATGATCATTAATGTTCCATTTACAACGTAATTACACCTTAAAAGAGCAGTTTTTCTGCCAAACAAACACCATTGCAACTGACTTGACCTTGACGAGGTGCAAATGCTTTCAAACAGAACATTTATTTGTCTAATTGGGGTTCAGTGAACAGAACTGTGTTCAACCTCCTAATTGTGAGACAACAGTGTGGGTAGAATAATAGATCAGTGATTCCCAACTGGGGGGTTGCATATTTTTCTTATTTGTGGCAAAACAGTCATTAAATAAAATATCTCTTAAACCGCAAATTTAGGTACTGCATACTACTAATGGCTTAAATCGGGACATTACAGTTTAATGGGTCGTTGACTCTAGTTGTATTATATAGTTAGTAATGGTTCTGAGCAAGATTTTTCTAAAATATCAATAAATTTCAGACGCAAAACGAACATTATGGTTAATGTTAATTATTGCACTGTAATGATATATTAATAATTTGTTATGTTTTTTGTTCAGTGAAGAGAATTTTGTCGCTAATGGAAAAAACTTATGGAAAGTGAGAGATAGCTTTTATTTATAAGTTGGCAAAACTTATAACACTTTTTCTATGTTGATATATAGTTGGGTTGCAGCAAAAAAAGGTTGAGAAACACTGCGTTCATTTTCAGCCTTCTACCTATATTTACCTTTTTTGTTTATTTACAATGATTTTTGCAGTAAAAAATATTTTTTTAGAAGAATTGCATGTGTATCTTGGTTTCACTTTACATCTCTGGTTTGCATCTTCGAGGTGTGTGTCCTCACGGGGCGTCAGAGTGACAACTGGTTTTATGTTAGGTACTGGTGATGTATTTATTACCCGGTAAATGAAACATAGTCAATAAGTAGGTATAGTGTGATTAATGCGGAAATTTATAAATAAAAATTCTTCAACCAATATGGATTCATGAACGTTTATTTAAATAACGGCATTAAACATTTTTTGATTTCTGTAAAAGTTATTTACTAAAAACTATGGGGCTAAGTCCTAAACCAAAATTATCAATTTTGAAAAATTTTGGAACCAAATTGGGCTATGTCCAAAAAGGGGGCCAAAAAAATAGGGGACTCCGATAAATATAAAACCCATATAGTAGTATGTATTGGTAACCTATAAAACAGACATAGCCCAGTTTTCAGCTATAAATTTACAAGAATGTGTCGAATTAAACATGTTTATTACTAATTGATGTGTTGAAAAATATCAAGTGGTTAAAATCGTCAACATGTTAAAATCGTCAATTGTGTTTAAAATCTCCCAATATTCATTGTAAAACACGTCAAAATATCAGGTGTTTAGCCAAAATTCAGATAAACACGGAGGTGTTTAAATTAGGTGTTAAAGTCTTTCAAAATACAAAGTTTCCAATCTAGCAACAAACCTGTTGTCCAAGCTAACTTGTTTTTGCTGTTTGCACAATTTTACTATCTTATGCATCAGATAATGCGTTTTTTAGATTCAATCAAACCAAACGATGCATTAACTTTGATTCCTCTGAAGATGATTTATGCTTAGAGTAAGTCATGTTAGGCATTTTTAAAAACTAGTGTTAAGTGTAATCAAAACAATTTTATGTATTTGGATCTAGCTTAAATTACATGAGAATGTGAAGGAATGAGTGATGTCAACCCCAACTCATCCGGCAAACATCTTTCACATTTGCTTAAATTTTGAGTAATAATTCATTTTTTGTTAAATCCACTGTAGTTATTATTAAAAACAATCAAACAGAATCTATATTTTCAATATTTTTAAAGAAAAGAGACACAAGGCTGTGCGGAGCAGAGACACCACTTCTACAAGCCGTTCGGCTTCACCCCAGCAAAATTATTAACATTTTTAAAGAAAAGAGACACACTAACAGCTCCAGAAATGTGAGGTAAATATGTTTAGAAATGATTAACTAATATCAAACCCCAGCAAAATTATTAACATTTGCAAATATTTTAAAGAAAACGGTCACGCCACAGCCGCAGAGCTGTGCGACGCAGAGACACCACTTCTACAAGCCGTTCTGCATCGACCAGGAGGTAAATATGTTTAGATAACTAATATCAAACCCCAGCAAAATATTATTAACATTTGTGATATTTTAAAGAAAAACGGTCAAGCCACAGCCGCAGAGCTGTGCGACGCAGAGACACCATTTCTACAAGCCGTTCACCATCAACCATCAGGTAATATATAAAATGTTTGACTATATTTTTGTGACTAAGTGGATATCAGCAATTGCCTTCTTCGAGCCTCCAGCTTTCTTCTATCAGGTTTGTTTTGGAATAATTTTATGCTTTTTAGATTTGTTACAATGAATCTAATATATTTGGTAAGTTCAACATACTTCTTTCATTTTTAGGTCTGTTTCATCCAGAAAAAGAAGACTATGTCCATTTTGCAAAACGAAGAAAAAAAAGGTTATTCTGGAATACATTAAGAAAAATGAAAAAAAGATGAATGTACTGCGACAGAAAGAAATATTGGTTCGCTTTCATTCAGTGAACTTAAATTGTTTGCTAGGGTAATATGCCGCCAAGGGTGCAGATCATCTCTTTTCACGTTAAAAAGTGAATTCCAAAATGGAGAAACTACATCTCATGGAAACTTTCTAAGCACAATTTGGCATATTTGCAAAAATCTGTATTGAATATCCAACCCAGAATGTTTCAATAACGTTGGGGAAAAAATGACGCCGTCTTAATTTAATAGCATCTATAAGGAGGACTGAAACAAGAAAATTTACAAACCCTGGAAAAATAGTTGAATCTACACGAATTGCATTGGATAGATTAGCATCAGGTTGACTATGTTTTGAGTGTCTTTTAACAGTATTTTGCAGAAACTTTAAATAGTTTTGTTGCATTTTGGTAGACCATAATGCTTTCTCACTACTTTTGTGGCAGTTTTTCACATATTAGTTTGTCACACAAAGCAGAAAACTGCATTTTTTATAAAATAGGTAGTAAATACTGACTATGTGTACAGTCAAAACATAGGCGAATGTTGCAATAAATTTTTTTGCAAAGTATCACCTTGTTAATAGATGTTACTCAGAACATTGCTTCTACGATGCCAACTACATTAAGTGGAACAAAAGGTATTTGGGGGTTTGACAAGGCAAGAAGATGCATGTGGTTTACAAGTTTGTGTCGTTTAGATTCTGAAACTAGCAGCCAAGTAAAGCATGAACAAGTCTTTTTTGTGATTTACATTACGGTCTGCTGCTAGTAACTAAGTATATCGTTAAAGTCAACTAGTTTCTACTACTATAAAAACTAAAAATGTTTGGTGATAAACTGGAGATGTAACTTTAATACTTTGCAGAACGTGAATTCATCAAAGTTGACTTTGTTGATGACGATTTGACATGTTATATTTACGACCCCCTAAGGACATTAAAATGTTAAATCGGAAAAAAATTAAAGCGCTCAATTGTTTATGCTAGATGGCCAGAGGGGGCCGCCTGTTTTATGAGGCAAAAGTTGTTAAAATCCTTCAGCTGCAAAATTAAGCAAGAAATTACTAGGTATATCACAACTTGACCATACTAAGGTTAAATATTTTCACTAAAATTCAAATTTCTAAACAATCTGCCACTTTAAATTTGCAAATTAAAAAAAAAAAAAAACACAGCCACCTAGTTTCTTAAAGAAAATTTCACCAAAATGTTTTAAAATATTACACTTTTCACAAATATAATTTCTGTTTGCAGCGCTTTCAAGAAATAAATTACATGTAAAAATATATCTCCAGTCAAAAGAATACGCAGAAACTCTAACTCTTCTTTACCTGCAAGAAGTTACAAGGTATATCGAAACATTTTAAAATAACTTATATTCACTACAGATTAATCTTTGTCATAGCCTTGAAATATTGTGAAAAGTAGCTATATAAGTAAACAGAATAACCGAAAAGTTTGTGATAGATGCTCTGCACTTTACCTTCAAAATAAGCTAATGCTGCATGCTTTTCACGTTAATGTTCTCATAATTAAATTTCATAAAAGTGTTTCGAACGTTCTTTTCCATGTGTTGTAGTGTTGTACTTTACCTTTAAAACAAAGTAATGCCGCAAACTTTTTACATAAATATTCTCTAAAGTTACTGATGTTTAACATAAAACATCACCTCCTTCACTGTGGTATACATGAATGCTACATAGCCAAAACGTTCGTTTTTTCGTACTGTTTCATTAAAGTGGTGATGTATGTGGACAAGTTTGCAGCGTGATGTTACACAGTCTATTTAAAATCATTCTGTAAACATAGTTTTTTTTTTATAAAATTAGTTTTAAAATTGCAAATCGAATAAACGTTGGTCGGTCATGACCGGTCCAGAGACAGGTTCAAAATATGACAGTTGTTGTTCTAATTAAGCTACAATAAAATTTTCCAACGTGATCGTTCTAACCCCCTATATTTATGACTAGACGAAATACCCGGCGTTGCCCAGGTTAAATAGGGTATTATTTACTTGGAAAAGTAATATGCAGCCGTTCGTGCCCGGATTTTGCGTGGTTAAAGAGGACTGGGTCAAGTAAAAACACTTTCTCTCAATAAAGTAGGATGCGACCCTTATGAAAGCAAACTAATCTCGCAACTTTAGCAATTACGAAACAAACGGTATAGTTAAAAATACCTAACCAAACAGCGATTCTGTCGCAGTGTTTAAACTGTACCGCAATATAAAAAAGCCCGTCGTAGTTCAGATGCGCTTCTATATAAACTGAAAGCATTTCACACAAAACTGTCTTTAGTTTTACAGTTGTTACTAAACAGCATCAACCTTACTTTGGAACTTACAGTACAATCCGACAAAATCTATTTTATAAAGAATGGCACAGCGGGGTTAATATTTGTAATCTTGCAACTTTAGCAAAATTGCCGGCGCCACATCATTTTCGTGATGCTTTAGTAAATAAGCGCTAATGATGCTTACCAACAAATTTGGTTATTTGTAGTTTGATTTCGGCGATTGTTTAAAATGTGATCTCATCCTTTTAGAGATTAATAAAAACGTTCTATAGAGCGACCTGAGGCGAACAGCGCTTGACCGGCTTAACTCTGTATACCGGAATGGTAACTACTTCGTGGATGATGTAAAAAAAATCGAGAAGAATAAATTAATTTTGTTTAAAATGCACGCGATGCTGCGTTGTCTTCCAACATAAGCAGTAAAGCTTTTCACTTGAATTACGGATAATCTTTCAGAACTCGTTTTGTTTGATGTACTATTATTACTCCAAACAGATTGTTTGCCTTTTGTTTACCAATATTGTTAGTATTTTTCACAAAGATTTATTTTATGTTATTTTTTCATTTTATGAAAATAGTTTAGAAACATATTATTTTTTTAAACAGTTTTCGTTAAACGTTGGCTGTCCTGCAAACAGTTTTTTAAACCAATCTGTTTCTTAAAACGGTTTTTGAAGCGAAGTTGAAGTGGTTCTGTAAAATTATCACTTTAAACGCTTTGCCTTCCGTTTGTTTTACTACTTAGTATTGCCAGTCTTTATTTTTGCAACAAAATACGGTTCTTGAAACAGATTTGGAAATAAATTTGTTTCTTGAAACTTTTTTAAAGACCGAAATCCTTTTATGTCAACAGCTCAGCTATGCAACATTGCAAATGGAACGTACGCTCTGACAATCCTAAAATTAAAGAACACGAAAAGTGCTTCAGAATTCGTTTTTCGGAAAAAACAACAGGTTATGGGGCATAATAAGTCTATGTGTAAACTTGATGGTGATGAAATACACATCAATCCACATCTATTGTATCAACGTTTGGTAATTGCTGCGAAAAACTTGGATGAAGATGTTTTCAAAGACTGTTTGTTTCAAGTTTTAAAAGAAAATGTACTGGTCCTTCATGCTCCAGAAGATGCTGATGTATGTCTTCATTGTTCAAACCGCTGCCCAGTCATTTAATGAAACCAATACAATTGTAGTTGGAGATGATACAGATCCCCTAGTTCTCTTAATTCATCACGTTGAGGTAGATGAGGATAGTCTTTACAAGTGGTACTTTTGTCATGCTCCAAAAAGTAATTCATCCAGCACAAAAACTTGGGATATTACATTGATAAAGCGTCAACTCGGAAAAAAGAAATCTCACAGAGTATATTATTCCTACACGCAATACTAGGATGCGACACGACGTCACGTTTATTCGGTATAGAAAGTCCGAAAGGGTTGACTCGATTTCTCAAATATGAACATTGTGAGTGCGAGATAATAAAGCTGACATTTTGAAAGAAACTACATTGATGAAGTCCGAAACTGGTACAATACGAGTACAGTTCTGTCCACTGTAGTCCAGACAGATAATATCTTCAAACTTCTCACACAAATATCGCATTTTTGCGACACGCAATTTCTATCGTTACTGTTCGGCATGCAACAAATTTGGTGCATTGTGCATGTCACACCCAGAGAATGTGTTCCGGATGCGCTAACCCACCATTTAGGTCTAAGCGTATTTTGTTTCATGGTTTTGTTTTAGTGTGCACAGAAGCAACCTTTGTTGTTCATATTGATTTTTCATAATGCTCTTCTAACACGGTCTTACTAACTACAAAACCATGTTGTAGTGGTTTGATTATTACGAAACGAAACGTAACAATAACGCAAGCACTCGGTAAATTTTCTGATAGACAACAACCTTATTCATTATATTGCTATAAAGGTTCAGGTTTATTACCACTTTTTTTCAAAATGAGTGGTGTTGAGGGTAATTTCAGTTGTGATATCTTTTTGGACACTTGTAGCCATCTCAAACGTCGTCACTTATACAATTTAAGAGTGTGGAGGAGGTCTACGAAGAATCGTTAAAGGAAGACACAATCAGTCTATTTGATGTCTTCCAGGACCACCAAAAGCGTGATTCTTGCATAGGTAAGAAACCAAAATATCTAAACAATTAACATCTCTTCGCAGTTAAATGCCGATCGCTAATACCTGAACGCGAATTACATTATTATTTTAGTTAGGCTGCGGGTTAGCGTTGGGTCAATTCCAACCACTCCCAAACTCCAAACCCAAATATTGTTAGCAATGTTAAGGCTGGATCACACTAGACGCGTCAACAGCGCTTCTAACCGAAAGCGTCAAATTTTATCTAAAAGTAGGACATTTTAGAAGTTACTTAATAGTAAAAAAGTACGTTTACCATCTAGCACCAAGTTGTCTTAACTGAGTAAGGTGATTGTCAAGGTTAACCGTGACGCTTTTGTTATCTGATTTTTTTTTGTTCTATTCTAGTAAATTTGTTCAACTTGAATAGATAGTTAAGCTGACTGCTGACTAAATTACATCGTTCATTTTTAGAAGATATGGATGGACTTCAACAAAATGCTAATAAACTTTGTAAGAAACTACCCTGTTTTATATAACAGCAAAGATGCAGGATACAAGGATGCTCTAAAAAAAGGACAGCCAGGTAAACGTCCATTGCCGTCTAGTTGTTTGAGCATATTGAAAAATAAGAAAACTAAAGTTACTGGCGCTTATTTTGTAGTAGCCTAGTTAAAAACAGATACTGTGAAATATGACAGATATAGTAGCTAAATAGCAGCATAAACCACAAGTGTATCTTACTTATTAGTAACAGATTGCCAGAAAAGATGGAAGAGCCGGAGAGACAGGTATTCCAAGGTGAAAAAAGATAAGAGCGAAGCCCAAAGAAGCGGCTCTGGGGCTGTTCGCCATAAGAACTGGGAGCATTTTGACAGCCTTTCATTTTTAGACGATCATATGCGCAACTGTATGTATTTGCTGACATTTGGTAGTGTTATACAGATAGAATTAGCTATAATAGACCAAGAATTCCAGCTATTGTTTTACAGTTTTAAACAAAACTAAATACTTTAATGTACTACTTTTTGTTTAAAGAACTGTCAATAACTATGAAATGCTGGATGTCACCAACACCAGCTCAGACTTGAAGGAAGCTGTGATGATAGGTTTGATATTACTTTATTGAAGTTATGTTTGAATAAAAATCATACATTGCAAAACAATTTCATATGCACTTTGTTTTTAAATATAAAATTGTAAAAAGATCTTGATGAAGTCGTGAATGACGAGGGCGTCGATCAGGGGTGACGAACCTATTTGCTGTCGCGGTCGCGGGCCACACAGCTTTTAACTCATGCTATAAAACCTGTTAATAAAAAATGTCCAATGGCAAGCTAAGCAAGCTTACACTCAACTAGTTACTACTGCAATGTACTGAAGCAGCACCAGGCTCATGGTGTTGAATTGATGGGTACTGTATAGATTTACACAACAGTTTCTACGATCCCTGCATGATATACGCCAGTGGTTCTTAACCTTTTTTTAAAATATGGGTTTTGATTTCATTGAATTGGCTAAATTGCAATTTAGGAGGCTTTTAGCGTTGGGCGCACAACAAATTGCTGGTGCTCTCGACACATTGATTTTTATCGAGCTGATTTTGAAAAACGTGTTGTGAGGAAATTGACTCTATTAAGTTCTCGTTTTTTAAAAGATGTGACGACACACAATACAACGGCAATATTACAAAGAACGTTATATATGCAAAAAAGAGTCCCCTGTTGCTAGCCTGTTATCATATATCTATTAGTTAGCAAAACTGAAATTAAATAGGGCCGTTATTTCTTATTTTAATTCGGCTATCAGCTTTTGATATCGCATCGCAAAGAGTAGAAGCGGGTCAAAGAAACTTTAAGACTGCCTTGTCCTCACCCGAATGTTTCGCGGGCCACACAAAATTCTTTTGCGGGCCACTTGTGACGGCCCGCGGGACACGTGTTCGTCACCCCTGCGTCGTAGATAGACCACGATCGTCCAGACTATCAGAACAAAAAGAAAAAAGATTGGAATTTGAAGTAAGTGTTTATTTCATTGATTTTAAAGCCCTTTTTATTGTGGCATTTCCAACTTAGGCTACCCTATTTTGAGAAGATTCATTTATTTTACATTGCAGTATGGAAAAAAACTCAGGCCATTTCAGCGGCAACTTCAAAGCCCAAGGAAGATGCCGCATCTCATTTTTCCAACCTAGTATCCACTAAAATCCGGCTGCTACCAAAAGAAAAGTCAGAGCAATTGGCCCACATTTTAAATTATTTGTGTGACTTACAATATGGTAATAAAAATAAAACATAAATTGATACAATTGTGTTGAAACGAAAGAAATAAAAATACTAATAGTGACTACTTGTCCCTGCCATGGCAATTGTCCAGAAGGTGACATAAAACTGATCTATTGGCCTAAGGGTAATAGACTCCCCACGGTCTCTTCTCCCCACAATCCAAGTGTAACATCCCCTTGCTCGTCACGATCGAGGATCCTTGGAAAAATACAACTTTGGCCGCCTTTCTTCTGGAGAAAATTATAAAGGCAGCATTGTTGACATCGGCTATTATCGGACGTTTGAAGAAAACCCTCCAGCGTGTCAATCGTCCGGGTCGGCTACCAGTCGCCACAGTTTCCCCTCAGGGATAGAACTTTGTGTGAGCTTCGTTCGTGGCCTCCCTTTTCTCAGCGCTGCGTGATATCTTTGTGTCGTTTTGATATCATTCGTCGGGTGGATACCGAGAGAATCGAACGCATTTTGAGCACAGTTTGCAATCTCGTTGGTTAGAGACAAGCTGTAGCCTTATGCGAGCACTAGGTGTGCATGGTTATTTGCCGTATACTGATGATTGTCGTTCTGTCCAATAAAACGTCTTGCTCGAGAAAGTAAAGTCATTCCTATCCTTAGCAGCTTCTTTGGGGATCGTGTCCCGATCTAGTCTGCGAAACTATAGTTGAATACTTTCTTATTTTCTGGTAAAAAATGGCCAGGGTATGGTCTCATTGAAATCAGCTACAAAACAAAATGGCGAGACAACAGATGAGTTAGCTATGCACTCAGGAAGGAATAGATAGGCAAAGAATTATTAATTTTGTATCCTATTAGTATTTTATATTCAATAAAAGGAATGTGGTTTTATAAGATGTTTATTTTTTATATCTTTACAGTTTCTACAAACTCTTCGTCAACTGCATGCTGAAATATTGATCACGTCATTGTGTTGCCTTTTTTATAAAGAGCACATGCTTAATATTACCACTGTGAAAATTGATATATAAATAAAACTGTAGCTTGATCTTATCATATTTTGTTTATTATCGTGTTTTACCGTTACGATTTCACATAGACGTAAACAAGACCAAAACGAAACGACTTTCAGACGATTAAAAGGTGCCATAAAGACGTTTTTGTAATCGATTTAAATGCGATTTTTTAGTACGTCTACTAGTCGTGTTTTAGCGCACGTTTATTACCGTTACGATTTTAGACATTCTGAAGACCTAAATAAGAGCAAGACGAGTGCGAGATTAAAACGATTTGAAGATAACCTAAAAACGTTTTGTGTTCAATGGGTTACTCTAATTTTTTTTAAATATAATTTTGCTGGGGTTTATCATCCTCTTCTTTTGCTACTAAATTAGTATTTTGGTCTCTAACTCTACCGAACCCAAGAATATTACTTGAGAAGTTGTAGATGAGCTAGGTTCATCTTCATTGGGAGCAAATTTGGTAGACAACCATTGAAGTAAGCTGTCCCTCATACTTAATAAAGATTGCAAACATATGCTTACAGGGTATGAAGTGGTAAGCAAAAAATCTCTGTTGTTCTTTACATTTGGTAATCTTTGTCGTTACCTATTTTACTCGTATTGATTCTGCTTATAGCTTCTATATTAAATAATATTTATTTTTCTTTAGTATTTGGTACACCACCTATAAAATTCATCAAAGCTGAGTTAAGAAGCTATACTGTATATTTAAACTGTCTAACCATTAAATACAGACTCCACTGCACACTTGTCAGTCATGAAGTTAGTAGGGTTCCAAGTTGGGCACCATCCTTTCAAAATCTGAAGGGCTTCCTGAATGTCTTTTGTTGTTTCATTTTAAGTTATGAAGCTGGCTACGACTTGGTACCACCCCACATTTTTCTTCACACACAGAAAAAACAATAGGAGTGCATATTTTGTGGTTTTCTACATAGCATCAAGAAGATAAATATCTCAACAGTTCTGCGCTGCCAAGCAAGTTTGTGTGAACAAAAAGCATCGTTTCCTGATATTCACAGGCAGGTATTTTGTGTTCAGTGGACCATTTCGGTTCCCCCAAAACATCTTAATAACAAGATGTGTAAGATGCCTAGATTGCAGTCGAGCAAAGCGTAAAAATCGCTCCAAACTGCATATATTTTAGCTGCATGGAGCTTGAGTTTAGCAAAGTATAGAAATTTAATGTAAACTACGCTTTGCGCAGCTCAGCTGTAGTGCAAATGGCATTTAAGTAAAAAAAAGGAATTTGGCACTTATTATTAAATAAGAATAAGTTTAATTATTTTTTATATATTTTAAATAGTTGCATTTAGATAAATTCTTTAACCTGAGACTATATTTTGGTAATTTCAAAGGGTCATCAGATTCAAGCTTTACATCTGTTGGACAGTCCGACCAAGAGTCCCTAATAAAAAAAGTATGTTTTTCATTTTTTAAATGTGGGCCAACTCATGGGCGCCGAACTTTAATCACACAAATTATGTGACGGTTCTTGGTTACCAGATTTTGTTTTGTTGCACATTATGACTCAGAATTTAGCATAGTGTCACTTTCGCCTGTAGGCTAGCTAAAAAGTTCCAATAAAATGGGCAAAACTTAACATTAAATAAAAAAAAAATAGTATTTATGAATAATTAATAAGCTTTTGGTAAACTAAGACTGCTACAGGAATTAGTTTTGCACACTAAATGTATGCATTGTTTCGTGATTTAATTTTATAAATATTTTGTGCAAATCTTGTAATTTGATTTTAATTTAGATGCACCACACTCTTCAGCTCGTGCAGGACGACCTTATGTGCCAAACAGAGAACCTGTTCTTATAAGAAGTATATAAATCTTTATAAATAGAATGTTGTCAAATCTCAAAACATATTGAACAGTAACATCATCTGTACAATATATATAAATCTTTAATATCTGGAAGGACTAAAAGTTGGATCACCAATAATTGCGTAAAAAATTATTGATTTTATATATAAATTTATATTTGTTTGTTTAGATACCCATCTTTAAAAAATATTCTGTTTTAGCAGACAAAAATGATCAGAATAAAATAGTAAGTTTGTATAATGTTGTGCTCGGCGTATCTTCTAAATAAATTAGTCCTTATTGTTAATATGTTAATCATAGGGAGGGAACATTGGTAAATAATGCTCTTCGCCGAAAATTGCCACCTTCCGAAAATGAAAAAAAAATTTGGAACAAAAACCCCAAAACCACCCGTATAGAAACAGCAGTTACTTCGGCAAAACGAAGACTTGTAAATCGCACTTGTATAAACTATAAATGTGATGCAATAAATCGTCATGGAAATCTATCCTCACACAGTATGGAGATGCATATTAAAGACATGACCAAGGAGTGTACTAAAAATGTCAAAAACATGGAAATGATCAGAGACCGCATGCAAAGAACATTTATTTTTAGACAAAAAGAGGCACAAGAAGGCTTAGTATCTGTGGCATGTACATACTCTGTTACTTATTGTGACTTTTTGTGGTTTCTACAATAATTGCTCTGTTTGTAGCTGATTGATGAAGCACAAAGAATATTTAAGGTTGATTTTGACAATGAATTACCAAACAAATTACAAAAAATATGGCCCCTGGCTACAACGCTATGTGTACCAGATTTCGTTTCGAAACTGATAAGACAGCGAATCGATGGTAGAGAAAAGCATAATATGCTTATGGTGGCACGCACCCCTTCGAGTGAATTGCTGAATGAATAGATATATCCATCTTATTTCAGTTACGTAAATCTATGAAATCGGGTTGTTTTTAATCAATGATGACGCAGCCGTGGTTGCAACCAGTGCAAAACCTAACAAAGAAATTTTTCATTGGCACGCGAGTTGTTGGCCATTATGGTGAGTAAATGTCAGTCTGTCTTCTGCGATTTGAAATCTGCCTCCTAATTTCGGAAAGTTATTGTGTAATCAACCTTGCTTGTTTACGGAACTACTGACTCTGAGAATATGCATTTCATTTTGCATTGAAAATTATATTCAAATAGTTAGTTTGTCACAGATGTATTCAAACACCGCATACGTACACTAATTTTTAATGAATTTCACCCAACGGTGATTGTTTTGTTTTTAGCAAAAGGTAAAAAACTTTTTTGAAACTGAATTTATTTATTTTCATTTTATCTCAGGTGATGAATGTGTAATCAAGAATATCGAATCCTTATGTAAAATACCAACAAACACAAAAGTATAAAAATGCATTGAGGTTGAACTCTTAGGCTGAATCCCAACCGGATGGAACGCTATTTCTTTTGTTACGCACAGCAGACAGATACGACTAAACGCGTTTTCAGCGAGATAGCGCGTGCACTACTTTTGGCCGTGACTGAAGATGTTTTCGAAGGTTTCTGTTTGGAGCAGACATTTTTTTTTAAATTATTATGGAAATATAATCCCGGAACGGTTGAAAAGCCTTTTTTAGTTTGTTCTAATTAAATTGGAAAGTGCCAAGAATAATATATTTCTACAAATATGGTCTACCCAGCACTTGTGTTGCCGTATGAAACCACTTGTTACGTTTCCAAATCCATATTTCTCCCAAACGGAAACAATTAGGAATGGAATTTATGTAGCAATGTCAGCGTATTTTACGACTATCGTGAATCCAAAGTTCAACCGCGCGGTCAGTCGTCACACACGGCCTTGTGACATTTATCGGTTACACAGCAAAATTGGATTCGAATCCACGGATCCAATATTTCACTTCCCTATAGAAGATCACTCTACAAGCAAATATGACAGACCACCACCACCTTCCAACAGTGTACTCATACCAGACCAATAAATTTAACAAGAATCAAAAGAAAAAAATGTTTCAAAAATCTTACAAAATAAACGACACTGAAAAGAGCTCAAGCCATACAAAGTTTTTAGTTTATACTTTTGTCAATAAGCCTCTTTACATGGTGAAATTAAGTGGGTTAACACGGTTCTCTAACCCATTTAAACTGACGCAGCAATTTTTCGTTTTCGTTACGCTTCGCTGAATATCGTGCTTAAGCGCGTCAACTCTAACCCGCTCGTCACAGGTAGGTTACGCGCTTGTTTAGTGGGTTACGATTTCTTTGTTTTAAGTCTTGGCTGTGGTTTAATTACTGTGCATAAAATTTGGACTATGCAAAGCAAGTTTATACTTGATTAGCCTAATTTCATCTGAATTTATTATAATGAATAATCTATAAATAGTGTTTAGGTTTTTTAAAATCAGTATGAAAAAGCAGCAGATACTATCCCGGGCGTCATGGACCGATCACGATGCCATGATTTTAGTTGACCTAATTGCCGTTAGGCAAATTGATGGCCGAAAACAAAGAAACAAACCAATATTTGATAATTTGGCAGAAGAAATGAAGACGCAGCATGCATTAACTTACACTAGGTTTGTTTATTTGGCATGCATTTTTTTCGTTTCATTATTTGAATCTTACTTTCATTATTTGAATATTTTTTGTCTTGAATTATATAATTTTATGTCCTAATTCCTTTATTCAAGTTCTATATTAATAGTTTGTTTAAATTTGTAAATGATTTAAGAATAAAATAATTATCATTACCTAATACCACAAATAAAAACAAAGACTAATGTATACACTAAGCATTTAACCCTAACATTTGCTATTGAATTGATCCATGTTAAGGTATAAAAATCCCATAAAACTTGAACATAAGTTTTATTCAGCTTTGGTATTTTATTTTTTTTTATTTTACCACTGTACATGGATGTAGTTTACAGCTAAGGGAAAAATGGAAAAACCTCAAAAGAATCTACAACAAAATCATTACAAATTTGAAAGTGTCAGGATCAGACAGTTCGGATCGGGATAATTGGATTTTTTTCGAGAAAATGAATGCTCTTTTTTCTACAAGACCAAATGCACAAGTAAGATAAAATTTTTGCAATGCTTAGATAAACAATATAAATAACAAATCTGTGTTATTAAGGCTATTGCAAGTGATGGAATAGATTCTATGGCTATGCCAGAGAGTTCAGAAGAGACAGCAAAAAACATCTTGCCCTTGCTATATTTCAGTAGAAATTTCAAATAAATGCTAATCTTGTTTTTAGCAGTTGACGAAACACCAAACATAGGTAAGAAGATGAATGGTTTTATTGTGATTTAGCGTAATTAGCTTTTAAATGTAGACTTCTGAATAGTGTACATTTAATTTTTTGATGGTGCTATACCTGGAAATGTGTTTTAAGTTTTATGCTACACTGTACTTCCCAACATTTGTAATTTGCAGACCATGAACCTTGTACCAAAGAGACGCCGGCTTGTAAACAAAGGTGAGCTTTGCAAAATATTTGTATTTTAAAATAAATATCTATTTAAAACAATTTTATAAAATACTAGTATGGCTTTACAGAGTCAACTGATTCATCATTCGAAAAACTATGCACCTTTAATGATAACTCCGAAAAAGAGAGAATCAGAACTGATTTCCAACAGGCAATGTGGCTCAACTGTCCCCTCCACAACTACCCATAGAACTCCAGGTCATGGTTCCACAAACAAGTTCATCAGATGAAGAACTTTAACTTCTGTATGCCTACATATCTTTATTTTTTTTTAACTTTCACCTTTGTAATCATGCACCTTTCTTTCTACGTATGCACATAAAATACTAATGCTGTACATATTTTTCTTTCATTTTTTGTTTATCCAGTTTGTTTAGCTATTGTACATTATATCCTTTTACTTTTTTAAGCTTACCAGTGCAACTGTGTTTTTTGTTATCATGCACCTCTCTACCTTACTGTTTTGCATATATGTTTCTTCACCTTTCATTTTTGTTTTAAATTTGCAGTGCACTGTGTTTGCAGTTCAACAAACAACTACTGTGTGTTTCTTTTTTTCAAGATTTTTTTATTGGCAATTATTTTTATTTCTTTTAACTGTACATAATATGCACCTTCTTATACTGTTTTACATATAGGCACTTTCATTTTTTTCAAAATACAATACTGTACATAAGAATCTTTGGTGTTGGTTCCAATGTTTCATAAAACAAAATTAGGTGACTGTGTTTTATTACAAACGCACAACAAAAGAAAAAATCATCGACAAAACAATACTACGAAAATTGCACAAAAACAGGCCTATAAAATACGACTTGACTGTCTTTGGGGCAGATTTTTGTTAATATGTTGCATCAAAATATCACGATGATGCACACCATCACCTGTAGCTACATCACAGGGCCTACTGACAGGCTGGTCAGCAAAAGGTAGATGATGGCCGAATGTGTAACTGCATTATGTAAAATACAGCAAGCTCCAATTATTGTTGGTGCAAAATCTATGCGTGCTGAATCAATCTTCCTTAGTATGCGCCACCGGGCCTTGAGCTTTCCAAATGCATTTTCCACTACAATGCGTGCACTACTGTGATAACAATTAAAAGATTCTTTTTCTGGTGAAATTCTTGTCCCAATGTAGGCTTAATCAGCCATGGTAATAGTGGATAGGCGGGATCACCAAGAATAAGCAGTGGTACACCTTCAATATTTAAGGGTGCCTAGAACAAAAAAAGTTGTGAAATACATAATTAATATAGTAAACAATTATAAGAGTTACACTTACTTTTGGTAAAGTATTGGAGGGCTTGAACAATGCTGAGTTCTTAAAAACTGATGCGTCATGGCAACTTTCAGGCATTTTGATGCTTACATTTCTAAAACTAAAAGTTTATTTAATTATGTAAGTGTTAAAAAAAAAAAAAAAAATTTCACAACAAAAATCATCACTGCATAAATTATTTAAACTAACCATAATTTGTCATCGACAACAGCTTGCAGCACATAAGAATCCCAACCTTTGCGGTTCGTATAATCTTTCTTTCCTTCTATAGGAGCAGTAACGGCAATGTGCGAACCATCAATGCAGCCCATAACCTGGCAATACATACCAATTATTATATAACTAAACTTTGGTAAACCATGTGCACCTACAGAGAAAAACAATTTACCTGTGGAAAGTGGTACTTTAGTTCAAATCGTTGTGCTATTTGTTTTGCTTCCTCAACATTTGGCATATAAATATGTACGTCTTAAGTCGCTTAATTAAACTGTTGCATAATCTGTATTAACATTTTGAAAATTTAAGGTTTTGAAAAACAGTATTATACTATCATATAATTTATGGTTAAAATACAACTTAGAAATTACCGTAAAAGACAGTTGTGAACTGAGGAATCACTAACTCCAAACAATTCTCCTATTGTTCGATACTCTGCAGAAGAAGCCAGTTTATATAAAACCCAATAGCCACCTCACCGTGTATTCATCTGCAAAGAATTTTGATTAATTTTTTGTACTATTTATATAGCTCAAAACTATATTGATTACCTGGTTTCATGTCGTCTCCCACAGCACATTATTGACAAGGTCATCAAAATTTGTTTTTTTCATTCTAAAGTGTTTAAGCCACTGACCATCATTAAATCCAACAACAACCTATATGTACATGAGTGTATTTTTACCTCAACTTACAATTTTGATTTTAAATGCCACAAAACATACCTATACACTTGAAACTTGTGATACATAGTTTCCTAATTATTTCAATAATAAGCTGAAATTAAAAAAGGTGTATACTTATCTAAAGTGCTGTTAAACCAAAATTCAAGCATATATGCTTTCCAGAGTTAGAAGTCAACATAGTATTGCTTTGCAACTACGCCGCCTGCAACATACAGAACGAACGTTAACAGACATTTTCGCTTTTTGTCAGATTTTCCTAACATTTTTTCCCAAATCCACTCGCTTATCGTGTTAACACAATAATTACCGCAACTCTCTAACCCGTGTTACCTAACCCACTCATGTAATTATTAGGCTTAATGTCAAAACAACTATTTTACCAAAACAAAAATCTGGAAAGTAGTTAAATATGATAATGTTACAGATCCCCCAAATAATTTATACCTAAAAATCGACAACAAAGACAAAAGGAGTCCTATAGCCCCAGTTCCCAAAGTAAAAAGTTAGCTGGCGATTTTCGCCCAATAGCAATAACCACCAGTGCAAAATAATCTTTTCCAACTTACCAATTTTGATGTCCGGCTCCGATGTATTTTTTAAAATGCTACTATATGCTTACTACTACTCTCAATGTTAACAGCAACAACCCTTAACAGATTTGAGGCGGCAACAGATGATACGGACTACTCTGACTGGCCTATTTTATAGTTTTTAAATCAACTTTAAATACTTTAAATGGTATTGCATTATAAAATCACATTTCGTTGTGACGTAATAGTTTTAGCAGTTACTAGTAGTCTCTTAAACATTGTAAGAAACAAAAAAATGGTACGCGAGTGGATAAAGTTTGGGGGAACACCACTGTTGTTGGGGCATTGATGGAAACTTGTGGATAATACCTTTGTTTAGTTTATAGTCTCAGTCCAGCGATTAAAGCGTTGCAAACAAACAGCACTAAAAATATCAAATCACATGAGAGATAGCTGTGCTCGCTGTCAGCGAGTTTTTGAAATTGGGGCGTAATTTTTCTTAGGCATAGCCGCATGTCGGCTTCAACTTCCAGTCAGTTTCGCTGTTTAGTTCAATGCACACATGGCGCTCTCCCAAATCCAAGTTGTTGCAAATGGAAAGCCCAAAAGTGAATATTTGCAGAATCTTTGGGGTATTTGTGTTTGAAGGACGCAAAAGAAATACGATTTGCTGCTTCTGTTGTGTTCTATGTCCATAAATTGTTCGATGGGAAGTCTAAATACAGTCTACTACTGCCCGACACTAACAGTGTACAGTATAGCAATTTGCAAATATGATCAGGCTTTTTACATTTGATTTAACAAAGTGAAGCCGGGAAATAACTTAAAGTTTATTACTCGATTTCAAGGTTATAAAAAACATTTTCAAAAACCACTTAGATAAAACCACTAGGAGTGGCAGCCCTGGAAACAACCAAAGACGTGTGTTGCTGGACTATTCCGCTGTTTTTTCGCCGATATCTTCAGTGTTGTTTTCAGATTTCCAGGTATGCAGTCCAGGATTTTATGCTCACATGATATAAATATAAATTTTGTGCACGCTAACAGTCATATTATTTTTCATTCTTATTTATAAACCTATAAATATAACTACAAATACAGCTTTAGCTTTTACTATCCTAACGTATATTTAGTCATTTTTACTCCCTAGTAGTATTTTAATTGTTCAATATTAGCCTAATTAAAATGTACCAGTCAGCTTTTAGGGGCGCACTAATAGTATAGTATGGGTAAAAATATATATATATATAACTCTAAAGGCCCGTTATAACACTAAAGGCCTAAACTTTTTCAAGTGTCAATGCGGCCCACTATAATAAAATGTTGGACATCCCTGCTTTAGACAATAAATTCGTCCTTGCAAACATATATGTTTGCTATCTTCAAGAAACATGTCACTAATGACTTGTCGCGTCGTGCCTGAAAGCGACTGTGTCCAAATCCCCACCGATAAAGCGCGCGAAACTTGAACTGGTCAAAAGCTATAGGCTATATTATTCAGTCGTGATCATGGCGGATGGAAATTTTGGCAGTATGGATTTGGAAACGAAGGGTTGGACACTTTTCCGCACTTTATTGAAACATGAAGATAAGTTTCACAACTACGCAAGGATGTCTTAAATTGTTTTTTGAACTAGTTAAGCTGGTAAAACTTTGAGTAAGACTTTTTCGGCTGTACCGTAGTGTAAAATGATGTTTGCAGATTTTTTTCAAATATGTCTCTGCTATGATATTTGGCAACTGGAGACAGCTACAAAAGCTTCCGGAGGTATGCAACGCAATTTGGAACGTTTTGCAGTCATTATACATGCCAGAAGTGACCGAAGAAATCTGGTTGGATGTATATTTTGAGCTTTGGAATTTCCCGAATTATATTGGTGCTATCGATGGCAAACGTGTCCGCATCAAATGTCCTGTGCGAGCTGGATCGCAATTATAAAAGTTATATATTCAATTGTATTGGAAGCAATTGCACATGCTGATGGTTGTTTTTCTTCTTCTATCATCGAGGTAGGGGATTACGGAAGAAATAGGGATGGCGGGGTTTTTTGCACTTCTATGTTTGGGCAAAAGATGATTGGAAATTAATTCATTGGACATCCCGGAAAATTGCCCACACTCCGGAGAAACCGAAAATGACTTTCCATATGTGTTGGTCGGAGACGAAGCATACCCTCTGCTACTAAATAAAAACGCGTGTTTAACGCTTGTTTATCTAGAGCAGTGGTTCTCAAAGTGGGCGATGATTAAATTGGGCAGTAACAAGAACAGTGACAAACTAAACATTTGCACTGTTCGTATAATATAATTAAATGCTTCGATTTTTTTCTTGTCATAGAACAGTGATTCCCAACCAGGGGTCGCAGAGCATTTCATAGGGGGTCGCGAAGCTATTGCTCGGGCGAGGTACCGGTCCGCTAGCACTCATCCAGTATGCGTCCACTGTAATGTAATAAATATGACTGTAGGTCCCTACAGTAACGTTTATTATTACATCACAGTGAACGCATACTGTGTAGGACTAAGCGTTCAGTCACTGTAAATTGAAATTCTATTAACAAAGTAGCCTTGTATATTAGACAACAGAGATCGGTCAAGACTCGAGATTGCTAAAAAATAGTTAAGGGAGAGCATCGTTCGAAAAAACGAAAATACATTGAAGAGTACATTAACCTCGGCTTTACTTCTTTATTGACCAATGGTGTTGAGAAGCCACAATGTGTTCTCTGCAACGTTCTTAGCGCAGAATCATTGAAACCATCAAAATTGGAAACCAAGCACCCGCTAAAAAGGATGCGCAGCATTCTTTAAGCGCCATGAAGCTGGTCTCAAGCGGCAACGGCTTGATGCTACTGGATACTTTCATCAGGTAAATGTGGCTGTACTTCAGGCGTCCTATGAAGTCGCACTGGAAATTGCCTCACACTATTGGGGAAAAACACTTGTGAAGCCATGCTTGTTAAAAACAGTAAAGCTGGTTCTCGGGGATACAAGTGCGGCGAAAGTTAAACAAGTCTCTCTTTCTAACAATACCATCAAGAGACATGTCCAAAGATGTAAAACAGTGCAAGTGATACAGGAGATCAAGGCTTCTCCGATGTTTTCAATTCAGGTAGACGAGACAACAGATGTTAGTTAGCTTCATGTGCTCAGCTTCTCGTTTTTGTCAAGTATATCAATTCCGGTGACTTCAAAGATGAATTTCTTTTCTGCAGTGAGCTGGAAACTAGTACAAAAAGTGCAGATGTTATGAAGAAGATGACAACTTTTTTTGAATCTGCCCAACTTGATTGGACAAATGTTTGTGGAGTTTGTACCGATGGCGCCCCTTCTATGTTGGGATCGCTGTCTGGCTTTCAAACACAAGTTAAGGGGCTTGCACCTGAAGCAAAGGGAACGCACTGTTTCATCCATAGATATATGCGCTTGCCAGCAAAACATTACCAGCTCAACTAAAAGATGTATTGAATTCTGTGGTGAAAATCGTAAATTTTATCAAAGCAGAAGGTCTCAGCTCACGTCAGTTCAAAGAACTTTGCAAGGATATGATGAACTCAACACACGAAACGTTCTTAATCGCGTTTATGAGATGAAGGTTGAGATTCAGGTATTTTTAGAATTTAAAAATAAAAGGGAATTTTTGTCATACTTCAATGATGATATGAACTGCTTGCCTGGCTTATTTGGCGGACATATTTGAAAAATTGAAAACTGCCTAAATCTGAAACTTCAAGGGAAAGACACAAATATTATACAACTCAATGATAATGTCAAGGCATCAAAATTGAAAAACTGGCAGCGAACATTTGCTATGTTTGACAGATTGTCCAGTGTTCGAAGATTTAAAAAAATGGATTGTGGCACACCTGCTCCAACGTTACAAAATCCGTTTTCCGTTTCTTTGGATGCAAGTGGGCATTCCTGATGAAATCCAAGATCAATATTTTGATCTTAAGAATGTGACTCATCTGCTCGAATTCACTACCATGAAAAGTCACTCTCTCAATTTTGGTGTGAAATGTATGAGTGGTTTTTCAGCTCTTCTACATATGAAAACGAAGGAAAGAAATAGAATGAATGTGGAAGACGACATGAGACTGGCTCTGTCTAGCACCCAACCTCGAATTTCACGGTTAGCTGCAAGCAGACCTACAAGGTCAACAACCATCGCATTGATTTGTCAATAAATGCAAGAAAAACATTTTTAGTGCTGCCTTTCTAAGTGGGGGTCACCAAGACAAAAAGGTTGGGAACCACTGAGCTAGAACAATTGTGTCCAAAATAATTTTTCATTTCTTCTCGCATGTTGCAGATACAAAAGGGTATTTCAGCCTCGAGAAAGTTACTGTGATTGTGAATGCCATTATATTCTTAGATTTTAGTTAGTGAGCCGGGGGTCGTAAATAATGAGTAATTCAAGTTATCTCCAGTATGGGTCTATTCCAGCCCCGCATTCCGAATCACAGCCGATGTGTTTGCTGTGCTCGAAAGTGTTTTCTAATGAAGCGATGAAGCCGTCCCCAGACTTTCCGAGCATTTAGCGAAAATTCAACCAGATAAAGTAGGCAAGACTGCAACATTTTTTCAAACGCTCTGGGACAATTTCAAAAAACAGAAAACCATTAGCACAATATTTTCAAACCTTTTCAATAAATACAAGTAATGATGGATTACGTGCGTCTTACAATTTGTCTTTGATGATTGCAAGAAAAGGCAAGCCGCATACGATCGGCGACGAATTGATCTTACCATCAGTGAAGGGTTTTGGACACCGTTTTGCACCACAAGGCTTCTTCTGCAGTTATTATTAAATATGTTCCTCTGAGTAACAAGACGGGAAGACAAGATGGCTACCGATATAGAAGATAGCATAGGCAACATCATCAGAAACAGAATTTAGTTTACAACCGCTTTAACACTGGATTCAGATACCCGGGGTGAGACAGTATTTCAGAAAGTTAAAACATATTTTGAAATGTCATAGCGTGTGCAACTGACGGTGCCCCATCTATGATGGGCCGTTACCGTGGCTTCATAGCATTTCTAAAAGCAGCGAATCCCCAACGTGCTTACACCATTGTGTGTGATTCATCGGCAGCATTTGGTGGCCAAGAATACCAGTGATCGTCTTAACCTCTCACTGAAGACCTGTGTCATCAGGGCAGTAAATAAAATTAAAGCTCATGCGCTTACTTCTACACGGAAGTAAGATGGCTCTCAAGGGAAATATTGCCTTGCACGATTTTACACACTGATAGATACTGTTGAATTCTTAGAAAGCTGTGACCCTGGCCTTGCCAAAGACATTATTGCTATAAAAAATGATATCTATCGCATACTTGTCAGATATATTTCCAAATTTAACGAATTGAACCTGGGCAACGAGGTAAATCTAATCAAGGTAAAATCAACAGTGTGTGGATTCAAAAATAAGCTTGTGTTGTATGGTCGAAATTTAGCTAGACGCGAATTCTTCCAGTTTTGCAGCTTGCAACACTTGCTACCAGCGACAAAGGTAGTTCTACTGTTGTTGTTGAGACATACAGCAAGCATATATTACATTTGGAAATTCCTGACTGGAAATCGACCCGTTCAGTGATATTTCCGAGCAATCTTGCAGAGGAACTTATTTATATTGCAAATGATTTTGAACTCAAACCAAAATTCCATCATTTTGGCTGCAAAGATATGTCCTCACGTGTGGGATCGGGTAAAAATTTTTTTATTGCGTGGAGCGTACGTTTAGTGCCGTCACTTTAGTATTGTTTTCGTTTGTGTAGTAGTAACTGGTCAACAGCGCGTCTGTATGAACACAATTTATCGACCAATATATTGCAAATGTTTTATATGAATAAAATATTTATAAATTTTTACTTTGTCGTCAAAAGAGTTGTTGTTAAGTTATTACTTATTCTGAATAAATTTCAGGAAATAAATTATAAACTCTAAAAGTAAAGTGGCTTAATTTAGAGTAAATAAGAAAATCCACACAGAACTAGGTAGCAATATTGTACAGGTTTGAAATCAGGACTGCTGAGTCGGACTCGGGACTCGAGTAAGACCATGTAAAACTACCCGAGTCTGACATGCGCAGTAAACTAATATGACCGCCAACTGAAAATTGTAAAGGTGGAATAGCATGTGGTGGAATATTTTCCAACCATGTATTATGAATGAGTTATACGAACGACACCCCTGTAAGTGGTAGCTGAATATCCATGTTATTTTGGTTACGTAAATTGGCGGAATACAGGCTGTTTAGTCAGGGCCGGACTCTGTTGTCATTTTCAATGTAAGTTTGTGAAAAGCAATTTTTACCTCGAGTGCTTCTTAAGTTTGGAGTTGCTGGAGGTTGTTGTATCAAAGCCCATGTATAGAAAAGCAGTTGACATCTTGTAAACAGCTTAAATATATATATATATATATATATATATATCTTTATTCAGTTTAAACTTCATTGGATAACTGGTTGTGAATAAAGGTTAACATTTAATTTTAACAGATTAGAAAGCATAATCTGGTGCTTTCCTTTTTTAAATAAACAGACACTAAATTTGTGTTCACCAAACCCTATCCACTAAACTGGGGAATAAAATATTGTAATATTTTGTTACTATATAAGCTAACAAAAAAAGTTGTACCAAAAGGCTTTACTAGTAATAATAAAAAAATGTAAATTCCTCTCCGGCACCCCGGTTTTGGAACCACTGGTGGTCGTACGCTGCCGCAGTCATTAACTGGACGACTTATGGTCAGCTGATATGCCTGCCCTACATGCTTTTTTAAGTGTGTTTAGACGAAACCCGACAATGAAAGTTTAAGTGACTTTAACCTGTCAGAAATGTCGAACCTTAATATATATATAAGCTGGTTGCTCCAAAATTTTACTTAACCAACATGCAAGTGTCAAGCCCAGTTGTTTTACGTTTTACTATTTATGCACTAGAGCGGAACGTCATCATGTTCACCGAGGGCTAAAATAATGCAATTCGTACTTTCTCAAAAATCTAGCCCACAGTCGCTAAATGCCAGCCAAGCGCGTAAGCTTAATGGTGTAAAGTGATTCATTGCTTGTAGTTTGGTCACTCAAATTTGAAAAAGACATGTAACAACATTGCTGATTAGAATATTTATTCATTTTGATTTTTTTTCCTGTAGTGCTACGAAAACTTCTACAGCAATACATAAAAAAAATTAAAATGCGATATTTCAAAAACCTGATTTGTTAGAAAAAAACAAGTCATTTTCAGAATCAGCTCCGAAAACACATTAAGAATCAATCTATCACATCTCCGTTTAAAACAATAAATTCGAATGCAAATAAATCTTATAATAATATTTGTAAACAATGTTTTAAGATGTTTTGGGGGGACCGAAACGACACTATTACGCAGTATTTTAAAATATCGTCTACTTGTGTAACAGCCGAGACCTAACAATGAGTCTACGGAAATTATGTTACCAAGAAGCTAAAGCTTAAAAAATACCTGACTATGAATATTTTATACTGCAATGATGTTTAGATTCAATTTGAAACGTGCACAATCTTTGCGAAAGAATGGTTTAGTTTTAAATTTACAACTATTTCGTAACTATTTTGTTTCTGGCGCGAAGCAGCCTGGAGAATAAGAAAAAAGACCGCGCGAGGATTTTAGAAAAATGGAAAACAGGTCGTGGTTTATAAATTCCCGAAACTGTATACAATGTTGCATAGAGCATTATGAGAAAATAAAACATTGATCAACTTCCAAAAAAATTATCGAAGGGTGCAAATCTTTTTAAGTCAAAGCCATGCATTTTTAGCTCGTCTTATGGATGAAGGGCAAAAATTACCAGCGACAGCTCCTACTCAAATGGGATTGAATCCTCAGGCAAAACACTGGGTAATTTATTTAGAAACGCTCACGGTATTGCGAAGCACAGAGAAGACCGATCTGGGATTACGCTGGATGAGACAAAGGGTAAAAAACTTGCAATTGTAAAAAAATAAATCTAATTTTTTCAGTATAAGCTGTGTGATGGTGCAACGGACATAACGACGGAGCAGACACCGGCGGACACCGGTTTATGTCCGCTGGTGCAAAAGTTTGTCGCCTTAAACCCACTATTTATGATAGTATTTTGCAGCAGGGCTAGCATTGTAGTTGTCCACTGCTTTGCTCCATCGTTTAAAACAGCAATGTGTGGCAAATGACTACTACTAGAGTTTGTGGCACAAGATGAGTGGGTCCATCCATACTCTGATATCAACAAGAATGTGATATTTATGTTATGACAGTAATCTCCTCCCGGTTAATCCGCAAATTGAATCTTTTATAGGCTTTTGCGGACTTTACGTTTTTAGTTTTTGTTTTGTTTTACGGGTAGACAATAAACTCTTTCAAGTCTTTGAAACTTGTCCGAGATTTCTGCCAAACCTGACACTAATTAACTGTGACACGTAACGCTGCTTCAAGACGAATACCAAAAAAGGCGAGGAAACATTAATACCAGCGCGAGATTACATAAGCAAAAAAAGCAAAGCTTAATAAGCAACATATATTATTACTGTAATTATTGTTGAAACTTTTGAAGCGGGCAGGCAGCAAATCCATAGAGTAAAAAATCAGCGTTGCTCATTTGATTCTATAACGCGTGAAGTGAAGGTTTGATACGCTAGTGTAAATCAGGCTGCTATTTTAACTGCAGGAAATGTCAGAAAAAGCCCAGAGACATTGAGTGACTCAGGCCACCCTAGTAAGGTACAATGTAGATGAAAAGGCTATCCGAAGGGTTTGGGAAAAATCGAGAAGCCATTCGAAAACGATCTGCTCTGATGTCAGAAGAGGGTAAAAAAACAATTTCGATCATCTGTTGGTCAATTTTCTGAATTTGAAGGTTTATGTTGTTTCTTTGGGTTGATAGCATGCGCCGCGCTGCCTTAAATGATTTGTATATGCTACTCTCGCCCAGTATGATCCCGAGAATTTCTATAATATGGATGAAACCGGCTTGTTTTATCGGCTCATGCCATTGCTGGCAAATAAACATAGTCTACTTTGGCCCGGGGGCTGTGCTTGGAGGACCACACTGACATAGGCGGTAAGCACTTATTATGTACGCGACGAAGTTTTGTGACGTCTTTAACCATTTCGTGCCCACCAAACGTAAATATCGTCGATCCTCTTCTGGTACGCATTGCAAGAAATATCGTGGCCCGTAACGCGCTAATTTGTGGTTTGAGGATTTTTCATGCCATCTAGGGATTTTTTGACATAAGTCCTGCCATCAAGCTACGTTGCACATCCGTGTGCGCAGTGCACCAAATGTAACAACATGTTGAAGACAGAAGTCGGCCGCAAGTTTGAAGCTCAAGATTTGTTTCGCTATTATTTTTTCAAAAGCTGGAACTGCAACTAATGTCATAGTTTAACTGAAAACATTGGAGTCCGTTTATATGTTTTAAAACTTCGGTTTTTGCTTGTTTCATTGATTTTGGAATACGAAAACCAAGATTACTACTACTGGGTGTTGTCTAAAGTATATCAGTACATTTGAGACTCCATTTCTGATGTCTAGTTGTTGTCTATACAATTTTAACTCTAATTTTCTTGGAATTGCCTTGTTAAACTAATTGCCGCTACCCCAACGTTTGGTTTGAAATTGTCATATTGAATGTGACAAACGTCATTTAGAAAACAAATCTGTGTTTTTTGTTCGAAACGATACTCCTGCTTTACGCACGAATAATCAGTTATAACAAAAAACAACAAACCATTTTACTGTTACACGGACATAAATTTACTTTTAACAATCGTCGCCGCATTTAGTGCAAAGATCCAGAAAAGCTGGCAAGGGGTTAAAGTATATTTCTTGTTTGCTTCCTATATAGTTAACCGTAAACAACCCAACTAGTTACAAACCGCTTTTAGTGCCTTACTTTTGACAACCTTCAAAAAACGGCTTATAATAATGAACTAGATTTATAGACTGAATGTCAGTCAACTAAAACAATCCGTTTTCTGCATTTCATATCGACTTAATTTGAGACACCCAATGCATAATTTTATTGAACCCATTGTTTCTTCTATTAATTTCCCCACTCTTCTTATGTAGTTTGTTTTCAGCGTCTATTTTCATGTTTTCGTGTTCCATTTAGTGCCATAGTGTCAGCAGTTAGTAGGGTCAACCGAACTCTATAACATAACACAACAACATACATGCAATACAACTATTTACAGAATAATTCACTAGGTCGAATTCAATTTCACACATGCATTGTGCATCCATGTTTTTATGTTTGCACGTTGTTCTTGTGTCGGCTTCGTATTCCGCGACACTGAATTCGACACACTCCCAGTCCCCTGCCCATGCGGCATCGACACTAGTGTCAATGGTAGTGGTACTGACACTAGGCTCCTCACGTGATTTCTTGGGACTGGGAGGTGTGTCGAGATTTTATTCTAGTAGTCTCTCCCAACTCTTCTTACGTAGTTAGCGATTTGGACCAGTTTCTCATCTATAGCCATCCTGTTGTTTACCAGCTCTTTGACTAATTGCGTTACGATTTCGTCCGTGATGTCTCCTGTAATGCGCTTGCGGTGTTTTGGCTTCTTCCGTCCATTGCGCTTGAACAAACCTTCTCATAGGTTTTACGTCCTCTAGGGATGCCATTTTCGTCAGAAGGTTGACCGTATTGGCGGTTATGAGTGCGCACTTTCTTCATTGTCCTGCCGGTCCCCATGCGTTTTATCACTACAGCACACTACACTGATTGTGGTGCATGAACTTTATTTATGGCGCTTAACAACAACTGATCGTTGTTGAAAAACGCGGGACCGGCGTCGTCGATTTTGAGGACTTTGTGCCCAAATTTCAGCGCCATTTGTGCCCCCCCACCCCCCTGACTGTCGTTGGTCATTGATTGATGCGTATTCCGTGGAGTAAGTAAGATGTGTGTGGGGCGTATTGAATACCGCCGTCTTCGTTTCTGGCTTCTAAAGCTGCCTGTGTGAGTATTCAGAAGCTCATCGTTGTTGAGTGGCGCTTCGTCCCAGATTATGTTTTTCGCTTCGTTTATTATTTTCTTTAGAGCTTGTTTGTCTTCTTTCCATATGTCATTATTTGGTTAGTATACTCTTTTTGCCAGTAGCTCGGCAAAGTCTGCGGCGAATAGCTTTTCCTTAAAGGCGTTCATGCTTGGTTTTGTGTCGAAACTACTGGCGACTTCCTCCGCTATTTTTTCTTCAATTGTCCGTTGGATTCGTGTTCGGTTGTTTTTATTAGGTTTTTTTGCTTCTTCCGGAATGTCGATTTGTTCTACTCATTTGTACATATATTTCACCCATTGGCTGGTGTCTTTGACTACTATGTTGTGGTTATTCCTAATCTGGATAGGGCGTCGCTCACGGACTTTTTTCTCAGTAGTCTCGATTGCTGTCCTGCCTCCCGACTCAACGTGATGAACGGCCATCCGTTGGACCGATGTATATCACTTCCTTGTCTGTTCGGGTTATTCCTGTTTTTTCCATTCGTTGTGGTAAGGGGGCCCACTTTCTTGCTCTGAATGAATCTCCCCTCTCGCTTATTCCGTTTTCTTCTTTCGATTTTCATAGACAGTTGTTAAATCTCTTATTAATAATTTTGCTCTAATGGTTCTCTGAAAAGTAGTATCAAGTGGGATACTTTACGTAATTTGCTGCTATATTTGCTATGACTTCTGCACTCGGAAACATTTTATTCACAATATGACGTCTTGACACTAGAACTGACACTAATTATAGTGGTTCAGAACGGTGAACCGAATATGACGTCGAGTACGGTATGCAGTCTTTCGTTTAGTATCCTGTTGCTCTAAGGTTTTTCTTGATGCTTTTGGTGGTAGTATACATGGAGTTGGGTATTCTTCAAACATCTGCTTGATGGCGGTTGTGCTGCTATGCTCTTTGCTCTTTATCGTGTCGTTTGCACTCCTCATCCAACGGTCCACAATGCGGGTGCCCAGGTATAGTTATATACCACCTGTAGCTAGTTTCTTGCTCGACTTCAACATCATAATGAACTTTAAACTCACCTGATTTGCATATTATACTCTTTTCTTAACAAGCCAACAAACGGCTTATAATGAACCTGGTAGAAGAACCAGTCATAAATGTATTAGTTTTATAAATTAAATAGTCAATCTTGGTTGATAGCAGCATGAAGTGGCAGGCAGTTTTGACATATTACATTTTAATGTTGACGACCTTTCACACAATTGTGTGACACGTCAAGAGAAAGAAAGTTGAAAACAATCGTAGTTTAGTGCAGACTGTAATTAAGCACGGTTGTGTGAAAGCTTGTCATTATTAAAATATATATAAATGGAAAATATAAATACAGTTTTTTATTACTATGACAAGGGGACATTTTGACATTTAATGTTAAGCAATTTTTTGCTAAAAAAAGATAGATTTGCTTTGCAGCAGATGGATATTCTAGGTCCAAAAAACTCCAAATAATGACAAAAATACACTGCAAGGATTTTAGTAGGGTTCAACTCAATTAACTTCGAACAATCTATATTAATTCAGCAGCAGCCTGCTGGCTCTTGGACTGACCCGGAGCAAAGAATATATGGCTGATTTTTATCTTTTTAATTGAATGGCCCGGATATCTTCACATATAGAGTTATAGACTACAGTTACCATCTTTTCCATTTCACACTACCTTGTAAACCATTTGTTTGATTTCCACCTTAACATCATGGCCCAGGTTTCAGCCGACTTCTGTAATAAATTTACTTTTTAACACATTTCTGTTAACAAGTCTATACACCGAAACTGAGGAAATGTTTTGAATGTTTTACTACTTCTCACTTTTCCATCTAGAGAAATAATGTATTATTGACGGATTGGTTAATAATTAGGCAAGGCTTGGTCACTGGTTAGTTTAGAATTTGGAATTGGCAATGTTATCATCAGGAGATGAACTTAAACTTATAGAAGACTGGGTGGACTCTTCTAGCAAACTAGTTGAAAACTATTCGCATTTAAATTACCAGCTGAGCAAGAACTTTCTTGGAGCAGCTGTATCTTCAATCGATTGAATCTTTTATATTAGAATTACTACAAGCAGCTCTGGAATTTATTGGCAAGATCATTTTTTTAAGTGCTGCATTTTGGTTATTGCCTCTTTTACGAAGCGCTTCTGATGGGATAGCCTCAGCCCAATATTAAACGAATCGAAACAAGTTTTCTTTCCTTGGCAGTAGGCCCTCTCCCTAACTAACCTTATTTATTGTTTACAAAACATTGTCCGTGAGGTGTGTATTTTCTAAAATAGGTTGACAATGGGAATGAATGGAGGATGATGAGCAACAGATAAATGATGTTTTTTGTTTTATATAACCTTCTTGAGATTTGTGGTTCTGCTCCAAATTTAGTAGAGTCTAGACTTCGTGAGCTTTGTTTTGAAGGAGTGTTCCGTATGTGATGATGTCTAGTCAAGGTTTTCCTCCGTTGGAATGGTTGAATCGGACGAGTGGTCCTCAAAACTTTCCGATACATCAGCACTGTCAGTGTAAGAGATGCTGCTGCTCTGAAAAGAAAACAACAGCCTGTTGGCTTTTCGTACAACTGCAATTACCAAACCAAAGGTGGTTGTAAATCAAATAAACATGACACAAGTTATGTTTGTTTGACACCGTAGAGGAATCAAAAACACCTTACTAAAACTGATGCTAAAAACACAATGATCGCTCATTTTTTTCACGTATTTAACTAAAAATTCTTCAAGCGTCGTTTTCTCAAGCTTTTTATTTCATCAACGGCCATTTGAATTTTAGCAGCTTTAAAAAAGCAAACATGTTTTTAATCCACGAAGTCATTAAAATAAATAGCACCAAACTATGTGTCATCAGGTGGACGATTATCATTTGATTTTTAAACAGTTCATTGTTGTATGACTGCATTAGTGTCTTTGGTAGCGTTTGAAAGTGATATGACAGTGAAGTTCAGGGTTTATAAAAAACTGAAGTTCGAGCTGAACCTTATTAAACCAGGCCAGTATGGTTAAAATTTTGTCAGCTTTTCTCTAATCAAAATATAATAATAATGTAGGCCATAAAAAGTAATTTTCAATTGTGAACATTACGGAATCTTTATTTTATAAATGATATTAATCTTTTATATGAGCATATTTGAATGCCACATAATTTGTGTGAAATTGACGCAATTGTTTTTACTTAATGGATTTTTTCATACAATTGTGGTTTCGATTATTAAGTTCTGTAGAACTTTAGGGGGTAAATGAAAATATCCACATCAGCTGACGAGACAAAAAAATATTGCCTGTAGGGAGTTTCCTAGAACTGCTTTTTTGAAGCTAGCCTAGTATATTGATTTTTTATTGCTTCGCTAATTGATCATTTTTTTAGTTTCTTGACAATATCCTTATCTTTCAGTTACATCATTAATAAGTCATTTACTGTTTGAATAAATCATGTTCTTCGGCAGTCACGGCTTAGATTATTAAGGCAGTGGTCTCCAACGTGTGAGTCGCGACCTCAAGTGAGGACGCCTAAAATTTTTGTGGGGTCGCCATAACTCACCATATTCGTAATGTGTTTTTAGTACGATTTGTGTATTTAGTTTTCTTTACAATGAGGTATAAAAATTGCTGTTTGTAGCTCTTAAAGACCTGCTATATCAGCATTTGTAACATCATACATAATAAAATGCTGTTGATTTCTAGTAAAACATCTGCGTTTTCTAAGGTTGCATTCCACAGGCCAAATTAGAAAGCATATTCACTTAGAAACAGGCGAAGAGGCTTTTCGCTAAAAACATTTTTTACGTTCTGCTGCATTCTATAGCACTTGTTATTATTAATAACATTGCCTATAATTGTCTCCAAAATGGGGTCGCTTATGTCTGCGAGCAGTTTTGAAAGTTCCGATACACTTTTTGAAATTTCAGTGCTGGTTATACATACACGTGATTGCATAATTCTGTCACTGGGTACGGCTGGCCAAGTTAGTTTATTCTTTAGTCCAATAATTAAGGCTTTAAAGAACTCATTGACTGATTATTAAAATGTAATCTTAAAAATGTCGTGTCCAAAAAGAAGAGAAAGTAACAGAAAAATTATTTTAAATTTAGATTTAGAAATTTTATTGAGAATGGTCTTTAAGTTCCTCAGTGTGTCTCGTGCGTGGAAACATTTTTAAACAGTAACATGAAACCGCCGGCCCTTTAAAAAGGCACCTAGCAAATTTTAGGCACACAAACTGGAATGTCTTGACAGCACAACTCGTTGCCAAACGCAAGGGAACAACCCGTCGCATTGATTATACCTGATGCAATTTGTTACTTTCCTTTTTCTAATAGATGAGAACTATTTGATATAATGGGGGGTAAATCTGATATAGAATATAGATAACGAGAGGGAATCTATGTGATCCTATAGTATATATACATACATTAGAAGTATAACAGAAAAATGCTAATATATTAGGATCCTACAGAGTTATAGACTAAAGATTTCGTATAGGGAGTCTCTATAGGATCAAATAAAGCTGTTCTTATAGGCAAAGTCTAATAAGATCCTATAGAGGAGTGAGTCCTAAAAGCAGTATTTGCCTGGTGTTCGGTCGTTATGGGATAAATTAAATAAAGTCATCAACATTCATGTAAATATGCATTTGCAAATATATATCTAGGATATATACACACATACTTATCTAACTCAGTTACTTGAAACATAAAATCTGTCGAAATATCAGTATAAACACACAATTGCCAGTTCACATTGACACATAACATCAGCTTAGCTTGACAGTTATATTACTTACCACAACGTGTTACATTTCATGTGACATAACTGCACGGTTAACGTCGACTTCCACTAATGCTTGAACAGCACGCAATCTTGAAGGTAACAATAATATTTTCCTTGCTTCAAGCCTTGTAGGTTGTTTGCAAGGAATACATATTTTTCTTTCACGTATCCTGAAGTCAATGACTTTTAAAGAGTATGAACCTCAGGATTTACATCAGACATTTTTTTCAACATTAAAAACGTTTCAGCTATTTGTAATGGAACCTTTTGAGTTCCCAGAAACAACTTTTTAATTGTTCCATTGTACCCTTCAAACAAGAAAGTGGATGTTGGTTGCCCACAATGGGCCAGAATTAAAAACTGACCCTGCTAGGTTCCAGTTGATTAGTCAGTACATTAAAGGCATTTGCTTTATAAACAGTTTCTACTGTTACAGTTTCACTCATCAAATTCAACAGTGCAAACACAAATAAAAACCAATGGATGGTTTAAAAAATACATACCCTCTAAAAAAAAAAAGAGAATAACAAATTAATGCTCTGGCCTTCCAGTGTTTTCTGGTTGAAAAAGGTCTGGCTGGACACCCACCTCTGCTTATCATCTCTTTTGGTGGCCGTATTCTTTGAATTCGTTCATCTAATTCCTACACATAAAAGTCATTGTCCCTTTTTCTAGTATCAATCCATGTGTTGACAAACACTTGTGTCTTGATTCTACACAGCCAGCCTCCTCTGCTCACTATTTGTGGTCCCTTCTTGTAAGCACCAATCGCACCCATATGTACCATTAAATTCCTTGCAATTTCTAACTATAGCTCTTACTGGAGCATCTGCAGACGATACAAATACTTTAAATGTCCAATGTTTGTTCCAAGTTGAACAAGTTCATCTGTAAATGGTTTTAGGAAATGTATTCATTCTCTCGGCTTGGAGGATCCAAACCATAAACCACTCATAATCATGTGTTTTCGGCGAAGGTGCGGTGGTAGTTCATTTATTGTGGCTAATATTGGCCAAACAGAATATAGTTGGATGACTTGAATATACGAACACCATCAGTGTTGAGTAGTAATGAGATATCATTTTTCCTAAAATGCGCTGTTGGATAAGATATTGACGCCCATGCACAATATGGATATTGCCCAAGTTTCTATTGTTCGAAAAGTCACTTATATTTCATGGTTATCTAAAAACTGCTGTGAAGTTGAACAGAAATACCAATGAAGAAGTTACCACCTTCCCTGTAGCTAACATTGGAATTGAACTGGGTGTTCAGTGTAATATGACACACAACAAATAAACAATAAATATATTTTTAGTTGTTTGTAAATATAATATAATATCCAAGTGTGTACATATGTCATATTTGACTGCAAAAAGAGGTGCGCGAGAAGCGCAAAAAATTTGCATATTCGACAAACTTTCAATTTAGGAGACTGTATTTTATAAGCGTGGAATGTTCGCGAAAACCGTGTGTATTACTAAGTGGCAAAAACAGTAATTTATATAGGGTGTACGGTATTTATATTATGTTTATACTAAAAGTACGGAAAACAAAACGCAAACTTGCCAATGCTTTTGGAGGCATGTTTGTTGTCCTGGTCCGCCATATGTTAGCGGCCCGGCTTCTTGTTTTAGCATAGTGGTTGCAGGTTCTTCAATCTGCACCCAAAAAGTAAAAACATATGTGGACACAAAGAAAGGATATTTATTGCAATTAAACAAACGACAAACGGTACTTACACAGATACATACATACAATAATTACCTCCGTATAACGTACGCGATCTGGACTCCACAATGAACAGTATGCAAGACTGCTATTTTTGGTATAAAATGAAATCCCTTATATACACAGCATTCCAGCTGGCGGTAATTAAATATCGTGACTCGGACAAACGACGAAAACACGATCAGGCAATAATAAACTGGACGTCACAACCGGCCAGCCTGCTTCATTTGGTTGGCCGGGGTTTCAAGCCGGTAACAATATGGAGCGCAAACGCTACATCACAACTCCCCTTGTCTTTGAGGCAATAGGTCCGTCAAACATTGTTCATGGGATGGATCATGTCCTCCTTGTCGATCGGCTCTTTGTAGAACAAGTCAGGAACGGTCGAAACATAAATGACTGTTGTCTAACGATGAAAAAGCTCGCTTCGTACAAAGCACGTTGGTAGTCAAAGAGCTGAAACTGAACTGCTCCTTCTAGTGTTCGAGAATCCCTCCGTAATCGAGCTGGTACTTTGTTGCTGAACAATCTGTGTAAAAAATACTTACACCGGCGTTTAACAACATGCGAATACAAGAAATGCACAGCCTACAATGCAGAAATAGAGCCGTAAAAATCGTAATTTTAATGTAGAAAGACAAAAACCGTCAGTCAAATGCCTAGAATCTATCGTTCTAGAATACCGAAATCAAGGAAGTTAAAGGTGCTAAACTCTGAAACTCGAAAACAAAATAAACGCCTTGTCCATTTTAAAAGTAATCCCTAAATGACAGACATTTTAACCTTGGCGTAAAGGTTATGCAAAGCTTGTATGCAAGCTTGTACCTCAGCCGTCAGTAAGGTAAAAAGGCTTCACGGCATCACGTGGCCTTGAAAACATCGGGAACTATGCCCGGAATACAAACAAAACGGTCAGGTTATTTTAGGTGTGATATTATCTCTGATCAAACACCGTAAACCATATAGGACCAGACTGCAGGTTAGCTGCAAACGGAAATGGCACTTTAGAAGGCACAACTTCTGTAAGTGTGAGAGATAAATATATCTGTTTACAGGCTTAGAGATTAGTTTACGAGAGAAGAATATTCATTCTCCTACGTAAAGTTTCACCTTTAACTTAACAAAAAGAGACGTAATTTTGCAACTGACTGAACAGCTATGCCGTAAATTTAGTTAGCTCAAAAGCGGTGTTAAATCTGCATTGTTCGACCGATATGTCAACATTAAAACGTGCTCAAAATTTAGCAACAACATACTACAATGGCGGCGGCTTAGAGAGAAAAACAGGCGTGGTGCGTAAAAAGGTAAACAAGGCATGTATCAATAACTGACAATGCATAGGATAGCTGCCATCCTTCGTGAGCGTATTAGTGAAATTCAATTTGATTATGCAAGGCCCATCCCTGCGTTAGCGACAACTTTAAGCCATAGGCGCTAAAATTACCCAAAAAATGTTAACTAAGCGTCTATCAAGAAAACTAGCAAAAAGCTGAGAATAAGAGGAAGAGAAGATTAGAATAGTCAAACAAGGTTAGAATAGTAAGAGGCCGTAGAGATAAGGTAAAGTAAAGTTATGAAAGCTTTTATCATCAGGTGTAAACGTCGTAGGAAAGTGCTGTTTCCTTCGCAACAGATCCGCAAGATTTGCTTGCAAGCTGTTAGGTCAGGCGGACGATACCAGTCATCGAGATACTTAAAATCATCAATCGATCGACAAGAATTCCTGTCAAGATTAGGTAAAGAGAAAGTTGAAAAAGATAGCTTAGAAGTACAGAGTCTGGCTTTAAATAGCATGTCGTCATAGATGTTTTGAACGTCGTAGATGTAGTAAACTCGCTTTGTTGACGAGGAGGCATCGCTTCTGCATTTGAAAGTTCGCTGTTGGACGTAACTGCAACAGACTGAAAAGATTTTACCGGAACATTTAAAGGTTTTGCCGTGTTGCAAAACGACGATGGAGCGGCTTCGAAAGTTGAAAGCGGTTGGACGTTGTCCATCTGCGGTTGGGCTAAAAGATCAGCTGCAGGTTGAGAAACAGAATCGTTAGACAAGATTGACACTGCAATCGGTGGAACAACTGTAACCGATGGCATTGGAACATCATTTTCTGTTAAACTGTCTTTTGAGAAAGGAAAAACAGGTTTAGAAAAGGAGCCTATTTGCGGACGCCGTAGCTTAGAGATGGAAAATTTCGAATTATTTCCCTTTGGTTTCGGAAAAACATTACCTTCCCTTATATTGCATGGCAGCTATACGCGTTGAAGTTTTGACGTTGCAAGCTTTAAATTTGCTTGAAACCTTGGAAAACAAAACGGAAAAGTTATTCTTCGACATAACGATTTTAAGAATAATAGCACACAGTAAATAAGACTAAAAATAGGTGCAAAAGCGTAGGTTACAAATAGATTTAAATCAACACAATAGGTTAATATTAATTATTTTAGAATATTAGTTAATCAGAAGGAATTAATGCGTGTTCAATATCACGTCAGGTGCGTCAACAATTTGTGGGTTTAAACACAAAGAAAGGATATTTATTGCAATTAAACAAACGACAAACGTTACTTTACACAGATACTTACGATACATACATACATACAATAATTACCTCCGTATAACGTACGCGATCTGGACTCCACAATGAACAGTATGCAAGACTGCTATTTTTGGTATAAAATGAAATCCCTTATATGCAGCATTCCAGCTGGCGGTAATTAAATATCGTGACAATGCGGTTCGGCGACGCATCGAAAAAGAGGAAACTCGGACAAACGACTAAACTGTCAACCGGCCAGCCTGCTTCATTTGTTTGGCCGGGGTTTCAAGCCGGTAACAATATGGAGCGCAAACGCTAATAGTTGAAAAATGGGGGGGTATTGCTGTTACGAAAACATCTGCGTTTTCTTTGTATTCTTTGGCAGCTTTTGTATCAAGAATCAACAAGGTTTTCCCGAAAATGCGGAGTATATGGGGACATGATTTTTGCAGAGTCGGAAATAAAAAGTATATTATACCCGCGAAGTCGGTCGTAGAAACTTCTGTAATTGTAATGTTTCGATCCACTGATCAACTCTAAAATAGTGTAAAAATGTTTAATATGTTTGGCGGGAACTTTAGGCCGACCAATCAAATCGCTCGTTTCAAACGAAAGAAAAAAGTCGGTGACGTGACAGTGAATGGAAATATTTATTTGAGCATCCAAATAAACGAGGTTAGTAGAACCGGAAAAGTAAAATATTTTGTTGGTTGTTAAATTCTTACGAAACGTTAAAAAAATAATTTAATTAGTTAATATGTCTGTAACTTAAGGATAGCAAAATAGAATCTGGTTTGGTTTAAATTTAATGAGTTCATAATTTTTATAAAAAAATATTAGTGTTAAGTTGTGTTTAAGTAGTCCTGCATCGAGGTATATTGATTTGATAAAACCTATAACATGTGCCGAACTGAAATATAATCAATCAAATATGTAAATTTATGTATTTATATTGTAGGTTACTTGCTGCTCATATGAGGTAAAATGTCCATTTGATAATTGTTCCAAACACTACAAAAACGTATCTTTATTTTCATCACATCTGACAAGAATTCACACACAAGTCAAGCGGTACGATGTCGGACAAGCCACACCTGATGAATTAACTGGAGAATCAGAAGTTCCGTTGAAGAACTTTGTTCAACAAACCCCGCGCCCACAGCAAATATAAATATGATCACCAGACACTATGCTTTATTATATATACTGTTTTGTGGAACACAAACGTCTTGTGCCCTCGTCGACCATAACTGAAATTGTTTGTCAGCTTGGCACAAACTATATGGCAATGCTAGTCAAAATTGGTGCTTATTGCGACTTATCACATTTTTTGTTGGAAAAAAGGTACAAAACTTTGACAATATTGTCTGGCAAGCAACTATTGCTCTTCAACGAATAGTGCAATTAGTTTGTGCACCCTATTTAAATGTTAATAATTTAGTTGTTCTTCAAAATGAAATTAACTTATATATTGCATTGCGCCAGTCAGCTTTTGTTCAAGTTTCTTTAAGACCCAAACATCATTATCTTTGCCATTACCCCTACCTGATACAGCAGTTTGGCCCTTTGACAAGGAGTTTGGACTTTAAGATTTGAGAGCAAGCATCGCTATGTAGTTAAAAGTTGTGGAAATTTTATAAATATTACTCAAACACTTGCCAACCATAAACAACAATGTTTGAAGAGAATATAATACTTCCTTGGTGATCCTTCAATAAATCCTAATGTGTTTTGCTTTACCAGTTCTTCTAATCTATCAACTAAAGTAATTGTTAAACTTATGGATATGTATGCTTGTTATCCAATTCACTCTTATCTTCTTCACGGAGAAGAAATAATGTTTGTTTTAAGACAAGGCAAACATAAATTTTTCGAAATATTAAGCAACAATATAAGTGCAACAAATCAACCAACACCATACTATGAAAAATTAAAAAGTTATTCATTAACGAGCTACATTACAAATGCTGCATTGTTTCCCAAAAAAGGTATACACACTATTGTTATTCTGCAACAAAGATACTTTTAAGAGCTATGAAATACTCAACAGGGCTATATAAAAACATATACACAATAAAAATAACTGTAAAGTAGTGTTTATTATAAAAGTGCAAGAAAATGAAAAGTATAATTGTTTTGTTTTCACTGCTTGTTTTGAAATTGGCGTCCGATCCAGGCACTCCTGGGACACCAATTTCAGACAACTATATACATTTTGTAAATTCTATATTAATTGTATTTTACTTTAAACCAGTGGTTCCCAACCGCCGGTCCGCGTCAACTTTCCTGTCGGTCTGCCAAGTATGTTACAATTTTATATCTCACTTGCAAAATGCAAGATGTTGAAGGCTTGTCTATCACATTTTGAACTTTTTGCCATAATATAGAGTTGATGATCTACTTTAAGCCTTTATCAAACGTCACAATGCTGCAAGTGTTGCGCCCAACTGTTTAAAAGTGGGTTATAGCTCATTAAAGTCTTAAAATTTAAGACTAGTTGTAGCTAAGAAGCCTTTTAGTTCAATACTTCTGTCGTAATTACATTTTGGTTTGATTTTTGAAGGTCCACCGGTTTTGTAGGTAACACTAGCCCAGTATGCCTCCAACCATGTTCATCGTCTGATGTTGGGAGTACTGGCATAGATGGTGACTGGTTATATAAATTCAAAATACCTTGGGACGCTTTTCCACCAAACCTACTACTTGCGTGCAGAGAGGAGTCAATTCCAGACCCTCTCTTGCGATTAGAGAAGATGGTCAGAATTGTAACAAAGGACATATTCCGTTTTGTTGACCGACCGAGAAAAAGAGATGTGGATAATGTAGCTTTAAATATAGTGACCAATTCGCATCTCTTTCTAATTGAAGAGTTCAAAAACGACAGGTCCCCTTCAAAGAAATGACCTTCATTATGAGACTCTAGTGGGGCCTAGTGCAAGCAGTCTTTCAACTGCAATCAAAGAGGGGGGGTCAATTGTAATAATGCTCTTTGAATATTTTCAAACTTATGAAACACATTAAGAAATGACATAATAGTTTTTTCTATAGATGCTAAAAATCAAACCATAGAGCCCAAAATAAGTCGTTCGTTATTTAACTGTAAAATATTTTGAAATCATTGGGCCTACCAAGAGTCAGTAAATAAATAAAAATTCTTATTTATTATGCTCCTCACCTTTTATAGGAATCTTTCAGCCTTACACATTTTACTTGTGATCATGGATGACGCCTAGTGCACTCAAATTTTACACATTTTTTGTGCCAATGCATTACCACCCTCTTAAGTTCAGAGTTGTAAATGTTTTAAGAACTTCGGGTTATAACAACAAAATTTCACCAACCTGTTATAACGATAGTTTACTGAAGATGACATTTTTCCTTGGTGTTCATTTTTACTTTTGCTGAGTTGAACATTAAACAAATAAAAGAAAAACTGAAATTAAAACCAAACACACAGTTGGCTCTTTTTTTAAAGAAGAGGTGGTGTCCGATTTATACAAATGCTTTTTCGGTAAGTCTATCTGATTTGTTAATTGTATGACCGACAACTAAATGCTAACTAACACCATTTAAACCAGATCAATTGCAAGGAAATTTAATAGTTATGTAAGGTTGGATAAAAGTTTTTAAGGATAATAATTGTACATTCTTAGGGTCAGATATTTGATGTAATGTATTACATAAGTTTATTTTGCGGAGCGACACTCTTTTTGAAAATATAGTTGAAGATGCACCAGCGACACCTTTTGTAGTGCTAGGTAAAGTTTTTGCTAGTAATAATGTTGTTGCAAAATTACTTAGATATATATTAGTTGCGCTATGCGATCATTTTATGAGCATGTATTTTTTCTCAACTTGGAACCTGAAACCATAAAACCAATTGTGTAGTGCCTGTATAAGGCAGGCTACAATGCTGTTAAAGCCTAACTTTAATCTTGGCCTTTTTTGATAGTATGATGACGACTCTGTTGATGCCACAAAATTTGTTGTCTTGGTAGAAAAAAATTTGGCCTGCACATTCAGTGATACAATAATCACTTAAAAATCCATTTCAAACAAATAAACGTCAAACACAGTAGTGTTCTTATCGTGTTTGCTTGCCTATTTGAAAATAGAATAAAAAAAGGAAAGTGGGGTAACTAAAAAAATGAAATTTAGTGTTATTAGAATTACAGAAAAAATCCTTAGAATTTTCCAGACAATAAATTCTGTAAATATTACGAATTTCCGTAAATATTACGAATTTTTTCTTGTAATTAATCAAAATAGCTCTGAATAGTCATTGAGTCGTAACTAAAGCGAAAAATAAATTTGTAGAGGATTGATTCTCCACAGAGCACGCAGTAGTATTGTTTAGTAGAAGAGTTGCCGACTAGCTTTAGGCTTTGAATCTTTTCTTTTCGTTAAGTTCTTAAGTTTTAAACTATTTTTTTTACTCGCCGAACAATTTTACTTTTTTACCGGAGAGCTCGTCAAAATTCTGGATGTAATTTTGGCAATGGGCAGAGGAGATATGTCTACCAAAACCCTCTCTGGGAATTTTGATGTTGGGGAAAAAAGTCTTGCATATAGTAGACAGGCTCTTAATCTGTGGTTGGACTAATAATATCATGCTGACTGACTGGAATAACTTTATGGTCAACGGAAGTAATATTCTGGCTTTCTATCTGTGTAACTATTTTCTTGTGTACTTTCGATTCCTGTGTCTATGCTGCCGCAAATTCTGCATCTTTAAAAATACATCAGGGTTGTTGTATGGCACAATCCCCGCTGACCTGAAGCCACTTACAGAATTGGTCATGGAAGCAGCTCGTAAACAGGGATGCTATGTGCATCTTGAACTCGTTGACCCACATGACTTTGCCATCCATTTATCTATTTCTTGAAAGTAGTAGGTAGGTTTTGACAGGACCAACATTTATGTACGGTTCAAAGGCTGCAGGCGATGGGAGGTGGGATTAAGAACACAGCTCTCTTTTATTCCATTCTTGTTGGTAAGTACAGATGGCTGTCGTGATTGTCAAGGGAATTAACAGAGGTATGAAAATGCATCACCCATTAAAAAAATATTTTGCCGTCCATCCAGAAGAAGAAGCAAAACCTTTTGAGCCTTGTGGTGGTGCTTCATTAAGGAAGGACCAGCGCACTCATGGCGCAAACTGTTATTGTTTTCAGCACTGGTCACTTTGCCCACTTGCTTCATCCCTTTTGCTGCAATAATGGCACTTGGTTTTTGAACGCAAGTTAAAACGCTCAAACTTGTACTTGGTTCAGGTTTCCTAACAGTCAGACTTGGGTGTCTTTTCAAAAAGCTATTTATTAGCCAGTCATTTCCTGCTTTCTTTTTCTGGTTGTTGAAAGAAACTTGCATGCTGTTGGGTTTAGTGCAGTTCTGAAACGACCTAACTTTGCATCATCCCCCCAGGCTTGAATACCGCCGAAAACTTGATAATTTCAACTGTTTTGAATAACAGTCTGTAACTTCAACTTTGCGTTAACTCTTGTAAACAGCCCATTATTTTACTATACTGTCCTTATATATCAAAATACTCCAAAACTTATATTTCCCCTCACTGGTTCAATGTCAAATATATCTGTGATTGCTTGACCCAAGCGTTTCCTTGACATTTGTCACGGTTCAGTCAACAAATGGTGGCGCTAACTTATCTCAATCCACGAACCCACATATTTTTCCATCTGAGCACAACATTTTTTTTGACTAACTTAAAGCAGTGCAGTGTAATAGTGTTATCTAATTAGCATATTTATAATTTTTTTCTTTTTATTGTAAATTTTTTTTCTTTTTTTGAGTTCGGAGGGTCAAACGAACCCCACATATAGCCCCTCTGTACTAAATACTACACTATTATTAGTGTAATTTATTTTGCACTAGTTTTTTAATTACATTAATTATAGTACAGTATTTAGTACCCACACTATACATGCGACATATCCCGCTCTCTTTCATCGCTTCCTCTACCATGTTAATCATCTGAAAGTCCTCTTCTTCTAGTTCTTCTTCTTTTTTATCTTGCTCACATGTGCATTGAGCGCACATGCCATTATTGACCCATCATTTCCAATAGTGGAGCTATTGCTCTCTCCGCGAAGCCCGTGGCAATATCTCCACACGTGATTTCTTCGCGGATACTTCTTCTTTTTCTTCTTCTTCTTCTGACGTGGGGTACGACCTTTTCGTACTTCTACTGCTAGTACTGCTCTGACTGCTTTCTTCCTCTTGCTCTTCCTCTTCTTCGTCACTTATATCCTCGTCGATTAGATGTGCTACCTTTCGCACATATTCCGCTATTTCTATTAGTGATGGTTGTACTGCCATTTCCCTGTTTTCCAACTTGTCTACCAATTCCGATGTTATCTCCATTAATAGCTCATCAGTGAGGTCCGATGTTATCCTCTTTTGTGCTCCTAGTTGTGGGCTTTCGCTTTGCTCCGTCCACTCTGCTGTAACAAAGCGTCTGCGCATTGGAGCCATATCTTCTAACCCTGCCATCTTCTTTACCAGTGGATGTGAAGCATTCGTCGTTATGAACGCGCAGGTCGCCTCGTTGTCCTGCCGGTCGCCGTGTGTTTTAGCGCTCCACGCATTGTGGTGCATAAATTTCACGGCGGCCAGCAGGGCATCGTTGTTGAAAAAGGCGTTGCCTGCGTCGTCCACTTTTAGCACTTTATGTCGGAACCGCAGCGCCATTTGTCCCACCCCCTGGGAATCGTTGGTTAAGATTGATGCATACTCGACTGGAAAAATGAATTTTCCCAGGAATGTTTTGCCCTTCCCAGCGACCCCGTGGAGCATGATGTGGGTACTCTATTCCTCCTGTGCCTCACTTCGTGCCTCGAGTCCCGCTTGTACCATTACTAATAATAGCTCATCGGTACCATTACTAATAATAGCTCATCCGATAGTCTTGCGCGCTTAGCCGTTGGTTCCCCAGTTTCCATGAGTGATTGGGAATTGATGGATAAATCTTCCATCGCTTCATTCATTGGGCTTTCTACAGGGCTGTTTCTTGGTATGTTGGCGGCGGTTGTTGTTGTTGCAGCTGTTCCTGATGGCCTTGTTCTGTTGTAGTTCTGTATCTGCGGCCAATTCTTCTCAGTTCGCGCTTTTTTCGCAGGGGGCATGTGAGGTAGCATTGCTTTTTTAGCTTTGAACACACCACGCACGATAGTGCTACTAATGCCAGGAATGTTAGCGCTATCTCTGAGTAGATCACTATCCGCAGAATTAAATGTCCAGTTCGTATTGTTTGTCGTGTTTGTCGTGCTTCGTATTGTTTGTCGTGCTGTTTGCAAGCCTCATCAAGCGCTCCTCCTGTCGTGTCTTCTCCAATTGCATTGAACGGTCCGCAATGGGGGTGCCCTGGGATTGTTATTCCTCCTGTCGCAAGTTTACTGCTCGACTTCCACTTCATACTGATTCTAAACCGACAATCTGAATTACTAGATAATATTGGTATTTTGGAGTTCTAACAACCTGTCGATATTTGTGCCATTAATTGAAAAATAACAATCAAACTTTTAACTGTAAACTTTAACATAATTTTAATAAACAAATCTTATTAGAGAGTTTACTAAGAAAACAACATTCATAATTGGGCATTTGTTTGGAGAATTTTTTTGCCTGTATTAAAATCCCAACAAAAAAATCAGCTTCCAGACATTTTGTTAGATAACAAGACCTTTTTTCAGCTTTAGGAAAAATTAATTACAAATTGGTTACGTGCTTAAATCCTAGAAATGACCTGTGGAACTGTTTTTAAAATTTTTTCAATCAGGAATGATGTTTTTTCTAACTACCTATTCTGTTTATATATTTAACCATTCAATAGGTTACAGTCTAACAGTTTGTTGTAACTTGTAAAGTAAAGAGGGATTTTGCTACCAATAGCACTTACACTTTTCAGTTTTAGTCAGATATTGATATGTTTGCCCACAATATACTTTAATATTTACTGTCAGATAATAACAACTTATATATAAACTTGATGGTAGATTCCAAAGACAACTGCTTTCAAGTTAAGCACACAACACGCTACTATCTCACAGACTAATGTTGCTTGATCAACGATTAATTCAAACGTTCCAAGAATGCTACATACTACTACTCTATGGGCTTTGATTAAAATAATTAGCCTTAGTAGTGGGCGTTTACCATAATTTGGCGCAGATGTACAAATTAAAAACTTCAGTCGATCTTAAAACAACAACCAGTGTTTTGCTTTTAAAGCATTCGCCACGAGTGGGTGTGGGTCAACAGCACTCGTTAAATTAAAATTTGTACTCGTCAGTTGTTTGAATGTGAACCAATCAGAACTCCCCCCCCCCCCTTATTTTGATGATTCAAACTAATTCTTAACCCAGTTTTGCCTCTAATGATAAAACTCTAGAACCCTTTAAAACAATATACCACCGTACACTATATAATTAAAGTTATTTGTTTATGATTGATTACATTTTGTATGACATTTAAGCTTCTGAATGAGATGAAATGTCTCTTTGGAATTGATGTACAAAACAAGTTAATATTGGAACAAAAGTTACTAAAATTTTTGTGGGGGGTCATAATGCTAGTCTGATTTTGTTTTAACTTTATCTGTTGCAAAAGAATGTTACAAAATTTGCAAGAATGTTCGGGTTTATGCCATAATAAGCATGCACGGTTTGTACTAGATAATCATTAGCTTCGGCCATTTATTGGAAACAGGAGTGTGTTCTCTTGCGACTCCCAGATTGGGAAGAACTGTTTCTACACTGACAGCAATTAATCACAATCGACCAATGTATATTGCAATGAAAAATTATCTTTCAAATGGTTAACATTTTACTTCTATTTAAAGCAGTTGTGTAAATTGTGATGCATAACTACATAACAAACATGAAGGTTAGCGTTTGGGGAGAGACTCAAGGTGGCAAGTCAAGTAGTGGAGTTAAAGGCGTCCTCACTATGATGAATTTAACTGTAAAAAGGAGAAGACAAACACAGCTTGCGTTTCCATGTGAAGGTAAGGACGACAAGCGCTGTCTTTGGATTGCGGAAAAGCGAAAAAACGCCCTCTTGGTAAAACAGAGGCATGCTGTTTCAGAAGTATACTGAGAATACCAGTGTCATCACTAGGGCCATTTTTATTTTGACCTAAAAAAAAAAATTTTATTTTTTTATCAAATTTTAACTCTTTATTTTAGCATAACGAAATTGCTTGTTTGTAGAGGCCACAGTTCTTCCTTGAATTGATGCCAGTTAGCCAAACATAATATTATGGATTTAGCTTGCTTAGGCATTTTTGTATTACAGAATGTCAGCAGGCTATTCCTAAAATCCAAATTGTTGATCTTCTAAAAGACCACATTTATGAAGATGAAGTGTTTTATAAAAATTATTTAAATACGTAACAATAAATGAAACACTGGACAATTTGCATAAAAAGTTACTGCTGATCAACTTTGTCATGTAATTTGACTAATTATTTTAACCTATAAACTTCTTAGAAAGAGTACCCTAGGTGCTGAAAACAACTTTATTATTCTTTGATTCGTGGACAGGGGAGGTCCTTAAAAAGATTTTGCGGGCCCTAGTCATCACCTAAAAATGTGAAAACCAAGGAAAGTTCTTGGTCGGGGAGAGAGCCACAAGCGAAGAAGGCTCGCCGTCGCATTAATCGAAAGTTTTGCGATTGAGTTTGACAGGGCTTTTAAGGTTTACGGAACCAGGTGGTAGTGACGCTCTGACATATTTCTGCTCAGAAAGAAAGGGGTGTCTACCATGAAACCCAAGTTCACTAACAAAAGAAACTTTAAGCTGATCACGAGTTACATGAAAGAAAGACAATAAATTCTACAATTGTTGAGTGATCAGTTTTGGAAAAGCTGGTTGGAACCGATAAGAAACTTCAAAGACGGGGACGTTGTGTTAGTATATAGGACTGGTCGAGGAGGTCATTTCTGATCAGCTGTACGGAGAGTTCAAGTCCGAACACGTGAGGGACATTCGAAAGCGGTGCTTGCTGGAATGTGGTTAAGTTTTTGCTTTCATTGCATGTTGTTTCTATTTGTAAGCTGCTCATTCTTTTCATTTCATTATCCCCACATGTCATTTTTGCAAATACCTATGTGAACCTTATCTTGCCTAATTTTTCACCTTACATGCCAACATTCCGAATACCTGCTATTGTGTCTTGTGTATCCTTTTTGTACTTGCTTTTACCTCCTAGAACAAATATTGGTTCAAATTTGGAGATTTATTTTTATATCAACAACATTGAAACTGTGCATTTCCACTCGTTGTATGTCATATATATGTGTTTTGTTGTGAAAATTGTTTCAAATTTGACTTAACAGCTGTTTCTTTTAAACCAAGTTTTGAAAAATGTTTTCCATGCTTTCTGACATTTTTGAGGCCGGAATGTTGCGGACAAAATAACAATATTTATATAAGTTCGTTTTTCTGTCGTTACGGTATGATTCCTTTGTGTATGGCGGCTAGGTTTAGTTGTTTATAGGCTCGTTAATGTAAATTTAGTTATGTCAAAGTGTTTTGGTTACATTTTGTTTGTTGTTATTCTTAAATCTTTAGACGATTAAACAACCAACACCGTAATGCTAAACACCTAGTACTGTGAACTTTAGAAATCTCAACGTGTCCTCAACATGTTTTTGTTCGCTACTGTATGATGTAAACGCCATTCTATGCTGTTATCAATTGAACTCTCCTTGGACTTTGGATATGAACTGTGTAATTGTTTATCTGTTGCCGAATTCGTGCACCGTTCTCTCACCTTCATATCGCCACAATATATAACACTGTAGAGGAGGACAGTTGTGAATCTCATCGTGCTAAGTCAAACTTTTTTTTAGTTTTAAACTTTTGACTAACATACGGTGCTCAACCTTTGTATTGCTGCCGACTGGTCAACTTTCGAAAATTTTACTGTTCAGGAGTGCAGGAGCTCGCAGCATAGCTGACTCTTTTGTATCAAATTACAAAATTGGGGTTTAAGTCAAACTTTTTTTTAGTTTTAAACTTTTGACTAACATACCGGTGCTCAACCTCTTTTTTGTATTGCTGCCGACTGGTGTCAACTTTTGAAAATTTTACTGTTCAGGAGGAAGGGTGTAATTGTTTATTTTTTAGTTAATAATTTAGAATTAAATAAAATGCATTTCGATTTTACTACAGGTTTAAATATTTTTTCCAGAGGTCATTTCTATAAAATTTCAAGCCTGTAGTAGTAAAATCAAATTGTAAAAACTTCGGCCCTGTTCTGGGGGGAATCCTACCACTTTTTTTACAGCATGTCAAAATTGAAACTGGAAGAATAAATACAAAAATAATTCTTGACCCACCCAAATACTACTAACAAGCCCCAACCGAAATAATGTTAGCAATATAAACCTCTGGACAATATTTTGTGGAAGGATTCTAGACCAGCAACGAACACCTAAAGTTCGCTATCTTACCACCCACCACCCGGTTTGGAAAGTATGGCAGATGTGATGTGCACTTTCAAAGGACTTTACTGTTGATGTGTATGTGTCATTATCAACATTGTTAAAAATATCAATTTCTATTGCTATCAATGAGTGACGTTAAGGAACTTATACCGAAAGTGGGACATAAAGTATTTTCTCTTAAGGAAATGTCTGCCATTAAAGAGGTGGGCCACTAAATTAATACTGACTTTTAGTTGAGCTTATTAGTCATTGTTACGGCTTTCTAAAGAAGTACTTAGATTCAATATTAACTTAACTTGATAAAAGAAGAGCTTATACCTCAGACCCCACACAGTTAACCCAATTTATTAGATGAGAGAGTTGTATGTGTTACCCCACACGACAGACGATTATAAAATACTTGAACAAAAATTACTTACAGACAATAAATATCATAACATAACACAGCAAGGCCCGCCTCCCAAATTTACTTTTCAAAGCATAAAAAACAGAATGAACTCAAATATATGGGAAGAACTCAACCTGTTCTAGCAGGACGCAAAACAAGTTTTGGCCGTACATACCTTGTTTGACAGACTATCCATACGAGGACGAACATGCGTCCGCTTTCAGCGTATTAGTGGCCAGGATTAAATTCCACTACACGCTAAACCGAAAGTAGAAATTATGTCACAAAAAGATGCATCGAATAAAGTACGTATATATATACAGAAAAGAAAATTCGTTTATGTTTTAAATGCCATGAAGAACATTCTCTTGTGGATGGATTTCATATACTTTTATGTTTTCAAGAAAACTGCTCTTGGTCATTTTCCAGATATAGCTTCACAAGCTCATTGCGTAAGCACATCACCTGCTACCTACCTCTGGAGCGAGCAAACACACTCTTTGGTGGTACACTTTCTGATCGGATAACTGCGGTACCAGAGATAAATACCTATTTGATTGGTCTGACAATGCTCAAGAAATGTCAATCATCAATTGTGATATGACTCAAATTACTAAAAGTTTAATGTGGTTTTAGCCAGACTTCGAACAAACACTTTTGTGACTGAAGCTGTTCTTAATTTTGTCAAAGAGAAGAAACAAAAATATTGGTTTCTGAACTTGTCAGTGGAATAAAAGTAAATTGGTGCGGTTGTTGTTATTTTACTTTTTATTTTTTGTTTTCAATTCATTTTGTGTTTCTTGGCCGAATATAGCCCCTTACTTACCGAGGTTATTTTTAAATAAAACTAATTTTAATTTGGTTCGTAGTTTATTATATATTTAAATATTGCTACTCGTATTGTGTTGGTTTTGGTCGTGTTTTATTCCTCACGATTTATTTTTTTTGGCTAAGGAAATCGTATTTGAGTTAAGCATAATAAGCCATATTACAATGGGTAAAGTGATAAAGGTTTGAACACACCATAATTCAAGGCGAATTGCACAAAATAATACGATAGTTGCAACGACTATTACTTGCGTGGTGTCAGGTTAAACGTGCAGTTACTTTCGCATATCGTGACAGGGGTTCCCAGCCTTTTTACGATCTCGTACCACTTCTTGCAGAATAACTAATTTGTTCGAATGATGTTATCTATAAAGAGCAAACATTTGGCATATTTGACGCCCGTCGCCCACTGCTGTCCCACAGCGTTGTACGGCTTTTTAAAGCAACTGCTGTGTGCTCCTTGTTGACAATTGACATGGCCTGTATTTTGAAGATCGTCATGGTACGAAACAACAGGGATGTTTACGTAATAACAATGTGAAAAAAGCTACTCGAGTACCACAGGTTGGGAACCCCTGCTGTAGGTGGTCAAGTAAGGTCCCGTCAGTGGTTGTTGCTTGTGTGATGTGTTGTTCATACTTGTGACTTTTAAAAGCTGAATTGAATGGATGCGTCGTTGTTTGTGACAATATATCTTCATTAAAATCACCCAAAACAATGACTTTTTGATCTGGGTAGTCGAAGTGCTGCTGTATTTTGTTTGGTAACAGTTTGCTGCTTTTAGTGGAAGAAACTCTTGGAGAACACAAATTGGAATCAAACATAACTTGAGGCAAAGCATTTTTCTCCACTTGTGTCGATTCAGAAAACAAAACCGTGACCGGAATGTGGCTCCTCACAAACACAGCAATGCCACCTCCTCTCAACAGATTGCTGTTTCGAAATTCGTTGGAAGTGTTTTACTAAGGATTGAGTATTTGTGATGAGCAACTTTGAAATGAACGCCGAGAACGTCATTGAAAGGTTCATTAATATGAAGAGCATCCATACTATTAAGAGAATTACAAATCTCTGCACTGGTGTAAATCGTAGTTTTTGATAAAAAGTCCGTTTATGCTAGTTGGTTACTACTCTGCTTAAGGGGCTTACATCACCCATTCCTTCTCGAAAATCTGATCAACTGTGCCACCTTGTATTTTGTGCACAGTGCAGCCCTACGCAAGGCGTAGCGGAAATTGGTGGCGTACGTAGGTTTTCGTTCCTCTTTGTACCGGAACTGAAGAAATTGGCTCCAGTTTTATTGTTGTTGAATTAGATTTTTTTTTGTTCAAACCTACTTTGCTATTGTCAGAAATTTTTACAACAGTGCCCATAATAACACCGTTAACCAAGCCATCATCGACGTCAATGTTGCAAAATCAGGTAATAGGGGTCTTTCATTTTTGTAGTATTTTACAAGAGATTTACTTTTATAATGTTGACCACGCATTTTCCGATTGTGTTTATCAACCCTTGCGTTTGTACTAAAAATGAGTGTAAACAATTTTTTGGATATGAAGGGTGCTATTTTTTACTGACCGCTTCTCCAGTACTGTTTGGTCAGACTTGGACAACTCACTCTTTTATCTTGGTCCGCAACCTGTTTAAAATAAGGGCGAATGGCTGTGTCATCCTTCTGGCGCATAATTTCTGTGAGTTCCACTTTTTTTAAAATTCATCCAGATATCCGGGGAAAGGGCTGCGTTCCCCAAAGATTGCATCTGGCTGGGTATGATGGTTTCAAAATTTGGTTGAGACGCTGACTTGCAAACATCATCAAGTTTTTGTTTACCATGGATATCTAAATATAAAATTCGAGTTAATAAGGTGTTATGTTACATCACTTACGAAATGAATGATAATATTCTGCACAATTATTACCTTTCGTCGCAGATCAGTTAATTTTTGCTCTCCAAATTGTTTTTTTATACTGTGGACCTGGCTTTGTAATTCCAAGAGCCAGAATGAAAAGTCAGCTTTGAATCACACAGTTACCTATGTTAAAAGCTGCTGTTCCTGTAAAAGCAGTCAAAAAGGTACAATTGTTGTATCTGGAAACTCCACTATGTGGCTGAACAATGGTTGGCTTTCATGATATATGCATTTTATCAACTGGCTTTTTCCTGATCCTGATAAACAATAAAATATATTTATAGTTAAGATAGTCGTTTTATTATGTAGGTTATGTGTTCGTAATATCAACAATTACCTGCTCCTCCAGTTATAAACATAAGAAGAACCTGTCCTGTTGCCTTCTATTGAGCGTGGCTTTGTATTGATGTGTATCTCGCGCCGATATGACCTCTGTACCTAATTGTATAGAAAAATCTGGATTATCAACTTCTCTAGTCTGTAATGGTACAAGGTCGAGTTCGGGAAAGTTAACAAGCTCAATATTTTCATCGCCCTTTCTTCATCTCGTTGTTCTTCGGAAACCGGTGCAATTTGTGCCCAAGCGTCTTCCAGAGCACCGTATTCTGGCATGTTTTGAAACACTTCTTCAACATTAGTTATTTCGTTGTATTTGGGAATTTCATCATTGACGAATTGTGAAATTGCCACTCGTTTTCCATTGATAACAATTCTATCGGAGTGAAAATACTCTTCGTATAAATTGTATTGGGGCGGCAGAACCAAGCCGCGATGAAGTAAATTCAAATAATATTTTTCCGGAATTTTGTCTTTGTGGAATTTGGGAAATCTTATCACAGCTTTCTTTTTTCTTTTTTTAACTGAGCCTAATCCATTTTGGATCCGGATGACAGAAAAATAAGAGAAATAGGCAAGGTCATTGGTCGGTTTTCGTATCGTTCAACGATATTAATCGTCCACAATTGAGTTGTATGCTCTTTTAGCCTTGCAATTGGAAGGAAAAGTATTATAATATGGTACTGTAACTATTCTTCGTTGAAGAGGCAAACTTTACCTTAAGGATCCGTAGGTACAAAAACAACCATTCGCGAGGATAGCTTGAGATACAGACCTATGGCCCTGTGTACACAGAGATTTCATGATACTGACCTCCCTGTGGGTCAGGGGTATTTGTTGCCAAGGGTACGAAGTTCAATGTACATAACGCAGCAGTAAGGGTCTGTGATATATTGAATGTCCATGTTGCCGTTCCAAGCTCGAAGCAACTCTGGATTTGTAAGCTTAACCCAGCACTCTAACGGATCACGCAGTCTCCTTTTTAGTGAGTAATTTACTCACTAAGAGTAACTCCAGCTTCCTACAAAGGTCAATTATTAGTTATATTTCGGTGTAAAATTACAAATCTACGTTCCGCTACAAAGAAAATAATTTATAACCTTTAAAATGATGAAATCAGCATCTATAGTTTGATTGGAAGTTGTGTTCAATTCTTCTTCATAGTTTTGAAGCACGCCACGTACTTTGTTTAAAATTTCCTCCGCCATTTTTACTTCCTTAATGCTGTTGTTTGACACTGGCTTGGAAATTAATGTTTCTGGGCTGACTGGGCAGGGAAAATTATATCTATAAGTTTGCGTAGTAAAATTAATAATATTTTTGCATAGGAAAATACAGTTTTTACCTGCACACTTTGCCACCCTTTCGGCATGACGCTGAATGACGTTGACTGTGCATTTGCAAACTCGATACCTTTTCGTCTGGATCGGTATTTTACATGTTATTTTTGAATCAATAAATTGTTTTACAGCTTGTTCTGAAGCTCCGGTTTTGATATTTGTTAACCCAAAATAAACAGTGTGGCCAACCTATTACAGAAAAACATTATTATAATCAGGTATCGGGTTGCGACTAAAAAATAACATACCTCTCATTTGAAATTCCGTACGGTAAAATAAATCAACAATTTCTCCGATTGGCTGTGATTCGGACTTCAGAATGTCATTAAAAAAATGATGAACTCGTTGATCAACGAGCGGCTGTTATTGGGTTACTTGCTATTAATTTGCAATAGTTTTCCAAGTTAAATTCTTTAGGAACATCCTTTCCTTGTTGTTTGCAAATGGCTGCTACAAATTCAGGCCACCTTCGGTCTGCAGCTGGAAAAACTTGCAAAAAAAGTTGGTATACCAAGTTGGCGAATCATTGCAAACAAATCTCGCATGGTGCTTCCCAATACGGTGGACTCCCCCTAACGCTCCGCAAAGACAATCTTTGTCGAGTTACCTGGCTATGGAGCGACTTCCTTCGTGTTTTCGTAGTGCTATTGACATAGACGAAGCGATCGTTGATATTTTTCCTTGGCACACTCTGTCCAAAAGTCAAATTGGTATTTCTTTCTTGTGTGAATGTGTTGCTGCCGTCTGGAAAGAGTGTAGGGAAGCTACCACTACTCTCGGATTTCGCCCGGCGCCAGTAAATATTGAGAGAGATTCACAGGTTGGTTGCTCAGGTATTCTTTAACCTCTATTAAACTATGAGGGAAATTCGTGAAACAAATGAGGAGTTTACAGGCGGCACGGGATTCATAATACTGTATAGGCCCGCCTACAAAAGCAAAAACAAAGTGAGCTACACAACATATCAAATAGAATTGAAGTAGACTACTACTTCGGACCGTTTAAACATCGAAGAAGTATTTTGAAACGATACGGATGTATGTATATCTTTACGTGCATGAACCACTCGTGCGATACATTTGGAAATCGCCCCAGACCTCACTACGGACTCTGGTAGACGAGGTCCAGTCACCAACATATATTCCGATAATGGAACTAACCTGGTGGGAGGAGAAAGAGAACTGCGTGAAGCAATACGAGAATGGAATCTGTCTGGTTCACGACAGACCTTCTTCAGGCAACGTGAGATTAATTGGCACTTCAATCCTCCGAGCGCTAGTCATTTTGGAGGCGCTTGGGAGCGTATGATTCGATCGGTACGACGACGCAATACACACACTGTTCATAAAAGTTGAAGATGTCGTGAACTCCGCCCATTGACGAAAGTTCCATTGGAAGCCGGAGAAGACCTTCCTCTTACTCCAAATCACTTGCTGAATTAACCCTGCGATCAGCCTTCCCCCGCTCGTCACCGATGCAAGCGACTGCTACGCCCGACAACGCTACCGACTTGTACAGTACGCCGCCGACGCATTTTGGAGGCGCTGGGTAATAATAATCCAAGTATCCGCGTACTATAATTACAAGAGGAAAGTGGCTAGACAGAAACGAAAAATTACGACAGAACGACATCGTTGTAATAATGGACCACTCCACTCCTCGTGGTCGTTGTTTTTTGGCCTTTGGGCCGTATCGTTAAATTGCACCCGGACAAACACGGAGTTTTGTGTCCGCAGCGTTGATGTTACCACAATCTGGATCAACATTGACCCGACCAATCGCAAAACTTTGCGTCATCCTTCCAGCAGCCGCAGACGATGTGACCAGTGACGATGATCGGCAACGATGTCCACCCATGCTCCACCGCTACGCAACGAACATTACGATAGCCGCGAACGGCAAAACTTTGTTTTTGTATCAAAAATATGTTATAGTTTGGTAGTTTTTTGCCCGCATACGCACATGTAAACGCAAGCAATAATAGAAAGAAATTGCAAAGCTTGATTTCTACAATATTTAAACACTAAAGCCGAGCAATTTCTCGTAATTATCATCATATTCCTTTGATAATCGTTTTTTATTTTGTTTTACATTTAAAATCAAAGTGTAATTTATTTTTCAGATAAAATTTTAGTTTTTATTTCCTCCAAATCTTAATTAAATTCGATAGAAACTCCCACTAACTGCAGCTGAGATACAGGAAGTCAGTCGCACATATGTCGCCCCCGACGGTGATATAATGAATGAACGGAACTATATACTACGCTGTGTTTTTCAAAAAATATTTTTCCTCCAACTATACTACTCTCCCTTGACTCAACTTTGAAGCAGTAGACGCACATCTGTGACGCCTGACTATGATATAATCGACACATAACAACTTTTTTAGAGGGGGTCCGTATGTGTTGTATACGATGCTGTGATTGAAACGCGGAGCTATAAATTTGCATAAAGCGACAAATTGAGGTGATTTTTTATTTTAAAACATTATATTAATCAGGTTTTCGCTCTTTTTTTCAAGAAATGCAAGTTTTATAAACACTAGGGTCTACGCGTACTTTTATAACACCTTGCACTTCAAAAACAAAACCATTAAATAGCAAAAAATCAGAAACGCTTAGAAACTATGAACATCTAGCTTTATTGGTGTGATAAACATGAGTTTTTTTAAAGATGAAAGCCAAAATAGTTAAGGTTAAACAGATTATAAATCCTTAAAACTTTATTTCTTTGTCGTATAACAGCCGTTTCAATATTTTGCTGAGTTTGTGTAATTAAATTACACTTACTTGGTGAAAATATTAGTTTTTAGTCTAGAATTCCCTCCTATGTTTCGCGTGAAAGCAATTCAGAAACTGTATGACGTCTCCGGACCTGTTTTTGCTCCCTTTTAACAATAATCCTGTATGTCAGAGATCAGTAACATTTCCTTGTTGAATAACGTTGTATGTGTAAATTGTATTACAAAATCTTTTTTTGCACGCAAATTACGCAAAATATCCTGACGCCTGCCCACTCTTTATTCCCCACACATACGACGAAACCAAAAGAACATTAGGGCTATTAAATTAGAAATTAAAAAACAAATTTCTTGTAAATATTATTACAATTTTCAGTTATATTTTATCATTTCAATCGATGTGTTTTGCGGTTTTTATGTTGTTAGTTTCGTGTACTGTAATTTTTTTCCATTTTAATTTTCTAATTCTCTCGAATCCTTATTAGGTTATTGTCATGGCCTCAAGGTTTAAATTAAAAGTCAGACTTTTCTGCCCTAGGATTATTTTTGTAGACCTTTTTCTTTAGAAATGCACTAATTTCCAACGGATCGGGTGGTTCATGTTATAAACTCCCACTGACTGCAGCCGTTACGCCGTCTGTCATACAATAAAAGTTTGTGCTGATAACTTGTTTTTATTTTGAAATAAATTTTCTTTAACTATGATCATATATTCTTCAATTCATTATCATGTTCTTTGTATAAAAGTCAATTGCGTTTTACCATTATAGCCTTTTTTTTTAATTTGTGCAACGAGCTAAATCACACTAGGGCCTACAATGTTGGCTTTTATTGTACAATCCATTACATACCGTAGCCGCTACATACCGCAGTTCGTGTTGTGTTTGCCTAGTGCATAATGATAAAAATAAAAATACACAAGGCTTTTAAAATCATAATGAACAGTTTTCATAATTGCATATAACAGCCGATGGCAGGAAAGATGTTTAGTTTTCTGCTTGCCATGCTTGAGTCTGGCGTTCCAAAGCAAAATGCACTCCTCTGCGGAATCTGTTTCCCTTTATCGCGTTACAGTCTGTATAACAGTTGCCGTTTCAAACATCATTTTTTTAGGAAATATTGCCACCGCTAGGTAGGATTGAGTCTGGCGTTCCAAAGCAGAATGCACTCCTCTGCGGAATCTGTTTCCCTTTATCGCGTATTAACGCGAGACAGTCGGTATAACACAGTTGCCGTTTCAACCATCCTTTTTTCAGGACCGCTAGGTAGGAGTACAGAGCTAAAACCAATTTCTCCCCCAGCTGAAGGCCCCCCCTAGGTAAAATAGACTTCTCCATGGACATTGGAAGTCCTCCAAATTATAGTTTTCCTGTAAAACTCTGGACAAAAAACGGTCTGAAACCAAACATAAAAGAATTCGAGCAAAAACAAGATATGTCCCGAAAATAAATTTTCCAAAAAATATATATGTCCCATTACAACAATATATTTGAAAACATGGACACAAACTATAATGAAATTAAATTTTTTGAAAGTTGTGGTTCGTTTATTAAGCACAATGAAAAAAAAATGGGTCAGCGAATTGAATTTGTACCAAATAAAGATGGCAAAGGGAGGAGGGGCAAAACATTGTAAATGATATAATTGAAACAACACTTAAATCGTTTTTAGAACTACCTGGTGTTTGGCATGTAGCGCGTGTCGTTCGTTTCATTATTGTATTAGCGACATGCGTCTCTTGTGCCTCGCTGTGTTGATGTAAGGTCACTCGATTAAACTAAAAGGGGGTGTGTTTTATGTGCTCCCTACAAATGGTGACCGCCGACGTGAACGAATTTTCACACAACGCTGGGCTTAGCAATGGAAGAAAATACTATAACAGCAGTTACTATAAAAATACCACAGATCCAGAACTGTGGTCTACAAGTCGAGGCGCAATTAGCGTAAAAGGTGGTATCACGCAATCGCCTTCAAAATTTAACCACGTGGTTGCTGCTATCTATCATCTCACCAGACATCGTAACTGTTGTGCGAGACATCATCATAAAGCACCCTTCACGTGATGAACCATATGAAAGACTAAAAGAAGCACTAATAAGAAGAATCAGAATTTCGCAACACCAAAAACTTTAAAAGTTTTTGCGACATGAGGATCTCGGTGATGTCGAAGCTAAGCAAATTCTCCGCGAGGTTTTTCTGCAAAGACTTCCTGCTAATTTAAGCTGTTCTTTCAACCCTGGATTTAGACTTAGAAGAACTCGCTTAAAAACCAGACAATATTATTGATTTATTAGATCCTCACCAACGCGGGCAGTGGTCGATCAAATTCAATACGACGTTGCAGCATTTAAAAGAAGTTCCAACTTCAATCGCCAACAACATTTTGCGCGTAAAAGTGCATTTCCAAGACTGTTGTGTTGGTATCACCCTCGCTTCGGGGACAAAGCTAAGAAGTGCGTTCCACCGTGTTGCATTGGCGGCTAGTGCCTCTGGTCATTCTCGCCGCTGGTCGGTCATACTTGGTTGAATCCGGTGCCTCTGTGAGCGTAATGCCTGCGACACAAATGGATCGCAATGGCTGTCAAAATAGGATACATATGCACTCGAAAAATCAGGTTTAGGTCAAAAGTTTTCATGGAATTTCATACTGGCCAACGTCACACAGCCAATCAATCCTCGGCGCTGATTTCTTTCGGCATTATGGAATTCTCATGGACTTGAGGCGGAACAAACTTATTAACTCAAAAACATTTGACAGCGTGCAAACTGGCATTTCAAGCTCTGCTACTCTCGGTTTGGTGGCATCAACAACAGCTGCAAATGTTTATGAAGCCATTTTTAACGAATTTCCTGGCTTAGAGCGCGGAATATACAACGATGCTTTCATGCTGATTTCGTTTTAAAGGTTATCAATTATATGTTTTGCAAAGCGGAGTAATGTTACACCGAAATATAACAAATAATTTAAATTTTAGGAAGCTGGAGTAACACTTTTAGTGAGTTTAAATATTCTATGAAAATACTCACTAAAAAGGAGACATATCTGTTTTATCAACTATTATTTCGCTTATACAGCAAACCACGTAAAAAAGAAAAAAATGGTCAGCAGGCACACGGGACAAAATCAACTGCAGCTAAAATCAACTTTGTTGGAACATTTATATTATTTTATTGTTGGACAACTGATATATTTGTTGTTGTTATAGACAGTAAATTGTTAAATTAACAACTTTGTTTTTATACCAGGTAATCGAAATAAATAAAACGAATAGTCACATATATTTAATGATATGCTAATGTTTTCGATTGCATTACCCAAACGCTTTTTCTTTTAGGCATCCCAAAATATAAGACAACTGACAAATAAGAACAAAGAAGATGCAAAGTCAATTAAGTAAGTTACTACGATTTATCACCAAAAAACTAAGCAAAATATTCACTAATTTTGTGACATTTTATTGCAGTGGCACACGCTCAATTTGCATTTCAGTTGGAACAGCACGAATAATAGACCCGTTCGGTGAGATCAACAATGTTAGGAATCTTGGAAACGTCCCTTGAATAAAAATCTGCGATGGACGGCAAGCATTGTTTCTGTATCAATCAAACACTGGTACGATGAAGATGTCCTATCTTGGGTATATCAGAAGCAACGAAGGACACAATGGTTGACGGATACAATGAAAGAATTGCTTGGCTAGATGGATTTTTGTTACCGTCTTATTGTTAGAAACAATTCATCAGCACCTTAAACAAAAAGAAAAATATATCCGCCTCATCATTATTGCCCATACTACCAAGTCAAATCACGTTAAACGAACTCACCGGCGATCACTGGATTACAGTGGTGTACGAATTTATTTAACTTTTTGCCATGTACAGATGCTTATCTAAAAAGAAACATTAGTGAAATTATTAATATTTGCAAGTAACCCTGGTAGGCGAAGCCCCAGGGCCCACCCCAAAAATGTATAAATATTTTACTCTTAATAAAAAATTGCATTTATGAGCAGTACCATTTACTACTATACTTTCAGACAGTTTTTGCTCATTGACTGTGTTTTCAGTATTGCGTTAACACACTCAGTCAGTTGCTGCTCGAAACGGTTTGCTAGCATTGTTACTTATATTCGTTACGGCAGTTGATACAATGCTAAGAGCAAAATAAAACATTCAAAATCGATATTTCTGGTGAAAACCCTTAAAGCCGAGGTCAAAACTAAAATGAAAATATTGCGAGCTTTAGAAAAAAATTGAAAGGTGCCCTGCCTCCTAACAATCCTGGATAGTTGAACAAATAGTGGGAAAAACGCTGTTATTTACGCTTAGCATTTAAGCCACCCTTACAGCCGAACCGTTTTAGATATTGTGAAACAAAACCGGTGAAGTTCTTGAAAAGCTCGAAACAAAGAAAGTCGAACTGATGAAAGTTGTTTGTGTGTGACAAATTAAAAAAAGTTAATTTCCTGCTACTTTGAGTAAGTTATCAAAATTAGGTGTATATGTTTCGTCCTATTATATTTGCCGGCCGGTTTAATTGAATGAACACTTTTTCGTTTTAATCCATTTTGTTTTTTTATTTAATAGCGACGTTGATGTACAATAATATAAAACATTGGCGTTTGTTGATAAAAAAAAACATTAGTCAGTTGTTCTTTTGCCAATCTTACACAGACACTGATATGTACATGCTAAAAAACTGCAATTGACAAATCATGGGTAATGAATGACAGATCTGCTGGTTGGAAAATAAAATTATAGGCTACAGTTCTTATATTTCATAACACAGCCAACAAATTATGTAAATAAGTGGTCGCTAAACATTAGTAACACATTTTTCCTTTCATTTTTATTACAGTAATTTTCTTCGCGAAGGGTGAAGAAAGTCTGTTGTCGTTAAACACTCGCCCTCTTCCGTCGTTTTGTCTGTAAGTGTCCTTTGCGCATTGTTTTGAACGATATAGAATGGCAAGGGGGGTAGTAGGCTGCTAGCAAATATTTTTACAGTGCGGTATGTTAGAGATTAAAAAAATTTAAATTAATAAATTGATATTTAAGATCTGAACACATCAAGTACACTAAGCCATTTATACTACGGAAACATAGGTAACATTTCTTGAGTTCCTCTTGAAAACTTTGCTTGTAAAAAATGTCTTGTCAAACCAGAAGTTGAGAACAATTTTGAGAATGTGTCTCTCACAAGGTAAGTTGGTGGAATTTGTTTAGTAAAACTACTTTTATATTCAGTGGTTTCTTCTGTTGAAGAAGGCTTGGTGGCAGTAAAACCTTCGAAAAATAAAATAATATTTGGTAATTTTTACATTTTTGATTTTATGCATACCTTGTGATAGATATTTTGCTACTACCCATACAAATTCCCTACATTTTTAACAAGAGTGTTTTCAAAAACCCTATTTTAGTTTTATGTTTTATGATAAATAAATTGTCCAATTTCATACCTTTTTAGCACTAAGAGTAACACATTCATTGGAACACCATTAAAATTTCTACATACAAAACAAATGTTTCCTAATTAATTTTATGATATGTATTTGTTGTCATAACATCACATTTTAAGAATCAACAGAATATTGGTAAATTGGCCAGGCTGACTCTCCATAAAGTTGTTTTGTTACCACAGTTTAAAGGTAAGCTTTTAAGCTTTAACACAGATTGTACTCCTACACTATTTTTTTTTGGGTGCAATTTCCTAAAGTCAACAAGGTAAAATTACAAATGCTATTTTTAGGTCTATATAATATTCTACAACATATTAATATATAACCATTTATAGAAGAGCTCTGTGACCGTAGAATTGGAAAATCAGAATGAGATACTACTAGATTTGAACATTAATTTGCACCTAAAAAATAACAACTATTAAATATCCATTTCTCTTTAGAAGTGTTCAGTAAATTTGACACCTGACTCTGCAGTAAAAGTAAAAAGTTAGTTATTGTTTACATGGTTGTTCAACAGCTAGATGTGTTTAATGTACTTTCAGTGTTTTTCATCTGTTCACAATGCTAAATCAGCAATAGAGGTGTTTGAAACCACAACACTGACTAAGTTCATTCAGCAATACACCAACAGCTTTTTTTCTATAGCATAGAACAAGTTTCAATCGAAAAAAAAATAGTAAAGCTAACAAGAAATAGTTATGAAGTGTCATTACAAAGCATATGTAAAAAGGGTAACTGAAGAATTACTAGAGTCAATTTTAACTGTTAAGATTTAATTTGATAAGCACACAGGTGTACCACCAACCTTGGTTTGTTGATCTGCTTTCCAGATTAAGTTCAGTCCTAAAAATAGCGGCAAGTTTATTAAATATGGCAGAGTACAAATTTGTTAGTGTTTGCATAACAATTTAGTGTTTTAGAATATTTTAACATACGACAGTTATAGTAAATTATTGTTTCTCATATTAAAAAAAAGCAGGATTCGATAGGATGAAACAAATACGCCTTACATAATATGTAAAACAACAAAATTGGAACAAAATATCGAAATAAGCATTACAACATGAAACGTGCACAACAGAAAATCCCTAAACATGTGAGTACTTTTGCATAGATAGGTTATGTTTGTTTAGGGCCTTAATGCTTCACTTTTTTAAACAATTCACATGTCTTATTCACCAAGATGATATAATAGAGCACGATGTTGGCCAGAAGAAACTGATGTTTCAAGGGTCCAAAAAAGTGGGCTGCCTGCCCGGCAACCATCAAATTATGGGAAGTCGTTTAATTGGAAATTAAAAAGTGAAGACCCCAGGTTTTAATAAATTATTTGCATGTGGTGTGGTGGCATTTCCAACCGAAAATGATAATTCAGGACATGTCATTGGAGAGGTAAAAATTATGCCACACACATTTTTACAATCTGCTACAATTAACAAGTGAGAAATAATACACTTTTGAACTTTTTCTGCAGGGATTGCTCGAGCCAATTGACAGTCGTCTTGTTAAAAAATCAACGTTCATTTGTTATACACGAGTTGTTTAAAAAGCAGACCCCTCCCAACTCATGACAACAGGCATATTATTTTCCTACAAAGAGGTGTAACATTCGCAACCACTATCACCAGGCTTCAAGCGCAAACTTGCCCGCATTGACCAAGCCAACCTAAATAAAATTATTGAACAATAGGGTGTATCTTTAAACAAAACGTCTGATCCTGTTTTTACTCATGTTTTTAACTATGAGTTTTACTTGTTAAAATTATTGAAAGTTGGAAAAACTGAATCAGTGTTTTAATAAACAACAGTGATTATTTTATAGACAAAAATGTCCTTAACTTTTAAATGAATGCAAATAAAATAATGTTAACAATGCTAATAAAACAAGACATCCAAAATGGAGAAAACTTAAAATATAGTTTCCTAACTTTATAATTCAAAACATCAAGACTTGGACGAAGCATGTTCGTTACTGGATTTGGAGAAATTAAAGTTGTACGTTTTAAAAAAAAAAATTGAGAAAAGACGTGCGTTACCCCGCACTTGGATTTATTTCATCGCGTCAATTAGATCGGAGTACACCAGTACGTACTGTCTGTCTTCATTTCTTTCTGTTATATACGGCGAACTCACCACAGAATACCATTTCTGCTGGGACACCGAGCCGCCAGTCTAATAAAATGGCGACGGCCGTTGGCCCCTCATGGGCGGACCAGAGACGTTAGTCATACATGTGAAGTGGACATATCCATTTTTCACCTCCCCAAACAAAGGCCCAGATTTATCAAATTTTTGAAGAAATACGTGTTTCGTCCAAAAGCCTGCAACAGCGCACTGGCTTGCATCCAAACTAAATGCTCTGAAAGTGGTTAAATTCGCTGACCCGTTCGACGAAAATATTGTTAAAAACACCCAGGATTAAACTGGAAACCGGGAGGGTCACCTCGTAGAGAAAACGGTTGAAATCACCCCTTAAACAACCAGAGGATGTTCCCCACATCGGAATGGCAGAGAAGAACATCCCAGGAGGACGAAAATCCCCCCCGAGGAGTTCTTTCTCATCGTCGTCATCAACCTCCGGCGCATTTCCCAACAGCTGATAACAGCCCGATATTCGAAGGTCTTAATCAGACCACTTTTTAACTTTCCCTTTTAGCCACTCAGGCAAAACATAATGTCCCCCATCCAAAATTGAAATACTAATAATGCCTAAGCAAAAATAGCTACTTTTAAACCTTTGATTTTCGAAAAAAATGTCGTATTGACATAGTTTTCTTGTAGGAGACACCCAGGTTGGCTCCGGGTTGTGTAGGTTTGTTTAATTCTTGTCCCTCCGGAGGTGTCGCCATTTTATTTCCTTTTCGGATCTCGCCGGAAAAATTATACTTTAACCCATACCATTCTTTTAACCAATACGCCCCCCCCCCCCCCCCCGTCTGGGATAAATAATTATTTAGCCAACAATAAATTTTTCGAAAACCTTTACCCTTATGTAGTAACCTCCTCTCAGCCCGCTGGAGATTTTAATTGTGTTCTCCAACCTCACCTCTCGATAATTACCCTGTTAGAAACCCTTAACATATACACGCTAAAAAACCTTTTCCCGCCGCACCCACAATTCCCAGTCCCACTCCCCAACAATATTACCTCATCACACCCTCTTAAATACAAATACTTCACCATACCATTTGGAAAACTCGGATCAGAAAAATTATCACCCCAGACCCGCAACCCACACCAAAGCCTAATAGTATTTTTTAATAACTCTATTCGATCCCAGTGCCAAATTGAACAGGCCAGACCCATCTCTCCTCACATTGACCTGTTCGTTAAACTGACCTCCTCCCTCCTTTAATACCAACTGACCCACCACGCCAAATCGTCCCAGCCCCATGTGAAACCCAAACCTTAGGTCTCTCCTTCCCCCATAAATTTTAGATATCTCTTGGTTGTTATTGTTGCAACCCTGACCCCTTTTGTCTACTACCAGGACGCCATTTTGTTTTTTCATCCGCCAATTTTTTTTTTAATTGTTGTTGCATTTCTTTTATATTTAGCCCGTTTTAGGGCAACCAGAGCGTCCGTCCCATAACCAGGACTAAGTAGCCTGCCATGGCCTAAAAAATATAAAACAGCGCATATCCTATAATAGGGGAGCAATACAACCCGTTTTTAGAACAACCAGACCTGCCCCATGCATACTGAAAAGCGTTATTACGCCATACATGTTTTTATCAATAAACCACAATGGGCAATGATGAGCCCAAACCAAAGAGGGACACACCCCTAAAAAAGAAAAAAAAAGTTAATGGCCAGACAAAAAATAAATAGAAAACTTACAACAACAGGCGTTTGTCAGTTTGTTCATGAATGTGAAGATGAAGTGGACGACAACAATTCCCCTGTCATCAACTGTGAGCAAACTCTTTTGTTTGTTCATCAGTTTGCTTGGCAGAGGAGGCTTCTCCAGCACTATGGACAAAATATATGTTTGCTTGACAACAAAGTATGCCTTTGTTTTTCCTTTGCGTCAAGACGAATGTTGGCTACAGTGTGGTTGGCAGTTTCATTCGAAACTGCATCTGACATTAAAGAGTCTCTTTCCATCCTTAAAAAATGGCCAGAGAGTTGGAACCCCACCCTCTTTATGACCAACAAAAGTGATGCGGAAATTAATGCAATACAGCATGTTTTTCCAAGTAAGTTAAGAGTTTGTTGAACAAATTATCAATGTGAATTGTCAAAATGTAAAGTTATAAAAAACACAAAAATATCAAAATATTTAAATTGTTTTACTTGAATTTTAATCACAGATTGTCATGTTTTGATTTAGGACTTTCATCGCGAACAAGCATGGGAGCGTTGGTCTAAGAAATCGGACAATAGGATTGCTGACCATCGATACGAAGCCCTTGCTCTCATGAGGGAAGTCGCAAAGACTGCCAGTCCTCTATAGCAGCCTTAAATTATATCTACAAAGGAAAAATAATATTAAATTTCAAAAGTAAGTAAAGGAATGGAATATGTTTTTGGCACAAGTTCAACTTTTTAATTTTCTTTATGTAGAGATGGGTGTGGTTGTACAGAGCAGGCAGCCTACAAGTCCCTGTACCAACAACGTTGTTGAGCGGCAAAACAGGGTGCTAAAGGAGTGTCACATGCGGTTTCGCACTGACAAGTCTCTCTCTAATTTAGTGACAGTTTTGCATAAATAATGGTGATATATTTTGATATGCTGTTATGTGGAATTTTATATAATTGACTTGAAAAACATTGTTAACACATTAGGAAAAATGAAAGTTTTTTATACAAACCTTTTTAATTTCAAAGGTATACACAAGAAAACTTGTTGGCATCTGAGAACTACCGCCGGTTCAGTAAAGACGTTCCAGCGTTTTTACACAATCAGTCACGTAAATTTGTGCAGCATTGCATGGACCGACTACAATCTTCATTGTTGCTTGATAGGTATGCCATCATAACCCAGGATGAATATTTTCATGTAAAAAGTGCAGAAGGAAAGGCAGTGTGTAGCCTACAAAGTATTCCTTGGTACATCAATCACCTTTTTCCTCTTGTAGCTGTCCGGATTATAGAAGGAATTTTTTTGCCATGCAAACATATGTTTTCTGTTTTTTATAGCTGCAACAATATATCTTGTCAGTTTCCAAGCTAGTTCCACTCAGAGAACCATTAGATAGAGAAGTTGAATGTCTGTCTGCAATGTTGGATCAGGCACACCAGTTTCTGATAAGATGAATTTGAAAAATATTTTAAATCTTCTTAGAGATATTCGTAATGTGTCTTTTGATGTTTGTTACTTCGAATGAAGCCCTAATACGGGCAGAGCTCTTCAGCAGGTTCTATCTAATTTATCGGGATGTAAATATGATAATGGACTCAGAGTAACCAAGTCAGGTAGTGCCAAAAAACGAAAATATCCCGATGCCACTTTATTTGATAGGCTCCTCCCACAAAAACAGCCCAATCCTAATAATAATCCATATGCTCATCGCCATGGTAGCTATGCCAATTTCATGAAACCCCTTTTACAATGTAACATCTCTGCAGCCAAACATCAAACAAAGTCCGTCACAAGTACAACAGCGGCAGTCCGATCATGCTGATGTTAATAATACCTTTTGCATACAACAGGCATTCTCCCCCAAAATATCATCTCTAACAAAGTTTAATTTGACACTTGATGAAACTCTACTAAGGAATGGGCCTCATTGTGTGTCTTTGACGCAGCTAAAATCACTTGAAGCAAATGTTAGTAACTGAGCGCCGTATTTTGATTTCATGTGATCCAATGTTTAAAGTAGGGGCTTTATGATCAATAGTTTTTATGTGGTTGCTTGAGCAGCAACATTCTGATGTAATCTATGCCTCGTCCATGTTGCACAACACTTCTTTATTAGATAAAAAATTCATCTTCATTCCTTGGAATCCTTCTAACAGACACTGGGTTCTTTTGACAAAATCCCTTCTATATTTGGATCCTATGCAACATGTTGATACTTGCCCAAGCGTATTTCTTGATAAATTGCTGTTTTCCAAGTTTAACTTTCACATTAATGAAGTTGAGTCCTATGAAAGATGTGTTTCCAAACTAATCACAGCAGCTGTGGTGTTTTTTGTATGTATGCAAAATGGCTTGCAGCTGGTCAAGACCTTTACACAATCTTCAAGGTCAAGTTATAGTTACCGAAAGGAAATCTTCGAAACCATTGTTGGAAGAAGATGTTTAACCGGAAATCTAGCGAAAGGCAAGTGTAAGGTTTGTGAAGAAGATGACAAAGAGATGCGGAGACAAAATTGCTTCAATGTTCGAGATGTCATCACTGGGTACATAGTGGTGGTGTTAGTCGAGTCCTTATCAAGGCCAACTGCTTGAAACTTGTGACTGTCACGTATATTTGACCTAAGTTAAATATGTCTTATCTGCTCCAAGTACTTGCATTTCCAGGTAAACAAATTGTCTTATGTTTTCTATTTGCTTGTCAACATCAGGGCTGCGACTCTCAAAATTAAAAAAAAACACTAGATTAGATTATTGTTAAGTCTGTGTGCGTGCCATAATTGCATTATTAAAGCAACTATTTTCTAAATATAACACATTATTATCGAATGAAAATTCAAAAAATAACATAAGCACTTGAAAACATTATTACAAAGCGAGATAAAAAGCAAAAACTTCACTATACTACTTGGCTGCGTTACTTTTGCGAAACGTGTGTGATGCTCAGCCATAAACCCAGCTAATAAAAGCGCTTTTATTGCCTTTTCTTGTTAAATATTTCTTGGGCACTACTTAAAAATGTAGCAATAACAGTGGTGGTTTTGAGTTTGGTAGTATTGTTCTTTTTGTGCATAATGTTGTCTATGTACAGTGCATTAATTGGTCATTCTTAGTTTTATCTATCTATCACTATCATCAGTCTTGTACGGTTTCAGTCAACATCCTCAAAGCTTGCTGTATCCGACTATGATGACTCAATCGAGCCAAGATTGGGTTTTGGCCTTGGGGGCGGTTCTATTCAACTATAATTAATTATAACCTAGCCAGAGATTCTCCCTAGAGGCCACCGAATTTTTAAAAGGTGAGTTTTCATTTAGCTCTACGTGGAGGGTAGGAATTTCTAGACAAAGCCAGCTGCCTGACCCTGACAGTAATCAGTATAAAAACTAGTTATTAACAAGCATCGAGCCACGATCACAAAACTTGATCAGGCTTTTTTCACAGGATATTACTGAATTTCAAGGTGATAAAAAAACACTAGATATCTAGTGGAAAACCATTAAGAGTGGCAGCCCTGGTCAACATATAACTGAATTCCAATGGGTCTTTCTTTTCCGTTTGTTACTTTCCTCACAAAATGTCACCTGCATAATATTTTTGATAGGACTGAAAACCGTTTTGCTTGCCATTATATATTTTTTTTTTTATTTTTGCAAATTATCATAAAGTTTCTAAACCAGGGGGGGCGGGCAACATACGGCCCGCGACGAGATTTTGAGAGGCCCGCAGACAGTTTCTGGTGCCACAATTCCCCACTACTTCAATTTCTAGAGATTGTTACTTATTCTTTGCTTTGGGTTGAAATTATATTTAGAATTTACAAGAAATATTTTCCCATGGATTTGCCCAGAAACGTAAGTTTGAGTGTCGCGAATTTGATAAGGATTAAATGCCCAAGTACTTTTTCACTCATCAAAATCCGAATGGTGAAAAACAAATGATTCCGGTTGCACATCAGTGATATAATAAAGAATGTTTGGACGTTAAGAGATAAACATAGTTCGCTAATAAAAGCATCATCAGTAGGGCGATTATTTTTTGACAAAATTTTGACCTGTTATATATTGATTATTTTAAACAACAGCATTAGTGTGTCTTGGCGTCATCAACAACACGTTTTTCATGTTTTACTGACTATCCGTCGAACACAAATCAGCTATTTTTTCGGGTTTATGCAAAATTATTAAACTCCTTAGTTGATATTTTTGTCATTTCAAAAAGTCAAATAACTATAAATTGCCGAAGAAAACAACGCTGGTTGTTTTAGAAACTGTTGTCAAGGGAAAAAGACAGCAAATACTGTTCAATACATTTTGTCGGAAATAAACAACTGTATAATGCAAAAACGAAGCTGAGCCTAATATATATAACACAGTATGTCGTTGAATATAACTTAAAAAAAAACATTTTTAGACTTGAAATAATTTTGACAAATTTTTACCTAACGTGTAAAAAATCTCATAACATCTAAACAAAAAACGATGTTCGGTTTATATAATGCCGTGTTCAACGAGTACAACGTTAGTCGCTATTATGCGACAAAACATGCAAGCGTTTACAGTTAATCCGGCCCGCCAAGTATTTGGCCATATCTGGCCCGCCGACCGGAGAAGTTTGCCCCTGACCTATATATAAACCCTTGAAAATGGCGTCACTAATTTCTTCCAACGCTTCGGGACGAGTTCTAACATATGCTTGTTTCTTATGCTTTGAGTTACCGTGATGTACATGTCCTGGATGTATTCCTCCTATATATTCTGCTATGAAAATAGACGGAAAATATTGATTTAAATATTTTCTCGAGCCAGGTTATTTTTCTTTTATATGAGATTATTTATCACTTGCTATTATGGCGTAATAACATTTAATCACTATTTTTTCATAATCGCTTGGTTGTGGCCGCAATTGGGTATATGTTCCTTTTCTCGGGTTTCTTATACATAACTGCTCCTTATTCTCGATTAATTTGCTCTCCATTTTGAACACTGTTCTTCTAGCCTATGCTAGGCAGCTCTAACTCCCACAATCGTTATTAAAGTTTCTCTTGAATCCTGAGTTGATTCTATTAACACATTCATGGCTTTTGGGAGGCCATTAGGAATTTTTTCCAGAGGCATGTTGCAAGCAAATTTACGACTTGGCTCGGTGACATGAATGAGGACATCTCATTTTTGCTGTTTTTCAGACACAATTTAAAAAAAAGTCGAACTGGAAATTAGAATTTGAATCTCTTCTGGTTTGGGGGACGACTGAACACTTTTTCCCGTATGAGAGCAATAAAATGATTTTAGGAGTCCAAATACCAGCTTTCGATTTAAAATGCAAAACTGTTTTATCCTGTAAACCAGGGGTTCCCAATCTTTTTTGCTGCTCGTACCCCCGAAAAATTCTGGATTTTTTTGTCGATATATATTGCTAAATTACGCGGCATTTCGCACAAAATCGAAAAAATAAATTAAACGTGAATTATTTTGTTTGCCACAACAGTGAGATATTTGTTGCTGTTTCATTGATAAAATTCGCTCAAACGAAAATTAAGATATGATATCTGAGAGGTTTTTCATGTCTATACTTGTTAAGCAAATTGTTTGTATTTCTTGCGTCAAATACTGTCTTATAGAGGTGGATAGAGTATACAGTTTGTAGCAAGACTACATTGAATGCACCCCCTCCAATCTTCCAAATCTTGGGACAATGAGGTTTCTTATTACTAAATAACAACAATTATTTGTACGTAATGGCCTAATATCATTTACAATTCCAAAATATAACTTTACTGTAAAATATGTTTGAAAAGCTGCTCTGTCACTAAACCACACTTTGAAGAAACACTAAATGTGTTCGCAAAAAACAGCAACAATTATTGAATTTTTAGTATTGTTGGTATTAGCGACGAAATGTACTTTTTATGTTGTTAATAGTATATTACATTTCATAAAAGTTTATACTGGATACGAAGCCGTTTTCATTTAGTAAATCGGGGTAACGATTCTTGTAATTTCACAAAAGTTGGGTAACAAAATATATGTTTGTGTATAAATAATAGAATATGTTTCCAGCAAGATTTTAGATACTTCTGATTACTCCTAAAGCATTGTAATTTTGTCAGTCATAAAGAGTAAACAGGTGACTCTATATCAAAAAAACATTTTTTTTGCATTCACACAAGTTTTAACCGATCAGAAAATAATAAAATTCACCTTATAACATAACGCAATAAATTCGATAAAGTTGTTTGCCTTCGGATAATTTTTTTCCTGAAAACCTTCACCTCTTGTTCTATGTCACAAACTAGGGCTGCGGAGTCGGACTCGGGACTCGAGTAAGACCGCGTAAAGTGCCCATGCGCAGTATCAAATTTTTTTAACTGTTAGGCGGCAAAAAAAAAGTTGTAAAAGTGTAATAGCAAATGTGAAATATTTTTAAACCATGTAATGCGGGTGGATCAATTATGACACCAATATGAGTGAATTGCAGAAAATCCACCTTAATTTAGTTGCGTAAAAAATACAGGCTGTAGAGAGACGGAGCTGGACTCCGACTCCGACTCCTCATCCCTGCCACAAACTGCCCGAATAATATAAAGATGGCTTGCATTCCTACAATATTTATTTTACCAACGAAACGAGGTGTGAAAAGTAAAATTGTAAGGAAATACTGTAGGCAGGCTGAAGAAGCCTAGGCCCTCGAAATTCGGTTTCGAAGTTGACAAAGCTTGACAAGTTTAATAAACCCTACCTAAAGTATATATGTTTAAGAGTAGAAATTTCTATACACAACTGGTTTCAACCACGTTGTAAACCAGGGTCGGCAACCATATTCATCCGGCTCGCCGCCTCTTTGACAAACACCACAAGTCCATTTCACATACGTTTTGACTATTTTTACTACTTAATTGCGAAATTTTTCACGCTTTCTACGTCCGCTTTGTTTAGCTGCGTTTTCAACTAGATCAGCGCTTTGCGCCGTGGAAGGCTGCCCAGTGCGACGCGAAAAATCGGAAAACGTATTAAAAAATATTAGACATATATTTTTTAACATTTAAAAGAAATCAAACAAACACAGCTAGATTAACTTTAAATGTCATCGCGTTCCCTCAAAGTAGTTTTATTACACTTTTGATTAGTAGTGAACTCAAATTTTAAACTAAACAAACAACGCTTTTTGTTGCGCAAAATGTAGTTAAACACGTTTGGGCCGCCGCCTGATTCACAGTTGTTCTAACATTTCAAAAACACAATTCTTAGTTAACATTTTGTGCGGCCCGCAGTGACCTTTCTGAGTTTGGTTTTGGCCCGCGACTAGAAAAAGGTTGTGTAAACACTCATTATTACGTCGTTTGCATCTTAATAAGGGGGCGCAGTGCTAGGTCGTTTTCATAGGGTTTGCAAAAAAAAATTGAACTTTCTGCAAAGGAATTATTTAAAATAAATTCCTTTGTCCCTCTATGCTCGCGACGCACTTGAAGCCAATTTAAGAATAGGAGCTAATGTGTAGTGACATTGCACAAATGTTCCTCTTCCTTGCTAATATCTGAAAGCAACTAAGGCAATTTCATTTCTACGTGAGACAAACACTAAAACCAAAGGGCTTACCGGTACAGAAGAGCAAAAAATAAACACTGCCTTTTCTAATGTGGAAGCAATATTAAGACTGTTTCTAAGATGATTAATGGACACTAACTGCTCAGGAGAGATATTTTTCTCAAGGCTCTAAAGCATCAAAAATATACTTGAGATCGACAAACGTAAACAGATAATTTTGATGAACTTTTGTATTATTTTGCTTTGATGAAAGCTAAAAAAAATTGTAGCCTAGTCTTACTCTATTCAAAGAGATTATAACCATGAGGACAAACTGTGACGGCGTAGCCCATTGTTCTACTTTCGACAGAGTTCCGTTCTAGTGCATAATAGTAAAACGTAAACAACTGGGCTTGACTTGTATGTTGGTGAGCTAAAATTTTGGAGCAACCGGCTTATATATATTAACGTTCGAGATTTCTGACAGGTCAAAAGTTATGTTTGAATTAGGTGTAAAACTTTCATTGCCGAGTTTCGTGTAAACACACTTAAAAAGCCTGTAGGGCATACAATATCAGTTGACCATAAGTACTATATAATATGGTTAACACACTCGTTGGCGCGCCAACGTCGTCCAGTTAATGACTGGGAAGCGCACAACGCGTTGCTGTAGAGTAGACCAGTGGTTCCAAACCGGGGTGCCGGAGAGGAATTTACATTTCTTATTATTACTAGTAAGCCTTTTGGTACAACTTTTTGTGTTTGTTTAAAGTTATTTTTATTGCCCCAGTTTCGTTTATTTTAGCATTACAGTAAAAAACAGTAGGGATCTTGTAATATATTCAATTATTCTTTATTTTTGGTGTTAAGGAATATTACCATTACACATTTTGGTACTGGATATAGGGTTCGGTGAACACAAACTTAGTGTGTAATATTGTTCATTTGAAAAAGGGAAGCACCAGATTATGCAGCTTTGTAATCTGTTGAAATTAAATGTAACAATAACCTTTATTCTTTTACTACCAGTTATCCAATCAAGTTTAAACTGAATAAAGATATATATTTAAGCTGTTTACAAGATGTCACCTACTTCTATACATGGGCTTTGATATTCATTCAACTACATCCTCCAGCAGTTAAGCTCCAAACTTTTGTTATCAGCTATTAGGGAGAAAAGAGATGAGAAGCACTCAAGGTAAAAAATACTTTTCGCAAACTTACATTGAAAATGACAAAAAATATCTATTTCAAACAGGGCTGCGGAGTCGGTTAAAAATAACCGGAGTCCCGAGTCTGGCCCTGACTAAACAGCCTGTTTAACAATGGATATTCAGCTATATACTTAAATATTTCACCACATGCTATATTCCACCTTTACAATTTCCAGTTGGCGATCATATCAGTTTACTGCGCATGTCAGACGGGTAGTTTTACATGGTCTTACTCGAGTCCCGAGCCTGACTCCAGCAAAACAAACCGACTCCTCGAGGCAGACTCCGCAGTCCTGATTTCAAACCTGTACAATATGCTACCTAGTTCTGTGTGGATTTTTTTTATTTACTCTAAATTAAGCCACTATACTTTTACAGTCTATAATTTATTTCATGAAATTTATTCAGAATAAGTAATAACTCAACAACTCTTTTGACGACAAAGTAAAAATTTATAAATATTTTATTCATCTAAAACAAAACATATACTATGTAATATACAACACACTTGGAAATATAAATATAATAAATCAGTGCAAAGATAGATAATTTAATAAAATTATAAAAAACATTTGTAATATATTGGTTGATAAATTATGTTCTTACAGACGCTGTTGACCAGGTACTACACAAAAGAGTACAATACTGAAATGGCCTCTGGAATCTGGTGTCAATAAAGAACTTTATTCATTCCTTAAATTGATTGATTCCTGCCATGTTTAACCAAATAAATTTTAAATAAACATTATTTTGTTTTGCTTGCCTGAGTTTGCATATTAGGTATACCAAGAAGTAGAAAATAATGACACTTTTAACAAGAATTGATTACTTAAGACAGGGTGGTCCAAAACCCAGGCCCGACATCATTGTTTGTGGCCCGCGAAGCACTGTTGAATTATTGTAATGCGTACAGGGTTTATTTTAAATAAATATAAGTGACCAACAATTAGTGAGCATACTGCAATGGTTTGGTTAGGGTGTTACATTTTTCCGATTACACTATTAAATAAACTAGTTTACTATAACTTATTTTTTGTAAGTGTCAGACAGGTTTGAAAGTCGCAGTGCGTCCTATATGGAACTTTCTAAAATGGCTGTTTTGCAATGCAAGTTATATTTGTGTTCACTTATAAATGCAGTCTTTTCGCACCATTCTGCCAGTCTGATTATTAGCGCTCGATTTTATTTGTGCACAATTTGGTGATAGCAGAAAGTTTGTGCAGTTTATATATCTTTCGACAGTTACTTTTTGACAATGCTTTGTGCCGTCATCTGTAAACCCCTTCATGCTCCGACCTAACGAAAATTGTTTATCCGCTCCTGGCATGCATGTAGCCTCCTGCTTTGTGGCCCGTAAAGAATATGTAAGAAATATTGTGCAACCTTGGACCACCCTGACTTAAGAAATCAAAATCAAAAGCCCAAAACAAGTGCCAGTAGGAGTTTGTGTAAAGCAGTGTCATATGTTATCCACAAGAGAAAGTTTCACATTAATTAATAGGCTTCTTGCAGCACAACAAATGGTAAAATGGTGGAAAATTTGAAGGAATTTATTGTGTTTTACTCTTTAAATAATCTGCTCATTCTGTGACCAGAACTTTTTAAGTGGAGGTTCCCAATCAGTTTTCTAACCTGTACAAACAAAACATTGGTAAAAGTACTCGGAAGTTTTGTATAACTAGACCAGGGCTTTCCAAACTGGGGGTTGCTCATGGAGTTAAATGAAGAAAGTGTTGAAGGAGTCGTCGCCGCCTCCGATGGTCTTGTCGCTGGGCATCTGGCCGTCGGGCTGGATGCCATGCTCCAAGCAGTAGCTCCCAGCAGGCGTTACCGATCTGGACTCCGGCCTGGCCGACGTGGATTGAAGTGCTAAATTTGTCAAATTGTTATATTTTTGTTTGGTATGTTAATGGCAAATTATATAATGCACATTACTTCAATAAATACATGCCAAAGCAGACATCAAGAAATGATATGTTTTAAAATGTTAAACCTAGTGGGTCAAAAAGTTTAATACAATAAAAACAGTCACAGACTGAAAAGTTTGGGTAGCCCTAAACTAGATAGGCCTAAACTTTACCCATGGACAAATGGCAGTTTGAAGTTTTGTTTATAAGTAAAATAAATACTCTATAATGGTTTGCATTACACTATGATCTCATTGTCACAATAATCTTACCAGAGATTTGTTGTATCTTTGAGGAATAGTCTGACTATAGTGTACTGCTGATATGTCTTTAAGCAATGTCCAACATAATCCCAGAATGGCTGAATCACAGTTATAGACGAATATGTGTTCTTATTATAGTTTAACTAGTAAATACGAGCAAGTTCTATAAAAATAAACCAAGTGGAGAAGTTTAACATTATAATAACATACTCCAATACTGAGCAATCAAATATAATATAATTTGAAAAATTATTAACTGAATTCAGTGACATTTGGTAACTACTGATTTCAAATGTAACTACCTTTTTTAAACAACCTACAAATGCTAATTGCTTGCTTCACTCGCACAAACAGCACACCACCAATAATATTTGCTAGTTAAATATTACACACAGCAAACTGAGGTGCAAAAACTTTTTGTTTGAACGATGTTTTCAAAGAATTTGGTATTAATTTTCAGTTTATGGTATCAATTTCAATGTGTCTTAGAACACTGGCATACTAAAGAAAAATTACTGGAAAGTATTCTTTAGGATAAGGATATATTTGCGTAAAGAACATTTCCTAAATGAGCAATGGCTGTTACCATTTACCAAGCACAGCAAATTTTTTTATTTAAATTAAATTGGTATACAACCAAATATTACTCCAGCTTACTTTATGTAAGAAAAGCTAAAATTACCACCAAGGGGCAGACAAAATTTGCACTTCAAAAAATTGTTTGCAAGCTGCATAGCACTACTGCGCCCCACCGCTAAATTTGGGATCTTAAACAGTAGTATAGAAATAGATACATTTGTATTCCAATAGTAATGTAAGGCAGTGGTTCGCAAACTTTTTTTGCGACGCCCTCAAAAAAGAATTTTGATTTGCGGCACACTTATCAAATTTGGAATTCTACAATTTTTAGTAAAATTTATACACTAAAGCCAATTCATTTATGGGTTTGGTTTACCAAAAGTTTCTTTTTCTGTAATACGCTCTGTAGTGTGTACAGTGTACAATGCAAAATACCTATATCATTTACATTAAGAAGCTAACAATTAACACCGCCATACAGTTAAGTTTAATGAGTTCGGCACCTTGAAATTAACAACAAACTAAGTGATATTAATTTAATTTATACGCCAATTCCTCACATAAATCTTAACGTAGAAAGTAACGCAAAAAACGGTCATTAAATACCGCATACCGCAACGGGTTACGGTGCGGGTTTGAGTAGAGCATTATTATTAATAATAAAATAATGATGTGCGTTGCGTTATGCGGCATTTGTAGACCGTTTTTTGCGTTACTTTCTACGTACCAAATGGAAAGAGCCCCGAAATCAACGACATAGCTCAATCGCGTACATTTTAACAGTAACACGCCTTTCAAAAAAGTACAGTAGGGTCCTAAGAAAGTGTCACGCAACTTGTGATAACCTTGCCTGTCCTACCAAGTCAATTTTGTAAACAGAAAATGGTTTAAATTAGGACTAGGGGTCATTAAACAACAAATTACGGCAAAAGCGTACATTTTTATAACAGGCTTAAATGGGAAAGATGATGTTTTTCTTATTGTGAAGACCATGACGGCTGTCGAAAGTAGATGCTTAAAGGCAAAAGAAAAAAGGCAAAAGTGAGAGTTTGTCCTCATGGTTATAATCTCTTTGCTCTATTTGATGGCTGTCAGCCTGTAACTATTTTTTCTTATTGATCCTCATAAATAAACTTTACAAATATTGTAACGGTTGTTTGATCAAAGAAATTAAAATTAAAAGCAAAACTGCCTTAACTAAATGTGGAAAATGAAAAGAACGAAGAGTTTATTTAATGCACTCAGCAATGACATGTGATGTTGTTTAGAGAGAGAAATTCTGAGATCAAAAATAGGGAGGGGCCTCACTAGCCTAGGTCCTCTCAGCCCTGCCAAACCCAAACGCTAACTCTCAGAATTTTGTCCTGTGAAATTTGGTTATTGGCGTCTCCCAAGAAACGTAAATAAGATGTCAGAACAGTACTGGCAGATAACAGCAGGGCAACGAAGTCGGACTCAAGTAAAACTACCCGAGTCCGATGTGTGCGCATGCAAATTTAGAAAGTAATAAGGCAGCAAACTGTAAATGGTTAAGGTGGAATAGCTTATCGTGGCATATTTTCCATGTGAAATACAGGATGTTGGAGTCCGGAACCAGACTTGGGACTCGACGTTAGTTGAAGCCGGACTCAGGTTGTTTTAACCGACTCCGCAGCCCTGATGACTAGGGCAAAACCAAACATAGAAAAATGTTGGGCACGCGAGTTGTTGATATTTTGACATTATTCATAAACTGGCACACTGCATACGAAAGGTTTTGCTGGTGCTTGGTCGGGCGATGTTTTTTTTTCGTTTCAATCCACTGCTTTTTCTAACATTTTCTATTCTGTTCTCTAATTGATCTGTCAATTGCTTTGTGTTTAATATCTGCAACAAGGCGTCTGACCGCTTTCCTTCATTCTGTCCCAGGAAGAATTGAATGATGTTAATACTGCCAGTGACTCAATGCTCTGGGAAACTAGACAGTGTCGATGCATCAGACAAATTCAGACTTGAGGTTGAAGAACCTTCAAAGCAAAACATGAACAGCAATGGGGCATAAAAGCTTCGCATGCGAATGACTTAATGAGAAAAAAATAATTTTAGTTTAAAAATCAAGAACATCGTTTTTAATAGTACTTTCAGGCGTAACTAAAAAATATTATTTGATGCCAATCAATTCATCTTTTTACTCAGCGATACAAATTTTGTTTTCATGTTTTATATTTTGAGTTACAGTTAAAACACTGAACACAGTTTTGTCATATCTCTTCTTAAACTTGCAGATATTGCTTATTCAATTTTTTTAAAACACTTTCATAAAGTCTTTTACTATGTTTATAAATCACATTTAGTCAATTTACTCGGGGTTTTATTGAACTTATATAGCAAAGTGTCTTGACAATTTTTATTAATTGAGGATGCAAGTCTTTGTATTTTTTAGAGGCCTTGTAAATGCAGTAAAATCAAATTACCAAGGTAACCAACCACAGGGTGGACGACTTCCTGCGCTGAAGTTCACACCTCTTTTAACCAATGGCGAAGCTATAGCAGGGGCGGGCAACTTCTCCGGTCGGCGGGCCAGATTAAGTACTGTAAAAGCTTGCATGTTTTGTCGCATAATAGGCATTAAGTACAACTTTATAATCCGAAAATCGTTTTGTTTAGATGTTATGAGATAAATAATTACACGTTAGGCAAAAATTATTTCAAGTCTAAAAAATTTCTTTTTTGAGCTCAACGACATGTTATATATACGCGAGCTTCCAGAATTAACCACCCTGTCCAAGTTGGTCGCATTGGCTCAGCTTCGTTTTTGCATTATAGGCCTTTCTGACAAAATGTCTCTTGACAACATTTTCTAAAATAACCAGCGTTGTTTACTTCGGCAATTTATAGTGATTTGACTTTTTGAAATGACATCAACTAAGGATTTCAATAATTTTGCATAAACCCGAAAATATAGCTGATTTAAAACATGAAAAACGTGTTGTTGACGACGCCAAGACACCACTAATGCTGTTGTTTAAAATAATCATCAATATATTTATAGTAGGTCAAAATTTCATTTTTAGGTCAAAAAATAATCGCCCTACTGATGATGCTTTTATTAGCGAATTATATTTATCTCTTAACATCCCAACATTCTTTATTATCATTGATGTGCAACCGGCCGGAATCATTTGTTTTTCACCATTCAAATTTGGTTATTCAAAAGAAAATACTGATTCTTGCCGATTTGAGTGAAAAAGTACTTGGGCATTTAATCCTTATCAAATTCTCGACACTTAAACTTACGTTTCTAGGCAGCAAATCCATGGGAAAATATTTCTTGTCAATTCTAAATATAATTTCAACCCAAAAAAAGAGCCAAAGAATAAGTAACAATCTCTCTAAATTTACGTAGTAAGCAAGTTGTGGCACCAGAAACTGTCTGCAGGCCTCTCAAAATCTCGTCGCGGGCCGGGTCTTCAACCGCACGCTTTTTCTTATTGTGCGATCAAGGTAAGCTAAATACTTCTCGGTGTGCTGCTTAAGCACCGCCTCATGAAAAAGATACGGGATTCCGGAACTCGTGAGCCCGTAAAGCCTCTGCTGGGGCTTCAGCGGAGCCGCCGCACTCAGGGTTAGTCAGCGTACTCGCTAACCGGATATGCAGCCTGGGGACAACCTTGCCAGAACCAAATCTCAGACCCAGGTACTACTTATAAGTGCCAGCAATGCTAAGTGCGGGTAGCGACTCCCCGCGGACCTCCGTTCTTTCTGAAGCGTCCACCAGCCAGCGCTTTTGCTTCCCATCCTTTTTTGATATGGAAGCAGGCCGACTTTTGTTCGTTAATGCTTAACCCAGACAAACTAAGGTGCTTGGTTATCGCATCCAGATTGCTCTGAAGGCCGCCAGGCGAGCCCGCTACAACAACAAGGTCGTCCGCAATATTAGATCCACCTGGGCGATCCAAGTCGATAATATATTTGAACAGGATGCCCGACAGGGGGTTCGGTCTCCTTGCCAGACACCTCTCCGAGCTGGCACCGACACTTCGTTTCCTTTTCTGCCGGGCAGGGTCGTCTCGGCTGTTATGCGACTGATAGATATGTCTAAGCCGCTTGCTTTCAGCAATAATGCTTTTCAAAACCATGACATTTTCAAATGTACCATCTGTAGACGACACAAAGCCTCGATGGCTGGAATTCAACGGCAACACTTGCAATCGTGATCGGACGGAACTGCGCCGGGTCTTCGGCTTCATGAGTCTTAAGGGCTCTGCACACATACTGCGTTTCGCTTTAAGCGTCGCGTCAAGCAGTGCGTAACGACGCTTCAACCGTTCGGCTGCGTTTGGCGTGGCGCGTTTTACATAGCACACAAAACGCGTCAGGCGACGTTCCCGGTTTGTTGTCAGCAGACAGCGGCGTCAGTTCGCAAAAAACTGGCAAATTTATCAGTTAAATATTTTTTATTTTCTTACCATGGATGATGACGATGCGGATATGATTTGGCTGTTATTACAACAGCAGCAACTACTATTGGCTCTTGGCACTGTATTACACCTGAAAGGTAAGCCTGGATATAAATATGTTGTAGCCAGTCTGCATTCTGTTGTTTTTTTAATTGTGTTTCGACCTGATTTAGTATGTTTAAAACTTAGGTTTTCAAAATAAGGATTTCCCACCTTAGGTGTGCAAATAAAACATGGTTGCACACTTCAAAGTTTAGTGCTGCACACCCCAGGTTTCAGCATGTAGTGCCATGAAATGTAGATTGACCTGGTCCTGATATGCTCACCATTTATACTATTAACATTTTAATATGTTTGTCATTTAAGAAACCATTGGCATATTTTAACTCATCTAAACAGCTTTATTTTGCATCAGAGAATGGGTTCGTGGAATACTTTTGGAAAGAGAGAATCTGGGTGAATTTAATTTAGTCAAAAACATGCGGACGGACCCAGAAAGTTTTCACAAATATTTTCGAATGGATGCAGACATCTTGATGAGTTGTTGAAAAAAGTTGAACCAAACATTCATAAAAAAGATACATACACATTGGAGAAAGGCTATTTCACCAGCTGAAAGATTTGCAATTACATTAAGGTACATGTTTTATAGTGACTGTAATATTAGATTTTCTATATTTAATTAAAATGAGTAAATTTCTGTTTTGTTTATCTTTATAGATATTTAGCTTCTGGTGATTCACAAACAACTATTGCTCTAAGCTACAGGGTGGGTTATACTACAGTGGGCCAAATAATTATGGAAACATGTGAAGCCATTTGGAAAGTGTTGCAGCCAGAGTGCCTAAAACCTCCATCTTCTGAAACTGAATGGAAAAAAATTGCTCATGAATTTTATTGTCATACAAGCCCCTGGTAATGCAGGTTCTGAATTCTTTAATTATAAAGGTTCACATAGTATTGTTCTTATGGCAGTATGTGACGCTCAATATTGTTTTACCATGATTGACATAGGGGATTCAGGGCGTCACAGTGATGGCGGAGTCTTTGCTAACTCAGAGTTCGGTAAGGTTTATGGAAAATAATCTAAATATCCCCCCTGCAGAATGCTTGCCACACACTGACACCAGCATTTCCACTTAAAAAAAATTTAATGAGGCCATACCCTGGAAGGAGATTGTCAGAAGACAAAAATTTATTTAATTACAGGCTGTCTCGCGCAAGACGGGTCATTGAGAATACCTTTGGTATTCTAGCGAGCCGGTGGCGCATTTTTAGAAGACCAATAATTGCAGAACCAAATAAAGCTGTTTTAATTACAAAAGCAGCTTGCTGTTTACATAATTACCTCCAAATTAAAAACAAACTTCAGCTACCCCAGGAAAGAATGTATTGTTCACCATCTTATGTTGATAAAGAGGAGATAGACTGGGTAACATCACTATGGGAGAGTGGCGTGCAAACTTGCAACAGCATACCAATTTGCATTCGCTTGGACGCTGCGGCTCCAATATGTATTCAAAAGATGCTTATGTTATCCGTGAAAATTTTAAAGATTTTTTTATCTCAGACTTTGGAAAATTGTCATGGCAAAATGCAGTGGTTAACCGTTTGTAATGTTCTTACCTAATTACTTATGGTATTTCTCTTTTCCTTCACTTCATACTAGCAGAGCAGTATTTCACTTTTTGTGTATTGAAAAAAGAACAACTTGAAAATGAATGGAATGAAAAATAAAATAAAAAACTATAAAAAACAGTTTGATTGTTAGCTTGAAATCACTTGAGGCTCTTCACTTGTAGATTGAGAACATAAAAATTGTAAAATACTAGTCGTGGACTCATTTGCTTTGGCAAGACTCATGCTTCGTAGTTTAAATGCGACAAGCTTTCCAAAGCTATCAAATTCATCTTCATTCGACGGCCGTTTTGACTGTATTGTAGCCATAGTTTTCATGTTTTCTTTGAAAATGCCACAGATGGTTTCCTGAAATAACCAAGCATTAAACATCTTTCCTGAATCAATAACTTAAAATTGAATGTACTGTATAAACTGACCTGAAATCCAGTTCGATTTGAAGTTTTTCTTTTTTTACTGCTAGATTGTGATTGGCCTGAGTGGACTGATTCACTATCAAAAGTTTCTACCACTTCATTTTCCACAGGCTCTAATTCTATTTGATCTAAACATGCAAAAATGATCAAGTATTTTTTCTATTCATGAATTAAAGATACATGTGAGTTTCAAGGACAAACATACAACAGCACCTTCATCTGTCAATTCACTTGTGTTTGTAAAATCTAGTTCCTGTGTAGGATTAAATAGCTCTTCAGCGGAACTGACATTTCCAATAGTTCTACAAAAAGTTACTTATTTACAAAATATTTCCTAGATTTAATTAATAAATTAGTCATGTCGTCTTACATTTTGTGTCGAAGGTGGTCCAGTAAAAAGGTGAGAGAATTATAGTGCTCCCACATTGAATTAGATACAGCTCCTGACCCACTTTTTCTTTGATTATCTATTTTCTTTTTTTCTTTGGAAAGCTTTGTACATGTATCCACTGTCAAAATAAATACGTGGAAAAACGCTAGTAAACTCATGATCATTTTAATTACCAATCACCTGGTTGGCCTGTGCACTCGCTTATTTTCATCCACATGTTGTCTTTTCTTAATTGGTCTTTGTAAAATTTATCTTTGGAATCGTATAGATATGGGGCATCACGAACCATTTGGATTAATATTTCATTAAAACTCATTTTCACTGGTCTACCAATAAAAAAGTTACTAAACTACTAATTTACATCAACAAACCAATATATTTTGTAAATTTATCCAATATTCAATACAAAAAATAAGCGCGTCCCGCGGAAAAGTTAAACAAATTTTAACTCTGCCGTTTGACGCGTTGAAGCGAGATCTCGACGGTTGCGTCGCGCGCGTTTTTGAGTGTGCATGCTTTGCCGCGTAACGCTTAACCAAAAAACGCGACGCTTGACGCGAAACGCAGTATGTGTGCAGAGCCCTTTAGGGATTAGGATCGTGCGTGCCGTCTGTATCGACTCGGGCGTTCTCATGGCCCAGAGCCGCCATGCTTTTGTTGGATCTTTTCCTGAGGTCGGCCACCGTTATGCCGTCCGGCCCCGCTGCAGTAGTATCTCGCATAGTTGTGCTAATCATCTCGCTACCTCCCCGCGAACAGGTGCCAAAGCACCTCTTTGGGGGTTTCACGGTTCTCCTCCCATCGCTCTTAGTTAGACTCCTTGCCGAAAACATCCTATCCCTCCAAAAAGGGGGCGAAGTCGCCTGACGTACTGCCTCAGTCCGGTTGCTTTGATACAATCGATGCAACCGCGTACACCTCTGCCGACTTTCCTCTTCGACCCTTTGAGTTCGCAGAAGCGGTTCTTCGCACGAACCTTGGCTTCGGCCACTTCCTCTCCTGTACATCCGAAGGACATGATCTCGGAACTCCTCCGCGAAAACCTTAGACACTTCCGGCATTTCCTGTTGTGATGGTTTCGCGAAGCTCATCATCGCACCATTCCGCCCCGGCTTAATTGCCTCTTTTTGACATTTACTCGAGCCACCGTCTCCTTAAGGACGAAAGAATTCCCGCGAGCATCTGCTGCGGCCTTTCTCATCTGTGACCATAGTTCTGCATTGATATTTGGACGCTTTGCTGCCAGAAGGGAGACTTCCAGCAGCGCCATTTGCCAAACCCCACCTTTGTCGCGAATACGTTGGCATTGCAGACGCATGAAAGGCCTAGTGCTTCCGCCCTCTCGCATGTCCTACATCGAAAGGTTACCATTTTAGAGCGCTAGTTTCACCACAAGTGGTTCATTACACGGACCGCCTCGAGAAGGTGGCTACGCTTGGCTATCATCCTAAATCTAATCAAACATTTCTCTCTACCCCATGCAATAGTCTCTATTTCCCGGAGAAAATTATCGAGAGACTTAATGCGAGCCAGCTATGAAGCCAACTTGCCCGCCAACAAATTATTCCTAAGGACGTTTCGTCCCCAAGGCCTCACTGCGACAAAGCGCCAGCCAGAGTTTCTCCTCTGGCTTCAACCTCTTAAGGCATGTTCACCATCTTTCGGGTCCCAATGCGAGCGCTCTCGCTCGACCTTTCCGGCAAAGCGGGCGAGATCGGCCGGTGATGTGCAAATGATTTCTATCGCACCGGAAACAGTTTTATACAGCCAACGATCATACTGAAAACGCAGCAAGCTAAATGGCATGATATAATCAACGACGTATGACAGAAGTTTTAAGACAGCCCCTTTTTGGCACTTAAATGAGTTTCCCCACCAACGTTCGCTGATTCGCACAATGATTTTAATGGATACAAGGGACTTGATGGACTAAATATTGAAACGCCGCCACTGGTGACTAAAAAGGATTCAGTCAAATCGTTTAAAAGTTTAACCGTTGCAATGTACTATTGGTGTTAATTTTTAGTCGCTGTTGATTTGCTCATTCAGTTAGACAGCTGACTAAAACTTGGTTATAATCTAGCGGCGTTGTCAAATAGCGTGAGTAAATTGATCAGAAAAAATGGATCTCATCAACGAATAGATTTGTGTTATATCAGCTTTAACTAACCCCTACAATAAAAATAAAACCAACGGAAATTGAAGAAATGGAATAATGTTACAGGAGTAACTTCTATTTTGTATATTTTTTCAAATGTTGTTCTAGTAAAAACATTTTTTGGTATCATTTAGTTAAAGATTTATTTTAGCAATTGGCGTTTCAATAGACTTTAAACTGGTGAGGTACATAGTTGGTTACAAAAAGAGTAATTTGAATGTTTCATTGTAGATACTATTTATGCTATCTGTCACTCAATTTCGAGCAACTATTTCATTTTTTTAATCTCGGTTTAGTTGGTAGTTTATTTCATTTAATCGGGTTAAAACAATAGTTAAATTATTGATAGTTAAATAATTATTTCTGAATGTTTCATTATAGACGCTAATGCACTATCCTACGATGAAGGCAATTTTAACACAATAACATTTTTTGGATGAATTGCTCCAGTTCAGTTGGCAGTATAATTTATGTACTTGCCTTGTTAAATTATATACTTTAAGCAGATCAGAAAAAAGTTATAAACTGCAAAAACAAAATAGTTTGGTGAATGTTTTATATCTAACCTACGAGAAATGCAATTGCCCTTAATTTGTTTGTTGAGTAATGATTTCCTAAAAACTCATCTATATTACGTTTTTCCAACAATTGCATCTAATTAGAAGCACTATAGTTAGAAACTGGTTAAAACATAAGTATATCTTGAATGTTTATTATAGGCACTATTCTATAAAAAATTCTATTTGCAAAGATTTTTTTGTTATTTCCGTAACTGCATTTTTAGCATCTCAGTTTAGTAGTTGTCAGTTCAACCCATTGTTGTCCCTGTTCAATAGACTTTAAACTCGTTAAAAAACACAGTAAAATATTTTTTTTGAACGTTTAGACAATGATGCTATCCTATATGAGAAATGCAAATTTAAGTATTTGTTTGTATCAAAGAGATGCATTTTCGGTTTTTCAGTTTAGCTGGCAGTTTAATTTATGCATTTTTTTCTTTAATCTGGTTAAAAACGGTATATCTTTATTTTTCGAATGTTTTATTATAAACATCAATGACGCTAACCTACGAGAAATGCCATTTGTAACTCAATTTCGCTGTTAAATTGTGATTTCCTCTTAACACCTTCATTATTTTTTCATTGGTATTATTTTTTAAAACAACTGAAAAACAACAATTGTATTAAAAGCATTTACAAATGTAGCACATTTTGTTCAATGTCAATATATAACACTCAATAGACTTCTTCGCCAGAAAAACAAACAGGAATTCAATACTTTCGTCGCTTTCCTAAGGATCTTCTGAAACCTTACGGCATAGCAACGGTACCAGTACAAGAGATGACAGACGATTATATTTTTAAACACATCAGGCCGTTTACAACGAAGGGGCTAGCTAGACCATTGGTGGAAAATTGGAAACGTCTTGAGAATAATATGGACCTATTATCCGGACGAAGAAAACGTTGCTGAGGTAGGAACAATTTTAAAATCGCTAATCACGCACAGCAATCATTTTAGGAAAAATGATATAAAGCAATTCAGCCATGCAAGCGATTTCGCGATGTCTTTCGAGTTGGAGCGACATGGGTGGGAATGAATACACATTAAGATTGCTAAAGCAGTATTGGAAAACTTAACGACTGTTGCGGACCTTTCGAAAGACAACCCAAACCTCAAAAAGTTTAAACAACCTAAGGACATCAATTCCTATTTGGAAGCTGCCCATAAAGACTTGAGCAGCAGAATTACAAGGATACAACTCCAACGTTTTACGAAACGCGGTCTTTTGCTTTGCACACAAAAATAACGCGCTCAATCACAACAATGCAGCCAGATTATTTTCCACCACACCGGAAACTCAAGTGACATCAACACCAAAAAAGAAACATTAGGTTAATTTGCGTTAATAAAGTTATTGTGTTGTGCCATTTGTTTTTGAAAATAAAACCGAACTTAATTAAAATAAGTGTTTTGTGAGAAATGTTTACGTTTGTTTTTCACATAAATGTAAAAACGAAAATTTCACAAATTAAGGGCAACCAATTGCTTTTGTTAGAAATTAAAAATATTTCAGTTGTTTCATAAAAAAAACAATATAGTTTGTTTTAGGAGTAGACTATTTTAAGATGCCTTCCGAAATTCAAAAAGCTTGGATGCCCCAAGCTAGACATCGCTGCAATCAGGGTGGGCACGCGGGTGTGTGGTGTTAACCCGATGCACGAAGAGCACGCAAACAAATTCATATCCCTCTGGTAACTTTTCTGACACCTCTTGCTTGAAGGATCGATAGGCCACGTTTTCGCGGTCTGTATTCATACTAAAAATTAAAATCTAGGTTTCCGTCCTCACTGAAGCTCACCTTAGGACAACTGCGTTACTCTTCGACAGATGTGTCGCGCTCCCCGCTTTACTGAATAAGTAAAACACGATGGGAGTAGGGTATTTCACCGGTGGCCCGAAGACCTTCCATCCTACACCTCCTCATGTCTGTTCACAAGTTCGACTTTATCACCTGCGTCTTTATAGTATAGACACTTTGGTGAATTGCCATTTTGCAAAGGGCAGCTCAGCTGGCACGATATAGATTTCGAATTTACTCTGTGGGTGCGAGACCCGATAAAAATGGTCTACCTGATATTTAAGGCTTTGTAATGTACTCGTTCTGGTGATGTTAAAAGGAGATCCGGCTTTAAGACGCTGCCAGACGGAGTTGGAATGATGGGTTCGGATCTCACAGTCCATTTCCTTCTCCGTAGATGGTCTATATGTACTTGCAGAGAACTGCATTATGTTGCTGGATCCTGATCTTATTGGTGCGGTGAGTGAGACAGCGTCTCGCTCTGCAACCCGCAGTTTATACCTTCTGGAGTGGCTCCTGGTCATTCTCTGGATGTGAATTCGCGGGTTGGGAGCGTCGGAGTGGACAAAGTTTCGGCCCGACATTTGTCTTGACGATCCACTCAGCCAGGTGTTGGATTCTTTGCTAAAGTGAGTCGAGTCACAGCCCTGGATCTGATTTTGGAATCTTCGGTTTGCAATGATCGTCTGCCGGAGATTCGTTTCGATGTTGCTCACCGTCCTGTTGTAGATGGTGTGAGAGATAGGACGGCGGGGTCCAGGGGACGTTGCAAGCCTGCTTCTTAAGCGTTGTTTAGCGACATATACACCCATTCAACCAAAGCTGGCATGCCCAGTCCGCCATTCTTCTGTTGTAGATGAATTCGTTTGACCAACATAAAGGAGCATGTAGGAGGAGATCTTTACGCTCCTAACCTCCCGGTCGACCCAGTGGCGAGTCTGTATCTCCACCTCGGTATCAGATGATGCCGCAGTATTAGATCTTATGCTGCGGCTTTAGGCTAGCGCTCAGAAGATGGTTGATCCCGCTCGTGATGGTGTTTCTTTCGAGTTTGCAGGATCCGTGAGGGCCGATGTTGATACCTAAATATCTGACCCATTTCCCAGGACGGATCACACAAGGAGCTAGTCGTTCTCTACCTGGAAGACTCTGATCGTTGAAGTAGATGTTTTGCCCCGGGCTTTGGTTGTTATACCGAGGGAGAAGCACTTCTTTGGTTGAACCGTCAAACCTCTGCCGGCTAGGAAAGATGTTGTTCTCCGGAGTAGATCTTGAGTTCCTTCCGGTGTGTTTCCGATGAGCAGTAGTAGATCGTCAGCAAACGCAAGAGCATTTGCCTTGATTGATTTGATTGTTATCAAGATCTTGGGGCAGCTCATAGAAAAGTTCATCTAACACGATGTTCAATAACAGACCTTGCTTGACGTCTTTTCTGATGGGAATTGGAGGTGTTTTCTGGTTGCCAACTTTAATCTTCGTATTGGTCGCAAACGATATTAATGTGGGACATTATGTCGCTTCAGAGCACGAACGACAGAATTGTGGCTGAGACCGTGTCGAAGGCCTTCGCGATGCCAAGGAAATCCACGGCGAGGTCTGTGAGGCGGCGTGATCTTCTGACATCTCGTAGGAGGATCGCATCAAGAAGCAGGATGTTTTCCGGGCGGAAGGCCTGTCGAGAATTAATGTTGACGCATCGTTGTAGACGGCCAGCCATGACTTTGTGTAACATCCGAGGTGGTTTCCGATGGTCGTTCGACTCTGCTTAGTCCACTGAGGTGTGGCCCCGTGGCGTAACCAGATATCGAAGATGCGCTGTAAAATTTTGGTCCGATCTTGCGAAGGTCTAGGAGTCTCATACCGTCGGGGCCAGGCGATGGTGTGGAAAAACGGTTCATGTAAAACTTTTCTACCTCGGAGATAGCGCAAAATCTTTGCTAGGAGAGGGCAATTTCTGTTCCATAGGTATTGATGCGTAACATAGATGTCCCCCCTCTTCTCTTCTTTTCTTTGCAAGCTGCTCTCTGACGCTCAGGGTTTGTGCGCTTTGCGCTTAAGACGGAAGGTGGTATAATGCGCGTAATTTGTTATCTAACATTTCCACAATATTGGAATTATTTTGATGTTGTAAAATTTAGACTCGATGTTTGGTCATTGAAGATTTAGTCCAAATATTGATCAATCTCCTCTGCCCAGCTGATTGATCTTGGACAGGTCGACATCTTGAGAAGTGGCAGGAAACCTAGTAAATGTGTTTGTAAGATCGTTTGCATTTACCACACTCATTGCCGGATGTTGGGATTGGATACTGTGAGAGCTCTACTGTGGTCGTTTGATGTTACGTTGGTCGGACACTGCACATTTACATTTGATGATGTTGTGTCCTAGGTATAAAATTTGGACGTATCCATGAGACATTTGTATCTTGGTATTTCTTCCTAGAGAAGAAGAAATGTTTGCAAAAAATATTGTTGTCTGCCAGAGGGGATTAAATCCAAAATTGTTCGGTTGTTGGAAGAATTATAAGCTTCTTCACGCTTAATTACAATTCTTTCCACAAAAGCCCCTCAGGTGAGGATTTTTAATTTTGGTAAAATTCTAAACCTTAATACGAAAAAGTCAACAACAGCAGGAACGACAACAAACTAGTGAGGTTTTTCCTGTTAATGGTGATTTGGTTTTCACAACAACCACCCGTTTTTGTTGACTTCTAAATGTAATAATCATTTTTTATTCAACATTTCAGGTTTTAGCTATTTTTATCCACAACATTTTTAAAATTAAAATATATATTTGCTTCCGGTTTTTGTGTCCGATGGTGTGGGCTGAGCACGGTCTGATCCCACCTCGCGTCTCTTCAAGAAGGATATAGACTCTGATGTAAAAACACGCAAGATAAGTCACCCGAGAGTTTGGTAAAATATTGCCGTTTCTGTTGTAATGAAGTAAAGCGTAAAGATTTTCCGGATAGCAATAATTGACCTGGATTGCAGCGTTTACTCTCTCCAATTCTGCCACAACCGTAAATAGGAACAGAAGGTAGAGTCTGGTTTCGTTCTTGGTTAAGATATTTCATATCATTCTCACTTTACACTATGCTTCATTTACCACTTTCTCCTTCCAGCCATTCGAAAGTATAATTTTAGTTCGTTCCAATGATCAATAATATTTTTTTTAAGCACTGTGTTTTCTCAAATGCAGCCTGAACCCAACTAAAACGGTGTTATAACTTTTATGATAAGCAACAACCCTGAATTCCGCTAATTTACGTAACCAACATAACATGGATATTATTCAGCTATCCACCCACTTAAGGGGGTGTCGTATAATTCATTCACTCATATTACATGGTTGGAAAATATTTCACGACATGCTATTGTTTGTGGCCCGCTTCTAAGCCTAATTACATAAGTGGGTTAGGTAGCACGGGTTAGAGTTATTTTGTTAACACGATAAGCGAGTGGATTTACATGGTTCAGGGAACCCGGGTTAGGGAAAAAATGTTAGGAAAATCTGTGGAAAAGCAAAAATGTCTGTGAACGCTAGCGTTCTGTGTGTTGCGCGCGGCGTAGTTGCAAAGCAAAACCATGTCGGCAACTCTGAAAACTGTAATAATTAACTCTGACATATATGCTTGGATTTTGTTTTAAGAGCACTTTAGATAAGTATACACCTTTTTAAATTTCAGCTTATTATTGAAATAATTAGGAAATTGTGTATCAAAGAGTGGTGGCTAACTGTTACAAGTATATTATACAAGTTATGGTACCACAAGCGTTTGTGTGCTCGAAAAAGTTTGTTTCAAGTTTTGTTAGCAACAAGAAGCAACAACAAGATTGCACCGTAATAGAAGACGAACAAAAAGTGTATGGATGATGAATAAGTGTGGCATTTAATATAATAATTTTGAGTTGAGGTAAAAAATACACTCGTGTACATAGGTCAAAAGAGTTTTGGGAAAAAACTATTGTTGGATGTGCTGTGGGACGAAATGAAACCAGGTAATGAATATAGTTTTGAGCTATATAAATAGTACAAAAAATAAGTAATCAAAATGGTTTGCAGATGACTACACGGTGAGAGCTCCAATTGACACAAGAAAGAGGGTGGCTATCGATTTTGAAGGTAAATTGTTTTTCTCTCTAGGTGCACAGCTAATTACGCGAAATCACAATAAAACCATTCCCTATGTTTGGTATTTCCTGCTGTGGCGTTTCCTCATCTGCTAAAAACAAGATTAGCATTTATTTAAAATTTCTACAAAAATATAGCAACTTTCGATTGTATTAACTTACAAGAAGGGCAAGATGTTTCTTCTGTCTCTTCTGCACTCTCTGGCATAGCCATAGAATCTATTCCATTACTTGCAATAGCCTTAATAACACAGATTTGTTATTTATATTGTTTATCTTCAAGCGTCACAAAATTTTTATCTTACTTGTGCATTTGGTCTTGTAGTAAAAAGATCGAACTGTCTGATCCTGACACTTTTAATTTTGTAATCATTTTGTTGTAACTTCTTTTGAGGTTTTTCCATTTTTCCCTTAGCTGTAAACTACACCCATGTGCAGTGGTAAAGTTAAAATACAAATACAAAAGCTAAACTAAACTTATGTTCAAGTTTTATGGGATTTTTATTAAACATGGATCAATTCTCTGGCAAACATTGTATTATTAGTCTTTGTTTTTATTTGTGGATTAGGTAATGATAATTATTTTATTCTTAAATCATTTACATACAAATTTAAACAAACTATTTAATATAGAACTTTTGAATAAAGGAATTAGGACATAAAACAAAGTTAAGTTTCAAGTAATGCATTCCAAATAAACAAACCTAGTTTAAGCTAATCCATGCTGCGTCTTCATTTCTTCTGCCAAATGATCAAATATTGGTTTATTTCTTTGTTTTCATTGATTTTTTGTCCATCACGTCTGGATTTTGAGTTATGAATTTTTTCAATTAGGGCCAAAAACTAATATTTTGTTGATTATGTTAAAAAAGGGACTTAAATCATAGCTTATAAAAAAAAGCACGGGCAATTACTAAAACCTTACTGTTTTAGTGGCAAATTTGGGAGGCAGTGGTTTTACAGAATCGTTTTCATTCGTTCCAAAAATTTTCTAGTCCGGGGTTGCCAGATGCTTTTAGTCAAAATGAACTATTGCCAGTTAATTAATTGCACCCCTATTTTTTATAATTAATATAATTTTGTCTGTCGTTTTAACAATAATTTATAAATAAGGCCAAAAAAGTTTTTAAATGAGATTAATCAATTGGCTCACATGGCGGCACCACCTTGGAAAACAATAAATTCAACGCGTTCGATCGTTGCACAATTGTTAGTGTGCTCGCGCAAGATACATCGAAACTCAAACGCAATTTGTTTGAGACAAAGAACAAATCAAAGCGATTAAGAAACGCTACACTAACTGCAACCGTCGTGGATGCTTAACAGCGCGAAAGTTTAACATAACGGAATACGATTATGACGTCATACACGGCTATGGAAGACGAGCATTTACAAGAAAGAGAAATATAGATATTTATAATTTAATTTAGCACAAACAAATAACATTCCTAATCAAATGGCATTTTACTTTTACTGACAAGGAATAGCCACAAGAAATATACGCAGCAATCCAAACATTAACAAATTTAATCACAATTTTTTTTTTTTTTTTTTTTTTTTAAACCACTGATCTCTATGAAACCTGGATAGCGCAACTAAGTCAATTTGAAAGCTCTTCCACCATCTGGAAAGAGTCCACCAAAAGTGCGTAAAGTTAGCATGCTTGAAGTAACTTAACAATGAACGACGTCAATCAAGTACGTTTACTTATTTAATTAACAAATAACAACATGGGAGTTGTTATAACATAAAACTGGAAAATAGATTAGTGATGCTTTCTTGCCATTGTTTAATATAAAAATTGCAAGGTATGTTTTTCACAAAACGTACAGTATCGTGTTAGGGGAAGTCCCAGATTTTAGTGTGGTAACTTTGGGGTGTGTCTGCGGAGCCCCAAAATGCTGTCCAATCGTTTTGAAAACTTGTGATACTGATTTTGTTATGTGAAACATAATGGGAAATCAAGGAGAAAACATAGATTTTCAAAAAAAAGTTTAATCTGAACATCCCTAACTTGTTGCTACAACCAATCATATCAACAAATTTTGATTTACAATGTGGCGTATTAGGCACGCTGGCACGTAAAACAACATTTTTGCTTGCATATTGCTCCGACCAAGACACTGTAAAAAATTACCGAGCAAAAGCTGGCAAAATATATAGCAAACTATAGGCGTTAAACCATTTTAATGATTATATTTGCTTTAAAAACATTTAGCTGCCAAATTGTAATAACATGGCATTACCCTAAATACCTCGCCGTTTTTGAATCCCACATCTAAACCATATGGTAAGTGGGGAATTTTCGGCCCATATGTGTTTAACTGCAGAAACAAGTTAAGCAAACGCTTGCAGAAACAATTAAAAGTAACCCTGGTAGAGTATCGCTATCGGCTCACTAAAAATTTTATTTTGAAATAAAATACAACAACCACACCCCCGTCTAGTTCTTTTTTGGTTTGCTATGTCCAGTGCTTTAAAGAAAAAGTGTACATCCGTAGAGCTTTCAAATTTTCAGACGTGACGGTAGAGTGGTATGTAGGTTGTTTATGAGGAGGCTGCGCACCACCCCCAGGGGCCTTTGATTGGGGGGAAAAATCAATAATGTGACGTCATCTTTTTAGTTCGCTGTAGCTATGGACTCCCATCTTCTAGCAGTTGAAAAACTTGCGAAGCGACGAAGCCACTTGGCACCATGCTGCGTGTTTTATTGTAACTTGGGAAATCGCGCGTGCGACTTGGCTTTTAGAAAGAGGCATCTCTTTGTATAAAAACTTATTGCTCTTGCAACACAATATAGTTTGCGCCGCAAATTTAAATGCGAAATCTGGAGACAGTGTACACCTTTTCGTTAGCACCTGTTGTACATGTTGCTCCATCCAACATATTAACACCAGACCTAAACAAATAAAAATTTGAATGCATTTTTAGCGACGACGTTTAGCTGCGTAATAACATCGCTACATTCAAAATTAAATCTTTAAGTTGTGTTTATTTGGTTTAAATTCGCAAAACTTTCACAGATCAAGAAGGCGTCGTAAAAATCTACCAAAAGTGTAGCAAACCATAGTAGACGTTAAATTAAGATGGCCGTACGCATTATCAACGTAAATTATATTTAACCCATTACCTCCCATAATTGTACTAACAACAAATTTCATATGAGATCACTGGGATGATTCAGTTGCAATAACCCTACTGTACCTCAAAACACAGTCTCAACTTCTAGGACTCATAATACTTATTCTCAACTGTAAACACTTCCCATTGAACACGTCTTGGCAGAAAGACGTTTTCAGGTTGAATTTGACGTCTTTAAAACGTCTTGCGTCGTCTTTAAAAATGCAGAAAATTTGAAATATTTCTTGGTCTCAAGAAGATGTCCTACAAGTTGTATAATATACGTTTATCTACAAAAAAGTTTATTAAACGTTAAAAAACAACGTCTCAAAAACGTTTTGTTTAAACCATTTTTAAAACGTATTTGTTTGGAGAAAAATAAGAGGATTTTCGCTTTGCCTTTCTAAAACGTTATTTAAGCGTATTGAAAACAAAATCTTAAAATCGTATACATTTAAACGACTACAAACGTGGTAAAGTAGACGTCTATATTTTTAATAAACGTTCCAAGATAACACTTCTTCAAACTAATGTAAAACGTATAATATAAAACTTTTAACGTAAGCAAAATGTAAAGATTTTCATAAACCAAAATTAAAAGTTTAAATTAACATCCTAAAAAAATCTTGACAAGAGTACACATTGCCAATATGAAGTAATATAATAACAGCAGTAGCCGGCCTATCTTTTTTAAAAGGTTTCGTGAAACTTTTAAATTTATTTTGACGGAATTTGCGCTTTTTATTCAAAAAAATCAGTCAGTTTTTATTAAAAACAGCAGTCAGCGTTATTATTATAATTAAATAATAATACTAGGGCGCTGGTCAAGAATCCTACCACATTTTCGTCTGCGGGTTTATATTGTTGTTAGCAATACTTGGGTGAGGATGCGAGTTGTGTATGGGTGGGTCAAGTGTTATTTTATATTTATTTTTACATATTTATGCCTTTCTTGCAATTTCAACGTTGACAATTCGTTTTGTTACTTTTAAAATAAATGTGGTAGGATTCTAGACCAGCGCCACGCATCTGTGGAAAGTATGGCAAGTGCACCCGCGAGTTTTTATCAACCTTTCAAAAGTGCACCCGGAAAAAGTCTGAATGTAAGACGGCATACGTTTACAGTTCATAGGAAAATCGAGGTGTACTTTTTTGACCTTTGTTGCGCACCCGTGCACCCGCGAGATCTCGTCAAGTTCTGCCATACTTTTCATCAGGGTTGGTAGCCGATGTCGCATATACGGGCGAATTTCTCTACCGAGATTTCAGTTGGCCATTATGAAGTGTTTGTGTTACCTGACAGTTATGACGTCATATCATGATCTCATCATGACGTCACACTCATCAAGTGCTGAAGTAAATAGCTCATATTTAGCCAGGTCGCATATACGGGCCTACCGAACATACTGTGTGATGTAAGGCGTCGGAATGGCGTTCTATCAGATTTCAGTTGGCCATTATGAAGTGTTTGTGTAGCCTGATAGTTATGACGTCATATCATGTCTTTCCTCATGACATCACACCCATCAAGTGCTGCTGTTAAACAGTTCATATTTAGCTAGGTCGCATATAGGGGAGTTCGCATAATGTCATACGGGCGAATTTCTCTACCGAACATACTGTGTGGTGTAAGGCGTCGGAATGGCGTTTTATCAGATTTCAGCTGGCCATTATGAAGTGTTTGTGTTGCCTGATATTTATGACGTCATATCATGTCTTCATGGTGACGTCACACTAATCAAGCGGTGTATCAAATTACTCATATTTGGATAGGTCGCGCAATAATTTGTGTTAGCAAAAACTTAAAATTAAATAAATTATTTTTTTTATTTTCCTAATCCTTCATGTCACTTCAGTCGCGGTCCTCAATTTAAGAACCATTGTGTTTAATCAATAAATCCAGCTTGATATATACGCATGACATTTATATTTCATTTACTTATCTGTTGTTTTAATAATATACATATCCTAATGCATGTAAGAATACCATTATTATTGCAATTTCGTTGCGTTCTTTTAAGGATTCCGCGGTATTTTATTTTACGTTTTACAGTAATTTTTTAGTAATTTACTTCTTTAAATGAGATTTTGCTGCCAAATTTTTTTTCAGCTAACCGACAGAATATTAAGCAAAATGGTAAACACATTACCGGAACACGAATCGAATATATGATATAACAAAATAACCTTATATAAATGTATTTTGGGTGTGTTAATTGGCAGCTGCTGTATTTTTTTGCAAGAATTGCTAGAAGCGTCAGCATAATAAAACTATCCACGAGCCTGTGCTACAATCGGCCCAAACAATTGATCAGGTAAGCTATATATCCATGCATTGCTGTTGCCTTCAGGAAAGTCCCTCAAGATCCTACGGGATTTTCGCCTTGAATTGCACTTAATGTTGCTTTCGACGGAAACCAACAAGCTACTTCTTCAATTGAAACGGCCATTCCGGGTGAATGACCAGATTGACATCAACTACTACGTTTTCGGACGATAGAATCAAACATTTCACCCGATCCGTCAGAAATCAGTGCATATCTAAGCAAAAAGGTCTATGACAATCAGCGCATCCTAAGGCAGAAAAGTCTAGACTTTTAGACCTTGAGGTCTTGGACAATGCACTAATTTGCATTAACAAATGTGCATAAGAAGATTAAGTTTAACAATACTTGAACCAACCAAACCCAAACGCTAACCAGCGCCCTAACCCAAATAATGTGCGATAATTTAATAATTATAACGCTTCAGGCCCCAATACCTCAATTTGTGACGTAATAATCTTAAATACAATGGACGAGAAACCATCCGAGTTTGGGCTTTTTTCCCCAGCATTTAAAGAATTATTAAAATAACGCACATTATTTGGGTTAGGATTCGGGTTAGCGTTAGGGTTTAGGTGGGTCAAGTGTTATTAATCCTATCTCATACTTTTTGTTATCTTTTCTGAACTTTTAATGAATATTTTTAATTTATCTACGCTGGGAGTTTACCTAAAGGTCCAAATCAGTGCATTGCCAGGGACCTCAAGGTCTAAAAGTCTAGACTTTTCTGCCATTGGATGCCCTGATTGTCGTAGACCTTTTTGCTTAGAAATGCACTGATTTCTAACGGATCGGGTGAACATTTCATGCCAACATGTTAAATAAATAGCGTCTCTGGTCGTTGAAAACTCGTGGGGATACGATGAGTCGACAGAGGGTATGGGACGATCGGAGGCCATCAATCTGGCATCGGCCGTTTTGGTGACTACGTTTGGACGCCCTTGTCTGGATGGTGCCCTGACGGCACCAGATTTTTAGTACTGTTTGGAGTTATTGGTGGGTAATGGGTGGAGTTAAAAAAGTGGGTTAGTGTTGTACTTAGGGGTGGGGTTGGTTAGTTAAAGTGTTCTTTAGACCTGATTCTGACCTTTTAGGTTTTACTCCGCCGGATTTAGGACTTATTCCTTTACACGGTGCTGATACCATTAGGTATTGGTCCTATTTTGGCCTTTCCGCCATACACCTCTTCGTGTACTAGTTACACAAATTCTCCCGTATATGCAGCACCATGCGACTGCAACGTATATGCGACCTTTAGTGGTTAACAAGTCAGTCCAATAAGTGTAATTTACTACAGCACTTGATTAGTGTGACGTCACGATGAAGACATGATATGACGTCATAGCTCTCAGGGAACACAAACACTTCATATTGGCCAACTAAAATATGACAGAACACCATTTCGACGCCTTACACCACACAGTATGTTTGGTAGAGAAATTCGCCCGTGCGACCTAGCCAAATATGAGCTATTTACTATACAGCACTTGAGTAGTGTGACGCGTCACCATGGAGACATGATATGACGTCATACCTCTCAGGGAACACAAACACTTCATATTGGCCAACTAAAATATGACAGAACGCCATTCCGACGACTCACAACACCACACAACATGTTCGGTAGAGAAATTCGCCCGGATATGCGACCTAGCCAAATATGAGCTATTTACTACAGCACTTGATGAGTGTGACGTCATGACGAGACATGATATGACGTCATAACTGTCAGGTAACACAACCACTTCATATTGGCCAACTAAAATATGATAGAACGCCATTCCGACGCCTTACACCACACAGTATGTTCGGTAGAGAAATTCGCCCGTATATGCGACATCGGCTACCAACCCCTCTCATGCTTTCCAGAATGTACCGAACCAAAATAATGTTTGGTAGGATTGTAGACCAGCGCCCGAATTATATTTTTCTCAGTCAAGTTATGCTATGTTCGAATTTTTTTTTTAAAAAACGAATATGCATCGAATAAACTATTGATTTTTATTTTTTAGCTAATTCAACAAAGAGTTGTTTGTTGTTTAATACGTCATGAAAACTAAATTAAATACGAGCGGTACTTTTAAACTTTTCTATACATTTGTCAACGCAACAATCGTTAGGAACTGTAACTTCATAAACCTGTTATGAAAATAAATTTAGTCAAACTGGAGCTGATAGATCTTTTAAGTTGCCCGAACCAAAACTCGAACTAAACCGAAACCAAAAAAAATTTTTGAACTGCAATGAACTGATCTAAATTCCTTCTTGTAAAAGTACGCAATATTTTCGAGATTTTTGTCATGATTATTTACCTAGTTCTCTTACATTTATTTTTATTATACTTCTAAGCTAAAGATTCTACTTGTCAAGCTGTGTTAAATTTAAATATATATATTTCTTCTGTGTTCAATATATGTATGTCTAAATTAGTTTTGACAGTCCACTAAAAAGGTTTAGTTTGAAAAAAAACAATGTATAGTACATATATAAAGGCAGGGAGTCGAACCGGAAGTGAACCGAACCCGAACTTGTCAAAAAAGCGGTTCACTCCAGCATGACGTCACCAACTTGTAGTTTACAGAGTCAAGTTATGCTATGTTTGAAATTTTATGAAAAAAATATAGGAATATTGATTAAATAAAATGTTTATTTTGATTTTTCAGATATTTCAATACTGAGTTGCTGTTTTTTTATTACGTAATGTAACTTAGATTAAATGACTTACAATTCAAAGATAAGTCTCTACATTTATTATTGACCCACATTTTATAGATTTAATGCAACTTAATTGTATCCGAACCGGAGCTGAACCGGATTCCGAAAAAATCCTTGAACCCGAACCGAACCTGAACCGGAAAAGTCAAACGGTTCGACTCCCTGTATAATAGGTACATGCTTACTGCTAAGGGGATGCAAATTGTAAACAATAGCTAAGAAGAAGCAGTGTGAATAAAAACAGTAGCTGTGTTATGTCTGGAAGCTAATTAATGTATCTAGATGAAGCCAGTGTTGATGAATAAATGATGTACGGTAATTACTTCATAGTTAACATTGGAAAGCTAAGAAGGGAGAAAAACTTCATGATAGAGTATTAAATATAACTTGTATAGGTTTATTTTGCAAAATCTAGTTTTTTCTATAAATTGTTTCTGGCAACCCTGGGCGTAAGTTAACTTTCTCAAACTGTGACAGGAAAAATCCAAATCCTTGTTCAAAACAACTCAAAAAATGTAAGTTATTTTTATTTATTATAGTCTAACTTAAGATGATTTATTTTTTCTCATAATGGATTACGCTTTTCTAGAAATGTTGTTCATCTGGTTATTTGCCAATGAAAGTAAATGCTTCCTGAGAAACCATGGTAAGTTACATGTGTTTTCTGTGGCCGTTATAAACCTTTATTATGTTTGATTTTAGGGCGCTGGTCTAGGATCCTACCACATTTTTAGGTACTGTTAGTCGTCAAAATTGAAATTGCAAACTGAGAGAATGACTCTAATAATACTTGACCTACTTTTTACCCAAATGCTAGTTCCGGAATAATGTCAGTTGATTTAATTATTATTTTAATGTGGTAGGATGCTAGCCAATTTTAGTCCTTATTAGGAGAGTTCAAAGTAGAATCACAGGGGATTTTACAAGTTAAGGTTTATGAATCCAGAATATCCTAGTATATATTTTTTAAATTATTTAACTTAGACTTTGTTTGGTGGGGGAGAGATTAATCTAATGTACCCTACAGGGCCTACAGTTACAGCAACAAATCCCAAAACAATTTGCCAACTTGCTTACATGTAGGTAGGGATGTTCAAAGTAGAATCGTGGATCCTTAGATTCAAATCGTGACTGAGTTTCTATGTAAATTAACGTTTATATCGGATAGTTAAAATCGATATAATTTTTCGTTTTACCGTGGAAGATCGCACCTATTTGTACAACTGCGAGTGGCGAAAGAACTATATTGTGATTGCTTTAAATGTAACCCGGCGTCAGCGTTTTTTCAGGCATCAAAATACTTGCTGATAATTTTCGCTTTATTCATTAGGTTTCAATCAAATGCTATTAGGCGAGCGGCTAACGTCTAATGCCAGGTTCAGAGATTACGTAATGGCTGGTGTTGAAAAAATACGCTACAGGTTACTCATGGTCAACGATAGGTCGATATTCAGCGAGGTTACTCCAGCTTAATTGTTAAGTAATAGCAACAAATTAATGTAGAAACTTTGTATTCTTAGTAGCACATTATTTAACCGGCTTATTGACAGATCACGTTTGTAGTAAGTTAAAACACAACAGTGTCTTGTAAAACGAACTAAATTGATGAAGAGTTTAGTGTGTTGCATTTCACTTATTATATGGCCAAAAAAAAAGTTGGGGCAACAACCTGTTTTTTTTGTCACGTTTCACATTTGTTTTTCTAGTGTAGCGTCATAAGTAATAATTAATGTATAATTACATATTATGGAATTTATCGTATTGCGTATTTTGAAATGTGTTGCTGTTGCTCGCTTTTTGGCGCTGATAGAAATTGCAAAAACACCGGCTTGAGCCGTGAGACCGTTTACCAAAAAAACTTCCTGCCGTAGGATATATTAATCACATCCGCAAGCCCACCCATTTTATTCTCATACTGTAAACATTTTATACCACTTGGTCGCCAGTTAATACACAGATAGGTTTGTGTTGCTTGCCGGCTTCTGGCTGGCTTGCTAAACACCAGCTAACAAAAACTGTGTCAGTGCAGAAGATAGGTGATTGATCGGGGTAAAAGAACATGTAATTGAGACTCGTAACAACCACTTGCTACAGTAGTTAGGCAAAGCATTTAATCATATTTATATATACCCTTTGATAGGCGGTTAAATTTCAAAAATCCAGGGCGTTTTTTTGAAATCAGTACAAAATGCTTACTTGTCAGGAATTACGACCAAAACGTCATAGTATTTGGGAAACCTATTTAGCACTTTTGTGTTTTAGTATTGAAACAATGCTTAGTGTCCCTCGTAATTTTTTCGTAACAAATAGCAAATGCGCGCTCTAAAACGATTAAGGGCAACATATAGTGGCGACAACTCATTTTAGAAGAAATCACTGATCTCGGTCAGTGATCAAGATAATAATATGCCGCGATTATTTATTTGCAATACTGAATAGTAAAGTGTTTAGGTTATACTTGCCGATAAAGTCGTAACTTACCTCAAAATGTGGCGAGCAAAGCGACCGCAAAACTTTTGTGGTATACCCGTATTATTTTTTAAATGCCTGCAATTTTTTTTTGTGTGTGTTAAGATTTAGGAATTGCTTTGTCACACAAATCAGTGTGTTGGCAACATTTTTTTTTCTAGACTTGTGTCAATGCTAAACCTAAAATGTCTTGGCGAGCCCATATTAAATTTTAACTAACCGATTAAAATTGGTCTAATTAAAATAAGAATAATCCGTTGAATTCAATAAAATATTCAAAGTTGTCAAAACTTAGGTGGTTATAGAGTAGACTGTATCAGGGTATGCAGATGCATTAATAAAACTTGCACAAGGATCAAAAAATGCATTTACGTTGTTCAAATACCTAAAAAATAATGACCAAACGGAAACTGACCACGCTGTAAGGTTCGCACATTATTTTGGTGAACCTAAACTGTGTAACTGGTATGGCGTATCTTAAATTCTTTATTCAATTTTTTTAAAGTTGAAATTGCGCAGTATTTACAAGTCCAACTTGGTCAAAGGACGTGTTGACACCTTGTCAGAAATCCAGGGCAACTAAAAACGCTCTGCACACCCACGTTCGGCGCCTATGGAACTTGAAGTGCTGCTTTTCATTAAGGATATATTTAGGAATATTCCACTAAAAAAAAATAGAAGGTAAATAGTTAATTAAAAATATACTAGGATTTCATATTCTGGACTCATCATTCTAGATTCGAAATATATTATTCTAGAATATCTTTGGATTCTACTTTGAACAACATCCCTACTAACATGTGTATATTCTAATAAAAAAAATATAATCTCTGAAATGTTTAACATTGGTCGAGCAACCAGAAAAAAGGAAAATTTTGACCACTACACCAGGGGTCGGCAACCTTTCGTACGCAGTGTGTCAGTTTATGAATAGTGCCAAACATTTTTCTATGTTTGGTTTCGCACTGGCAATCAGGGCTGCGGAGTTGGTTAAAAACAATCCGAGTCCGACTCCGGCCAAATTTAAATTTCATCACGTCCCGAGTCCGATATTCCGCAATCCACTCTAGGGTCATGGAAAATATGCCACGAGCATATGCTATTCCACCTTAACAATTTACAGTTTGTGCTGCCTTATTAGTTTTCAAATTTGGTACTGCGCATGCCGCACACGTCGGACTCGGGTAGTTTTACCTGGTCTTACTCGACTTCCGAGTCCGACTCAGCATCCCTGCTGTGATCTGACATCTAATTTACGTATCTTTTTTGAAATATACTTCGATGCTTTTAAGCCGATACCTAGAAGTTTCTCAGTCGCACAAAACACACGTGCTTACTTATTCTCAACCTTTTTAGCTTACGGACCGGTAAAATTTTAAAACAATTTTTGCGAACCGGTGGACCGTCAAAAATTAAAATCCACCCAAAATATAATTATGACACAATTATGCAAATTAAAAGCAAATAACGAAAATTTCTATCGTGCTTCTATTGAAGTTTTTCACGTACAACTGATCTTAAAGTTTAGGATTTAAACGAGTTGTAGTCTACTTTTAAATATAGGGCACGACACTCGTAAGATGAAGTCCAAAGTAGACCGTTAACTCTATGTTACGTCACAATGCTGCAAATTACGGAACTGGCTAAGTTCTAAATTTGATGGACAAGCCGCGTTCAACATCTTGATTTTTGTAGTTGAGATATAAATTTGTAATATATTTACGGTTAGTGGTAAACAACAAGTATGACGCTCACAAAAAATAATATTAAATACAACACAGTTAAGACACTTATTTGTGACACGAACTGGCAATGTGTGCAACCATTTAGTTAGCGCTAGTGTTAGTGATGTAATAGTTGCACTTTCTTAAGGTGATATAACGTGCGCGTTAAATCAATTGGCGTGCCACGCAAAATCATCTTGCGTGCCGCAAGTGGCACCGTGCCAGGGGTTGCCGACCCCTGCACTACACCTTGGATTTATTTTATATTTGCCACACTTGTTGAGTTTTTCAATCAGATCGTGAAAAACTTTATTTTGTCAAAATTGGATGAGGGGTTAAAAAGTTATGTTAATATATTTGGGGGAATTTGTGCTCGGTCAACCATGAAATTCATTTATTTTCAGCCATGTAAACTTTAACAAGAAGTATATTTAAAAGATATTTTTATGACATTTGGGGCTTAAGGACATTTGTTTTTTTTTTAACTCAGTGAAGCGGAATCAAATTTAGAAGCAAAATATATCAAAAGAATTGACCTGAATTTATTTGTGTAAGGTGTCTATGGAAAGCTTATCCCAAGTAATTTCATTTAAACCAGGTTTCATTAATATTTCCAAGAGATAACTGTCATATGAGCTGTGTAACAAAAAAATAGCATTTTTGTTCGAATTACAAATTTATTTCAATACAAAGTCTGAATTACAAAAATGTTTCAACTACAAAACTGTGACATTGTTTTTTAAATAAATTTATTTTCACAATATATATTTTATTCCTAAAGTGTCTATGGAAAGTATACTCCAAATACTTTTTTAAAACATGAGTGAATGAAGTGCATTATTTCATGTTTTTGATTTATTTCAGATTCATAACATGTTGATTAATTCTGTAGTTTTGTGAATGGGATGGTTTCCACCACTAGGGGTCGCGCGGTCCTACTCAGATGAAGTCGCAATTTTTTACAATGGCGGAGATGCGAAGTGGGATACTATTTGTTCGATAATTCAGTCAGTAAGGCCGTTTGCGACATTTTGACCTGTTTAACTGTTAAATTTACTTACCCCTGTAGTTTGGTTTCAAGGTGAATGTGGCTACTTTGCCACTTTTTTGGACAGCTTTAGCTAGTTAGTGCCCTAGTACTGCATTGAACTAGCATGCATTTACCAAGTGAAAGGGTTTTCTTCAATAAAGTTAATATAATCATAAATTTTTATTATTAGTGTTGTGTTTAATTTTGTAAAGTTAGTGAAAACTTTGTGTAATCTTCTAGAAAATACTTGTTTGTTAATTTTACACCTACTATGCTTTTCTCTCTGGATTAACAATGAAACTGATATTGCAATAAAATTCAAGCAAACTCTGCTTTCCAAGTGATTCAATGTCAGGTAAAAGTTTAAAATTGTTTTGCTCACTGATGAAAAAAAAATAATTACCTGGTTATAATTATGCACTTTTTTATAAGTTGTTGGAATTTTTTTCTGTGTTTGATTTAGTTTAAATATACAATAATCTATAATGCAAAAATGGTGGAAGTAAACTTGCTCAGTTGCTATACTGTTGTGTTTGTAGCATAATCATTTTCTTATAAAAAATATTTATACCTTTTTTATAGGTTTGGAATCAACGAACATATCTGAAAAAGAAATTTCTACGAGAAAAGATTTAAACACTTCTAATCATGTGTTTGATGTCATATGATACAGATCACACCTAATAGAAAGTCAACACAGTTGTGCTTGTTTTATTAAACTTTCTAATATGCACTTATTTTTTTGTATGATACAAAATGAAATAAAATTATACAGTTGAATAAAATGCTTCGAATTAAATTGTTGCTTTGAAATAAGCAAACACAATCAGTAAAATAATATTTTAGAGATTCGGCTATTAATTGCTGAAGATATGAAGATTCATTGTAGTTGTTTGTAACATTGGGAACTGACGAGCATCTTTCATTTTCCTGGTGTTGTTCCACAAAACATAGGTTTCTTTGTCAAGAAGATTTCAGTCTGGTAGCTAAAATATTCTTTGAAATGCCTGATTTTTCAGTCAAAAGCACAAGTTTGCATGATATTGTCTACTCTAGGGCTCTAGGCTATGCTTATTTCCTTGTCAAAACCACATAAGTACACCTTTAGCTAAATAATGCAACATTATAAATAGCTGGTTGTTTAAAAAGATGTTGGTCAGTCATTAATATGTTAGATATATTGAAAGGTGTTCTAAAAGTTAAATTAATGTCAGGTTGTTAAATTGAAGTACAAAAATAATTTTCGGAAAAATTTTATGTTAATGCGCAGACCATATGCCGTTTATATTACTATACAGAAGATATATTTTTAAATTAAAAATGACTGTGAAAAAGTTAAAAAAAAAATAATGTAAATGAACTACAGAAAACTCAATATTTTCTCATGGAAATGCAAGTTTCATCTTTGTTCGCAACTAGCTCGCCTTAAATATTGTAATTATATTTTATTCACAAGTTAAAGCTGTAGCAAATGCTTTCTGGTTTTCACCTATACCGTATTTTAAGTACAAAATTTTAAGTTGCAACAGTCCATGTTTAAGCACTTCTCGTTAGGAGTATTTAAATAAATTACAAATCAAAACTAATTATTTATATAAATTAAAGCTAACTAAACTCTAAACATTGTATAAGATAGGCGGTCGCGACTGTTCACCTGACTCACGCAACGCCTCTAGTGGTGGAAACTATCCCATTGGTTATCTAAATTATCGAAAAAGTCCCCATCCAGTTATGGAAAATCCAGTTAATGAAGAGTTTAGTGCTTGTAGTGTTGGTTTACAAACTAATGGGGATTCTGAATGGCATAAACTAACTATGGTAAAATAATGTGGGCATATTCTATTTGCGGAACTACCTAAAGAATATAAATCATTGCTATTAATAAGAGCAAACTTACTGAAAAAAAAAAATTTGATGAATAAAATTTGCTCGTATCACCATGCTTTATTCTTAAACACAAGATACAACTCCTTTAATGCAGACAGTATTAACTGCTTCTGTTCATATACTTGTTGCAATACTAATTATACGTGTGTTGTGTAGAATTCAGCACAGTTTTTTTGGTTCCTGCTCCTTTTTTGGCTTTCGGTATTCTACAGACTCCATTAAATTTTAAAAGACACCTTGCTGTACGAACCATATTTTCTGGCACTATAAAAAATTCTGAAACTTTTTTTCTAGACCAAGAGTCTGGATAAAATGTAAGAAGTTGAACTTTTCCTGAGTAGGATTCTTCTGTAACCAGTTTAGTTTGAATTTTGTCCATTAGTTTGTCGAAATCTTTGGCTTTTTGCTTATTTACAATCATTTCTGCATTCACTTCTTTAGTAGTAGTTTCCAAGTGTGGAAGTTTAAGAGCAGTTGAAAACCTCTTCTCAAAATCTTGATGAATCGAGTCCAATTTCCTTTTTCCAAATAATATCTTGCTGGATGATGGTAGAGGCTATGTAGTTTTAAAGGGGATTGACCAATCACATTTAGGCCTGTGTTAAGCTGACATGTGGAAAGTTAGAAGTCGCTGATGTCCCTAGTGCTAGAGCCAGCTACACTAACATTCGTATCAATTGACGATTCTGATAAAATGCTTTCATTTTCACTACAAATTTTCTGTCCAGGGATAAGCTTATTATTATTTTGTTTAATTTTTTGTGAAAAATCGATCTTTGGTAATTCAGCCATAATATTTCTTTTATGTGATATAAATGGATTGCAGCAGATTTTTTGAGGCAGATCATATTTCTTTAGGTAAAAAGCATGGTGATACAAGCATTAATAACACCGATTTATCTTTTCAGATGGTTTAGCAAATAGAATATGCCGTTATTATTTTACCATAGTGAGTTTATGGCAGTCAGAATCCACAATAGTGTGTAAACCAACACTGCAAGCACTAAACTCTTCATTAACTTGATTTTCATTAACTGGATGAGTACTTTTTCGATGATTTTAGATAAACAATTCACAAAACTACAGAATCTATGAACTTGTAATGAATCTGAAATAAATAAAAAACACCAAACAATGCACTTTATTCACCAATGTTTTAAAAAAGTACTTGGAATATACTTCCGTAGACACTTTAGGAATAATATAAATTGTGAAAATAAATTTATTTAAAAAACAATGTCACAGTTTTGTAGTTGAAAAAAAATTGTAATTTAGACTTTGTATTGATATAAATTTGTAATTCGAACAAAAATGCTATTTTTTTGTTACACAGCTCATATGACAGTGGTATTTGAAAATATTAATGAAACCTGGTTTAAATGAAAGTACTTGGAATAAGCTCTCTATAGACACCTTACACAATAAAAATCAGGTCAATGCTTTGAGATATTTCGCTTCTAAATTTGGTTCCGCTTCACTGATTTTTAAAATACACATTAGTCTGACCTGCACTTGACCTCTGACCGTTGGTCTGAAACAACAAAACAATGTAACAAATGTAATAGTAGGTTATTTTATTTTAAATAAACTTAATTTTAAAGTAAAACTCCCAATCCATTAAAAACTTATGCTAGATTGAACTTTGCATGAGTAAAAATCAATGAATTTCACGGTTCAGCCAACACAAAATCCCCAATATTTCAAAACAGAACTTTTTAACCCCTTGAACAATTTTCATAAAATAAAGTTTATTGTAATCAGGATGGAAAACTTTACACCACATATACAAAATTTGAGCAATTTTGAAAACATATGGGTTAAATAGGTTGGTTGCTTTGACATGGAATTACCCTTGAACCAGTTGTGTAAACTGTACTACATGTCCAGGTTGTTGCCAAATCGTTTTTTTGGTCTCTCCCCTAAAATTAAATAATGTGTTAGCCTAAGGAATGTATCACCCTTGCCATGTATAGCCGATTAAAAAGGCTATTAACAAGTAAATTAGTTAACAAAGAATAGCGGCAAAGGCGAAAAAATTTTGTGACAGAAACAAATATATACATAGGGGGTATATGATAAACAACCTGTGGCTTGGGGTCGCTCATGCTTGCTTTTCTTCCTCTAACACTGTAACATAAATAAGCCACTTTTGGGCAAACTTGTGTGCAAACAGCCCAAAACCAGAATAAAAAACACTGAAAATATTCTGGTTAAATTGGGAGAAATTTTTAATATATATTGCGTGAAATAACAATATTTATAATCCAATTTAATAGAAATTATTTGCCTAAAGGTTTAAGCCGCACAGTCAAGTGCAACATGCCAAAGTATGCATATATATAGCAAAATAGATTTTCTCAAAACAAAAACACAGTCATAGCAAAACCAGGCCCAGGTTCGGGCAAAGCACGAATTTATTTTAAATTAAAAGAGCTAAAAAGTATAGTTTTAAGCTGGAGAAGCATGGCCCGAAATAAACAGCAGAACTACACACGGATCCCCCATTTGGATTTAAATACAAGGATTCTGTGGTAAATTTGTGCCATGTACCTTATTCTATATTATTTATTACGCTATGTTTATTTGTGACATGTTGTGTTGCAGGTAATGTTTAGTTTAAATTCTCAATCCCTAGGTCACCACAATTTTATTAACTGATTTGTTAAAATTGACCTTGTGCTTTACCAATTAATAATCACCATAGAGAGACTGATGAGGCCAGACCGTCTGGAACTTGATCCTAATGACCCAGAGGCCATTAAAATGTTTATCGAGCCATTGAGAAAACACAAAATAGCCATCGGAGTGGAACCAGCCAAGAAACAGGTGGTGTTATTACTTTATCATCAGAAGAAAAATTAGACCTCCTCGTCAATGGCATATCGCATAAACTCTACTCCTATGTAGAATCCTGTGAAACCTTTCAATCTGCTAAAGAGACTCTTAACAAAGTTTTTCTGAAAGAAAATATTGATGGTGAGAAAATAACTGATTTCATGTATGCTTTGCATGAGCTTTCTAAATCCTGTGATTTTCAGGATGTCGATGCAGATACTTATCGACAAGAAATTGTTCGCGACTCCTTTATTAGTGGCATGGTAGCCCCCGACATCCGACAAAGACTTCTTGAGAAAAATAAGGTTACCTGTAAAGAAGCCTTCGATCAAGCTTTGGTGTTAGAACGAGCAAGGAATGAGGCGGTGACCTTTATTAAGGAAACTACAAATGTGACCATTGCAGCCTCAGAGACTCCCGAGTCCACTGTTTTTGCAATAGCTAAGAAAGATTGTTTCTACTGTGGAGGTTCTATGCATCCTGGAGGCCGCTCGCTCCTCTTTCCTCTTGTCCAGCTAGAGAAGCCACTTGTAACTCCTGTGGACGCAAAGGTCACTATGCTAAAAAGTGTTTGTCAAAAATAAGAAAGAAGGGATTTAGTAGTTCCTTCAAGACATCGGCTTCAGTTCTGCCACAAACAGAAAGTGGAGAGTCTACTTTTGCATCTATCACAAATTCTTTCATATATCTGATGAATTGGGCACCCTGATCCACCTTCAGGTTTATATCCTGCACTTATTAAAGTCCCCCTTGGTGCCAGGATGCTAAACGCTTTGGTGGATTCTGGAGCAACTGGATGTTACTTGGATAGTCGAGTATGTCAGGAACATCACTTACCTGTTTCTGGGCAAATATCTAAAGTAGGTATGGCTTCACGAAAGGCTTCAGCTGAGGTAATTGGCACTACTTGTACAACATTGTGGCTAAATAAATCCCGCTATTCTCTGACATTTGAGGTGGTTGATGAGTTATGTGCTGAAGTTATTCTGGGACAACAATCATTTCTCGGCCTTCATAAAGAGGGGCATTCTTTCACTTTAAGGGTCCTCGTCCTCTTCTTAAATTTGCCCTACTTACCCAAATAATAGCACTTGTAGTGTGGCTGTAGCCAATGTGAAACCATTTAGACTCTTTAAAGATCTAGAAAGGGGATTCAGACCTATTGCTGTAAAATCACGTCGGTATTCAGCTGATGACCAATCTTTTATCCGTAAGGAAGTTTTAAAACTTCTAGAAGAGGATATTGTTGAACTTTCAAGAAGTCCTTGGCGTGCACAAGTTTTGGTTGCAAAGAGTGGTAATCACCGCCATCGTTTGGTCATTGATTACTCTCAAACTGTGAATCGCTTTACACTTCTAGATGCATATCCGCTTCCCAGGATAGATGATCAAGTAAATGCTGTTGCTAAAGTAGCACGCTTGATTTGCGCTCTGCCTATCATCAGATTCCCCTGCATGAAGAAGATAGACCTTTTACCGCTTTTGAGGCCGATGGTCGACTATATCAGTATAAAAGACTGTCTTTTGGACTGACCAATGGAGTATCTGTTTTTATTACATGCTGCCGGGAAGGAAGGCCTCACCTTCAACGAAGAAAAGTCACATATTGCAAAGAAGGAAATTCAACTGTTGGGATACCTGGTAAAGCCTGGTAAAATCCAGCCTGATCCTGAGCGGTTGAAGCCACTCTTGGACATGCCCGTGCCTCATACACTTGCTGAACTCCGACGCGCTGTGGGTCTATTTGCATACTATGCCCGTTGGGTTTATCAGTTTTCAGATAAGGTTCGACCCCTTGTCAAAGCCATTCAGGAAAAGGCTCTCCCATTGGCTAAACCACAAGCTATGGCTTTTGCGGAGCTTAGAAAAAGTTTGGCTTCCGCCTGTCTGAAAAATATTGATCCTTGTCAACCCTTTACTGTGGAGTGTGATGCCTCCCAATTCGCACTGGCCGCTACTCTGAACCAATGTGGTCGCCCTGTCGCTTTTTACTCCCGGACCTTTACAAAAAGCGAACTCAACTACCCTATCGTGGAGAAGGAGGCTACAGCTATTATGGAGGCTACGAGAAAATGGAGTCATTTCTTGCATGGTAACACCTTTACTTTATTGACTGACCAGCGTGCTCTTTCTTATATGTTTGATCCTGTGCGTCCAGGTAAAATTAAAAATGCTAAGTTCCAGCTGTGGCGAGCTGAACTTGGGGACCTATTTCATATCGCGTTCACCACCGTCCTGGTAAACTAAACACTGCTCTTGATGCCCTTTCAAGAATTTCTTCTCTATGTTTCATGGGAAATGCTGGACTAGTCCAAATCAATAGGCAATTGGGGCACCCTGGGGTAACCACACGCCTACTTCATTTTATAAAAGCGCGCAACTTACCTTACTCTATTAATGAGGTTCGGCAAACATAAGTAAAACCTCGTTTTCACCGCAAGTCTAATGAGTCTTTTATCAAAGCTTCTTCTCCATGGGAAAGAATTAGCATTGATTTTAAAGGACCTGTCAGGTGTAGAAGACATTACATTCTCTTTGTGGTGGATGAGTTTTCCCGTTTTCCTTTTGCAATTCCCTGTTCTGACATGACTACCAAAACCGCCCTGAAGACCATGAAGTCCCTCCACTGCCAGATGCAGAATCCTTTGGCGAGTCTCTTGGAAATGGAGTCCCAATTACTACCAATTCGCCTCCCCATACTACTGGCCATCTACAGTTACTACACCAGAATCTGCATTGGACAGATCATCGGTAGAAGATTTGGCTCATGATACAGATGAGTTACCTCCTACTTCACCTCCTCCTTTTGCGTTTCCCCACCTGCTTCGCCTACTGGTTTGCAAGTGAGGCGTTCATCCAGAATTCATAAACCCCCTTCACGGTTTGGGGATTGGACTTATTAAAACCCTTAAAATTGTTGGGTGTACATTATTGTACTTTCATTATTTAGAGGGGAAAAATGTGGTAAATTTGTGCCATGTACCTTTATTCTATGTTATTTATTACGCTATGTTTATTTGTGACATGTTGTGTTGCAGGTAATGTTTAGTTTAAATTCAGTTAATAAAAACCTAGCAATCCCTAGGTCACCACAGATTCAATATTTTATTTTGAACATCCCTAGTCCTGACCACAAATTTTTAATTTGCCCGGTACCTAACTCAACAGTGCTTGTCAACCTTTTTTTAACGGTTGCGGCAGCTTTTGATGGTCTACTTTCAGTAAAAAAGGGCATTCAATAAGGCATGGTAGTAAAGCAAATAACATAGAGAATGCACACAGTTTACTTTACAATCAAAACTTGAAAATGATTAACACTAAAGGGCTTTTAGAATGTAGCAACTGGTAATAAATTGATTCATCTAAATTCAAATAAAATAAGAATTAAATTATATTTTTAAACAGGTTTACTTCTATTAGCCCCAGAAAAAATGATAATAGCTTAGTCAAAAACTTGAAAATCATTAACGCTAAAGGGCAATGTAGCAATTGATAATAAATTGATTCATATAAATTCAAATAAAAACTAAGAAGCTTTCAGATAAAGTTTAACTTGGGCGCAATTGTTACAAATGACTCCCTTTATTCGTTTGGTAAAACCGACCCATGTACTTTTTGCAAAAAGGCCACGGAAACCCTGCGAACTTCCGAGCGATATTCGGCTTTAAAAAGCGGAAGTATGAAGATACACAAAATTAAATGGTCGTTAGCTGCTTGAGAGCTTTACTGTTTTGATTTGTTTTTCTTGTCCGTTTTTTTTCGCTATTTATTTTATTAATAATAATAAAAAAAAAATTCAAATAAAACAAGAATTAAATTATATTTTTAAACAGGTTTACTTCTATTTAGCCCAGACAAAATAATAATAGCTTAGTAAAAAGTGCCTGGCCCTTGTCTACCTGAAACTTTTCATTGGTTTGAATATAGCTGGCAGGGGTGGCAATTATTTTCACAGGGGTCCACATGAGAAACATATATTTTAAGACAGATTAGTCAAAAAGAGAATCTTGAATTCACAAAACAAGTGACCCTGAGAAACAAACTGTTCAAAATTGAACATCAACTAAAACGCATTGAAAAGTAATTCTTATACTTTGCTATTCATGCGGTTATGCGAAACGCAATAAAGGCTCCCCGCTGCTTCAACTTCGCGACGACCATTACCCGCTGTCATTGCAATTTATTATATTGCGATTTTTTCATTTTCGAACGGCGCGCTAATTTTTAAACTCCAAACGCCCGATTGGCCGATATGCGGATGACATTACAATCAAGTTGAAACGTTTAGCATCAGAAGTTTAAAGTAAGTCAGGCAGCTTAGCGCTGGAGTTTCTCGTCGTGCTAAAGATTAGGCTTGCTATCAAATATATGTTTAGGATAATGAGCTATAAGCTGTATTTGTAGTTATATTTATAGGTTTATCTAAGAATAAAAAATTAAATTTATTGAATAAAATTACTTTCACCTAGGAAACAAGCATTTGCGGGCAAGTCTTAGGGCACATCTAAAATATTCATACAATATGAGCATAAAATCCTAATTGCACACCTGGAAATCTGAAAAAAACACTGAAGATATCGGAGAAAAGTGCCAATAAATGCGAACTGACCTGGTTGGGTTTGAAGCTTAGATGTCAAAGATTTTTTAATTAGGATGGCTGCTCAAAATTTGCAGGTAAATAGTATTAAGTTGGTTAAATAGCACACTATACAAAGTACATAATTTTTATTTATTGTTTTGCTTTTATACCCAGTGGTGGGATTCAGCCGATTCGCACCGGTTCTATAGTACCGTCTCACAAAATTTTATGAGATCTCTAAACCGGTTAGCAATACTGGTTACTGTCAATGGATTTTTGCATCTTATCTTATACACCGATTTTTGAGATCCAAGTAGCTAACGTGCTTTTTTTAAATGTGCATTGATCAAATTTGCACTTTCAGTAATTGTGTAAATATAGTAATTTTGATTTGGAAATAGTTTGTCTGAAAATGGGTACAATTAAGCCATGGGACGACTGCTGCGTTTAGAGTGGCTGTTAGCTTTGATGGGATCAGTCGGCGTAAGACGAAGTTCTGCAGTATATATAAAAATAATTAATCAGTTTATTTGTGGAAAATACGACTTTTGTGATAGAACCGACTGACAAAAAATTTAAATCCCACCACTAGAAACTTACCATCAAGTTGTTTGTTATAAGAATGTTTAACCTCTTGTTTTAAGACGCATGGATATTTGAGCTGTTTCACATCTTTAGGTGCATCTTTGACCTTATGTTGGAATTTTTGCAGCTTTAAAAGCTAACCATTTAGTATCATCCCATTTCCATCAAACCCATTAAAATATTTTTGGCAAGTCTGCATTTTATGACAGGTGAACAACCCACCCATGACTTTTAAAGCAATTTCTGTGCTTTTGAGAAATATAAGTGTCTGGCTGGTATGGCATTTTGTTTTACTTCTAATTAATAGTAGGATATCTGATGGTAACAAGAAAACATGCTTTTTTCTGCTTAAATAATTAAAATTTAGCTTTCTTGTATGGCACTTTGTTTGACTACTAATTAATAGTAGTCACGAACACTAAAGTTTTAAACAAACGAAAAGGGGGGGTTGCAAGAACCAAAAGGTTGGAAATAACTCTAAATACATTTAGTCACAATTTAAGAGTGGAATGTTTTTTAGTTTCATCAAGCACCAGTTTTGCCTCTGCAACTTTGACTTCCAAAAAAGCCTCCAGTGTATGTTTTTAAACCTTTATTTATTCTGTGTCAATTTGTTTAACTATAACTAAATTTACCGTATAAAATTATTTTAAAATGCCTATACCCGATCAAAAACTTTGGTAATTAAGCAGCTTTAAAATATGCTGTTGTAATTTAATTTGCACGGCTATAAATATCAAAAAAACTGTAGGCAAGGGCTAAAGTTTTTGTGAATTTGCTAATTTAAGTTTCAGATAAGTTTGCAATGCAGGTCAATTCCCAATATGATATACTGGAGATCGTAAAACTTGTAACCTAATTTAACCCTGGAACCATTGTAAAACAATTTAAAGACATGTAATTTTCATTTTTACCTTATCAACTGTTTTAAAAGAGAAGTGCAGTCACAGTTTTTTAAACATCTTAAACTACTGCAAATTATCCTAGTATATACGACCACTGGCACTTTTGGGACCACTGGTATTGAATCATGAGTTTTAATTTTTGTTTAGTAGTTTCAAGGCTGTGTTGTATTTTGTAACCATTCTCAGATTATATCCATAAACAAAACTGTAAAGTTTGACCTGTGGTGCATTTTAAAATCGAGTTTTTTTAGCTGGTTAACAACAACCAACTATATATATTAATGTAAATTAGTAGACTAAGATTCCTTTTGTTCACTATTTTAATAAATTGTGTTTAAATGTTTTTCAGAGTACACCACTGTCCACACCCATAGTTCTTGAGTTTACAAGCCAAGATGTTGGCTCTGCACATTGCACAACCAAGGTTATAATGCTATCCTTGTATAATGCTTACTTGTTGTTGTGCATCAGTTTCCTTTGCCGGAGTTGAAGATATGTCTGTAAAAAACATATCGTATATAAATACATGTCTCTATTTCATGTTTGGCCGTTTGCCTTTTACTATTCACCTCTGCCTGATAAGTAGCTATTTATTGTTACCTGAAATTGTTGTAAGTTTTTCGTACTTTACTCTTTAAACTTTTTCTTTCAATAAACATCACATCGGTAATCCATGCCTGGAATTCCCATCCATGGGGTTGCTTATTACCATGGTGGGATGGAATTTTCCATGTTCGAGTGGACCACCCCAAGGCTTGGATTTCAATTTACAGTGATTGGCTGGAAACGTGGTGGTGCCCCTCGTCGGGATTGGGAAGGGTTGATCACCAAAAAAGTCGTTTTTTACCTTGCATGTCGCCCGCCATCATATATTATATACGAATTGATCGTAGGAGCAGTATGGAAGAGGCAGTTGTTTGGAAAACAAACGACAGGTCCCGAAAATTAATGCCCTTCAAAACCAGGGCACAACAGGTTAACTCAAGAAAAACAAACAAATAGTGAAAAGGAACGACTACAAAGAATGTGCAATAAACACTTACCCAAAGTTAATTTTCTTGTCGTACCTGGTCCTCTACACCAGTGCTCCGCAACCGGTATGCCGCAGCCTTCCCGGAGGTGTGTCACTTGCGTTTTTAAGGATATACTCTTCAATAATTATAATCAGTCGAATAGGTCCTTCATGGGAATACGGCCTATAAATGGACAAAAATAACGCTTGAACTGGAGGGTGTATGGGACGACCGGGGGCCATCGTTCTGGCACCGGATTATTTGGTGTTATTGTTGGGTAAGGGTTAGAAATTAAGTTATGGTTGGAAGTTGGTCAAGCTAGTAATGGAATTTGGGGGTGGAGTTTAAGGTCATGTAAAATATTGCAAAGGCCCTTATTCTAGCTATTTAGGTCTTATTCCTTTCTGATTTATACGTTATTAATCTTCAGTAGAAAGAGAGTGGCCCAAATAATAGATAAAAGATTCATTCTTTTATTAGCAAATGTTTCGGCAAGTGCTTTTGCCAAGTGAAAAAAGAATCATTAGAAGCTCGGGCGTTTTAGAACGCTATATAAACAGAAAAAAGGAAGTCGCGAAGTAACGGTGATAAGAACTGCAACGAAAAAGTGTACACCCGCAAGGCGAAGGTAGGGCAAAGATAAAACTATGAGGTCAATGAGAAGCAACAGATACACGTAAGAGGGAATTAGTAATAAAATAAAATAAGAACTCTACGATAGAAATGCGCAAATATATATACACACCATTTATGTATTAATCAAAAACAAGGGGACTGAGACCGTGTCAACATTGAGAACGGGCTTGTGCTGCTGTATAAGCAGCGAACAGAATGAGGCGGTAGTGAATTCACTCGGTGGTTAGGATTATTCTGCAATTTTGCAGACTTCGGAGGACGCGGAACGCTGGTGTTCATGCATACGGGTTCGAAGGTTACGTCGTGTCTGACCGATGTAAGAATGGCCGCATGAACCGCGACAATTCTTTCTTGATGTGGTGGTTGGATATTGCCTAGATTTTAAGTTTTATGGCAATATATCGCATAGCATTGTCCTGTCACAGTGTAAACGATGGAGGAAGGACCGAGTTGATGCCATTCTTCAATAGGATATTCGTGATATTCCGGAACTCGTTGTGCATCTTGTGGCATATACGAGCTGGAATCTTGTATGCGCGTGATATAAGTGTGCGCACAACTTTTTGGTGGCGTGGTACGAAGCTGGACCACTTGGTGTAAAGTCCGCTAAACGTCGGTTTCCTGTAGGTTGTTGTACTCAGTCTGTCACCAGAATCAGGGCCGGATTAAGGCTATTTACCAGGGAAGAGCCTAGTATTTAGGGTACTGCAAAACAACACAAACATAATATAAAAACATATAATAAATGTAATTAAGGGTCATAGACTCATTGTAGGGGAGCTGTGGGACCAGTGGGTCACTTTTGACGTTTTTCCATCTGCAGGTTTTTTTATTTACCTCGTAAAATAGGATTTTGAGGTCGTAACGTGAAGTTTAATCTACCCTTCAACACACCACAGCATTTAACTCAATATGTAAGAAGAGAAAAGTTGAATAAGTACACCTACTTTCTAATTATTTAACAAATCAATTAAACTAACTTAGTTAGTCATAGCCAGGCTTGTTTTTGGACTCCGGCGAGGTTTTTTAGTATTCGACTAATGTTTTTTCACTACATTCGCCGAGATGATACCTAGATTTTTATTTTAATAATGCGTTACTATTGCTTGGCAAATACGCTGTGCATAAGCTAGCTCAGGGGCACTAGTCGCGGGCCGCACAAAATGTTAACTAAGAATTGTGTTATTAAAATGTTAGAACAATTGTAAATCAGGCGGGTCTCGGATCTTTTTTGTACCTAAAGATGTGTTTAATTACGTTTACGGAGGAAGTAAAGTGTTTTCAGGAAAGGCAATAACCTTAATAGTTAATCTATTCAGCGTTTGTTAACCTATTTTTAAGCGCAGATCTACTTGAAAAGACAGCATCAAAACGTAAACAAACCGGACGTGCGCGAAATAGTCAAAAAGTAAAAAAATAGGCCTATTTGATATGGACCTACCTTGCGCGTTTCACGATGGAATGTTCTTTTGCAAACTCATTGAGGAAATTGGGAAATCTCTACACCAGGCATTACAAGTTAGTTGCTTGCCCAACAGCATTTGACGAAAACTTAAAGATTAGGCCAAGGTTATCGTCAAGTAATTGGCTGCCCGAAAAAACGCTGACACATGGCTTCATATAGAGCAACACAGTAATGGACAACAGACCTTTATCCCCCAATCTTGCCACTCGCAAACGTAGGGGAAGGTTGCCCTAGAAGGGACGTTGCCTGAGTCGGGACTTGGCTATTACATCGACGTGCCATTAGGCGCGCCAATTCTTAAATATTTTTTGAAGCACCCAGTGGTAGCCATCATTTTAACACAAAAACATTTCAGTAGGCTGACGGCGTTTTTGAAACATATCAATCTAAAGAAAATAGGGGTGTTTTTTCCTGGTTTCATTGTTTTTATATCGGAGTTATTTCGTATTTGTTGAAGTTGTATAAAATTCATTTTTTACTAATATATGGGTAATTTAACAGGCTTACTTCTTATACAGGTAAGGTTTTCATATTATCTTGTACCACCTATAAACAGCCAGTATATCTTCTGCATATGGTGATGTGGGGTGCGTAAGATGGGACAGGCCGTTTCCAAGTGAGAAACTAGTTGTTGCAACCTACTTGAGTTATTGTGACAAAAAATGGACTTTCCATTACATCTTTTTAAAAAGCTAACATTTTGTTTTAGTTCAAAAGTTTTCAACTAACAAAAATGTGTGGTGGGTCACGAGGTTCGCCATCCCTGCTATACAGAGTCGAAGAAGACCTTCATATAATAACTAACTTAGAAAAGCAATTCGTAGGAATTTAAGCTGCAAAAATAACGCTATTCTGAGAAATGCCAAAATTAAAATGGCGATAGAAAAAAATGCAAGTTTATTTTTATGTTTTACTTTTGATAGCGGATTCAAATAGAGTACCCTTTTTAAATCGGTAATTCATTTGTTTTATAAATCTAAAAATGGAAAACGCTTCTCACGATCTTCACTCAAAAATTAACTCTTTACAGAGTCGATCGCCTTTTTCGTGTCGCTTCTCTCCGCTGTCGACTGCGAGAAGAGTCGCTTTCGCGCCAGCTCTATCAGGCCAATTAAACCTGCTCAGTGATTATTAAACGGCCTGAAGTAAGAATGATAAACAAACATCACCACCTTGTACATTATCCCACATGCATTAGAATGTTTGGACCAACTGTACACATGAGCTGCATGCGCTACGAAGCCAAACATAATGTCTTTAAGCGACATGCTCATAATATTTGCAATTTTTAAAATATTGCCAAATCAATGGCTTTTAAACATCAACTTCAACAATGTTTGCTATTTTCAGCCAAAGTTTCTTTTAAAGATACCACAACAATCGGAAGTATTAAAAATATTCCTAGTTTTATTTCATGTGTTTTGCAGGATATTACTTATTGTGATACAATTTATTGAGCAAATCAGGTTATTGTAAATGGTGTAATATTTCGTCAAAGTTTTTTGTGATATATGATATTGGTTTAAAATATGACGATAATCTTCCGCGGTTTTCTAAAATTCTCATCATAGCAGTCACTAAAAGCAACGAATTGTATTTCATTGTTGAACCTTATAGAACAATGCATTTTGATAAACACCTTTTACAGTTATTGTGTTAAAAAAATTGAAAATTTCACAGCCATCTAGATAAATTCTTTCAATCTTGCTCACTACAAAGCATTTAATGTCAAATCCCCATTTGGATGTACCAGTGATACATTTTATATTACTGCTGGGCATTGTTTTCTATAAATTTTAGCCCGGTGTTTTACCTTAACCCTTACGAAAATATTCTATATGATTACCTATAGGTAAAGCTATAGGTTTCCTGTAGGAAATTGGAACACACCCAGCCTATAAGGATCGTATGGGTACCCCTATAGACTCGTCTATAGGATACAATACTCACCTATAGAATCTTATGGACTCGCCTATAGGAAAGAATCCATTGACTCGCCTATAACATCCTATATACTCGCCTATAGGATCGTATAGACTCACCAATAGTATCTTACATACTCGCCTGTAGGCTCTATTGACTTGTCTATAGGATATTATAGGTGGACCTGTAGCAAAAGACGATGAATCGCGCATACGCACTTCTATACAAGATAGAGCCTATAGGATCTTACAGGGTTATATATATTATGAGTTTCTTGTGAATAGAAACAATACCTTCATAATAAATCGTTATTCTACACGTACCTGGAAGTTTTGTAAACCTCCCTATCATCTAAATATATCTTTGATTATACCAAGAGTCTATAAGCATTATACTGATTATATGTAAAAAACACCATAATTTGCATAGGCTTTTATTTTATAAACACTAGATTTCTGCACCAAATTGAAGCACCAATAAATATCACTATGTGTCAACCACCATGTAATAAGTACGACATAAACAAGACTGTCACTTGCAAATTGTGATATTATCATATTTCTGCATTTTGTGTGCTGTTTGATGACAGTGTCTATCCAATCGTTTCCCTTCAGTGTTTAGTAGCTGTGTGATGCATGCTTTTACTTTGGCATCACTAAGCCTGTTTATATGCACCTTTCTCAGGCAGATTAGATTAAGGTTCAAGCCAGCTTGAGTGTACAAACTGCACTGATATTCCAGTAAACCTCTAACGCACAATCAATTTTTCGGCTTAGGCTACTCCTTGCGGTAGCAATTTATTGCTGCTTGTTCGTTTTTATTAACCTAACATTGAAAAAAACCCAAGAATTACTTGAGTTAGGTTTGCCGATTAAGTACGTTTTTGACTGTCTGTATAGTTCATTGTTTACCTGGCACACAGAATGTAAAAAGTGCAGGAAAGTTAAGCTTGTTTGTGCTGGCCAACGCTATATACAAGGCAAAGTGGACAAAAGAAGGTGAAAAAATGTGTAGTTGGCGCTGGCCTAGAATCCTACCACAGCGTTGAGACAATTATTAAAGCAAAGTATTTAAACCTACCCAAACCCGCATCCTAACACAAATAATATTATATGTTGTGGATTCTAGACCAGCGCCTATGTCACAAATTAGTATCTGATTCCAACGAGTGTATGTAATGTTCTTTCCTTATGCGCTAAACTTGTTTTGTTTACGACTAGCCGCCGTTCGTGTTACGTCATAATGCCCCAAAAGTGGCGTGATGTTTTACTGCGTTAAAGCAGGTCATTCAACATCAAACAATTCCGGCCGTCAGCGAAACGAACAGATAAGCGGAGAACGGATTGAAAACCACTCCTTTTGTCAGATTAGGAAACGAGAGAACTTAATTCATTCCAGCGCCAAAACGAGAGAGAATGAATTAACGAATCAGATTCGAATCCGGCTTAAACGGGCTTACTGGCACGTGTCTCCTTGACTACAAAGGCTGGAAAAATAATTAAAAATACAAATAAGATTTTAAAATATATTATATGAATCTTATTGTATGCACTATGTATATGCCTACTTACTATATGCGGCTGTAAAGGGGACTTTGAATATATGTTACATAGCCAAACCAATAAACATCCGATAACCCCCAAAAAACTAAATAAACAAACCTATGGTGTCGTCAACCCCTTTCAACTTATTCTTTGGGACCTCTTTGCAAATGCATTGCTCAGTTGGTGTATCAGGCGTAACAAGGCATTGTATATTCAGCAGTATTACATCTCTTGCTGTTCCAGCATTCTTTTGCTAGACTCATCTACATCAACTCCAGGCCACAAAGTTACCTATTAAAAGCAAGCAAGTAGTAATCATCAAACTGTACTATTTCTAAAAACGTGAAACCTTTACTTGTACAATGTACAACATGTATTACATAAATCCCTAAAACCTGGGATACTGGTGGGGAAGATAAAGATGACGAAGATAAACTCTTCTCACCATTCTGTTCCTCGACTTGAGGAGGCTGGTAGAAGTTTTTTGTTCTATTTTCAAACGTTTTACGAAGGTCTAGTAAATTAGGTATATCTGAAAAGTAAAAGAAGCTTAATTGTTTTTACCAAAAATATTACTCTAGTCTAGGTAGACACAGGCCCTACTACATTAAAAGTAATATTTGTTGGCTGGTAAGACCTTACGACATAAGGTTATAAGTATTCATATTACTGTACTGCCTCAGATACTACTCATGTGCATCAAACCACAATGTATATAGTATACAACTTACTCTTTTGATTTTCCAGAGTCAAATGCAGACTTTTGTTTTTTGTTTTTAACTGCATGTTCTCCTTCTCTAGCGATTTTACCTTCCGTTTTAAATATGTAATCTGATTCTGTGTAAAACAAACACTAGTGTATAATTTTATAGCAGTGATAGTAGTAATACACCCTAAATAAATCAATTGCACAGGCACTCTTTAATAACATTTTATGGATGATTTAGCAAAACAAATCTGGCACAGGCTATATCTCGAGAGTAATTCAAGGAATGGTTTACACTAGTAAATACAAACCCATGATTCAACTCCATCATCCTCTTCACTGTCGTCATCATCATCAATTTTTTTTTGAGAATGACTTCTTTTTTCTTTGGTCCTGAAAGAAAAGAAATATCATTACCATATACTTTTGGAAGATAAAAATAATCACACAACAATTATTGTGCATCAAACAATAATATTCGATTCGATAGCGCATTACCTATTATACAATAGCAATTCATTAACAGAAATTCATACAAATAATAATATTGCAATAGCACATAAAAGCCTTGTTACCCAAACATTTACTGCTGAAATACATAACACATTATATGGTGGCTTTGTATTTGGCAAGTACATTTGTATATATATGTATTTGTATATATATGTAAATATCCATATATTTCACTTGATTATTGTGTTCTACCTATTCATGTACTCATTCTGCAAATAAAAGATTATTTTATTAATATTCAGGGCTGTCATAATGAGGGAGGAAACGAACCCATTTACCAAGATGCACCAATCAATCACACGGTCCCAGAGTTTACTGCTAATAATGTCATATGTTTTGCGGCATATACTGTCGGATGAAGCATTATGGATGATATTCTAAAACTGATTGTCCAAATAGTGTTCCTAGTTCAAAGCATTCGTGTACAAGTCTTGCACACTATTGACTCGCTTAAGGTCAGACTCAACTCATCTAGTTATATCTTGTGTATTTTTTTAATAGTGTGCGAACTGCATTAATCATAATAAATCAGTCATCAAAATTAATATTATTATGACTCGCTAATACTCATCATAAAGCTCTACTCCCATCATCACTAACGTGTATGGATTCTTTCACAAAAAATAAGCAGGATTCATATTAAATATAGCTTGGCTACTTATCATATCATTTGTATTAAAATTTCACCTTAGAGCAGCGGTTCCCAAACTGGGGTCTATACAGCAGTTTCATAGGGTCCGCAAGTAGAGTTAGTCATAAAGTTTTTCAACATTAGGCTTTAGCAAATGTTTGTTAGGCTTAATTATTCGAACTCATGCATGTTTTATGATGTGTGTCTTGTGTCTGACTAGCCTACTACCTGCTATCAGCAAATCGTTTGCATTATTAGAAAGCACTAGTGTACTACAAAAAACATGGGTCAACTGACTCTTGAATTTTTATGGGGGCCGCGAATTATCAAAATAATTGCAACAGGTCCACCAGGCAAAATTTTTAGAAAAGTTTGGTTATCGCTGCCTTAGAGATTATGTGGAATGCAAGTAATATGACATATGTACACTTTCACACTTTGATTTTATATTATATTTACAAACAACTAAAAATATATTTATTTTTTATTTTTAGGTTCACTTTTATTGTGTGGACTGCATGTCATACCTTGTTACAGATCGTACAGATAAACACTGCACAAAATGTGACACCCAGTTCAATTCCAATGTTAGCTACAGGGTAGGCAACTTCTTTATTGGTATTTCTGTTCAAGAACAACTTCGCAGCAGTTTAGATATAACCATGGAATAAGTGACTTTTTGAACAACAGAAACTTGGACAATATCGTAAATGAAACAGACTTAAAGGATATATATCACATGGACGTCAATATAAACATCTTATCCAACAGCGCATTCTAGGACAAAATGATATCTCATTAACTACTCAACACTGATGGTGTTTGTATATTCAAGTCATCCAACTATTCTGTTTGGCCAATATTAGCCAAATAAATGAACTACCACCGCACCTTCGCCGAAAACACATGATTATGAGTGTGGTTTATGGTTTGGATCCTCCAAGCCGAGAAATTCCTGAAACCATTTACAGATAAACTTGTTCAACTTGGAACAGCAGGATTCCAAACCAACATTGGACTTAGAAAATTATTTGTACTTGCATTGTTTGCAGATGCTCCAGCAAGAGCTATAGTTAGAAATTGCAAGCAATTTAATGGTACATATGGATGCGATTGGTGCTTAAAGGGACCACAGTTAATTATGGTAATGGGCCACCTTTTCGGACATACCCATGCATAGGCAATGTTCCATTAAGAACAGATACTGAGCAGAGGAGACTGGCTGTGCAGAATCAAGACACAAGTGTAGCCGAGTATGGAGTGAAAGGACCTTCTGTATTAATGCGTCTTTCAAATTATGATTGCGTCAAAGGTATATGTTCAGAATTACAACATACGGCATGTTTAGGTGTAACTAGGCAGTTTGTCAACACATATGGCTTGATACTAGTAATAGGGACCATGACTTTTATGTAGGAAATAGAATTAGATGAACGAATTCAAAGAATACGGCCACCAAAAGAGATAAGCAGGTGTCCTAGACCTTTTTCAACCAGAAAACACTGGAAGGCCTCTAAGTATAGAGCATTGATTTTTTATTCTCTTCCTGTTTTTAGAGGTATTCTACCTACAGTGTATTTAAACCATTGGTTTTTATTTGTGTTTGCACTGTTCAATTTGATGAGTGAAACTGTTTATAAAGCAAACGCCTGTTTAAAAAAGTTTGTAATTCTGACTAATCAGCTGTATGGACCTAGACATTGTACATTTAATGTTCACTCATTAATACACTTTGCAGGGATAGTCTTTAAATCTGGCCCATTATGGGCAACATCCACTTTCTTGTTTGAAGGGTATAATAGAACAATTAAGAAGTTGTTTCAGGGAACTCAGAAGGTTCCATTACAAATAGCTGAAACGTTTTTAATGTTAAAAAAAATGTCTGTCTTGGCAGGGGAGAATGTATTGATGTAAATACTCATCCTGAGGTTCATACTCTTTATAAGTCATTGACTTCAGGATACGTGAAAGCAAAATATGTATTTCTTGCAAACAACCTACAAGGCTAGGTAAAGAAAGGCAAATATTATTGTTACCCAAGATTGCGTGCTGTTCAAGCATTAGTGGGAGTCGATGTTAACCGTGCAGTTATGTCACATAAAAGGTTTTTGTATGAACATCAACTGTTTTCAGGTTTTGAATATACTCGCACTGTACGTCTTTTCACATGAAATAATAACTGGTACATGCCAATGTGAACTGGCAATTGTGTTGTTAATTAAACCATTTGCAATTACTTCGCGCTCACTTCATACTGATATTGGATTGGACTGTTCATCAGATTTTATATTTCTAGTAACTGAGTTTATATATAAGTATGTGTGTATATATCCTAGAGATATTATTCAGAAATGCATTTACATGAATGTTGATGGTACTGATTTTGTTTGTCCATTACCAGTTCGTTTTTACTGGGATTGTGTATGACATATTATGAATATAAAATTGATGTTACTATTCACTGTTGACTTTAATTTATCCCATAACGACCGAGCATTTTTCTGTTATACTCTTTGATAAAACCATATGTCCTGTAGAAATGTATCTGTATATGTATATATAGTATAGGGAAAAAATTAATTACTTTAAGTATACACTAGTTCTTTAATTAGGCCTTCATGGACCCCCTAATATCAGTTCACGGACCCCAGTTTAAGAACCCCTGATCTATATAGACTACATATAAGATAACGTTTTCTATATGATCAACATATACCATATTTCTATAGACATATACAACTTCAAGAATATATATCTATAGGAGGATAGTAGCATCCTATAGAATTTTTTCGTAAGGGAAAGTTAATAAATGTGAACAGGTGTGAAATTATCAATTCTACAGGTTTTAATGACATCTGTGTTACTTGTTTTGCAGAAGCAACAAATAATCATGAATATAAATAATTTTAGTGTAGAGTTACTTCAATTGATGATAAGTTGGAACAAAGGTTAAAAGGCAGGTCATATATAAAATAGTATAGTTAATTAACGTGTATTGCATATATATTTAAAGTACAATCAAAAGTGATTGTTACACTTTGATATAGTTTGCTCTTTTACACATGTAAGAAAGTTTTTTTTACCCAGATTTTAGACTAAAGAATCAGGTTCACAAAAGATATTTAGACCAAAAAAATAGTAACTTTCATTTTTTATGATCAGATTTGAAAGTAGTAGTTATTGGTTTAATTTTATGTCATTTACCAAGCATCAGTTACTGATATCAGAGGTAAAGTAATTACAATTTGAGTCTCCACCACAAGGAAGAAGTATTTTGCAAGAGCTACAAGAAAAATTTGGCAAAAACTATAATCAAAATGGGTCAAATTAATGTAAAAATTGAAGAAAATAGAGATAATGTTGACGGTAAGTTATTGTCATTTTTTTAATATGCTGGAATTTTTAGTTTTTCTTCAAGCCATACATTTTGATGAAGTTACTACCTCCCTTAAACCTGAAGAAAAAACAGAACCCGTGCCATGCAATCCCTACGCTCGTACAGATTTTTAACAATAAAAATATTACAGTTGTTTTCTTATTAGTTTGTTAACTTTCAATCAAACAGAGCAGTTTAATTTAAACTTTGTGTAGATTGATGACGATCCAGCGAAATATGCCTTGGAAAAACCGATCGACTTAAAGCAGCCCTTCCGTATCTGTTGGGGCGAACTACTTTCTGATCTTGGATCAGCAAGCCTTAGATGTTGGATCTGATTTTGTTGCTGCATTTTATCGCCCCTTGTTCTTCCTGGGTTTTCAATGTTCTTTTATTAACTATTTTGAATATTTGATCATGGATGTTAAACCCAAATGTTCAGTGAGACAATAAGCCACTCTGCCAATTTTACCATTTTTAGTATTGTTCCAGTAATGTTTGTTTAAAAGCATTGTTTAGTAATAAATTGATGCTACGATGTTTTACTGTGAGTCGCTTTTTTTCCCTTTTTAAAATTCAAACAAAGACTGTACGTGCGTTAGCAATGCAGATATTTTGGTAAATAATTTAGGAATCATTTACCAAATTAATTCTTAGATAGAGTGTTAACGATACTCTTTGGTGATTCGTTTTTTCGTATCCGTGTCAATCCAACCACGATCTTTTAGAGTCGGAAAGAGTCATTTTTTTAGAGTGTTGATGTGGTAAGAGCGGTATGGTCATCGTTAATAGGAAGAATGATTGACCAGAAACGACCGGAGTGAAATGTGGTCAGTGTCTCTACATATGCTAGGTCCTAACTTGTCGACCACACTGTTCACATATCACTTGAATAATTTTTGTTTCCATTAATTTATTTTCAGAATCGACCAATAATAAATAGAGCGCCATGCAAAAAAAAAATAGGAGGGGCTGGTCTAGAATATATACTTGACCCAAGCCACACCCAAACGCTAACTTGAACCCTAACATAAATTTTGTGCGTTGATATTTTTACTGTGGTAGGAGGATTCTAGACCAGCGCCCTAAAATAATCTATGTTGTGAGAAGTTAAACAAATAATTAATGCAAGTGTATATTTGGTTTTGGTCAATTAGGAAAAGTGCAGATTTTGTATGCATGTTCATTTTATACACAGGAAATATTTAAAAAGGAGTTGGAAAAATGCAATATTCGACATTCATGGTTAGTATCCTATAGTTAGTATAAGCGAAGCTAGGGTATAGTAGGCAAATGTCAGTCATTAGGCTGCTAACTAAAAGGAACAAAAGTTTTAACTTTGAGCTGTTTTATTCTTCTTCTAAAGTTTAGATAATTTAAAAAACATGCTAAGTTTATACTACAACTAGACAAGTTCCAAAAATTGTATAGTAAGAAATAATGCCAGTTGGTAAGAGACTACGTTTAAATTGAAAATACTTCAGTAATAGTGGGAGCAATTGAGCTACACCTTTATGTGTTGTTGTAGTAACATAAATAAAAACTTTGATGTATTTACAGCTTCAACTGTTAATGTTACGTTAGAAATGGTAAATAGCCAGTTACAAAAAGATACCCAGTAAATATGTAAAACTCAAACCTATATAATATTATTTGTTTTTTTTGTTTAAGGCAACAAATTAGAGATTAGTGGAAGAAACACTAGTGGTCGTCAGTCTAGTGAAGGTAAGCAATGGGAATTTTTCGACAAAATGGATGTTCTTTTTGGAGAAAGACCGAATGCTAAAGTAAGATTTGAATTATGTTTTGATTCTAATATTTCGTTTGAACGTAACTTGAAATTGATTACAGACAATGGAAGATGAACTAAACTATTATATTACACCACAAGATCTTAAAATTTAAGAAGGGCTTCTCTGATTAAAAAAGACCCTTCCTGACTAACAGCAAGACAGGGTCTATTTGTTGGACGTTCCTGGTGGTGACTTGTATGCCTTCCCTCCATGATTATGGCAACACGAAGCGATAACTGTTGGTGCAAATCCAACATTAGCCTCAATCTTTTTTAAGATTCTCCCTCCACCTTGCTTTTAATTTTCCCAAAAGAATTTCTCCACAACAATGCGTGCACTACTATGATAGCAGTTAAATGACTCTTTAGCTGGTGAAATGCTGGTGGTTCCAATATAAGGTAAAGGATATGCTGGATCCCCCAGTAAAAGCAAGGGAACTTCTACTCCCTCTATTAAAGAACAGGTACCTGAAAACAGAATAATTGTTTTATAGTTATCAGCTGCTCAATTTTTAACCAAATTTATAAATTAATATTGCCTTTGGCAAATCATGCATTTTCTTGAACAAGCAGGAATTTTTAAACACCGTTGCATCATGGCAACTTCCTGGCATTTTAATGCTTACATTTCTGAAACTAGAGTTTAAATTATTATTTAGAGTTGGTTTACTTCTAATAATACCTATATATACATTGCAATGACCCACCAGTATTTGTCATCAACCACGGCCTGTAATACCAATGAATCCCACAACCTTTCCTATTGGTATAATCATTTTTGCCAAAAGATGGTGCTGTTATGGGAATGTGGCTTCTTCCATCAATGCAACCCAGTACCTAAACAACAGTTTACCTGAACTAACCAAACTATTTTATAATTATTACATATACATACAATGTTCATATGTGTTTCTCACAATTAATTGCAACTATACCAAATTAATCTAAGTTTTTAAAATTTTGAAAACTGTAAGTTAAGTAAACGTCGAGTTACCTGAGGAAAGTGGTACTCCTTTTTAAAGCGTGATGCTATTTCTTGTGCTTCAGTGGAATTTGGCTTTGAAATGTATTCAGGTGGATACCAATGATTTGCACAATCTGTAATTAATTTTTTAAAATGTTTAGTTATAGTTATATCAAAACATACTACTCTATTTTACTAAATATTTAAACTGACCGTAACAAGCAGTTATGCACACCGGCGTCGTTATCGCGTCGTAAGCGCATTCCGACGCGACGCCGACGAGCGCTTACGTATGCCAAATGCACACCGCGTCAGAGCATACGGAGAGAAGCGATTTTTTGCAGCTCTCCCGACGCGATAATGGACGGCCCGATCAAGTAGGATTCAATCCTACTTCGTCGGGCGTCGTTAGCGCGTCGGGAAGCTCTTTGTTTGGTAAAATTGCCGAGTTGATGATGGTTCTATCATGGATGCAACAAATGAACACAAGGTAAACACATTTTTTTGCCGAATTTAAACCAAGTTATAATGATGTTCTGCAGCAAGTAATCCCTTTTATACAAAAACAGAACACCAATTTTCGGAAGCCTATCAGCAGTCCAAAGCAAAGATTAATTTTGACACTCAGGTATGGTTTTATTATTTGCCTGACTGCCTGGTATACCAATCATAGAAATGTTTTTGGTTTATTTTAAGGTTTTTGGCAACTGGTTGATCGCAAAAACAACTTTCATATTCATTCCGTGTTGGACATACAACTGTTGGGAGTAATTTTGCAAGAAACCTGTTCAACACTTTGGACTGTCCTTGGTCCCAAATACCTCAAACCTCCAAGTACAGAAGATTGGTTTAATATTGCCGAGGACTTTGAAAAAGTTTGGAACTTTCCAAATTGTCTTGGTTCTTTGGATGGCAAACACATAAGGATAAAGTGCCCTCCAAACAGTGGCTCTGAATTTTACAACTACAAAGGATATTTTTCACTAGTACTTTTGGCTTTGTGTGATGCCCATTACACATTTATCTTAGTTGATATTGGTAATTCTGGACGTCACAGTGATGGAGGTGTATTTTTTTATAAAAACATGCTTGGCCTTCCTTTGCCAAGAAAGTTATCAAATTATAGTTGGAGATGATGTTATGAAACCATATCCTGGAAAGTTTTTGCCCACAACAAAAAACATCTTTAACTATAGACTGAGCCGGGCTCGTAGGGTAGTTGAAAATGCTTTTGGCATTTTGGCAGTACGTTGGCAAATTTATTATAACACGATTAATTGCAGTCCTGAACTCGCTGAAAAGATTATTCAAGCAAGTGTTGTATTGCATAAATATTTACAGAGTTCAACCGTTGTAACACCCAATTATGGGGATGTAAGCCTTAATTCTGGCGACTGTGTCCCTGGTTCTTGGGAGGCAATCCATTCCAAACTCTGTCAACTTTCATAGAATTGGGGATATGGGATCAAATTTTTATGGCAATGACGCTAGATATATTAGAGATGAACTGTGTAAATATTTCAATACGTCTGGTGCTGTTTCCTGGCAATGGACAATTGGTCAACACTGACATATGTTTTGTTATATGTATTCGACTGAACATTTACAACTTATTATGATTTTTTCATTTTTATTGTACATGTTAATGCTTTTTCAGATATTTTAGGAAAAATGGAAGACGAAAATTGGAACAGGCTTTTAAAACCAGTATCACCCGGATAAGAAAAACAAGCATAAAACTGAAAGTGCGTGTGGCCACAAAAACAAACTCCACAGGTGTTTAGTAGTTTTTTTTTACGCACACTTTGTACAACTATTAATTCTTATTTTAACTGTTTTTAGTTAATTTAAACATTGCCAAATGAAATGGAGTAACCTGAGAAGTACTACCTATGCTCGAAAACATAAAAAAAGTACAGAAGTCCCCAGTGGGTCCGGTTTTCAATCACCAGAAACGTGGCCTTATTTTGATCAATTGAAATTTTTGGACAGTTATATAAAACATCGAAGGTATTATCCTGCAATTTGGTACTTTGCTTCTTTTTATAAAACTTTATTTTACAGTACAAAAGACAACTTTTTTGAAGAACCTTGTGGCTCTCGTATAATTCCTTCAACTGAAACCTCCAGTACCACAACAGAAAATGAAGCAAACTCTCCACTTGAATTTGATCCAGGAAGTCCCGAATCGGTATGTTCAAGTGCAACTGAACCTCCTTCTAAACGGACCAAAAAATCTTTTGCCAGCAGTGTGGAAATTCAGGTAAATACAACAATTACACTGAAATTATTTTAATACTTTTATGTAACAAAATCCCTTTATTGCAGAGACAAATGTTAAATGTCATGGAGAAATCCAGTGAAAGATTAAAAACCTTAGATCAGCCATCAACAGAGCTGAGAGCGAAACCACCAAACGTTGTTGGATTATATGTACAACAAATTACAAGCATACTGTATTCTGTGATTTCACTGCAAGATGATGCTGTTTATGTTTTGTCCTATGTATTTTTTTTTATTTCACTGCCTTTCAAGTTTTTTTTCTTAAACTTGACATTTCTGAGCACTGTTTTGTAATTCATGTTTTTTATTTTTTGTATTGTCCTATTTTCTACTACACATTCCTTTCAGTGTTTCTACTTCTTTTTGCCACTGTTTATCTATACATTTGTGATTGATTACCTATTTTAAGAAACTGTAAATAAAAAAGCAGTATTTTTCACTTTTGTTGTACCGTATTTAAAGAAAATATGGAAGTGTAAAGATAATTTAATGGTTAGAACATTTAGTATGTCAGCAAAAATTGTTTCGCTTAGTGTCAGAATGTATCAAATTAAACCAATTTTATGTAATCTAGCATTCAGATTGTAACCGACGATCGTTAGCAATGTGCATTAAACGTCGGTAGCAACCGCCGGCGTCGGTTCAGAGCATCGGACGGCGGTCGGACGACGGCTGGGAATTAATTCCCCTGTCGTTATCGTATCGTTTCGCGGTGTGCATCCAGCTTTACACCAAACAATTCACCAACAGTTCTGTATTCCGCAGAAGATGCCAACTTGTAGATACCAATTGCAACTCTTTTTCTGGTGTCTATTGGCTCTCTCACAGCACAGTCATCTTAAAAATATTTAAAAGCAAATATTATATCTACTAAAAAAATAGGGCTGAATATAACTACAATATTGTTGCAACTAATTATGTGTAACAAAAAATATTTAAAAAAATTCCTTAATCAATGATTAAAGTTATTTTGTTACAATAGATGAAGTGGCTGAGATATATATATATAGTAAAGTAACCATAAAACTTTTACAGTACTTTAAAAAAGTGGTTTTAGATCTCAAGTAGTGCGTGATAATGAGCAATCCAGTCCCCGTCTGTGAAACTTAACATGTTTTTTTTTCCCAGAAAAGTCTTGACCTTTAAAAAAAGCGTATAAAAAACATCAAATACATAATACCTCTCTTTCATCCAAACTGTTCTCGTAGTTCTTCTTTGGTGAGATATCATTCTTATTGCCAACATTAGTCTTCTGTCACTTGCCCTCTTTTTAAAATACATTAATAAAAAAATAACTCTAATAAGGTACTTGTACAGCAGAATAAAATGACGCCAGTTCATATAACATATAAACAACCGTTATAATTGAGTAATAATATTGTGGAAACAGTTAAATAGCATACATCTGTAACCCGCTTGTATGCGGGTTAAGTCCATGTGAATCGAAGCCCTTAGCGCGGATAGAAGAGAAATCGCTTACAGGTGGCTGGCTAAACGGAGCCAAGCGCCGCAGTACAAGTGTAATGACATCAATATCTGTCGTCGTTCGGATGAATACGACGGAGAGGAGACTGACCAAAATATAATTTTGACAACGTTTTAAATGAAAAGTGCTCTCATTAGCTGCTATATTTGGTAATTTTATAACAATAGGGTTGGTTATGTTCCCAAAATTGCATGCTGAAAGAATTCATCAATTAAAATAGGCCGATCTCCTTTCTTTTTCCCCTTTTGAATATATGCCCAATGCGTTGTTGGAAGGCCACTGTAATTTAATGTTCTTACATTATGACGAGATGCAAAACTTAAATCGCTAGCCCCCACTCTTAGACGACATACGAACAAGACGGCAGTCAAACCTGGGTATGTAAAGTTAGGTCGTTTTAGAACTGCACTAAAAAACAGAAGATGAAGTTCAGTTGGTGAAACATGACAAAGTCTTACAATCTAGATTTTTTGGTTCCTCGAGAAAATATTTGCTCATTAGCGTATGATTATTTTGCAAAAGCAAACAGCTTTTTACTCATCAGATCTGACTGTTAGGAAACCTGAACCACAACCAGTTTGTCCCCTGCAGCAAGTACAGGTGTTTTTTAACCAAATCAGCAGTACTTCTTACCGTTATGCTGTGAAAAGCTGCCAAGTGCGTCGCGGACAAACGGATTCGTCATCAAAATGCGAACGTTTTAAACGAATTTATCGGTCCAACCCAGCTTGGCTCTTGACGTTTTGGTGGGGTTTCAAATCTAATGAAATTTCGCTTATATTAAAAGGCATATCTGGGGCGGCATTATGAACACACGTCGCTAACGACGCACGAGAGTCGACTTTTGGTATTACGCACCCACTTCTCGTTAACCAAATCCCGCCTGCTGCCAATAAAATAAAAAACGTTTATACCGATACCTAATAGATGTCCTAACAATAATTCATAATCAATTTGTCTCACAAAAATGGATTTAGGCAATCTCCTACCAACACACCATGGAGGCCAAGTTTGGGGTGCATTCCTAGTGAAAACCACTTGATCGTTATGCCTATTTCTTTATATTTTTGTTGATGGCGTACTATTTTACATACGTTTAACTCTTTCACCACTCTGCATGTAAACTTATATTTCAGTGGACATTTTGTGACGTCATATTTAGCACAAAATCTTAAGCACCCCTGTCCCCTGTCAAAAAAAACTGTCGGTGTCTATGCTACAACCAACTAAAGGATTTATTAAACACATATTCAGTACTAAAAATCAACTAATGCAAAAAATATAAACATTTTTTATAACAAAGAGGTAATTTTCATCAATTGATTATATTCATGCATATATATTTTGCATTAAATAGTATTTTTCTAAGAATAACTGTTTTCCACTTGAGGTATTACAATACCGTGGTGTAGTGGCCCAGCATGTGTCATATTCATTCATTATACAATAAACAAGACTTTCAAAAGTAAAGATAAACTTTATAAAAAACAGTTTTGTATTAAATCATTCAAAGAAAGCCTTAGGGTCAGAAGTGCAATCAGAAAATTAAAACAGGGTTGCCATATATTTTTAAGAATTAAATTTAAAGACCTGAGGTGTTAATAAGCTCATTTAGACCAATCAGATTTATTTCATGCAATATAATAGCGTTATGATGTACAGTACTCACTTTGATGGACAGAACTTCGCTCCAACAAGATCTCCGATATAACAGTTATAACGTACGTAACACGTCTAACTTGAGACTCAGAAAATGGTAAGAGTGGGAGATTGGCGCTGAGTTTAACGGCAATAAACACTAGTAGAAGGAAATCAGGAACGAGAAATGCTCAATGATTTACAATAAAGAGAAAAAGGAAGTGGGAGGATCGAGAGAAGCGAAACGAGTAAAAAAGCGCGTGGAAAAAAATACTTCACTAACAGCCTGGGTTTGCTACTCGCAGGAAATGGGTTCGGGATGCTAAAATGGACGCGGCTGACGGCCGCCATTAATTAAATGCAAACAGCTAATAAGCATGCTTAACAAATTAAAAATCAAACAGAAATGAGGAAATACAATATACCAAATAGTGTTTTGTGGCAGTTTTAGACACACAATTTAAGTTTGGTATGCTATTTTATAGCATGGTTTTTTTTAGCAAATATGGTATAAATAAAGTTTGCAAAACTATTCAAACAAATTGAGGAGGAACACAAAGTATTGACGTATGCTTTTTTAAATTTTTTTGACTAGGCAGAGCTATTTTCTTGTCTTTAAATTGGTGTTATTCCTAAACTCTGCAAAGTCATCTTAGGAAACAACTCAACTAAGGATGGACTTACAGTCTTATCCAGCAGCCAGCAGCAACTAACATAAAAAAACAGTTAGCCGTTTATATATGCACGTAGGCCGGATTCGAATCTGTTTCGTTAATTCATTCTCTCTCGTTTCTTAATCGGTCAAAAGGAGTGGTTTTCAATCCGTTCGCCGTTTAATCTGTTCGTTTCGCGGACGGCCGAAATCGTTTAATTAAACATCACCTACTTTTGGGGCATTATGACGTAACAAGAACGGCTAGTCGTAAACAAAACACAAGCTTAGCGCATAAGGAAAGAATATACACTCGTTAGATACGGCTGGTCTAGAATCCACAAAGTCGAACAGTGTTTGGGTAGGTTTAAACAGTAATACTGGCCCACCCTCACCCAAATATTGTACATTGCTTTAATAATTATCACAACGCTGTGGTAGGATTTTAGGCCAGCGCCAAATACAGTTTTCATTAGTCATGTTTGGTACATCCCATCACTTTTTCTCAATTTTAGGTTTATAAAAACGAACAAGCAGCAATAGATTGCTACCGCAAGGAGTAGTAGCCTAAGCCGAAAAATCGGTTGTGCGTCAGAGAGGTTTACTGGAATATTACGTAATATGCATATCGGTGCAGTTTGTAAGCTGGCTTGAATTTCGCGCCATGTAATTACGACGCTGGAACGGATTACTTTTCAATCCGGATTGATAATGTCTGCAGATAATGTCAGTATTTAGTTGTTATTTCCATCAATTTTATTTGACACATTTTAGAAATAGTTTTGTGCAACACTTTCCGCAGATCGCCTCTTTACAGGTGCAACATATCAGTGTCGTTCTGTTGCGGCATTTGGAAGTTGAGCACGTCCTACGCTTTTTTGTGGGAGGTTCCAGATCCGCTTCAGCTAAGCTTTGAATGTACTCACGTCGACTAATCCTCGATCTGCATATTTCTTTCTATTGATAATTGCCAGATCAATCACATTGTAAAAAGCATGCACGGGCCATCTTCGACTTGCTGCCCTAACAGAATACATAACATACACTCCTGCATTAATTTTGTTATAAAATAAAACTGTTTCTGGCTTTTTTTAGTATTGTTTTCAGACGAAACAGTTACGTCCGGGTGAAATGTGCTCAGCATGATAACATATTTCGTTTTTTTGCACTGGTGGATAACTCAAAGTTACACTTGTGGACGAGGTGGTAGTTTTAAAAAGTGTGGTTTCATGCAACTGTTGTTTTGACTTCGCAGCCTGGGGAAGTTCCCTACGATTTTGGCGAATAGTGCCAACTAGACTAGACTGCATTTTTCCTTGGCTAACAGCAAAAAAATTATCGCAGGTAGTAGTAACATTGTAGCCGTACTTGAAGAGGGTTGTTGCACCAGTTTCATTACAACACTAGTGCACACTTATGGAAGGGTCTCGGGTCTCATCTTTGCCTAAATATGGGGAAGCAGTGAAGCAGTTCCATAAGCACGAGGCAAGGTAAAATTTATCTTCAACCAGTCGACGTCTTCTTTCACTCTTTATGTCAAATCGTAGAAAGTAGTTCATGATTTCCATAAACCTGTTCCTGGAAAGGGTCCGGCTGAACAAAAGGGCATCCCCAAGATGTATTCCACAGACTAGAGCAAGGCAAGAATAAGGCCAATATACTTCAAGTTCCTGTAGCGTTACACTTCACTTGTCATTATTCCCTGTAACACGCTTAGTGTTAAGGCGCCGTTCGTAATACGTAGTAGCCTGTTTACTGTCCTAAGTAGTACAACTCGCCTTTGAGACAAGAAGTCGTTCTTTAATTCGTCCAACAAATGCGGTTTCTAAATGCAAACGAAATCAGTAACCAATAAGACAGTACGCCACGGTCAACAATCTAACAATTAACTTACCGAACTATAGGAACAGTCGCTTAATTATCGGCGTTAACATTTTCAACAGTCATATTTTTAAATAAACGAGTTACAATTACCAACCAGCCAGCAACACAAGTAGTTCACAAATGAAAAATACTAACTGTAGCATTAGCAGCAGTAAACAACACCGTGTGACGTTCGTAATAGGCGTTACTGTTGTAAGATAATTAGCAAATTTTAAGCAAGCAAAACTTGGCGGGTGACGTAACACTTAGATTCAGATATAGTATATTTCTGAATATTTCGAAGCATTGCTTCACTAAATATGACTCGGAAAGAAGAAGATGGACTATCTTCAATTACCCGGGTTGTTGAAAACACAGTTGGACCAGGCCTGACGTTGACAATGTTTTGTTGTTCCAAGCGCCCCTGCGTTTGACAGATAGATAACTTCTGCCAAGATCCATCCATCCTTCCATATGAATTCTTGAACTACCCCATGGTTTTCATCAGAATCAATAACGGCATCACTATACCTCTCAGTATCTTCATCACTTGAATCAGTCACACAATGGTTCCTCGTCACTCTTTAACATCTTGTAAAAGCCGCAAAACCTGGCAAAAAAAATGTTAATCTTTGCAGTCTACAGACAGTATGTTTTTGCAGTAGGCTCAACGGTACACTTTTTCTTACAAATTACAAAAGCAGCATTCCGTTACTATAATAGAGCACAAACGATTTCGAATACCCTTCAGTACTAAATAGTCTTCTGAAAAAAATACACTACACGAAACTGACTGACGACGTTGCTGAAGCTAACTGTGGCAAAACCGGAGTTGTTAATTGCATCGAACACACACAGAAAAGATGTTTGTCTTTCTGCTTGTTGTCAAAAAAGCCACTTTTCATGTATATCTTTTTCATATGGCTGATCACAGGAAAAAAATAATTGTCAGGAAGTTTCAGTCAAAAAGTGGAACATTATTTGACTGAATGCCAGCAGTTCAAAAATGGAAATGAGTCAAAAAAGCCACTAAAGCAATGTCTTAAAATTATTGTGCCTATTTTTGTTCGCTTACAAGCCAAACCAATTTAGTCGCCAAAGCCACCCGATCCGACTCGTTTCGGTCGCTTGGATGTCCACTGATCCACTAGCGCGGCTCAGTGTACCGCTTACTGCGGATAGCTTATTCCACTCGCTCATAACACTCACGAATCTTCGTGAATGTGATATACTGACAAACGGCTAGAAAGGCAATTTTGTTTTTTATTGCACTAAGGTAACGATTTCACCTGAGAATTATGAAAAGATGAATTACTAAAATTATAACGAATAAAAATAGCAAAAAATATCCTTAGTTTACAAAAGTGTAAAATTTTTAATTAATTCCTTATATAAAATTTATACTCTCGAAAAAGGGGACTCCCATATCTAGCGGAAACGCTAGAAAAACTAGAACTTGGCATTAAAACTTGTTTTTTCTGTCCGCACAACTTTAAAAATTTGCCTGATCAGGTAACATTTTCTGTCAGCTATGTTTTTAGTCATGATAAAGTGTATTAAATTCGGCACTGAGGGTTGTAGCATATAGGGTCACTGTCTGCATGTATTATAGCTTTCCCTGTTTATTTTGTTAAAAGATTAGGCGAAATCTAGCCTATACAAGATGGTTGCTTACTAGTCTTTAATACCGGTTTTCTAATATATAGTAAAGCGCCTACGTTACTCACATAACGCTACCTGCAGGATACCCCTGTAACCCGAATACCGCCCACAATCGGTCACTCATACATTTTAATTAGTATTAAACTGTTTTTACTAGTCTCGATCAATCACTTATAAAAAACACAGCCGTTAAAACAATCAATTTTTGTGGCTGTGCATATAGACCAGGATACTTATGGTTTCCAAACCACGTTTGTAGTCGTTTAAATTTATACGTTTAAATAACGTTTTAGAAAGGCAAAGCGAAAACCCTCTTAAAACAAAACGATTTTGAGGCGTTGTTTTTTTAACGTTTGATAAACCTTTTTTCGATGCAATATGGGAAACCTCTTTATTTAGGTTTCATTTATTCGTTTTTTACCGGTTTTATAAAAAAGTTCTGTAGATAAACGAATATTATACAACTTGAAGACATCTTGAGACCAAGAAATATTTCAAATTTTCTGCATTTTTAAAGACGTCAAATTCAACCCGAAAACGTGATTTTCAGTTCTAAACCAACATAAAACGTAGATGTGTTTAATGGGTTTGTTAAAATGCCATGACTTTATTGATAACAAAGGTTTGATAAATAGAGCACTTATGTTTATGATTCATAAGGAGTGGTTTCCACTTTTTTGCACCTAAAAACCACTGATTTAAATTGTTTTCAGGGTTAGCGTTTTATAAACATAAATTTGGTATTTTATGACCCTGTCACTTGGATTTTATACGGGTACTAGGGGTGTCCAACACAAACGTGTCGGCGTGCCAATTTTTATCTTATATCATCTTTCCGTGCCAAAACGCTTTTTTCAAAAAAATGAAAACAGTATAATGTTATAATATTAGCAGTAATTGTTATTTACAGCAATTGCTGCGATTGTTTTATTTTATTAATAAACAATGTCAATTGGCTAAATAACAATTAAGTATTTCTATTATGTCATGTTTCACATTTGGCATGCATGCCGTGTGTTGGACACCCCTGATGTATACAGAATGAGCCATGTTTAAGTTCCCAAATAACAGTTAGTATATTTTGTAGGATATCATCATAAAGTGAATGTCATGTTATGCTTATGTGAAAAAGAAGCGGTAAGATTGTATCGGCTAAATATATGGGCATGTTCCCCCACATTTCCCAGAGTTGGTGTCAGCATTCAGTTAATGGAGTGGAGCCGTATACTAAGCTTAGAGAAGCAAGTATCAACTGAAGGATTTTGCAATGCCTTAAGACTTCGGTTTGAGTTCATACCTACTACTGAAATTTATGTAAGATTTTCATTTGGATCAATTTGGAAATACAACAATGATAAACAATGAATATATTTGTTTTTAAGGTCAAGGACCTCGCAAAAAATTTGTTATCATACAGACATCATGTTTATCAGTTAATGTTTACCCTACCATCAGGATCAAAGCTGGAAATAGATGATGGTACCATGTGCCCTGTGTAAAGGAGTATGTTATATAATTTAGTTTTATGTTGTTTTGCCATAGCCAGCAATTAACTAGCAACCTGAATCCTGTAGGACTCAACATGTGTGGTTTGCCTTGATGGAAATTTTGGCCTGGGGCGGCATTATGAACACACCTCGCTAAGTTGAGCGAGCTCGTTAAGTCGACTTTTGGTATTACGAACCCACTTCTCGCTAAACTCCTCGCTAACTAACGAGCGGCTCAGACGCCTAAGTTGTGTTCTGAAAACTTGAGATCTGTAAACGAAATTAAAAATGGCTGCATTTTTATTGCTTTGAGGCGTCTAGAAAGACGTCAAAGATTACGACGAGACCCAATGGAGATGACAGATTTAGAATTAATATCTGAATACCGCATGCCGAAAGCAGTAATAAAGGACTTATGCCATCTCCTATACGAAGACTTAAATCCAACAAAAACGAGTAGACGATGTCTTACTGTGGAACAACAAGTTTTAATATCACTAAAACTACTCGCATCTGGCAGCTTTCAAATTCAACTAAAGATAATATTAATGTTTCACAACTTAGTGTTGTACTGAGCCGATTTATGGACAGTTTAATTTCAAAACATCATATTTTTATAAACATGCCAGAAAGGGAATCTTCAAGGTTAACGAAACAGCAATTTTATTCTATGGCTCATTTTCCTGGTGTTATAGGGGCAATTGATGGAACACATATTCCCATAATTACTCCAAGTGAAGATGAGCACCTTTATGTTAACAGAAAGGGATTTCATTCAATTAATGTCCAGGCAAGTACAATTTGCAACCAAAAAATCAAAGTGTTATGATGATTAACTGTTATTTACCCCTGCTGTTTGTCATGCAGACATGGTATTTTTGGATGTGGTATGCAAGTGGCCTGGCTCATGTCATGATTCATTTATTCTCCGACAATCAAATTTGTATGAACACTTTGAAAGTGGAAAATATCAAAATGACATTATTTTGGGTGACAGTGGTTATCCTTTAAAACCTTGGTTAATGACTCCAATTGAACCCCATCAGAACGTGGCACACAAACTCGGTCAATTGTTGAAAAGTATGTTGTTTTATTTAACTTAGCTAAGAATAAAATATGCAAGCATTTTTAATAAAACTTTGTTGTGCAATGTTTTCTTTCGTTTCACTCCACTGTTTTTTCTAACATTTTCTACTCTGTTCTCTAATTGATTTGTCAATTGCTTTCTGTTTAATATCTGTAACAAGGCGTCGGACCGTTTCCCTTCTTTCTGTCCCAGGAAGAATTGAAGATGTTTTAATACTACTGCCAGTGATTGACTCAATGCTCTGGTAACTAGACAAATTCAGACTTGAGGTTGAAGCACCTTAAAAGCAAAACATATCACAAATTGATATTATGATACGAGTAAGTTTGGGTCAGATAAGATTAAAAAAATGCCAATAGAGGAGTTCACAATGGGATATAAAAGCTTCGCATGCGAATAATTTAATAAGAAAAAAATAATTTATATAAAGTTTTAAAATCAAGAACATCGTTTTTAATAGTACTTTCAGTTGTAACTGAAAATTATTATTTGATCAATTAATTAATTATTCATCTTTTTACTCAGCGATATAAATTGGGTTTTTATGTTTTATATTTTGAATTACAGTTCTTTGAATTTGACACAATACTGAACACAGTTTTGTCATATCTCTTCGTAAACTTGCAGATATTGCTTATTTACTTTTTTTTAAAACGCTTTCATAAAGTAAGTGTCTTGACAATTTTTGTAGCTGAATTACAAGTTCTTTGATTTTCAGATGCATATAAAACGTGAATGATTGATTGGGGATGCAAGTCTTTGTGCTTTTTAGAGGCCTTATAAATGCAGTAAAATCAAATTACCAAGGTAACCACTAGGTGGAGGACTTCCCGCGCTGAAGTTTCATTTTCTTTTAACCTCTTTTGGCGACGAAATAACAACAGTAAGATAGTTTACCAAACATTAGTAGAAAAAATGTGACACCTAAAACATGTGCTATATTTACTTAATTACAACTTACTCCAATCATTCCACTGAAGGCACAAAATGGTTAACATAAAAAATTGAAGCTATAGTAGATGGGTGGCTATGCAGAATCATAATTCAATAAAAATGTAAAAATAAACGTACTTAAAATATCGGTGTGTTGCCAATCTTTTATTGCCATACTATTATTGTGAGCCTTAAATCCAAAGTTAAGCTGTTTTAATAATATGTTATTACCTTGATAAACTTTTTCACGCTTAGCTGTTAAGACTGATGCTGTTTCAGATTTGTTTGTTTTACCGTTTGAGGTAGAAATATAGTTTTGTTTAGTTGAGCGCCTCTGCTGTTTTGCTTGTGTATTTAACTATGTGTGATTATATTTTTCTGTCGCGAATCTTTATAACACATTTATTAAAGTTACCCATTTAGCTTCACCTTTGTTGAAATCCGAGCGATAAATTCAAACAAAGCTGATCTTGTTATCCTAGTTGAATGCCTAAAACAATAATTATGTATTGAACACACTTACTGCATTGTTGTTCTGTATTTCGGTAGTAATGATTCTTGTTCGAACAGGCTCTACAAGGAAGCCGATTAACATCATTAAGTGTTTAAACAAAATAACTAAAACGGACAACCTGTGTCGATAGAATAGAGGTCACTAGAGACTTGTGTTTTAAGGTTATTTTATTTTCATTTTAAATAAACTAGCTCTTTGTGGTTTAATTTTTTTCACATCATTTCATGATTTTTGCTACAGTTTAAATATATACTACATTTTGCAGTAAGTCTTATTTGATATTCGTCTAACTTCCTTACGAAGGAAAGTTCCCTACTTCTGTATGGGCTGTCATATTCTTACTACGATAGTTTAAAATTGAGACAAATAGCTATAAATTTACAATAAAATATCAACACAGTCGTTAATAGGGCTAAAAACCCCAATTTTTCGGTATTTTTCAATAAAATCAACTTGCAACATCTGGCGGGAATCGATAGAAACGAAGCAAATCGATAATTGTGTTTGTTTCCGGATCCAGGTGAATATTTCTGAGAGTTATTGTTAACTCCTAAAAAAACTAATAATTTTCTCTTAACTGTTTCATAAAAAGTATAATGCCTTTGTCCGCGGACCCCTAAAATTTTCTTTCATCTTGCGTGGACACTGCCAATCAGATGCCTATATTGTTTTGTTCTTTATACCAATTTAATAAAATATTTTAATATTTTGAAACAACCTTTCTGAAGGCATTCAGTGTATTTTGAAACAGGTTTTGGTCTTGCCATGTCTAACTAAAAGTTAGCGGCCAAAATTTAAAATATATAAAACATTTGCGACAAATAGTTTTAATATACTGAGAATGTAAATTGCTCGTAACACGGCAGCTTTGTATCAAAACCCAAACAAGCAAAATGGGCATCCTTCTGGTTGCTAGCGATTAAATTTTAAATTATATTAAAAGTAAAAACGGGCAACCATGTATTTCGATCAACCAAACTGTTTGGCTGTCATTATGAGCTATGAACTTTTTCAAACACGAAGTGTTGTTGCATTCCCTGATAAAGGCATCCTGCATGGGTAGCTTAAACGTTGGATAATATATAAAAAATATTGCCGGGTACTTTTTTTTAGCTTGCATAAGTCAAGATAATTTGTTTTAGACGAAAGCTAAATTTTAATGCCACATTTTTTTAGCACAGTTTACATTACATTTCTGCTAATATTTATTTTATGTTTCGTTATTTTTATTTTAATAATTAGTTCAATTGAGTAACAAACTTTTATACACTGTCGATTTGCCAGTGCTTGTGGATAGAGGTCACTAGAAGAACACCAGTTTACTCACGTCGGAATGCTTTACAAACAGTATATCCCTATTTGTTTGGTGCATGGAACCAACCAGTTCTAGAACTTCTAACTGTTAATCCACTCCACTTGGATCTGAAACCGGCACAAGTCAACTGTACCTTTTGCATTTTTCCATTTTTAAGGATAACTTCTTGGGTGTTCTTTACTTGATATTTCTGCCAAGCCCCCCGTTTCCGTGGCTGTGGTTGAGAGACACAATTACAGTTGAGTAATGAAGTCTGTTATAATGATTGCAAGTTCCTCAGATTTTATTTTCGCGTATTCTATGGCTGATGTAGTGTTGTAGTGAATGTGTTCTATATCCTTCGGTTTTCGATGCCGCATTTCTGGTCCATGTTTATTTTGTCTTTTAGTTTCCTTTTTAGTTTGTTCGTAATGGCTTTACTGAGGATATGTTTTCTTGTAGACATATATATTGATGAACAACTCTTGTATTTCTTCTTTTATATGTTGCCAAAATTTTTGAAAGAATTCTTAGGTGAGGCCATCGATGCCAGGGCGACTTTTTTTGTTTAGTCCTTTAGTTGCTTTTGTTAATTCGGCCATTGATAATGTATTTGTCTTCTGTTTTTCTTCAGTATGGATTTGGTCGGCTTCCAGTATGTGGTTTTGTCAGTTTAGGTCTAGTTCATCTTTATTACCCAAAGATTGTAATAGAAGTTGTGTATTGCTTTTTTTAAAGAAAAAAAAAATTAATTTCCTTGATGGTTTTAACGATATTGCCTTTTTCGTCATTGATTTTGTCTATTTTTTGTTTCTCGCCATTTTGTTTTTCAATTTGATAGAAGTAGCGGTCTGGCTGCGTCGTTTAGATTTTTAATCCTTACTTTGATTTGAGCGCCCATCGTTCTTTTATTTTTTATTTCCTTCAATTTCTCTAAGATTTTTGTGTCGCCGCTGCGTATTTTCAGGTTTGTTTCTTTGAGTTTATTTTTAAGGTGTTCCCACCAATTCAGCAGGTGTGTGTAGTCGTCTTTTTTAAGTTTTATTATGTTGTTTGTGTATTTTTCGTCATTTAGAATGTCGTTGTTGGGTTTCCAGTGACTGTTGATTTTTTTTTGTTTGTATTTTTTCCGAATATTAGAAAGGGTGCTTGGGTGTGGTCTGTGTGTCCTGTTTGTTGAATTTTGTTTGTGTTGTTATCTTTGTTATAAATTATGTCGATTGGAGTTATGCGTGTGTATATCTTGATGTTTGTATGTGTTGTGGGGGTTTTCGTTGGTAGTGTCTGTTTCGCTTTCGACAAAGTTAAAGTCACCTAGTATATGAGGTCGTCTTTGTGGTTTACGTTGTGGTTTATGTATTGTTGTATTTGCTGGATTTGGTTTCTACTCTTCTTTCTTTTATTTGTATGTTGGCTTGTCCGGATTTTAGATATATATTTAGTATTCGTGCTTTGTTTTGTTGCGTTTCTTTGTGTTATTTCGATTTCGTGGGTTCGGTTTGGTATTATGATGTTATGTTTAATGTCCCAGTTTGTGTTTATTTTATCGTTGAATTGCTGTGCCTTGCCAGAAGTGTTTAGTGTTTTCGTTTGTATCGGTGTTTAATATGTATTATAGTTTTTCTTTTTCGGCCCAGGTTTTTAAAGTGTTTTCATTTATTTTGTGAGTTTCCTGTATTGTGCAGATGTCAATTTTGTTTTGTTTAATAAAGGTTCCTAGTTGGCGTAGTTTGCTTTGTATTCCGTTTATGTTCAATGCGCATATTTTTAGTGTAGTGTTAGTGGGCGTCATCGTGATTGATAAAAGTGGAAAGCGAAAGGTTTAACAGTACGATTTGTGTTTTTAACCGACGGTATTGTTCACGCGGAAAATTCAATGCTTGTTGTGTAACTGGTACGTTCTTATCGTACCACAACAGCTTATCTTAAGTTCTGGGCGGGTCGATCGCCGCCAATGCAGACAAATCTGGAAACCATTTTCCACTGTCATCGCCGATACAAACGGTATAATCCTTTCAACAAAAGTCGCCGACTGCCCTAACCAGCATCCCCGCCAATTTAGCGTCAAGCTGGAGTATTCGACTCGTATGTTTTGGGTTGACAAAGGTGTTATATAGGCTATACTTCAAGGCTTTTTATTCGCTTCGCCGATAAAAGGGTCGAGAAACATCGACTTGCTTTATGATAAGTACTTTAGTTGGCTCACAAAGAGTTCAGTAGAGAGAATTGGGCCGTCAATGCTTCGTCACTGTTATATACCAAAATGGTAAAGAAACACCGAATTGAACGTATATGCCTAAGTAAACGTACTTTCCACCATTCTCTGGTTTCGGGGTTGGCGGCTATAGCGGCCATGTCGGCATCAACGTCGCTACTTAAATACTATAACCTAAGTTTAACATCGAACCTTAGGCGACATCGGCTTTTTTTTTTGGAATGCAGTTTGCAGTTCTACCCGAGCCAAGCCCCGCGTATTTACACAACAGTGCAATCATTTGTTGCCACTCGCCTGACGCTCATAATAACTTCCAGCCCGTCGGAGTCCTTCCAACGCGGGGTGCTCGTTTTCCGGGACGGGAATTCTGCCATACATTATTTACATTACTTATGTACAATACGCTTCATAGTTTCACATCCAGGGCAACCTCAGTCCGCAGTCTTTCAGCGTCTTCACACGCACCTTTCAATGTTCCATGCGATCCCTTCTATTTGTGGCGCTCTAACCACTTTATTTCCTTCGTTCGTAACACACCTCAACAGCTTTGATCTTAAGTTCTAGGCGGTCGCCCGCGGCGGTATGTTGATCGCCGCCAGTGTAGCCAAGTTTGAAACCCTTTCTCCACCGTTACTGCCGATACCATTGGTATTATCCTTTTACTCAGTCCCAGGGTATCGGCAACGAATGTCGCCGATTGCCCTGACTAGCATCCCCGCCAATTCAATGTTAAGCTCGAGTATTGAACTCGCTCGCTCCTCGTCTTTCTCCTTTACCCATTCGCTCACTTCGGGACGCCGGTATTTGCGGACTTTTTCTCTATGTTCTTTTTCCAGATCGGCACAATCACTACGGTCGCGTCCACCACGAACGACAACACCCATCTTTCGTTAACACTAAGTCCGGTTTGAACATCGTGCTTCCCGTTCGTATGGACGGGGCCCAGACCGATTTGTAGCCGCTGTTTCGGGCCTCTCGCTACACTACTAACTTCAGTACACTGTCATGCCGCGCGATTTTTAGGGTGTGCGTTTTAGGGCACACCTGAAAGCATGTGGGCCGATCCCCATATACCTCGCACATTACTCCGCTGGTCCCCCTCCAACGGCTCGCTCTCACTGGTGAGTACACCAGGTTCCCGCGCAGCTGCACAGCCCCAATAAAGTTAACTACGGAGAGCTTCACATATCGGTCCTTCACCCATTCATGTTGGAACGGGACACATCATCCGCTCCCTCGCAAAACCTTTTCCGTCACAAAAGGCAGTCAAAAACTGTGGCCAAGCGTCACGAGCTTCACGCGCCGTACTCACGGGCTTTTCCATAACCTTAACTGAGGAACCGAGTTGGGGAAACCGTCAGCATTTCCTTTGTCCGACTTCCAATCGCCAAATATCGCCTGACTTACTGCCTCATTCCGGTTGCATTGTAACAATCTCTGCAACCGGGTATTACCTCTGTTTACGCACCCTCCTCTTCGACGCTCTTTGAGTTCGCAGAAGCGGTGCTTCGGACCTTTGGGGGCTTTTGGGTTCCACGTGTCGAATGCTTTATTAACCATTTCCTAATAAAGTGTTTTGTCGTGCTTTCATCAATCTGTTTGCTCTGTCTTTGCGAGTGTTTCTCTGGATGTGAGACATCCCAGTATAATAATTATATATATATAGCTCAGTAAAAGTACTTATTGAAATTGAAAGACTTATTCAAATAGAATCTGACGCACAAAGAAAGCTGATGCACAACTGATTAAACAATCATTTTATTCAACAGAAAATTATAAAAAATATATACTAAGAAGGAAAAAAACAGTATAAAATCAATGAGATTCATCAATAATATTTGTAGTAACTTACAATAAACCACGTCAAGTACGTTTACTTAGAGCTTTAATCAACAAAGTACAAAATAGAGTTGCTGTAACAAAAAAGAGCGTTATTAATAGATGACAAATATGAAGAGTTCCCAAACAGCAAACCTGACAAAGTATAGAGTGAACTTACACGAGTTATAAAGGAAGGGAAAGAATGCAACAAGACGCTGGAAGTATAATGATAATTACGGAGAGGGGCAACAAAGGAAAGGAGAAAACGCACATAAATACCTAGAAATCAGAGTTATCAATAGAAACATAAATATTCTTCCCTTGTAGATCTAATGATGCACAATCTGATCTTCAATTGGACAGTATTAGCATCTGTTTTTTTCACATAAAACGTAATTTTTGAAATCAAATTATAAAAACAAACTTAGTCACAGAATTCAAATAAAAAACTTAAGAAAGAAGAACAGTGTTTGTTTACCTTGTGTAGCAATTTTAGAAGCTCTTTTGTTTTCCGCTTGAACTTGTCCCAGTCTTTTATTTTACCATCTTATACTTTGCAGTTAGTATTCCTGTAAATAAAAAAAAATCTAAAAAATACTTACTATTCGTCATATGTTAAAGAATTTAAACTTGAAAAATATATTAGCTTCATGGCGATACAGCTTTGTCCTAGAAAAAATCCTTTTGTTTTCGTCTCACGAAGGTGTTTAAATTAGGTGTTTAAGGGTTTAGATTTTAAACGTGCTTACAGCGTTTTGGTGTTCAAATTTAAACACCGTTCTGACAGTGAGGGCGTCGATTTACTGGTTGCAATGCCCCGAGTAGTTAGAAACTGACGAGTTTCTTTGCTGAGAAAAGAGGTCCCACGATCACAGTGAATATATTCGGGAAAACCGAATAAACAGAAGAGGACGGAGAGGCACTCGATGACGGAGGGGAATTCAAGTCTCTGCAAGGAAAAACAAAAGGATATCGACTATACTCATCAACTAACACTAGAAGATAGGATTCGGTCCCTGCCCAGGAGGACTTCGGTTAAAGCGTGGTTGAGTTTAGCGATTTCTTCGATAGTGAACGGTAGGTTTCTACTTTTTATGGAGTGATACATACGAGCGTATCTCGGATGTCTCATCGCCGTATGTAACTCCTCAAGATTGACGAATATCGCAAGAATATTGGCCCAACTCGAGTCTCCACGAAGTGATCTTGGCGTTTTTAAGTTTACCTCGATTGGTGTGGTCGAACATATAGGATACAGATTTTTTTTTGACGAGAGTAAAACTACGCCCCTTTAAGAAGTGAAGCCACTTGCGGACTGCTTCGACAATGGCGGTCTCTTTTTTTTATCAATAGCAGGATAGTTCCGTTCACACTTGTTAAGAGTACGTGACATAAAAGCCATAGGGCGCCAATTCTGGGATAAGACAGCAGCGATACCGAAGTCAGAAGCATCGATTTCCACCTCGAAGGGAACGTCGTCTCGAATAGCTCAAAGAGTTACCCTTTCGAGCTCAGTTTTAAATCACGAAAGGACCGGACGGCCGTCTCAGGAAAACGGTTTGCATTGAGCAAGGGCTGTACGCGACGAGAAAGTTCTTGATCCACTTAGACGCGTTTTAGGGCTTTGGGTTACGAGGCTGGCGAGAGCAGAGGCTGAAAAGTTGAGGATCCGGCTGCATTTTGTTTTGACAGAGAGACGAGAGGAGGCCATGGAGATGGAGGAGTGGGGTCCGAAAGTATTCGGACGAAGCTTGGTGGCCAACCTTTTGTTGACAAAGTTGTTGGAAGGCCCGGAGTCGATTAAAACTTGGACCGGAGCGAATTGCAAAGTCGCATCGACTAACGAGGGCTGAAGTTGACCGGGAATTATGGGAGAACCAACCATTGGCGGTCGGAGACATGGATCTTGAATTTCCTCGGTGGGTGGAATTAGAAAAACGACTTTGGCAGACTCGCGAAAAGTGTCCCCTTTTTCACTGCCACACCTGCCAACAACATCTGGCAAAGCCAACCATCTGGCAAAGCCAAATATCAAAGAGATGGTTATCACAGAACATATATTACTTATTACTTCCTAAAGTTAGTAAACACTGCACGTTTTTAGGTGCTTTAATTTGTATGAATTGCTGTACTCCCTTTCCCGCAAATTATACGTTTCTATACCTAAGTTAGTCATATCAAGCGTTCACGCAGTTCAAATGCGAGAGGCAGTGCCAAGCCGTGCCTCTCTTCGGGTCCAAAAAGTTCCATGCACTGCATTATGCGTGAGGTTTGTGACGTTCCAGCTTGAATGCCCGCATAATACGTGCACATTGATTGCTTGCAGTGTAAAGGATTGTTTTTTTTTTTATAAAATTTAGCTAAATTGGAGGAAAATTCAGTATCTAAGCTATGAGATGTGTTAAAAATAAACTTTCAATCTAATGTTGAAGTCACAAATAAAGGAAGACCTTTTCCAGATTTAAAAGGTTTGCATTAGACGACTGGTCAAAAAAAAAAACACGCAACTTTCAAAGCGATTGGTAAAAAAGGAGTGAATGTGTGGTGGCTGTCAAAGGCGTAGCCAGGGGATCACAGGGGCCATGCCTCCCAAACAAATTATAAATATTATACTTTTAATAATAATTAGTTTTGTAAGCAGTTGTGGGTTTTAAGCACAATGAAAGAATGTTTATTGCCAATAAACAAACGACATTCAGTATACTCTGGCGCGCCGCAGGTGAACTGGTTCTGATAAGGTTTGGTCTACTTTCGTTCTCCACTCTTCCGCCATTATTTCTTTGTAACTCCGGAAAATCATGTTTCCTTTTGGGGCAATTCGCTTGCTTGTGTCCAGCGTCACCACAATACTTGCATGTAAATTGTTGTCCATGATAAGTTACGTAAAATTCAAAGCTATTAACTCTTATGTAGCTTGGAATTTGGTTTTCCGACAAATCTGTCTTGTTCATAGTGGCTATACGCATTCCCGAGAGCAATCCAACCTTGTCTTTTTTGTGTATCATTATTTTAACTTCTCCATAATGTTGACTCAATGTTTCTGCGATTATGTCATTTTGAAACGGTATTGGAACCCAGCCAATTCATGATAAGGTCACTCTCATAAAGTCGAACATTTTTAATGTAGGATATTCCAACCAGCTTACTTTGTAATTCTAAGACGTTTTGTCGACTTGTGCAGGTCACATCCACCTGCGTTCCTTTCATTTCTGCAATTCCAAGGACTTTACTGATAGGAAAATCAGCCTCCTTCAATAACTGCCATAACTCGTCTCGTTTAAGCATTCTTTCAGTTTTAAAACTTAGACAGTTTGGCCTTTTCAGCGCAGTTCCTGCGCGTTTTACTGGCTCATACTCGCCTTCTCCATTTAGATGTGCACACTCCTTGAGTGTCTGGAATGTGTCGGATAGTAACTTTCCTGCAAGAATCTGCAACGAATAAATAACGACATCTGGTGTTAGCTCTCATTGTGGCTCTATAACCACTAGGTGACGGTAGTTATTTGTTAGTTTAAATGAAAGAAAATGCAATTGGAATTGCCAAAGTCAAGAAATACAACTTTAAAACATATCATCCCTAACGGAATTAAAAAACAAATTTATAAAGTCTCCATCTTGGTCATCTTGCGCATTATTCGGAGTGGGTTCGGAAAGCTAAAGTTGAAGTCTGGATAAATTTAAGTTGGATGAATAAGTTGGATTAGGTTAGTTGTAAAAGTTGGATAAATAAATTGGATTACGTTGGACGAATAAGTTGGACTAAGCTGGAGGAATATGGGTTAAGAAAACACCGCTTTAAAGCTAAAGGGTTCTGTACTATAAACTTACGCAATGTACTACTATACCCGACTGCACCACGCACCGAAAAACAAGAGCTTTATACAGAAATTAAATTGGCCCCAAAGGATAAAAGCTACATTCTTAACGTGGAAGGCGCGCACTACTGGCCTAATTGAATGATTGTGCTTGAGCGATGCGTCGCGCCTTAGACGCGCGCAAGGCCGAAAACTATAGTGAAAGGAGAAAAACATCAGTTGGTTATAGGCTCAGTCTTAAAATAATTGTGAGGGCATAAAATAATGTTAGGAACCACTATAGAAGCAAGTATGAATTATTCAAAGTTTTGTAGAATATTTAGCTAGTGCTACTTTTACTTTTTCATATGACGAATTACACTTTTCACAGGTTTTACATTGATAACGTTTGTTAATAATAAAGGTTCTTGACGATAAATGTGCCCATAAGTACATTTACGCCATACTATACATGTTTATTACGTTACACTATACATGCTTATTACGTTAAGATATGTACGTTTATTACGTCACACTATACATGTTTATTACATCACACTTACTACGTATGCTGAAGTATGTGGTGTTGCTTAAGGGTAGTTCCCCAAGCTGAGATCGTCGCCCGAACATTGAACACTCAATTCGTCCTTGGAAGTTTTAAAAGCTCGAATGCACCAGCACAGTTACCATGGTTACATTCCACATTGAAATGTAAGTTACAAAATAATTAATTATAAAAATAATTATATAATAATTTACAACTTGAGTTAATTCACTGTTTTACGCTAAAGCAAATATGTTAGTCTGATAATCTGGGGAAAATATCTTTGGGACTAGGGATGTCCGATAATATCGAGTTGGGGCCGATGCTTCCGATACTAGGCTGGTATCGGTGCCGATCCAATACTTAGTAACTCAACTTAATATTAATGTAAGTTTAAACCTAATAACCTGGAAAAAATGCTGCTATACGTTTTAACTTTATATATTTTTCTTGTTTTAGTAATGACGTCATTTCTTATCGGATTGTTTCGAGGTATTTTGTTTCAATCCTGGAATAAAATGAAGTATCGGACTTATCCAGTTGCGACTAACATCTACGACGTCACTATACAGTGTATATTCACTCATTGCTATTGCTATTGTAACGCTACTTACTGATCTTATGTAATAAAAGAAACATTGGACTAGAGTCTGCAGTTAACGTTTTCTCCGTTTCCCAGTCAAAAATTAATCTTGGGCCCTTACTTCATTTATGATTGATTATCTACTAGAAACATATGGCCCAAGTACCACATTATTAAGTTATTCCTGCTTATATATCGGGCGTATATGTTTCAAATGTTACATGGGCCCATATATGCGCCACACATAAAACTTCTTACTTGATTCCTGTGTGATCAAGTGTGGTTCTTGTAATATTCTAACACTACTTATCTCACAAACTTCTACACTTTGCCACAAAAATCACTTTAGCACAGTTGGTTTTATTGATACACAATAAACACTCAATGTTGGTCAGTAGCGCGAAGTTGTCGGCCACCATCCCAATTCCTAACACCGTTGAATACTCTTTTAATTGCAAGGGAAATCTCTTCATATTTAGTACTCTCATGTGGGCAGTGAACTGCAACAATTCTAAACAACGCAAGAGTAAAACGTAATAATTTTTTTTTTCACTTTAGTCTGTAATACTTAAAAAACTTATTGCATAAAAAAATACTAGTGCAACGTAACAATTTTTAAATTATTTTTAGTCACTTTATTATAAGCTAACTTTTATAGAGGTGAATTGTTAAATTGAGTTTGACATAAGGTGTATAAACAGACGACCATTTATTGGAACTACAAGAAAAATCAATTGGTTATATGGTATCATATGTTGCTAGTATACATGTGGGTGTGTGTACAGTTAAGCTACTCTTATTTAACTATCCGACTACTACTATAATTGTACGTGGAAGTTATCGTAGGACAATTAACTTAGCAACCACCTATTAGCGGGCAACAGTATGATAGGTAGTTTAACAATTATTTTAAAACAACTAGCCAATTTAACTATTTGTTCTTTTAAAGGTGTAACACTTTAAAACTAACTTTGCCAGGAATACCAAAGTGATTAGTAGTGTATTAATAAACCTTGCTAACCATTAAAAAGCAAAGCTTTGTCACAATACACAATCAGTCAAGAAATTTTTGTAAAAATTGAATTAAAATATTCCGCCAGTAGAGCATTATTTGTCTAAGTAGAATGAATAATTTTATAGACATTGCTTACCATGAAACATTAAATAGAGTTGGTGCTGTTTAAATGAGACTTTCACAGCCTTTCTCCCATTTCCGAGCCCAGACCAGGAAAATTTTTCTGCTAGATCCTTTGTCATAAAAGTTCTCAAACATCGCACTTCTACCTTTCTTGCAAGAGCTTTAAGGTCCTATGAAAAGAAACAACATTTACACTTAAAAAGGAAACACACAATAGGACCTACAAATTAACAAAATCCTTAGTATTAAAATCATCAAATATTATGGGTTTAGTATTTTTATTGAAGACAGAACAACATCTAAAATTGTCTAAATAAGACCTAAACCAATTCATCGGAATAAGGCCTAAATGCACACAATAATGCCTAACACTGTAGGGAGAGGGTATAGGACGATTGGGGGACACTTGTCTAGCATTGGCCGCTTTGGTTTCCAACATAGCCCTAGTTTGAACGGGGCGTTTTGGCTCTGTTTGGGATTAGGGACAGTTAATGGGTGGGGATGAAGATTGTGTTTGGGTTGAAATTGAGTATTATTATTATTATTATTCTGATTTAGACACTACTAAAACTTATTAGGTATTGGACCTATTTTGGTCTTTTACTAAATTGTGTTTTATCCGAGATTAATGTTGTTTAAAATCTTATGGCCGGAGTCCCTTACAGAGCCACTAATATACAAGACTTACAAAATTATTCTTTAACCATTGTCATTTCGGCGAAATAATTTTTGGTATTTTTTTTTTAATTTTTCAACCCGTTTACCACCAAATTGTTTATTGCCAATCTAAGAACGAAAAAAACATATTCAAGAAAATTTAATAGCGAGTTTTATAAACGCTTATCAGTAAACCTTAACACCGACATTTTTATAAGTATTCGACATAGGAAGATTCACTCATATTTTATTGCAGTTTGCATTGCCAATAAACAAAAAAACTAAAATAAAAAGTATACTGCTTGCAAAGAGCTATATCTCACTTTCTCAACATTTATTGATACATCAGTTTAACCAATAACCATAAATTTTATTTTTTTCATTAGACAAGAAAGGTTGACATATACCTTGGGGCTTTTAAAGACGTAACAATAGCAACAAAGGAAACGAACAACGAGGCAATAGTTTAAAGGTACAGTATTGAACATTCACACAAAGAAAGGTTCTTAAACAAATGTTGTAAATAAACTAAATCAATTTTCCTGAAAATTTATTATGTGAATTTGAACATTTACAGTTTAATTATCATGCGATAATCGAAACTTGACAGGCTATGACTTTTTTCCTTTCCCACGATTTTCCTAAAAATTACAGTTAAACTACCCAATACAACACTTAATAACATAACGTTAGTTAATAACTTATGCCATTCAGATTTTTGCAGAAAAAGTAACTTTTTCGAAGACCTCTCAACGAAAAAAATGCTATATTCTTCGTGCAAAACCTCAGAGAGGAAGCATTGTTTTAGAAGATAAGGCAATTCACAATCATTTCAAGAAAGTGCCCTTTGGAATGAAACTGATCAAATCCCGGGGATTCAGACTGTGGTTTGCCTCATTGGCCGACTTTCAACGAAATGAAGTACAATTTATCGTAAAAAACGCATTTTAGCGAAGTGCGATTAGCAAAGTTTAGCAGCGCCCAATAAAAATTTATCCTCACCCACGAATTTGGTGAAAATTAGAGTATGGCAAGCAAATACATTCTAAATCACATTAAGCTTGGTCACTAATTTGACCCATTCACCATTTTCCAACGAAATGACTGTTACGAAGTACAATTTATCGCAATAAACGCATTTTAGCGAAGTGCGATTAGCGGGGATTCAGACTGTGGTTTGCCTCATTGGCCGTCTTTCAACGAAATGAAGAACAATTTATTGCAATAAACGCATTTTAGCGAAGTGCGTGTCTATGTTTAGCGCCTAATAAAAAATTATCCTCACCCAAGAATTTGATGAAAATTGCTGTATGGCAAGCCAGTACATTCTAAATCACATTAAGCTTGGTCACTAATTTGAACCATTAACCGTTTTCCAACGAAATATTTTAATGAATATTGCAACTTGCAAGTGAATCAACAATGCCGGGCAAACTTGGTATTAAGCCTGAACTCCACGTCAAGGAGTTGCCCTTTGTTCAGGTTTTTCCTTTTAACCAGAGTAAAAACCACATGTTCATAGGCATTATCGGAACATGGGAAAAAATAACTGGTAGTATTTAGGAATATAAGTTCAAATCTCTATTGGTTTACCGTTTAGTATGTTGACTAACATTTGCAGTTTCGTTAACAAGTATTTACAAAAAAGTCCAAGTTAAGTCGTTTTCAACAAAAAGTCGAAGTGCAAGTCATCGGTAAAATCAGGTCTAGTTCACATAAAGCCATAGTAGTCAATTCCAAGTCAAGACATTGAAATTAAAGTTTATTGGTCAACTTTTAAAGTTTTTCATTTCAAGTAAAAAAAACAGTCAAATAGCAAAGTTTTTCATCTACAAAGTGAAGTAAACTTACAAAAAAAGTTTAATACTTGAAATATTTAAAATTATTAATCAAATTCAACCTAATTGTCGATATGACTTAGGGTCGAATTCATGAACTCGGATCAAACCCGAGATTTACAATCCTGAGCTGGGTTTATTCCACAAACTCGGATCAACTGATCCTGGATCAGTTTCGTGATTCGTGATGCATTTTCGCTACAGCGATGATGCTTTATAACTTAAATTTCACGGTCGGGTGGTTTCAAAAGTAGTTGCCGAGGTTATATTGACAGCTAAAAGTCGTCTGCACACGGCAATACAAAGATAAAGTAATTTAGTAGCTTTTAAAATGAATAAAAACAAATAATTTTGGCAAAAATTGTTTAATCGGCCTAATTAAGCATAGAAAACAAAAAGACAGACGCGGTCTCTAGCGTTCGTAAAAACGCGGTTGAGCATGGTTTCGGATTGAATTGTCAAAATGATATAATTGCATAACAACACGGCAAAAGCGAGATGCCAAGCATTTGTGGCAGCTGTGGAAGAACCTGAAGGCAAGTGGGGCCTCAATAATCCAACAAGCAGAAATGTTTCTGGGAAATATTTATTGGAGCTGTGTAATAAAACAACAAAACAACCGTAAATAATATATTTTTAATTCACAACAAAAAGTAATTATTGGTTGACAAAATAAATGACAGAAGACAACAACATAAATGGAAAAAAGAACAGCACGAGTGGTAAAGACAATAACACGAATAAAAAGACAAAGAAATGAAATGAAAATATTACTGATTCGCAAATCTTTATCTGAATACCGGTACTAGTTATAGCATTTTTGTCTTTTCTACTCTTGCTGTTAAAAAAAAAACGTTTTCTGAAAATGAGTTTTGCGCAATCTGCTGGCGATAGCGATCTCCAGCAATGTGCCCGGCTGCCCGCCCTCTCCTTCAACAACGACTGTCATTTCTTCCTTAATGGATGGTGGACCTGGTGGTGATTTCTCTTGCATTTCATCTTTAGGCTTAGCCAGATTGTAAAGAAAGATCGTCGCAATTATAACTGGTAATGAGTTGGCTAGTTATGGACGCAAAATAATTCGAAGGCAACGAAACCTTTCTTTTCAGCATATACTGTACTTTTACAATGACTCAGAACAGCGTTCATCGCAACCGCCGAGGAGAAAGTTATGGTATCCGGCTTTATAATATTATATTTTAATTAAAAAAATATTAGCGAAATCGTAATCATGCCCCACAGGATGCAAAGTGGATGATGTATAGCGTGGTATTTATTAAAAATGACTTTTCTAAATGGCTGAACCACCTACTTTCTCGGATCAAAATCATGGATCAAAATGCATCTCGGATCAAAAAACTGAAATATTGATCCCGGATCAAGGTAAACTGGGGCGGCATTATGAACACATCGCTAAGTTAAGCGAGCTCGTTAAGTCGACTTTTGGTATTACGAACCCACTTCTCGTTAACCAAATCTCGCTAAACTCCTCGCTAACTAACGAGCGGCTCAGACCACTCTCGGTAACGCCTAATTTCTGTTCTGAAAACGTGACATCTGTGAACGAAATTGAAAATGGCTGCATTTATTGCTTTGAGGCGTTTAGAAAGACGTAAAAGATTACGACGAGACCCAATGGGATGACAGATTTAGAATTGATATCTGAATACCGCATGCCGAAGGCAGTCATAAAGGACTTATGCCATCTCCTAGACGAAGTCTTACTGTGGAACAACAAGTTTTAATATCACTAAAACTACTCGCATCTGGCAGCTTTCAAAATTCAACTAAAGATAATATTAATGTTTCACAACCCACTGTTAGTGTTGTACTGAGCCGATTTAAGGACAGTTTAATTTCAAAACATCATATTTTTATAAACATGCCAGAAGGGGAATGAATCATCAAGGTTAACAAAACAGCAATTTTATGCTATGGCTCACTTTCCTGGTGTTTTAGGGGCAATTGATGGAACACATATTCCCATAATTGCTCCTAGTGATGATGAGCACCTTTATGTCAATAGAAAGGGATTTCATTCAATTAATGTCCAGGCATGTATAATTTGCAACCAAAAAACTAAAGTGTTATGGTGATTAACTGTTATTTACCCTTACTACTCTCCACAGGCTGTGATGCAAACATGGTATTTTTGGATGTGGTATGCAAGTGGCCTGGCTCATGTCATGATTCATTTATTCTCCGGCAATCAAATTTGTATGAACACGCTTTGAAAGTGGAAAATATCAAAATGACATTCTTTTGGGTGACAGTGGTTATCCTTTAAAACCTTGGTTAATGACCCCAATTGGTCACCCGAGAACCTCATCAGAGCAAAAGTACAACAGGGCACACAAACATACTCGGTCAATTGTGGAAAAGTATGTTGTTATAATTAATTTAGCCAATAACGTAATAAGCAATCATTTTCATTAAAACTTTGTTGTGCAGGGCTTTTGGTGTTTTAAAACAAAGGTGGACAATCATTGACCATACAGGAGGAAGACTGTTATACACCCCTCAAAGTTAGTAAAATCACCATGTGCTGTTTTATTCTTCATAATATATGTCGCTTGCAAAATGTACCTCTTCTTCAATCTCTTACAATTAATGCTGACATCGAACCACTGTTGGATAGTACTACAGGAACAGAAACTGACTTGCAAGGCACCACAGTTAGAGACTCAATTATATCTACATTTCACTAAAGTCGTTTTATCTTCATTAAAATAAAACAATCTGAAATATTATTTTGTGTTTTTTGTTGAAAAAAATAATGAAAGAACAGTGGTGTATCACGTGAACAGTGAATGAAATAGGAAATAGAAAATAATACTAAAAATGTGTGCATAAGAATAAAGTAATCCTGATACAGAGTAAACAAAAAAGGGTACAATAAACAAAACGAATACATACAATCAGTCAGTCTTCAACTGTAAAAGGTTGACTAGAACTTATTTTAACATCATCACGTTTAATTTTATGGTGTAATTTCTCACGCTTCAAAGAGTTTGCTATTACCATTTGGTCTAACTGCTGTTGTTGTATCACAGCAATGTTGGTGACCTGGAATAAAATTTCTTTTTGTACAACAACTATTTCGTTTTCTTGACTCATTCGACGACGTTTGGATTTTTGTTGCGGTGTTGTTGCATCACAAGATGATGCCGGACTTATTGGTTGTTGAACAATGTGAAATAATAAACTTTCATTTTCTTGATTACTTCTAGGTCGCTTTACTTTAAGTTGTGAAGATGAACTTTCTGTGCAAAACGATGAGGAACTTTGTGGTTCAAAAATATCAAACAAACTATTATCTAAGTTGGATTCAGAAATTATGACTGGTTATTCTAGTTTTTGATCCGGACTTCTTTCATGCACTTCTAAAATATAGCAATACATATTAGTCATGCAATGTAAAGTAAAATTGCTTTCACAAAAAAAAATCACTTAACTCTGCCCACTTTCAAGTGATGATGCACCCTTTATACTCCATAAACAGCTTGTTGGCCAATCAATTCAACAATTTTATAATGCATAGCTTTGTTGACACCCTGCTTTTTAAATCCCACCACTTGTGCTCTACTTGTTCAACAGTACGGTTTATGCCAGATATGTTGCATGAATTAACCTATATAGTCAATAAAGATTAAAAATAAATAAAAAAATTAAATAAACTGAATCACATTTTCGTAATACCAAATGCGTTTGCGAGATTCTCGCTCGCTAAAACGAGCTCGGTAACTTAGCGAGCGAGGAACTGTTCATAATGCCGCCCCTGATCCATGATCCGAGTTTATGAATTCCACCCTTAATCAATCTTTTTGCAAAAACTTTTAGCCACTTATATAAATTAGTTGCTGGTCAATAGTGGACATCAAACTGAAAACTAGTAACACAAGATTCACATCAAGAAGTTCAACAAGTTGCGTTTAATTGTTATGACACTAACAATTTGTCAATGAATCTAAAAAAACAACAAGAGTGTTTAGTGGTTAGTCTTTAGGGTAAAGGACAACTCAATTATTTGTATGTATTTGTTCCATTCAAAATAGGTAACGTTATAATATATATATATATATATATGTTTTATAATATGCCTTGTTCCACTGAAAAGCCTTCACTAGTATGTGTTTGATTGATACCCTAACCTTTTAGAAGCATCTACATAAGTAATGTTTCTAGAAAGCATTTCAAAAAATATAACTGACTCATGACTTATGACCTTCCAAAAATATCCATTAACATCCAAATTATTGAGTGCCTTAACACATTCACAATAAGATTTTTCTTCATTTTTTTCTATCTTAAATTCTATTCCGGCAAATGTTTCATTAATCAATTCTCCATCTGGATATTTTGTTGCCCGAAATTTATGATTTAAAAGTTTGCTTTGAATAAATTTCCACAGAACTGTTCTTTGGTCAGGATTCAAATAGCTATTGTCCAATGTTAAAGTTAAATTAAAATAAGCAACGGCGGCCTTCTATGAAAAGCAAGTGTCAACAACATTCTGGAATTGTTACTGCAGTTGACTGTGGTTTTAAAATAATATCTTTAATACGGTTACAAACATCAACAAAATTTTTTTCCAAATCTAAAATTATTTTCCTCTGAAAACAATCCAAAGCATTTCTTTCCAAAGAATATTCAATACACCTAGACAGAGTGACTTTTTCCGTTTTATAATTTATTAGGTCCGGATGAATGCGTCGCCTTCACTTAACAACTGTTTGTTTTATAACACAAGATTCATCAGATGAAGAATTGCATTTATCATGGGTTTTAAGAGATCCAGGGCTAGGGACCCTCTCCAAACAGTCATTGTCTTGAGTTGCAATATTTTTTTCTTTATTTACACTTTTCTTATAAAATAAATACTGTTTTTTAAAACAGTATCCATGATCTGGGGCCAACTACTTAAAATAACATTTTCATCATTATATTCGACTACCATATTACCATCGAAAGTATAAGTAATGACCAACATTTACCGTACTTCCCAAGTGAACAATTATAGACGCCAATTTGAAACCAACATATTCCCCGTTAAATTTAAATGTAAGACATTTATCAGGTATCACTTTTCTCAAACATTTATTGTAGCCATTACCTGTATTTCTACAGAGGTTAATACAAATCACATCTGGACTTTTTAATAACAAAACTTGAATATCCAAGTATTTGTTTCTATCACAACAGATCAAATTATTAACATTTTCACATTCAACATAACTGCTAAGCTTTGCGTTTTCGACAATACCTTCATACATAGGCAGCATATACAATGACAAGTCAGATGATGTTGAAGTTACCCTGTGTTGACAATCTTTACAATTTGCATTTATTTGTAACTTGAACAAACTAGTTAAACCACACATTTCTAAAATAGAAGACAAATTAAACAAAAACATAAACTCACTAACATCATAGTGTATATGAGGTGTTATCTGTAAATCAATACAAATCACTTCATACAAACTTTTCAATTTTACTACATCCAAAATTTTATCCGCTAAAAGACAAATAAATGAGGCAAATTTTTCACTGGTTGTAATGTTACCAAGGTTTTTATTATGTGTCTTTGAAACAATACTTTTAACAGCCTGTAAAAATGAATTAAGCCAGCAATTATTAGCAAAGTTGGGGAGACCAATTCCAATTGCATCCTTATTACGAGAATCAATATAATCATATATTCTTTTATCACACCTTACAGAATCTTGTACGAGCGCAATAACATCCACCTTCGAAATATTTTTGAATCAAAATTAGTTTTACTTTTGTCCATGAAATCACAGCAAATAGAGTCAACCACAAAACAAACACAAACACCACAACTACTAAAATCGGTTTGGACTACACCATTTCCAATGTTAAATAAAATATTACCTTCAAAAAATTGTTGAATAACAGGTGTCAAATGTGCTTTTATATTTGACTCTAAAGACTTCAAATTAAAATTACCAGAATCATACAACGTCAGTGTACATTTATTCTTATTAAACCACAATACTCTGAAATGTTTCTGGACTAATACTGGGAAAAATACATGATTGCGAATTTCTGTATGTTTTTTTAAAATTGGCTTGAACAGCGTTTTTAAATTTTTGTATGTTTTTCCAATTAAAATTTGTCCAACTATAATGATATCTAAACAACCAAAGTCTTCAGAATTCAATGAAGAATTACACATATTAACAGTTCTTAATACATAACAATCCACCACTTTATCTGTTAACCAACCAAACGTAGTCTTATGACATCCAGTTGCCAAAAGGGCGCGATATGTTTTACCAATTGGATTTGTGCAAAGGGTACACAAGTCAAACCATGACATTGATTGCATGTTGCTAGTTACCAGAGCTTTATCGCAAATGCATTTTTTTAGGTTGCATTGGCGCCAAATGAAATTTCAAAGTGGTTCAAATAAATTCTGAATTTTATCTTGTTCAGGTAAAAATGTAAAACTTTTCATGGCAGGAGTTAGTATTAGGTTTTGCTTGGAGCAGTCAACATCAAAAGTCTCTGGATTTTTGTAATGAAGCTTTCTAGAGCATTTAGCCGATGAATAGTAACCTTTATGATTTGATTTACCTTTTTTAAATTTAGATTGGACAACAGGAGTAGAATTAGAAGATTCATCAAGCAATTTAACCAACTGTTTGCTTTTTAGATTTTTCAAATCAAATAATGCAGAATCAGCAAACATTTTTTCTTGGATTTTAATAGCAGCATGATAGTTAACAACAAAATCATCAATTCTAGCCATTCTTTTTTTACTTAAATAATTTTGCTTCATATCCCCAAAGTGACTTTCGATAACACCTTGGGTTGAGTTATTTTGCAAAATTGTTTGAAACTTTGATTGCTTTAAAATTTTACATTTTGCTTTGTAAGTCATATACCAATTAGTTTGATCCTGGTTGGATTTGCCTTTAACAATATGACGTGACAGATCTCCAAGCAAAAGTTTTGAGGTTGAACAAATTCGACAAAGGATAATTTTAATTACTTTTTGACAAACAATTGGATCATAATATATATTATTAGGGGACTCCGTTTTTTCAATTGAATTAAAAAGATATTGATCCGAATTAAGACATATTTCAAGTTGTCTGTTGAACCAATAAAAAAATGGCGAGCTTTTGAATAACTACCCGTTTTTGACCCAACCGACTTCACAGCATTTGAAGTATTGGGGGGCTTTGAAGCCCCTGGTTTAGCCCCATCTGAACCCCCCTTTGGCCCAACAGACTTCACAGAAGGTGAAGTATTGGGATGCTTTAAAGCCCCTGGTTTAGCCCCAACTGAACCCCCCTTTGGCCCAACCGACTTTCTGTGAAGTATTGGGCGGCTTTGAAGCCCCTGGTTTAGCACTATCTGAACCCCCCTTTGGCCCAACAGACTTCACAGAAGGTGAAGTATTGGGGGGCTTTAAAGCACCTGGTTTAGCCCCAACTGAACCCCCCTTTGGCCCAACAGACTTCACAGAAGGTGAAGTATTGGGATGCTTTAAAGCCCCTGTTTTAGCCCCAACTGAACCCCCCTTTGGCCCAACAGACTTCACAGAAGGTGAAGTATTGGGAGGCTTTGAAGCCCCTGGTTTAGCCCCAACTGAACCCCCCTTTGGCCCAACAGACTTCACAGAAGGTGAAGTATTGGGCGGCTTTGAAGCCCCTGGTTTAGCCCCATCTGAACCCGCCTTTGGCCCAACAGACTTCACAGAAGGTGAAGTATTGGGAGGCTTTGAAGCCCCTGATTTATCCCCAACTGAACCCCCCTTTGGCCCAACCGACTTCACAGAAGGTGAAGTATTGGGAGGCTTTAAAGCCCCTGGTTTAGCCCCAACTGAACACCCCCCTTTGGCCCAACAGACTTCACAGAAGGTGAAGTATTGGGCGGCTTTGAAGCTCCTGGTTTAGCCCCATCTGAACCCCCCTTTGGCCCAACAGACTTCACAGAAGGTGAAGTATAGGGCGGCTTTAAAGCCCCTGGTTTAGCCCCAACTGAGCCCCCCTTGAGCCCAACCGCAACCACAACCGATGCCGGAAAGGCCCCACGAGTTACCTTGGCAGCATACGATACACGAGGAAGTGTTGGATGGTAGTCTACTGCTAGGCAAGTATTACTAGAACCTGGCAGCGGACGAGCTGTGGTGTGGTGCTCCTGGTGTCTTGTCGTCCTCGTAGTCTGCGCACTCCCGAGCGAGTAGAGGGGCCGGAACCCTCGTTTGGACTTCCCTCTTCTTGACCGTGGTGCCACCGCGGGGATGCACGCAGCTGATGTTGATGGAATGTCTACCAATAATTAAATATTTGGATTTAGTTACTTTTAAGCTAATAATTGGGATATTTGCACTATTTTTTCTTTATGTACAAAAACGCAATGAAGAAGTTTATTTTTAAATCATGGATTTTTTGCTTTACCATTGGCAACAGTCTAAATATCTTCGAAACATACCAACATCGCTGCGGCGAATGGCTTTCCTCTCCTGAACCACACGAGGCTGGATGAGCGCGCCTATGTGCTTCTCGATGTTGGCCATGTACCTCCGTAGACCAGCATCAGAGAGGTGAACATCATCACTCCACATCTTCTCCCCGTTGCCGATGTCGAAGTGAAGAAACGAAAGTTTCTCACGACAAGCAACGTTCCAAAGAACGCTGTTGGCCGCTTCGACGACAGCAACAGGAGGTCCGATCTGCGGGAGGATCTCGGCGAGTACGATCTAAAAAATAATATGATTGAAAAGGGGCTAAAAAATATTGGTTTGACCAAAGAAACTATAAATTGTGTTAAAGTGTAGATGTAGAGCAATAACAAACTTTAATAAAAATATTTTTTTATATACTGGCTTTAAGGTTTTGCATAGCTCGGAACCGGGGTAACACTCCCGACATACATCGATGATGTTCTCACACATGGCACCGATGTCGTTGTCCCACCACCTCCTTGAAGTCGTTGGTGCCAAGTGCAATAACGATGTAGCTCACGTTCTCGAACCGCGTCCCATCAGCCAGCTCGATCGCACCATGGTCGATCTCCCCGCCTGGGATCGAAATCGCAGACAGAGAGAACACACCTCGCTCGCGCACTTCACCACCTGGATAATAATAAAACAGCTATATTGTAATCGTGTAAAGGTCAAAAAGATATAAAAAGCCACCCAACCTAAGCACCTGAAGCAAGTGGTAAATTAATATTTGTCTTATTATAAATCATTTAATTTTATGTTACAAGAATAAGTACCAAAATAAATGACATATGACTTTATAAAAGGGTTTAGAAAGAACAAAAACTGCTGAATTGCAGTCCTGTGGCCTGTGGGTCAATGCTTATAAAATATATTGAAAATTAGTTGTAGGTCACTGGTTAACATTCATTCGCACAGTGCAATTTGTAATTTTAATTATAGTATACCGTAATACAAAGTCAAAAATGTCAATGACACCGTCACATACAAAAACATGCTACGGTCATTTAAATCGACTACTTAAAGTTTCGCAGGACACATAAATAGATGCAGCGGAAGTATAAATAAGGTTCATTCACCTGCGGATAAACGATGTTCCGGCCATTGCTGTCCGTCACCAGAAGCACCGAAGGCAGCCCGGACGGCTAAGGGCGAAGGTAGGCCGTCTGCTTCCCGCTCACACCTGGAATGTACTTCTTCGTCCTCGTCCGATGCCCTCGAACACTCTCCTTGCGTCTAAAGATCACCTACTGACCTGCAAAACACACTAAAGAAACTTTTAAACACTAAGGTGTCCCACAGTCAACAGCGGAATCAAGTTAAAATAATCAAACGCTTTTTCCCTGTAGATATACTTACTGTACTTTGTCAAATAAAGACCTGTCGTGTAAGTACTCACGCTTACAAGCGCCGACGTCAACGGTTTTATAGAAAATATGAAAACAATCAAAATTGCTTAAATTCTTAGAATCAAGACTAAAACAAAACAAAACAAAAAGTATTTAGTTGCATATACGGTATTAAAACTTTTCCATAGGGCCTGTTTGATGATTTTTGCTTTATTTCCATTTTACCAAAGGCCTAAAGGTATATCAGCAGTTTTACCTTAAACAAGCCCTTCAAACATTTTTAAAATTTTGTAGAACCAGTAACCCGAATATCACAAAAACCCAAGAAAAAGGGCCAACAGTACTGTCGCTGTTTCGTGCTTTTCAAAATCAATAACTCAAACTTTGTGCACAAATAATACACTAATAGCCTGCACGTCTACATCAATGTGTTTGCTTAAAATTTATTTTTAATAATGACGCTGAAAAACTATTATTTGTTGTAAAGCATCTTAAAGCTTACGTTTACCACTGTCTACTGCATTCAGCGGCTGCCGTGTACATTAAACATAATTCCAGGTATTAACAAAAATGCACAACATACCAATTCTTTACACTATGTCAAGGCTTATAACCAAATGACAAAATCTGTTACGGTATTAACATCAGCATTTTTTTTTAAATTTACTTCGACTTGTTTGTAAGTTGTTGCAAAACAACCAAAAATGATCTTAATATACACGTGATTGTGGTATACCGTACAATAACATGCCTAAATAACACAAACTTTATTTTTCACCATAATGCCACAATACACTGTTATGCGTTGATAACTAACTGAAGGTGTGGCTGACTCATCACTTGGCAAACGTTTAAAATTAAGCAAAGTGCATTGGGCCTCTATGACGTCACATAAGGCTTTGTAATCTTATGACGTTACAATAAGGTATCACAAATATAAATACAAATAGTTAAATCTACAAAAGTTTGAATGTTTTCGATGAATGGGTCAAATTAGTGACCAACCTTAATGACATAAGGATGTACTGGCTTGCCATACAGCGGTTTTCATCAAATTCTTGGGTGAGGATAAATTTTTATTGGGCGCTAAACTTCGCTAAAATGCGTTTTTTGCGATAAATTGTACTTGGTAAAAGTCATTTCGTTGGAAAACGGTGAATGGGTCAAATTAGTGACCAGGCTTAATGTCATTTAGAATGTGTTTGCTTGCCATACACTAATTTTCATCAAATTGTTGGGTGAGGATAAATTTTTATTAGGCGCTAAACATAGATACACGCACTTCGCCAAAATGCGTTTTTTACGAAAAATTGTAATTCGTAAAAGTCATTTCGTTGGAAAACGGTGAATGAGTCAAATTAGTGACCAAGCTTAATGTGATTTAGAATGTATTGGCTTGCCATACAGCGATTTTCATCAAATTCTTGGGTGAGGATAAATTTTTATTGGGCGCTAAAATGCGTTTATTGCAATAAATTGTACTTCGTAAAAGTCATTTCGTTGGAAAATGGTGAATGGGTCAAATTAGTGACCAGGCTTAATGTCATTTAGAATGTGTTTGCTTGCCATACACTAATTTTCATCAAATTATTGGGTGAGGATAAATTTTTATTGGGCGCTAAACTTTGCTAATCGCACTTCGCTAAAATGCGTTTATTGCGATAAATTGTACTTCGTAAAAGTTATTTCGTTGGAAAACGGTGAATGGGTCAAATTAGTGACCAAGCTCAGTGTGATTTAGAATGTACTGGCTTGCCATACAGCGATTTTCATCAAATTCTTGGGTGAGGATAAATTGTTATTAGGCGCTAAACATAGATACACGCACTTGGCTAAAATGCGTTTTTTACGATAAATTGTACTTCGTAAAAGTCATTTCGTTGGAAAACGGTGAATGGGTCAAATTAGTGACCAAGCTTAATGTCATTTAGAATGTAGTGGCTTGCCATACAGCAATTTTCATCAAATTCTTGGGTGAGGATAAATTTTTATTGGGCGCTAAACTTTGCTAATCGCACTTCGCTAAAATGCGTTTATTGCGATAAATTGTACTTCGTAAAAGTTATTTCGTTGGAAAACGGTAAATGGGTCAAATTAATGACCAAGCTTAATGACATTTAGAATGTGTTTGCTTGCCATACACTAATTTTCATCAAATTATTGGGTGAGGATAAATTTTTATTGGGCTCTAAACTTTGCTAATCGCACTGCGCTAAAATGCGTTTTTTACGATATATTGTACTTGGTAAAAGTCATTTCGTTGGAAAACGGTAAATGGGTCAAATTAGTGACCAAGCTTAATGTCATTTAGAATGTACTGGCTTGCCATACAGCGATTGTCATTGAATTCTTGGGTGAGGATAAATTTTTATTGGGCGCTAAACTTTGCTATTCGCACTTCGCTAAAATGCGTTTATTGCGATAAATTGTACTTCGTAAAAGTTATTTCGTTGGAAAACGGTGATTGGTCAAATTAGTGACCAAGCTTAATGTGATTTAGAATGCCCCGGCTTGCCATACAGCGATTTTCATCGAATTCTTGGGTGAGGATAAATTTTTATTGGGCGCTAAACTTTGATACACGCACTGCGCTAAAATGCGTTTATTGCAATAAATTGTACTTCGTAAAAATCATTTCGTTGGAAAATGGTGAATGGGTCAAATTAGTGACCAGGCTTAATGTCATTTAGAATTTGTTTGCTTGCCATACACTAATTTTCATCAAATTCTTGGGTGAGGATAAATTTTTATTGGGCGCTAAACTTTGCTAATCGCACTTCGCTAAAATGCGTTTATTGCGATAAATTGTACTTCGTAAAAGTCATTTCGTTGGAAAACGGTGAATGGGTCAAATTAGTGACCAGGCTTGATGTAATTTAGTATGTACTGGCTTGCCATTCAGCGATTTTCATCAAATTCTTGGGTGAGGATAAATTTTTATTAGGCGCTAAACATAGATAAAAATGCGTTTTTTACGATAAATTGTACTTCGTAAAAGTCATTTCGTTGGAAAACGGTGAATGGGTCAAATTAGTGACCCAGCTTAATGTCATTTAGAATGTACTGGCTTGCCATACAAGCAATTTTCATCAAATTCTTGGGTGGGGATAAATTTTCATTGGGCGCTAAACTTCGCTAATCGCACTGCGCCAAAATGCGTTTTTTACGATATATTGTACTTGGTAAAAGTCATTTCGTTGGAAAACGGTGAATGGGTCAAATTAGTTACCCAGCTTAATGTCATTTAGAATGTATTGGCTTGCCATACAGCGATTTTCATCAAATTCTTGGGTGAGGATAAATTTTTATTAGGCGCTAAACATAGATACACGCACTTCGCTAAAATGCGTTTTTTACGATATATTGTACTTGGTAAAAAGTCATTTCGTTGGAAAACGGTGAATGGGTCAAATTAGCGACCCAGCTTAATGTGATTTAGAATGCCCCGGCTTGCCATACAGCAATTTTCATCAAATTCTTGGGTGCGGATAAATTTTCATTGGGCGCTAAACTTTGCTAATTGCACTGCGCTAAAATGCGTTTTTTACGATATATTGTACTTGGTAAAAAGTCATTTCGTTGGAAAACGGTGAATGGGTCAAATTAGTGACCCAGCTTAATGTCATTCTTGGGTGAGGATAAATTTTTATTGGGCGCAAAACTTTGCTAATCGCACTTCGCTAAAATGCGTTTATTGCGATAAATTGTACTTCGTGAAAGTCATTTCGTTGGAAAACGGTGAATGGGTCAAATTAGTGACCAAGCTTAATGTGATTTAGAATGTACTGGCTTGCCATACAGCGATTTTCATCGAATTCTTGGGTGAGGATAAATTTTTATTGGGCGCTAAACTTTGCTAATCGCACTTCGCTAAAATGCGTTTATTACGATAAATTGTACTTCGCAAAAGTCATTTCGTTGGTAAACGGTGAATGGGTCAAATTAGTGACCAAGCTTAATGTCATTTAGAATGTAGTGGCTTGCCATACAGCAATTTTCATCAAATTCTTGGGTGAGGATAAATTTTTATTGGGCGCTAAACTTCGCTAAAATGCGTTTTTTGCGATAAATTGTACTTCGTAAAAAGTCATTTCGTTGGAAAATGGTGAATGGGTCAAATTAGTGACCAGGCTAAATGTCATTTAGAATGTGTGTTTGCTTGCCATACACTAATTTTCATCAAATTCTTGGGTGAGGATAAATTTTTATTAGGCGCTAAACATAGATACACGCACTTCGCTAAAATGCGTTTTTTACGATATATTGTACTTGGTAAAAAGTCATTTCGTTGGAAAACGGTGAATGGGTCAAATTAGCGACCCAGCTTAATGTGATTTAGAATGCCCCGGCTTGCCATACAGCAATTTTCATCAAATTCTTGGGTGCGGATAAATTTTCATTGGGCGCTAAACTTCGCTAATTGCACTGCGCTAAAATGCGTTTTTTACGATATATTGTACTTGGTAAAAAGTCATTTCGTTGGAAAACGGTGAATGGGTCAAATTAGTGACCCAGCTTAATGTCATTTAGAATGTAGTGGCTTGCCATACAGCAATTTTCATCAAATTCTTGGGTGAGGATAAATTTTTATTGGGCGCAAAACTTTGCTAATCGCACTTCGCTAAAATGCGTTTATTGCGATAAATTGTACTTCGTGAAAGTCATTTCGTTGGAAAACGGTGAATGGGTCAAATTAGTGACCAAGCTTAATGTGATTTAGAATGTACTGGCTTGCCATACAGCGATTTTCATCGAATTCTTGGGTGAGGATAAATTTTTATTGGGCGCTAAACTTTGCTAATCGCACTTCGCTAAAATGCGTTTATTACGATAAATTGTACTTCGCAAAAGTCATTTCGTTGGTAAACGGTGAATGGGTCAAATTAGTGACCAAGCTTAATGTCATTTAGAATGTAGTGGCTTGCCATACAGCAATTTTCATCAAATTCTTGGGTGAGGATAAATTTTTATTGGGCGCTAAACTTCGCTAAAATGCGTTTTTTGCGATAAATTGTACTTCGTAAAAGTCATTTCGTTGGAAAATGGTGAATGGGTCAAATTAGTGACCAGGCTTAATGTCATTTAGAATGTGTGTTTGCTTGCCATACACTAATTTTCATCAAATTCTTGGGTGAGGATAAATTTTTATTAGGCGCTAAACATAGTATACACGCACTTCGCTAAAATGCGTTTTTTACGACAAATTGTACTTCATTTCGTTGAAAGACGGCCAATGAGGCAAACCACAGTCTGAATCCCCGGGATTTGATCAGTTTCATTCCAAAGGGTGATTGAAATCACTTTCTTGAAATGATTGTGAATTGCCTTATCTTCTAAAACAGGGGTGACGAACCTATTTGCTGTCGCGGGCCACTTTGTCAGTTACCGCTGAGTAAGCGGGCCACACAGCTTTTAACTCATGCTATAAAACCTGTTAAAATCATAAAAAAATGTTTAATGGCAAGCTAAGCTTACACCTAACTAGTTACTACTGCAATGTACTGAAGCAGCAACAGGCTCATGGTGTTAAATTTCATTATTATTAGTATATTTTATGACACAACAATGAATAAACAGTTGAATCCTGAATTGATGGTTACTGTATGGATTTACACAACTCTACGATCCCTGCATGATATACGCCAGTGGTTCTTAACCTTTTTTTAGCCGCGTCCTCCTTTTGTTTCTATGCCCCCTACGAAAAGCAATTCGGCATTTTTTATATCACTGAGACAATATGAAAATAGTTAAGCGTATTGCTGGTCGCGCGAAGCACGAAAAAATTGGGTTTGATTTCCTTGAATTGGCTAAATTGCAATTTAGGAGGCTTTAAGCATTGGGCACACAACAAATTGCTGTGCTCTACACATTGATTTTTATCGGGCTGATTTTGAAAAACGTGTTGTGAGGAAATTGACTCCACAAGTTGTAAGTCAGTGATGTGGAGCGCAAAAAGTCTAGCGCAAAAATTAAACATTACGTTCTCGTTTTTTAAAAGATGTTACGACACACAATACAACGGCAATATTACAAAGAACGTTATAGATTTGCGCAAAAAAGAGTCCCTGTTGCTAGCCCGTTATCATATATAAAATATGGAACAAAAATAGTTCGAAAGGGAGCTTTAATCAGTTATCTATTAGTTAGCAAAACTGAAATTAAATAGGGCCGTTATTTCTTCAATGATATAGACAGAAAACATGCAATGGTACTCAAAGAGAATTTGTACTCAAAAAGAAAAAAATTAGATAATTGAAATTACGCGCGTAGCGCGACAATTTTGGGCAGTTTCAAAGGTAAAGTTGGGAAAAAACAGAGTTTGTACATCTGTAGGTGCCTAACCTAAACGAGACCATTAAAATCACGGAAGAAAATTAAATAATCAAGTAAAGCTCGCGCACCCTGAAGAATTGCTTGGCCAGCGGGGCGCGCCCCCCGGTTAAGAACCGCTGATATACGCGTTATTTAATTTGGCTATCAGCTTTTGATATGGCATCGCAAAGAGTAGAAGCGGGTCAAAGAAACTTTAAGACTGACCCGAATGCTTCGCGGGCCACACAAAATGCTTTTGCGGGCCACGTGTTCGTCACCCCTGTTCTAAAACAATGCTTCCTCTCTGAGGTTTTGCACGACGAATATAGCATTTTTTTCGTTGGGAGGTCTTCGAAAAAGTTAGTGACTAACGTTATGTTATTAAGTGTTGTATTGGGTAGTTTAACTGTAATTTTTAGGAAAATCGTGGGAAAGGAAAAAAGTTATAGCCTGTCAAGTTTCGATTATCGCATGATAATTAAACTGTAAAATGTTCAAATTCACATAATAAATTTTCAGGAAAATATATCAGGAATTGATTTAGTTTATTTACAACATTTGTTTAAGAACCTTTCTTTGTGTGAATGTTCAATACTGTACCTTTAAACTATTGCCTCGTTGTTCGTTTCCTTTGTTGATTGTTGCTATTGTTACGTCTTCTTTCTTGTCTAATGAAAAAAATAAAATTTATGGTTATTGGTTACATTGATGTTGTATCAATAAATGTTTAGAAAGTGAGATATAGCTCTTTGCAAGCAGTGTATACTTTTTATTTTAGTTTTTTGTTTATTTGAAATACAAACTGCAATAAAATATGAGTGAATCTTCCTATGTCGAATACTTATAAAAATATCGGTGTATAGGTTTACTGATAAGCGTTTATTAAACTCGCTATTAAATTTTCTTGAATATGTTTTTTTTTAGTTCTTAGATTGGCAATAAACAATTTGGTGGTAAACGGATTGAAAAATTAAAAAAAAAAAATACCAAAAATTATTTCGCCGAAATGACAATGGTATTCTTTAGGTTTTCATTTAATTCATCTGTACTGTTTGCTTGTTGATTTCCCATCGATCACTTGAGGATCCAGTGCTAATGGATTGGTTTAGGTCTGATAATTTGTCCATTTTTTCATTTAGTGTACTAAACTCCTTTCGAATAAATGAATAACCCTTGCGTATTTCAAGAAGTAAAACCTCATGATCTGCTGTGGATTGATTTGGCCCTTTTGTTCGGTAATCTATACTGTTGGAACTCTTCCTGCATAATAAAAATGGTCTGAAACCTATTCTATAAAATATATTACAAGAAACAAACCTTTTCTGGCTTGGAGAATTTTTACATTCTGAATGTAAATGCTATCACTATCTGTTCTGACAAGTGGTGGTGGATTCCAATCTTCATCACCAGAAGTATCACTTAATAGGCATGATTTATATGCTCTATCTTCACACTTTTTGTATTTACCTTAAAAAATGAAGTTAATTTGCTTAATTGCTCTGTAAATTAACTTCACATAAAAATAAAACTTACTTGATTGGCATACAACAGTACATGAACTAATTGTCCAATTTTTTTCTGGGTCACTTTCTTGCAATGCAAGCTGTTGCACGTTCGCTGATAAAGGAGGCCACTTACAACTCTCGAGGCTCAGCATCCATGATCGAGGTACAATATCAGTTGTACCATCTTGAAATTTAACACACAAAAACCTCTTCATTCTTAATTAGCTATATATTTCTAGGGTACACTATGCACGGATCTGTAATGAAGATGATACAAGTTCGTATCGAAACGTCTTAATCAAGATGCTGTCGATCTACTCGACCTTTTTGGCTTTGAAATTTATTATTAAGCTATATATTTCTAAATGCACATAAATATACATTAGTGAAGCATAAGACACACAATAAAAACATCTTCATATGGCAAAATAACAGACTTTTTAACATCATTTTCAATATGCACAACACTATATTCAGCATCAAGGACTGAAACTTTCCAAATTCCAACTTCTGTAGAGCATATCGGCTCTTCAAAAAAAGGTTCCATCTTTAGGAATTTTCGAACAATGAAAAACAAAACAGCTCCTTGTTTGACAATATCAAAAACTTTGTAAAATACACTGTTCAGAAAAATTGTTGAATCGGCACAAGTATATTTGGTTTAATGACACACTTATTGGATAAAAAAATTTCTTTTACAATTGAAACTGTTTGATTTTTAAATAATTGCTCAATTATGCTGCATGCAACTCTTGTTTTTTTTAAAGGCAACACTTCAAAATTCCTATCAAAATTTTGAACATGAATGTTTCTGTGATAAGCAAACCATGCACACTGCTGTAATGGTCGAAACCCTGATTTTATATGATTCTTTAACATGCCAAGATAACTTTCAAATGGAAAACAGGACACATTACCCAAATTACCATATCTAATACAATCATAGGTAATATGAATAAGCGAGTGCACATTATAACTTACAACAGCTTTTCCATACAATAAAGTAGAGTCTCTAACAAATCTATACAAACAATCGGATGACATTTGCAATTTTGCAGTTGAAGAACTAGTTTAAAGTAGAATTCTAAATGCACAGCATAACTTTAAAAAATGCAAATATTTCGTATTACATAAAGCAGTTTTGCTTTTTAGCACAACAGGTCCAACATAAAGCATAAGCAAACGAAATTCCATTGCCTTCCATTGTAAAATATCCTTAAGAGGGCGCAATTTTCTGTTAAACTCTTTAGGTATATATTTCTGGTAATGTAATATTTTTAAAGATATAAATTTTAACGCATTTAGAGACAATTTTGCCTGTAATTGTTGTCGGACACCTTTCCACCACAACAACAAACGTCTCATTACCCCTAAGCAAGCCAAATGCATGTAATCTAATACAAAATTGGACACCATGTAGACATTTCTTTTTGCTAAAATTGATACTCCAGTGTGATGTGTTTTATCGTTTTGTGCCTTGAAATCCTCATCGGTTCGAGATGTACAATCTATTTTCGGAAAACAAACTCGGTGGCAATGATATTCCCCTTTCACTGTACATCTCTCACAGCTGTAATAGCCTGAATGAGACTTAATCAGTTTAAGGCTTGCACGAGCAGGAGCATCACATACATAAATTCCATTATTGCCCAATTTATAAGTAGTAGTATTATTCACAATCGGATGTTGAAAGAGGGTGTCAAGATCACTGAGAAAATTCTTAAGATAAATATCGAGCAATGGGAGTTCTCTGTCAGTAGACTTGTCTGTGCAATAAATTCCAGCACAAAGGCAGTTCATTTCTGTCAAATACACCTTGACTAAAATAGGATACAGCTTATAGTCTGGGGATGATTTAAATAATGGAAGCCCATCAATGTTAATAACCAAGTAATAAGTAAGCTCATGGTCTTCTGTGTCATCCATTGAGATCAATATTTTTTTTAATCCATCTAACCAATTAGGGAAGTGTACATAAGTTCCTTCATTCATTTTATAAAAGTTTAACTTTGGTTGTGGCAATAAAGTGGAAAATGAAACAAGCAAATCATCATGAAATGTTTGGAGTCGTTTCAGTAAATTCGAAATTGCCCTCTTCGGAACATTGTGTTCAGAGAGAGTCCATGCCTGTAAAGAATTATACAAAGCGTTTCTAGCTGTATGCTGCATAACTTGCCTTGAACAAGCTAAATGGGAATCCTCATCATACTCAGGTGAAAATGATTCCAGTAAATGTGGGGAATTACTCGCAATACTTGAAATCATATTTTCGTAATTATACTCATAACTATTAAATTCTTCTTCAGAATCACTATGGTTTGACGATTGCAAAGTGTTAGTCATTTGCAAATTTTCAACTAATATTTTATGCTTTCTCCTTCTCCTCCATTTTTGTTGTCTCGAGAGTTTGGAATATGGCTTATATTCTCGTCTTGGCATTTGAATATACACAAATTAAATAAAGCAACTACGTTTATTCAATGTCAAAAAAGTTCTGAATTTTACGACAGGTTTCGTCTAGGATCCGGAATTTTTTTTCACCGCACTTCAAAAATCAAACGACCACGTGGTTACGCATGAGTAATTATTAAACATTTCGAATATAAAAACGGCTACGATAAATTTAAACACAAAAAATATAAAAGTCATGAAACTGTGGTATGATTATTAAACACACTAGAAAAATTATATATACTAAATAATTTTTTTTTTATCATTTTAAAGTTGAACTGTCGATCGATGCTCCAGTGCACTCCTCGGTCATTTCTTAAACATAGAACATTATATTTGAAAATTTCAAGAATATTTTGTGAAAAAACTTTTTTTTCTACATGTTAACTAGGTGGTATGGAGGACAAGATTACATTTCTAATATAAAGGAATGGCCATACAAGGGCCCAACTTGCAATGTATGGCATATGATGGTTTTATCAACACAGGGCCCTACCTGAGATAAGCCAATGATAAATGACATATGGGCCACAGATAATCTGTCTAATTTTTTGACTTTGTTATTTCGATTGTATTGTTGCTCACGTTTTTATTTTTTTCTTTCTTTGTTTTCGTCATGCTTGGTATTACGAGCGTTAGATGTCATTCACTGTTAAGCAGGCAATCACTGGTCAAAGACAAATTTTAAACGAATATGCGACAGAATGGCTTTCAGTGTTTTTGGCGCTGATTCTAAAAATGCCCTCATTTTCATCTGGTTTTTGAAACATTCGCAGTTCATTTTTTCAATGTATTGCTGTAATATTAATATAGGCGCTTTGCGCACTGTGACATAATCTAACTTCGTTGTGATTCACGCACTAATATTCTTTACGGTTTATTGACATCTCTAGAAAATAGTATGGGAAATATATTTTATCAACGTTTTTTGCAATTAAATAGTTAATTTCTATGTCAAAGATGTCAAAGCTGAGTGCAAAATTGTGTTAATAAATACTCTGTAACACTACAGGGGAAAAATTAAAATGGATAAATGTTCAATGGCAGAATTTAATCAGTAATATTGTTAGTTATCGTTTTCGTTTTTGCATTACTCTAGTAGAGAATATAAGCCTATAAGTGAACTAAGTGGCTGATATCACAAACTTTATAAAATTTTCTTGTTCGAGGAATAGAAAAGTGGAGTTCAATGTTTAGCATTTAGCTACAAAAGTTTTCACTGCTAAGCTAGGCAAAATAGATATGTTGATGAACCAAAATATTAGTAGAATTCCAAATGATGCACATAGTAAAAAGGTAGAGTTACGCGCTTGGATTGCATTTATTTGATGGGATGGGTGTTGAAGGGTTATCTCAAAGCGCGTTTTCAGCTATCTTACTTGAACTTCTTTTCAGAAACCTTGGTCCAGTTAGTGACGAACAAAAATGACATTTTAAGGTATGAAATCCCGTTACCAAGGATTTTAGAAATGGGAAAAAACTTGATTAGTAGTTCTATGGTGATGACCTGAGTTATGCGTATAAAAAAAGTTATATGTTAGTTTTAAGGGCTAGCTGCTATTTTTTTAAGAAGCCGCCTGAATTAAATTGTTTTATAAAGAAGGATAAAAACAAATGCTTCAAACTAATCAGCAATTAAAATAATTTACTCTAAAAAAATTATGACGTAAGAAAAGTGTTTGTGTTAAACAATAACAGTAAAATTCTAAAAAATGCACAACTTGTTTCAATAGAAAGTTTTATTTTGGCACAATTTAAACAAAATGTTCGCAATGAATAAAAAAACACGGGAAATTACCGAACATGAAACTCGCGCTAATTGATAGTGCCACTAGTGGCGCTCGCGAGCATCTGCCAGAACTTTTTCCACGCTTTGTCGCCACCCAGCGGCACTGCTATCCCGGGATTTATTGAGAATAAAGTCGCGAGATTTTCAATCACGTCCGGGTCGTAAGAAATATCCTGGAATTAAGTAGCGTGAAACTTGAGCACATGAGGTTTTTGTATAATGTGACAGAGTCTGCAACTAAATATTAAAAAACTAAATCTTCTTAAACTTAAAACATGAACCGCAGAACTTTCTCCCATTTCTGTGATTAATATTTCCTAACATCCAACAGCTTTGTTTATTTTGCAAGTTTTGCAAAAAAAATTATATTTAACTATTTGACTTGATTTAAGCGAAAATATTAAAATAAATAATAAAATTTCGTTATTATTTATCGAAAAAACAAATTATTTTTAAAGCAACATGTTGTACTTAACTTTATTCCCAAATTCAAAACATCTTTTGAAAAAAATTTACCTTTTCTTGACAAAGCATCAAATTTCCAATTTGTAACAATTCTCTTGTTACGTCACAATGCACAACAATGGGTCGATTGTCTCACCTCTATGACAACAGGAATGATGACGCCCTTGTCCCTCGTGGTGTTCGACCTTGCCAAGGTCACCGACACCTCGTATTTGCACCAATCGGATCGCGCGAAGGCACGTGACACGATGAAGATGACATGACGCGACGCCGATATTTTATCGACGATATTATCGGCGATATTTATTCCGACCTGAAAATCGCGCTCGTGGAAGCACAGCGCCCTTCCGTGGTTCTCCTCCAGTTCCTGAAATAATTTTTTTTAACCAGGGAGCGATTTTAAATTGCTAACTTTGGTTAAGTTCAATTGAAATTAACTCAAAATAAGCTAGTAAGAAAATGACCAATTTAACTTCTTTTGTGACGTCATTGCCATCAGCTTTGCAATGAGATAACGACGTCATACCCCGATTAGCTGAAAGGCAAATACTTCATCAGCTTTGCAGTAAGATATTGACGTCATACCCCGATTAGTTGAAAGGCAAATACGTCATCAGATTTGCAATAGGACACAAAGGCGTGGTACTGGTATCGATCCGGGGGCTTTCCCAGCTTCTTCATTCTTTCGTCTTTTTGATTTTGGCGCCAAAGTAAATCCTGGAGCACCAACTCGTCACGTGACGCGATTGCGCGCTGGGAGACAATAGGGACATTATGACGCGTGCGTCATTATACAATTTATTTTAGGCGCTGCGTTTTGTTAATACAACATACGACACATAAAAGCTTAAAATATTTATCCGCAACAGGTTTAAGGTATTTTTATGGCTAAAATCGAAAAAACTTTAAGTTCACCTTTTACCTTTTTCCAACAGTGGGAAGCAACTTGACAGAATACTAATCTTTTCCTAGAAATTGCCATTAAGGTAAAGAAACATAAAACCGGTTTAAATCTCACCTTCCTGACTCTCCAGCTGACAATCACCACAGCGAGCAGAAGAACTAAAGTTCCACAAACTGCCGCAACCACAAGCCTACTCATATCCGCTGGGGGGCAGTAGTCAGCCTTTTCCATTTCGAACAAAACGAGAAAAGGACCTGACGACCCGGAACACGTCACGTTCTAATCAAAACAAAACGTTAATACACTGCGACGTCATAAAGCAAAACGTTGATACAGCTTGACGTTATAAAACGTAATGTAAGCGCCTAAATGCATTGTGACGTCATTAAATAGGTTGTATAAGCTTATAAAACAGATTTTACGTGTTATATAAACATTTTTGTTTCAGCTAACTTTTTTGTCAGAACAAACCCCTTAATCATGTCAAACACGCAGTAATACCTGGATTTCCCTACAATGACGTCACCTTTAGGTTTTTGTTGTTCTCCGTGCGATTGTTCGAGTTCAACCAAACAATGAAACTCCGCAACTGGCAGTTGCACTCGAGGGGGTTTCCCACCAACGACACGTGGTTGATCCGCGAGAAAAGTATGACGTCATTAGTCGTGAACGTTCTGCAACATCATTAATTACGTGTAGATATTTGTGACTAACTAAATGTTGGTTTGATTACTGACTAGTTAACCAATTTTATCATAATTATAATTCTTGCAGCTAAAATAAAATATTTTCTCTAAAGATGAGTTTTGAGGCTTCTTTAAAATAACAATATTTTTGTGTTGAGTTAAAACTTTTAATTTCTTAAAGGCATTAAAAAGAGACATTTTCTCACTTGAAATTATTCCAACGAATATCCAGGTTCTCAAGTGCGGGGAGAAACCACGTCATGTTGCGTGACGTAATCAATGATGTCATGCTGTTGCTGGAAGCGCGTAAGTCGCGAAGCGTTGGAGGAAGTTTAAGGGGAAGGGACGTCAAGCGGTTACCTAGTTGATGACGTCACACGAAAAAATTAGGATTTTTTTGTTTTATGGGCAAGATTTCAAATGGTTACATAAATCTCTCACCCGTCAAATCTAGTGACGTCAATCGACTGAGGTTACGTAGGTCGATGACGTCGGTGGTTAGGTTGAGGTTACGTAAGGTCAGTGACCTCCAGTATGAGCTGCGAGGAATGTATGGCGGCTTTGTAATGTCATAGTCCAGTGTTCGCGTCTTGGTTGTCTGAAGAATCAAAGTAAAAACAACATTACAACTTATTTTCAGATAAATAGATTATTTAATCGGTCGGAGGTTAATATTGTTTTTATAATTCTGATCATTGTGAACAATATATTTTATGTTTTTATGTAGTTATTGTATTCTTAGCCACTTACCATTTGAGTGTGCAGTGAGCAATCTAGAAAAGCCAAACTTCTGTTCCATTCGCACTTTTCGGGAATACATTTGTACTGGTAGCTACGACATACGTGATATTAATGCAACTTATTTATATAATAAATACAGTTGCAAAAACCTACAACCAATCATGTCAGCATCGATTTAGACACCATCTATTATAAATAATAAGTAATACTGCTGTCTATAATCCTCTTGTGACGTAATAAGGCAGTTGTCACGTAGCTATATTTAAATTTGACGTAAATAACGTAGTTGTGACTTGTGACAAAGTAATGGTATAGTGGCGTAAAAATGGTGTTGTGACGTATTAATAGTTCTATGTCGTAAAGTTATGACGTAGTAGTAGCACTACTGACTCGAAGAGTCCGGTGAGTTGAGTGATGGGGCGTTTCCTTGCAATTATGGGCGTGGCACATCTCGGCACCTCGTGGAATTCATCGAGAATATTCTCTCTTCGTGTTCTCAACACATCTTGGAAGTAAACCACCAGGGACTGGATCGAACAATCGCAACGCTGCAACAAAAAATATAACAGAAACTTCAATGTGGGGAATAAACAATTTATCGCGCTTTAACCAAAGAAGCACGGCTGTAGATCCATATAAATATTATCTCTAACAAAACAAATGTTTTTTTGTATGGTTGTGCAAATGTTAGGAATAAAACCCTGCGAAATTGTATTGATTTGAGATGTTTACAATAATTATCGTTCTGTATTTGTGTAATATATAAACCATTTTTTTTCAACCATTTGGTCGCAAATCAAAATTGTGTGGCCGTTTAATTTAAATTTGTTTGGCCGACAACTGCAGTAGTTTATATGGTTAGATTTTTGAAGACAGGGAAAATTGCGGAAGCTATACAAAGATATGACTTGTAATTATTAAATTCGAACTCGTTTATCCTAATATCTTATGTTTTGTTGTCTTAATATTCAGTGACCATAAATAGGCACCAAAGCTTGGCAGTTCTCTAACGCTTAATATTCAGGTCGCCGCAAAGAAAGGTTGAGAAACCATAAAGGCGAAGCGGTAACTTGTCGACCTGTATCGAACTTATTTCTAAGAATATCAAGAAGTAACAAAAACTCTTTTTAAACCATACTCTGACACAGAAGCTAGTTTTACTAACCATCGGGTTGCCTTGGAGACCGACCCACTTTAGTGAAGTCATCGGCAACAATTGATAGTTGTAGATCATTGTGATGTCATTGTCGTTAAGTAATAGCCTTCTGAGGTTGACCAATCGGTTTAAAGTTGGCTGTACCGACGCCGAGATCTCCTTTATTCGATTGTGACGTAATGAAAGGACTTCGAGCGACGCGGGTAATCCCCGGGGAAAGTTGGCGATAGAATTGTGGTCGAGGAAAAGTCTGGAAGGATTTCGTTGGTCAAATAAAAGTGGAATTGCTTGAACTGACAATTAATATAGTACACTCTGCAAAGTTGCTTGTATGAATTAATGATTTTCATTCACATTAATTGAAGATGATACAAGCTCGTATCGAAACGTCCTAATCAAGATGATGTCGATTTATTCGACCTTTTTGAGTTAAAGTTGGAGGTTTAGTCGCACAAAAATGATTAAGTTAACTATAATGGAAATTAAAATCTTTTAACTTTACTAAGTCAAAATAATATTTAGAATATCATTAATTTTCCATTGATGTGACTAATTTATGTTCGTTTAAATGTTTAACGGCATAAAAATAATTTTTTTGTTCAAGCCTTTAATATTTCTGGTTATAATGAATAATAAAACAAAATTAGATTTGTTTGTATTCCATTTTTTTTAAAGAATTTATTATTTTTTTTCAGTAGACAAAGAGTGGCCCAAATAAATTATAAAAGATTCATTCTTTTATTTGCATACGTTTCGGCAAGTTGGTATGCCATCTTCAGTTCAGTAAAATAAGGTTAAGATAAAGGCGAATCATTATATAGACGCTCGGAAACGTATGCAAATAAAAGAATGAATCTTTCATCATTTATTTACGCCACTCTTTTTCTACTGAATATTATAAACAGATCCAATATTTTTTTATTTAGTCAAACAACCACATTTAAAAATGCTTTAATCAAAATTTACTACGGCATTTGATTTTGATCAACCAATTAAAATTTTTCGCCCGCAAGCAGTTGGTCTTAGTAATGAAAATCAAAAAAATATTAAACAAGTTAAAATATACTGAGAAGCGATTTAATCTTGGTAAAATACTTATGAAAATATAAATTTTACAACTGGAAGTAATTAAACATCTTAATGCTAAAGCAATTTTTTGTCTAATAAAATGGTAAAACATGTATTTGAATGTTTGATTGTATCTGTTCTGCTTGTTTGAGCATAGTGATGACGTCATTTGATATCGGATCGGATCGCGATACTTTTTGCTCAATATCGGTATAGCAATTGATAAACGAGTATAAGTATTTACAAATTTAAACAAACTCACAGCAACATTTGATTTTGATTGGTGAATTCCTCATCCGGGACCCACGTAATGTTACGGTTGAATGAAACTTCGTAACGCTTCACTGACACCGGCGGGCTCGGCGGAAAAGCCCCCATGCTATTGTTGACGCAATAAAGGTCTGTGACGTTGAACACGCAGGTCGGTTCTGATTGGCTGAGATTTCGCTTGTAGGCGTACAGCTTGGAAACATCCCCTAAACTGAAACCTGGCGCGAGATTTTACAGGGAAATAAATTATTTATTTACTAAGCAAGATTATTTATAATTATTTATAAGTAGAGTATTAATACCAACGGCTTAATAAAACCAATTATTCACTATCATCAACGACAGAATGAGATCTAAACATGTCAGAATAATCACCTTAACTCATCAGAATAATACCGAATTCTGGCGATCATTGAAACGATAACTTGTGTAACTTAAATTTAAATACTTCTAATTTGGTTTATAGAATGAAAAAAAGCACAAAGGGTATTTTTAGGTGCTTTGCAATATTTAATTAAAATCAACAAAATATTAGTGTGAAATTTTAACGAAGTCATATAACATTTCGAATTGTTTCGTCACTAGACCAAAAAATATCGACCAAACTACATTAGTCCTTAACCCTAATTTATAAGAGCGCATATCCGGCTTGTAATAGAATAGATTTTGTTTTTACAAAATTGCGTTTCAATTTTATTAGGAATTCAATTTGAATACTTTATTTGTTAAAAAATGCCCCAAAATGTTGACTTCACTTCATCATTAAACATATTGTGGAACAGCGCATCGTGGGCTTTCAATAAATCGGATGCCCCGAAATGGCGTCCAAACAGCTTACCTCCTTGTAGCATCTTGCACCTTTCCTTTAGTATTTGAGTTTGTGAAAGAAGTTTATGTTCGGTGAGCCAGACCAGGAACTTGAGAAACTGTTTGTTGCACACCCAAGGATTCGCATCAACATTGAACGAGTTACAATTGGCGCAGTAATCGTATTCCGACTCTGATCGTATAGTCTCAATACGATTGTTGTTCACACTCACCGTTCGCACACTGGGGGAAACACCAGACGGTAGGTTCAGCAATCTGGCGAAATTTATTTAAAAAAATTTGTTTTTATTTTCGACTGCAAAGTGTGATGACGTTAGCTGCTAGGGGTGTGCCATAATATCGGGTAAAAATTGAAAGCCCGATATTTTGTGATCGTATCGCTGCTCGTCCGATACCAGGGGGTCATCGGCGCCAAGTTTAGCCACGATTTTTTACGTTTTCATTTGTCACGTTATGAAGCAATTTGATATGGGATCGCGATACTTTTTCCCAAAATATTGCTATCGGAAAGTGTCATTCTTTCCTAGTATCTCATTTTAAAATGTTAGTTTCTAAACTTTATTTAGTGAATTTGTAATTTTTCAGTTGTGGGAAGGCCCCTTCGCCCACCTGTTGTGGGAAAGCCCCCTCACCCACCTGTTGAGGGAAAGAACCTTAACCAACCTGTTGTGGAAAAGTCCCGGAAAAACCCCTTCAACCACTTGTTGTTGTGAAAGCCCCTTCAACCACCTGTTGTTTTGGGAATGCCCTTTCACCCACCTGTTGTGTGTAATGGTGAGTATGTCAAGCTTGACCAGGCGCACAAAGGTCAAGGGGTCAATGTACTCCACTTTGTTGTAATTCAACTCTAGAGTGAGTAGGGAAGGAGGGAGGTCCATGGGGATTCCCCGTAGCTCGTTGTGGGAAATCTCCAGATGCGAGAGGTTTGTGAGCCTTTCCCACTGGATGTCGCTGACGAGCTGGATCTTGTTGTAGTTCAGTCTCAAGTTTTCAAGCTGAAGGGGCAAGTTGGTGGGTGCACGATCCAGATTGTTAGCCAACAAGTCAAGAGAGCGCAGTGACGTCATTTGGTCGAACCTGACGTTAGCGTTAACGTCACAATAGGATAGTTTTAGCGTGGTGACGTTTAGGTATGCGGGAATTCGTTGAAGCGGAACCTTGCATTTGTGGATCCAGATGGTGGTTAGTCGAGCGGAACGAAAAACATGACTGACTATCATCGAGAAGTTTCCTCCCTGGATTTTGAGGATCCTTAAACTTCGCGGCCACGTCATCGCTCGTAACGTAGCGAGTTGCGTCATCGGAACTTTGTTCAAATACAACGTTCTTATTGTTTGGGGGAGACATCCCGGGTATTCGCCGCCAATGTAGTACAGTGACGTCACATTGAGGGAAGGTCTTACGTCACAGTGGTTGGGCGGGTGCGGGTGGTCGGGGGAGGCCACGAAGCGAGGGAGTCCTTTTGTTTGCCGTATCGTCACTTTCCAACAGGAATCTGCAACGAACAAATAACGATGTCTGGTGGTAGCTCTCATTGCGGCTCTATAAACACTAGATGGCGGTATTTTGTTATTTCTTAATTTAGGCAGATGCAAAAGTCAAGAAACAGACTAGAAAATTCTCACTTTTCCTAAAATAATGGTAACACAAACTGAGTAGTTCTGTAGACAAAAACTATTCTATTTATGCACTGTTCGAAAAGTTAAAAAGACAATTGATCAACACGTTGACTGATGTTTATAGCTAATATATAATATATTAAGATACTACAATTGCCCATCGCACATATAGAACAAAAATAGCATAAAGTTATTCTTTTGTTTTGAATTATCAAAATAGATGTGCCCCGCTTTATACAATTGTTTAAATACAGTTAAAAATATTAATATTGGCCCGAATATACAGACAAGGTTAGAGACACCAGGAAGCCAGTCCCAGTTAAACACGTCCCTTCCGTTGTTGTAAAGATATAATGTTTCCATATTGATTATTTGTTAGTTCACATGAAAGAAAATACAACTTTAAAACATATCATCCCAAACGGAGTTAAAAAAAAAACAATTTTTAAAACTGGTGACAGACAGACTCACCAGGCAGCCAGTCCCAGTTGAATAAGTCCCTTCCGTTGTTGTAAATATATAAAGTCTCCATCTTGGTCATCTTCCGCATTATTCGGAGTTGGTTCGGTGAGCTAAAGTTGAAGTCTGGATAAATTAAGTTTGATTAAGTTGGATGAATAAGTTGGGTTAAGTTGGATGACTAAGTTCTATAAAATAAGTTGGTTTAAATAAGCTGCATGAATCAGTTGGATTAAGTTGGATGTAATAACTTTGATTAAGTTGGGTTAGGTTGGATAAAATAAGTTGTGATAAGTTGAAATAAGTTGGACGAATGAGTTGAATTAACTTGGGTTAATAAGTTGGATGAATAAGTTGGCTTAATGCCCTTGGAGCAGTGTTTTCAATTTTTTTTCGCGGCGACTCAAATGTGAAGCGTAAGTATAACAGCAAAGCAAATTCACTTCACTAAACTTTTTGTTAAGTGACAAAACATTAGATTTATATGAGCCATATCTTCGTATTGGATCCGCAAATTTATCAAATTTCGGAGAAATCTTACTGAGAACCAATCTCAATAAATTTCCCGATGTAAAACGACTGCAGTCAGCAACTCAACAAAATTAAACAGCCACCCATGATTTGAGAAACACTATTTTAAAGCTCGCAAGTGTCCTGCAAATGTACTACAAATTGATGGAATTTTCGTTTTACGCAAGGCAAGAGTTCTTTGTAAAAGTTTATGTTTGATTTCTTTTTGTTGGACCTCAATATTCTGGACATATTAACACGTAAGTGTGTTTTTTCAGCACTGTTGGTTATTGGCCCAGGCCTATTATTAACCTAAGGAGTTCGTTAGCCCAATAAGTTGTAAGTGCCTTAAAACAAGTTGGGAACATCTGTTGCGTATATTTGCAATGTTTTAAGCAAACATGAATTACAGCCAAAGTTTTGTTAAATTTTAGCTAGTGCTACTTTTACTTGTCCCTCTAATTGAGATTGTATACAAAATACGTATCTGCGGAGTCGGACTCGGGACTCGATTAAGACCACCTAAAACTACCATAGTCCGACGTGTGCATGCGCAGTATCAAATACGCAGATAAGGCCACAAAATTGTAAAAGTTGAATGGCATATGATGAAATGTTTTCCGACCACGTACTGTGGGTGGATGAATGATATGACATCCTATGAGTGGATTGTTTTGTAAATTGGCGGAATACAGGTTGTAAAGTTGGAGCCGGATTTGGGTTATCTTTAACCGATTTCGCAGCCATGGTAGAAATGTTCCAAACCAAAGTAATTCGGCCATTGAGTACACATATTAGGGCAAATATTTTTTGACCAAAAAATCACAAGTTTTGACCTAAAAAATTAAAAATTTTGACAAAATTTGACCTGTTGGAAACATATGGATTTAAACAACCCCAATGTTGTTCGAAGTGGCGACACGTTTTTGATGTTTTACTGACTACCGGTTGAACTTTGGGTTTATGCAAATCTTATGAAAATGCTTAGTTGAAACGACTATAAAAATGCCAAAGAAAAACGAGACGCTGGTTATAGATTTTTCTTCAATATAGCTTTGGAAAAAAACATGAAGTAAGCAATCTATTCCGAAGTACAACTTTGCGTTTTAACCTAACTGACGATAAATGTTCCTTCCAAGCACAGTTACGTCACACTATATATGTTTATTACGTCACACTTACTTCGTATGCGAAAGTGTGTGATGTTGCTTAAGGAAAGTTCCTCCAAGCTCGGATTGTCGCCCCAACATTGAACACTTATTTCGCCTTGGGAAGCTTTATAACCTTGAGTGCACCTGCGTGGTTACCATGGTTACCTTCCACATTGAAAAGTAAATTGTAAAATATTAGTAGGTTTACAACTTGAGGTAATTAAATGTTAACGCTATAGCGTTTAGATCAGTGGTTCTCAACCTTTTTTTCATGGCGTACCACCTCGAGGTTTTATGATCTTGTTGCGTACCAACAAATTAACGAAAAACTTAGCTTTACTCAAAATGTATATAGGATTATTAACAAGGGCGGATTAGCTAATTAGTTAGTCCGGAAATTTCGAAACAAATGCGGCCCACTAGTCTCGAAAAAGTGTCTTTTTTTAACTTTGCAAGATACCGGTAGTCAAGTTTTGATTCTTGGTTGTTTTGCTATGTCCTGGAAAGAAATAATTCCTATCATTACTGAAGCGTAAAATATCTAACTATACAATCATTGCGATGAATGTATAGTTTATTACAGTAGAAAAAACGTTTACCCTTTTGGTAAAACTGTTATTTTACTTAAAACATACTGCGTACCACCCAAAATGACTTCGCGTACCGCCTACCACAGGTTGAGAACCACTGGTTTAGATCAAATAAACTGAAATAATGAGAAGAGGGTTTTAACTTTACTTGTTTCACTTGTTCAAGTAATGACGTCATTTGGTATCAGATTGGATCGCGATACTTTGCCAAAATATTGGAATAAAATGAAGTATCGGACTTATCCAGTTACGACAATGCTGTCATTTATGACGTCACTAGTTGCATTTATTGCTATGGCAACGCTACTTACTGACACCCAGTGGTCGTCGGACAATGGTCGTTTTTTTTCCTAAACACAACTTTTCCCTGGATAGAAACAATAAACAGCAGTACGACCGCTAGAGTCGTCATTGCTCCGGTGGCGATAATTCGAGTGCGTTGCAAAGCAACAAGCGTTGCTAGGCAACCAACAGTTGATTTCCGTTTAAATCCGTTTCTACAGAGTAGTGAGCATATCTTCAGACATCTCACGAACTTGTTTCTTAAGTGATTCGAAGAAGTTTCATTTCAGTGTACTTGATAAATATTTTAATTTTAAACGAAACATGCTGAAAACAAACGACGTTACAATAAATTAACCAGTAGTTCACAACCTTAACTGGGTGGTTCTTGACCTCTAATGGGCTCGCAACACTTTGTGACCCTTTGCTCACATGTTAGAAAAATGCGTCGTCAAAAGGCAGGTCCCTTCTGCAAGCATCTACTCACACAATTCACAAACAACTCCCTTTACTTGCTCAAGTTTCAATTACTTCCGCTGCTTCTAAAATACCTACCAAATTGGGAATTCCCCTGCAGTACAATAAACCTTAAGTAGAGCTCGACATCTTGAACTTTAAAGCAACAATTTGAATATTTTGACTTTCCTTCGATTATATAATTTTGGCGAGTTTTATTTTGTCCGAGCGATTGTTGATTGGTAGACACTTGCCGACTGGCGGGTGCATACTGTTTTTAGTATAATACCTCATTTTCAGCCGCGAATATTTAGGCTACATAAACGTGGAGTTTATCGTGAGATGTACACCAAATCTCAAAGCCTGGACACATGACAATTTATGTTCTCTATGTTTCCGGAGTTCGTACCTCACTACAGGCTATTTGTTTTTTAGCCTGCCTTGCTTGCATTCGGTGTACTTATGATACGTAAGCCGTAATCGTTGTTCAAAACGCAGCTGCGGAAGGGCTAGTTGACAGTTGTTGAAATGAACACATATGTATATCTTTCACTCTTTAGGGTAAAGACTGTGATATTTACAAGAAGGTTATTGTACTTGAGTTTAACTAATAAAATTGGTAAACTTGTCCGATTAAATTGTTTAATGTGCAAAAATTGAGATAAATAAGACGATAAAAAATGCTTAATAAAAACACCTGATTTCATCCAAATTATTTGTCCAAAAGATATCAGTCAAGTCAAGGCATTTGAAAACAGTGACCTAAGTGCACAAAGTCAAGTCATTGCCTTAAGACATTTACAACACCGCGCATCTTGTTACAAAAAAATGGCCAATAAAAAATTAATCTACAAGGTAGTACACTAAATTAGGTACAAGCTTTCTTGTTTCCAATATAAATTGCCCGATTTGAAAAGTGCTAGAACCGAGTATTAGAGCTGAATGAAAAACTCAAAACTTGTTTTGCTAAAAGGTGGAAAAGTTTTTCAAGAATTCGGCAAATTAATGTAAATGTGTTTTCCAGTTAGACTTATTAAACACCTTCCTTAGAGTTGCCTCTTACTATACTCCTTGTTTTAACCAGATGAGGGCAACTTGATTATTCTTGTTGACTAGTGTCACAAATTGTAGTTAAATCCTTGTGTCTGCTAATTCTAGTTTTAATCTAACATTCGCTTGTACAATGAAATCTAATTTGAGTTTGGAGCTAATTCGGTAACTCTATTGAAATATAACTTTGTAAAACATACCTCTAGCTGGTAAAGCTTGCTCAAACCACGCTCATAAAAATACCAGCGTCTTGATATATAGGACCAATTAAAACACTTACTTTTATTTGTTGTTACAAAGATAAAAGGCTGCGTCCAAAAGTGAACATTATCACGCTTCGCTATTTATAACTGAATATTTATTTTACGTCAGAATTACATGTTTTTCGCGGAATTGTATTTTTTGAATGGATTTTTACGAATTAATTCCACCTTTTATACTTGACATATGTCTCGTTGTGTTCTTATCAGACATAAATCAGTGTTTCTAACACTTTTTCTGGCGACCCAAATACTAAATGTAAGCACAACACGTTAGGTTTGACGATACAATCTTATAATTAAGTGGCTATAAGCGAACATAACAGAAGACAATGGTATAAAAAAGTTAATTTAATAATTATGGGCCATGTCCAATTTTAAACAAACATCTGGTGAAATCTTGCTCAGAATCAATCATAAAAAATCTTGTGAACTAGTGCAGTTGGCGATACAACCAAATCAGACACAATTTTGGCTCGCGACCTGGGTGGAGAAACACTGGCTTAAATAATCTCCTTAACTTACCATAATTTTCACCTTATGCTGCTGTAAGTGAAATCATACTAAATTAGCTCCCACTTTAGGCACATTTTTTATTCAGTCTTACGCCGTGTTATAGCAAACACAAAAAAAAGAATTATCTAATTTCTGTGCTTATTAGTAGCTGCGAACCATGCGTTTTAATTTACTGCTTGACGCTGCTAGTACATTTTCGTCCGGGGGTTCATATTGCTAACAATATTTGGATTAGGGTGGGAGTTAGCATTTGGATTTCGGTGAGTCAAGTAATATTATTTATTCTCCCAGTTTGCAGTTTCTTTTTTGACGACAGATTTCGTTACTGTAAAAAAAGTTGAGGCCGAAAATGGCTTGTCTTCAACACTGTCGGCTTAAAATCTCAATTCATGTACAAATAAAATTTATGGTAAATTATTACAATAAAACAAATCTTAGATAAACTCATGCAGCTTTGGTTTTATTTAATTTGCGTTCATACGAAACTGCCTTTAATTTACTGCTGAACGTTTTAGTTGAAACATATTGGGGGAAATAATACTGGTATTAACTCTCAATTCATACATATATTTATTCTGTTAAACTCAACACGAACAAGAGTAAAATTAAACGTAGAGGGATATTAAAGCCTATGTAAGATATATAAGACGTTGAAAATTGGCAAGGATACACTAGATATGACCAAATATTCTACCTACTTCTGTATGGGCTTTTATATCCCTATTGAATCTAACTAAAACCTCCAACCATTATGCTCCAAAGAGTAAATTCATCCATCTTTTTGTCCAGCTACAACCATGATCAGCAACTGCTTCAAGCTGCTTTGCAACTCCTTAAGGAAACCGCTTATTGATCACGCCCCACTTCCTATTATGACGCCACACAGTGTCTGCCGCATAATAAACGTGACAATATTACTGCGTGACGTCACAGGCAGCCGAATCACGAGTCTCAGATTGGCTTTTATTTAGTCACAAGCGAGGTTTTTGCAAAACAATGCAACGATAAAAAAACACGCGAAAAATCTTGGGTAACTTTACGGACTCAGTATTAAGTTAATAAAACCGAGATTGTGCAAATTTTTAGTCAATTACGTCACTAGGGATGCCTGATAATGTCGGATGGAAGCCGATACCGGATGCCATGTGGTAGTATCGGTAGTCGTCCGATACTAGGTTGGTATCGTGCCGATCTGCTATTAAATTAATATAGCTATTTTAGCAATGATTTGCGATCAAATGCAGCTTTAAAGGTAAATTTATCATAAACTAGTGGGTTAACAACTCTAAGTAACTAAACTCAAAAATTAGTTTACAAGTTGGAAAATTTGCGTTTGTTTAATTTTAGCTATTTGCAATTAAGTTATTTCGACATTGCACGCTTTTGATTTCTTTCAAAATATCGGTTATCAGAATGAAATGTCAAGTATCGGACATCCCTGCACGTCGATCATACGTCATAAACAAGCCGCGGTAAAACAGTGTTACGTCACAGTAGTATGACGTCAAACAGTTGATTTCAGTCGTTTGAAAATATTTTGTGTCTTTCTGCGAGTTTGTAAATGTAGTAGAAAAAATATTTTTAAGAAACAGAGTCTATAGTAAGAATGAGAAATAATTAATTGATAAGTTTCGTTTGCATATTTTAATTTTTTTCAAAAGCCTGATATAAACGGCTTTCCACCAAAATAAAGATACATTTTCTTATTCATGTCGGTCCTATAAATAATTACCAAGTTTAAAAACACGGTTAAATACTTAAAAATAAATCAAACTACATTGTCGGCTGGATATAGCTGTTTTATTCCCGCTTTCTTGAATATCGCATTTTATGTTTTCCCTTTACCGAAGCAAATAACAGCGATGTTCCGACCACATGGACATATTGTGTACATAAGGTGAAACAATAGAACACAATGCACGGGTTTCCAAACTTTTCCAATAAAAGCAAAAATACTTTCGTATGCAGAATAAATCTCCTACTAAAAATAATCTTGCTTTCGCATCACACGATGTTAAGACCGTTTATAAAAACAGATATAAAACATAAAATCATTTAAAATTATTACAGATTTATATATTCGCACAAAAACAAATATGTTAAAAATGCCAAAAATAGTAGTATGTTTGCTTTTAGTACAGAAAACTGATGATGCCTTTTTATAACTGCTTTTCCTAAAAAGGCTTTCATAATCTATTTCAATAAAAATACGTCAGAAAGTTTGATAAATTCGACATATATTTTTCCACAACTTAACTTTTCACATGATTTTTACAAAAAAACGATGGCATAAGCTATTTACCCCTGGAAAACAAACGAATTCCTGCTTTTATATTTTCATTAGAACCAGCAGTTTTATATTTACTCGGGTGGTGCCGATCCGATACTAACTGACATTTCTAATTTAATCCGAGAAGACCAATCGTAGAGTTTCAACTTTAAAAGGTAAACTCCCATGAAACTATACTTTAATAAAAATTAAAAAACACAAAACAAATTTTGGCCTAATAACCTTGAAATCATTAGCATTGCACCTTTTCATTGATTTTGATTACACTGGTCAACAAATTTTAACTATTTTGTAAACGAGGATGTGAGTATTTTATCTTAGATGTATTTTTTCACGATGATTCCGAATATACCTTTAGTTTTTCTCTATCACATTACATTTTTAGATATCGTCAAATTTAAGTTTTCCGAAAAAAAAAACGCTTTGGAAACAACGCGCAGTTGTGATACATGGCCTTAAAAACGTCTGACAAATAACTTTTTTAAACACATAACTCGATTCACCACAATAGAACTTCTATGATGGAAATTTTAACTATTCCTCTTTATAAAATCCTTGGTGACGGGGTTTCATTGCTACGAATGTCGCTTTTTTGGTCACTAACTAAACCCAGGTTTTCTGGAAAGAAGTTTAACAAAGAGTGCAGAAAAAGCAGTTTGAGTGGCATGCATAACCCATCTATATGCTAAACTGAGCAGATCATCAACACCGACCGGAAAATTGGGCAGTTTGCATTTTCTAAAACGTTAGCACACAGTCGCTCAAAGCCAGCCAAGCGCGTAATTTCGCCTTTTCACATTGGGCATACTTTGAAGTTAAGAATCCTTACATTTTGCTTACCTTAGCTATGAAAACTTTTTGTAGAGAAATCCTAAACATAAAACTCCCCTTTTCTATTCCTAGAGCAAAAATACTTTTAAGGGGCGTAACGTTTGTGGTATGAGCCACTTACAGTTTTTCTCATTGGATTTTAGTCTCTTAGTCATGCAGTTGGTAGCAAGGCTGTTGTACCAAAAAGGAACATCTACTGTAGGTTGTCTAAGTTTTATTTCCGTTGTCCTATTACTACATTAATGTCAAGCAAGTTGTTGTATTTTAATCCTAATACGAGCTGTATAAATCTGTCTGAAAAACAGAATTGGTTTTGAACTTATGTTTTGTCTTATTAACTCAATTTACCAACATCTTCAACTTTATCAGGGAGAATTCAAGACTTCCATGAGGAGAAAGTGAAACACGCATTGGGGCATTTTGCAGTATAGGTCTCCTTGCTAAATCTAACAACAGCTTAAGCACAATTTCCCAACTTATTGATATCTGACATAAGCGAAATCTTTAATACTGTAACAAGAACAGTTTTACGACATATAAAAGTTAAAAGAAGCGATAAACTACCTGACTTTTTCACATCCATTGCATGCAGTGACAGGTCAGTTTGAAGATTCTGCTCTAACTCAGTGCTAAGGTTCTTCACTGTCGGGGATTTAGCGCAGCTGTACGAATGTAGTTGACTCTTTCCACTACATGCTCATAACGTGGTCTGAAGTCAGTGGTTTAAATTCATCTTAATTTTTGGTGGTGTAGGTTTTTTGCCTTTTTACTATTGCTCCATTTTTCGTTTTTGCGGGCGCATAATGGCGCGACCCATCGCATAAGCACAATCACTTAATTAGGCGCGGTAGTGCGCGGCTTCCACGTAAAGAATGCAATTAGCTTCTAGCCTTTGGGCCCATTTAGTTGCTATTTAAAGCTCTTGTTTTTCGGTGCATGGTGCAGTCGGCACCAGCATCACTACGAAGACACTATACTCGCCAGACATCAAACTTTGGTATGTTTTATTTTTCGCAACCTTTTTGTTTGTATAATTATGAAGTATTGTGGGCTATAAACATTTCATTGTTCATCTTACGGAAAACCTGCACCATTTCTATACTGATTTTGCTTTCTACTGTGCGAAAATTGTATGTTCTCAATTGCTATTGAATTCGCGAGCAATAATAAAAAGAAGTGCCGTGTATTGCAAAGCTTGATTTCTACAGGTGGAATACAGACATTCCAAATCTCTTAAAGTGTTTGGTCAGCTCTATAAAGCCCCACAAGTCCATTTGCAAACCCTATCGTGACTGACGCTCAATTCGTACACACGCAAGCACACATACACACACACACTTTTAAACTGGAGTTTATGGATGATCCCTTTGGGAGTACGTTGACCAGTTTTAGACATTTAGAGTGTCCATTAGGGCCAAATAGTTAGTGTATTACTAACAAAATGGACCGAGGTTTTCAAAAGAAGAGAGTGTAATTGAAAAAAAAACGCTTCGGTGCCTTTTTGTTAATGCACCAAAACTCTATTTAGATCTCACGTTATTTGGACCGAAAAGGTTTTGATTATGTACACTTCTTTTATGGCGTCAATTTGTGACGTTAGCTCTAGATTTTTACGCCAAACCTTGTCCACGCCACTCACAATAACTTTAATACTCCGCATTAATAAAACTTTTTAAGTGGTCCTTTCTGGATAACAAAACAATTAAATAATTTTTTTTTAAAACTGCATAACATGGTAACAGCAATATAATCGAAGTGAAGAACGACGAATAAAAATCCACCACATAAAAGCAATTTAATGGCTTCGCATATCGAAAGAGGGTGAAACATACAAAAAAGCAATACAAGGGAAAACCAGCAAGAGACGGCGTTTGATTTGCATGAAAAAACACGAAAATTAAAAGTTTAGCTATGCTAAACGAACGCCAAGAAAACCTATAACTTTGCTTTTCTAAATATTTCTTTTCTCCTTATTTACATTTTTTGGTATCGAATGATTTAGTCGGGCCATCGTTTTGGTGTATGTGTTAGGGATGCCCGATAATATTGGATCGGAGCCGGATACCCGATGGTGGTAGCAGGTTTTTTTTAAGGTTTGGTTTGGGTGACCGCTAAGTAGTTTTAAGAGACCGCAAGTGTTTCATTTAAATACCAAAAAGTTGCAAGTTTGGGAAACCGCTGGAGAAATTTGGACCGTTTTGGTCACCAAAACACCTTAAAAAAACACTGGGTGGTAGGCAGTATTCCCCGGAATTAAAGTTGCTTAGTTTAGTGGGAAAGTGCCAAAATTCCACATTTTTCGGCCAGCTCCTTTCATGTAATTTTACATAGGTGGCTTCACGCTTCACCAAAATAAGCCACTCAACGTCACAAGGTAGGTAACTGAAGTCATATGGAAATCCCTGAAGTTAAACAAAACCACAGTATTTGCTCGCCACCATCGAATGGTTGAACTGTGGCACCTTGTACTACAGTATACAATACTTAGGAATTATTAACACTATACGATACTTAAGGAGGTTATTATTAACACCTCTTCATACAGAGTCACAATACGATTACCTCTGTTTGTTTCTCTGCTCAATAATCAGGTGCATGATGGATCGGTCCAGTGGGTACAATTCGGGGGGCCGGGGCCGGCGAAGCATGGCCGACCATGTGGAGAAGCTAGAGAACAGAAAAGCGCGACTCCTAGCGGCAATTTCCATCTCCAAGAGGGAAACGAGTTCGTTGGGAGTCGGCCTGGCGCCAGGGCATCCCCCAGGGGGGTAGTGGCCTTCTAGGAACACGGTCAGGTCCCTCAAGTAGAATACGGGCGACGACGTAATTTGTGGTGACGTCACTTGAGCTGCTGATACTTTTTTCATTTGCAATGAGTTTGGTTGCGACGGATTGAATCGTGACGTCACCATTTTCGCGGGCCGCAGCAGGATTTTGCGCACCTCCTCGATAAAGTCCGGTATGGTTGGGGGTGCGGCGATGTAAATGGGTGCCGGGGAATTTTGGCTCGCGGCCAAATCGCGCTGAACCGAGGCAAGTGCTCGGGCGACCTCTGCCGGGCTGGGTTTTATTCCGCAAAGGCTGGGTTTATTATGGCAAATGGTGGGCATCATTTCCGAGTCGAACCTGGCGAAAAAATAAGTTTGCGAAACTTGCGAAGAAGTAGAAAGCGGGAAAGATGCGTTGGTATTAAACCAAATTGGTTAGAAAACTCGTATTAGATATACAGTAAACTTTGGAACATAATGGCTGAAGCTTTTTGTTAGACGTAAAAATATTAAAACTCATTCAGAAGTAGGTTGCATTACGTGAACGTTAAGAATTTAGTTAACACTGGTAAGAGCGGACAACTGGGTAATTCTAGTTTTCTCATTTAAAGAGTTAGAGCAAAATGCGGCTAATTCTAACTCTAATCTAACTTGTAAATTGCTTGTGTGCTCTAATTCTGGTTCCAATCTTATTCGGGTTTTACCAAAAATGCGACTTTGACAAAAGACTTTTTATTCTTCTAGTCAAAACAAATATTAGAATTAAAACTATGTGGTTGGAACGACTTGTATGTGATTTGTACATACTGAAAAGCATATGCTAAGTTATTTTTAACCGACTCGGGGTCCGTAGCCCTGCTTATAAGGTATATATGTGCGTTTTCCGTCTTTTAATACGAACATAACATATGAAGTTCGACCCTCTATAAAAGACAATTTTCGAAACTTTAAATGGATGTAAATGAATGATAAACTATATCGCGCTTCTGGAAAGTATTGTTTTACAGGGTTTCACTGTGACTAAAGGAACGCCCTGACCCTTTCCATGATTCAATTTCAGCAAAGTTGATCTACTCAAAAAACATTCTACGCTTATACAATACAGTCTTCCAAATTAAAAGATTTGTCAAATACGCAATTTTTCGCGCTACGCGCGCAACATTTTGCTAGTCTCAAATTATCACTCAATTTTTTTTGCGTACATGTTTGATGAGAGCAGCAAGTTTATGAAACTTATATGTCTTTCAACGTTACTTTTGACGATGCATAGCGGCACCATATTTAAATATTTCATGCCCCGACAAAAACGAAATTTATTAATGGCACGCATGTAGGACTTTTTTGTGGCCCGCAAAGAATATGCAAGACATATTGTGGCCCGCGATGCTGTTAACCTTGGACCACCCTGTGCTAAGCAAAAATGGCATAAAATGTAGCACACACATATTTACCATTCATATTCTTATTATGATATTTCGCGATTAGAAAATTGATTGCGAGTAATAATTAAATGTAATTCTAGTTCAAATTCGTATTTTAAAAAATTCGGTAAATCTTATTCTAATCTAATTTGGAAAAACTGAAATGCTCAATTTTAATCTTATTTCAAAAAGCTAAAATAAATCTGGTTGTCCAAGTTTGGGTAAAAGTAGTCTAAAGACGCGCTTTAATATGTACCTCCAATGCACAGCCACAAACGAGCTCGTGTTGATAATTTCACGTACAAAGCGCTCAGCCATTCTTTTCACATACGGGGGTCTCTCTGTGGCGTGCTCGATCGCTTCCACCAGGAGCGCTAGAGGGGCGCCGGCCACCGTTTTGTCGCTGGTGGCGCTCGCGAGCTCTTCCGGGTTCGGGTGACGCGTGTCTCGGGATCGATGCATAAAACTGGCCGAGAGCGATAGGTAGGGAAAGAGCACAACGGCGCACTTGGCTGTGGTACTGGACGAAATAAAATAAATGATTAGTGAGGCCCTCTGCTTGATTTAGATGTTCTTTATGTGCGTTACTTCTGCACGCGAAATTTTTAGGGCAAAATATGACTGAATATTCCCTTTTTGATTTTATTTTTAAATATGAATATCAACATTTTATTAATATTTTTGAGAAAAAAATAAGAATTGCTTTGAGTAATAATGGGCCTGCGACCTAAGCCGGCCTGCCGAAGGCCCAATGCATGTCTAAAGTGATGCCAAATTAAATTTTGATGATATTTCATACTAAACTACAATTTTATTGAATTAAATATAAATTTTGATAACTGGTCGTTTCACTTTTTTTATATTGCCCAAATTGAATAAGGTAAACACAAGATTTGATGTTTGTCGCAGTTTGGCGACCTCTGAGCTAGACTAACAAACACGTTAACCCACTTGAATATTTCCGGCAGACGATTTATGTTGTGTTTCGTATTCCCCATTATGCTGGGAATGGCTGAGATTTGGGGCTGCCAGCATTTGGGCCCAGGCTTCTCGTACATCTTGAACCTTCCAGGGTGCTCAGGCATCGCTGTTGCGTTCATTATTTCCATAACTGTGTCGACCTGGATCTTCTGAACACTCTCGCACCAATATCGACGGGACTGTGGCGACATTTTAATAAATTAATCAAATAACCAGGGGTCAAAAACCTATTTTGAATTGTAAGCAAACATTACACATTTTGTATTTCAATCAGATGTGACAATAATTTGAAATGCAGGTTCGTAAATTGAATCCATTTCCTAGTTTAGTCTCAACATGAATCATATTTTGAAATGGCCAAAAAAGATGGGCAGGCACTATTACACAGTTTTTGGAATATTTTGACGACAATACCCTCCAGAACTTTTAGTTTTCTCTATTGTTTTCCAATAAACCAGGTTCCTTGGATATTATATATTTAAAAATTATCCAGTAGAAAGGTTTCCTAAAAGTGCAAAGCTCAAATTAAATGGTTTGAAACAGGGTTTTTTATTAACTTTTTTGGGGGGCGTGGGTTTTGTGTGGATTTTTGCTTTTGGTATTTTTAAATTTTTAGCCCGCGGGTTGTTATTTATGGCACTATGTGCTTGGCTATTAAGACCGATTTGTGTAGCACGAGGAGCGGATATGGACGGAAGAGAACATCGACCATGAAGCACTTTCCTTAAGTTGTCACGGAAAGAGCTCTCAAACGGTGAAGTTTGGTTTGTACCCTAAGCTGACGACATTTTGTTTCAAAGTAATGCCATTGGGGGTGTCATCAAATCCAAGATTTGTAAATCCAGAACGTGCAATTTATATATACCACAACGTTCATCCATAAATATATCTATGTGTGCTTTACTGCGAGATAACCATTCAAAACCAACTAAATCCGGCCCACGACCTCTTTTTGAACGGCACATAAGCTCATGGACTCGGGTTAAATTTTTGGCCAGAGTCGGACTCGGGTTTGTTTTTCGACCAGAATCGGACTCACGTTTTTTATTTTTCGGCCAGAGTCAGAACGGGTTACTTTCAACCGACTTTGCAGCCCTGCCTTAGGATGTTCGATAATATCGGATCGGAGCCGATATGTGATGCAAAGTGATATAGTATTGTAAAATTGCTTTGCAGCAGTGTTGCAATGACTTGACTTGCTAAGTTATTCGGACAAATTACCCTCGTTTTAAGGGTTTGAATAAACGTTTTTCGTACAAAATGTTGTTTTACCTCAGTTTTAAGATGAACAAATTGGCAAGTTGTTTGCTTCGTTTTTGCAGTTTGGTACGCGAAACATTTTTTTGCATGAATTTATTAATTGCAATAGTATATGGTTTTATTTATGCCAACGGGCTGGGAATGAGTTTAGTTTTTGATTTGACTTGGACTGTGGCTAGATTTGCTCCTTTCTGAAAATGACTTGACTTGTACTGAACAAATTAAAAAAAAACTTGACTGGGACGTAGTATATATTTCACAAAATTTCGCAAATGACGTGACTTGGGCTGTGACTAAATTTGCTAGTTTCTATAAATGACTTGACTGGGAATTAAGACATTTTGCAAATGTTTCGCAAATGACTTGAGTGGGACCTAATATATTTTGTTTTGAACATGCCTTGGCTGAGTCCTAATATGTTTTGAAAATGACTTGACTGGGACTTAATATATTTCGCAAAAAAATGACTTCATAGACTGTGATAGAATTTGCTAATTTCTGAAATGACTTGACTGGAACCTAATATATTTTAAAAATGAATTGACTGGGAACTAATATATTTCGCAAATTACTTGACTAGGACTTAAGATATTTTACAAATGACTTGACTGGGACCTCCTAATATGTTTTGAAAATGAATTGACTGGACTTGATATGTGTTTCGCAAATGACTTGAATTAGGCTGTGACTAAATTTGCTAGTTTCTATAAATGTCTTAACATGGACTCAAGATATTTTGCAAATGCCTTGCCTGGATCCTACTATACTTCACAAATGACTTGACTTGGACTTACAATAAATTTGACTGGGCCTTCAGTCATTTTAACCCACCTGAAAGGCAACGTTAAAGGTTCCATTGCATTTCTCTCGCATTTGTTCAACGTCGATGACTGACACGAATCTGGCGAGGCTTTTCACGTCGATTCGATTGAACGGCGATATTTTCGCCACTGGTGGTCCGCTTCTGTCGTTGTGTTGTGGGTAGAAGTAAGGTAGGACCAGGGTTCTGCAAAGGAATAGGGATGCCTGATTTTTTTATCTTATCGGAACCGAAATCCTGTACCCGGGGGTTCTCAAACTTTTTTTGCGGCTTACATTTCGATTTATCTGTATGTGAGACGTAAATTATGTTTGGTCAAGCGTACACCAACATTTAGCTGACATGGGTTCTATATAATACAGAAGGTTTCGATGACAGTGTTTGTTTTAAACTGTTTAGAAGGACAGAAACAACTAGAGCCTACTTTAATGGTTTCGCAATACATAGCCATCCCATGGTAACGACAACAAAATTGCTATATTAACATACTTATAGATGATATTTTACTCGGGTTTTTAACCTTCGAGTTTTATTGTATGTATACGCGTCAGCGGAACATTTATAAACTGTTACCAATGGTAAAAACTTAAATATATTATACCTTACACATATGCTGTTTTAGTTTCAATAGAAACGCCAAAGTCAAGTCATTTGAAAACGATGACCCAAGTCAAGTCATTGACTTAAGTCATTACAACACTGCTAAATACAGTCAAGGAAATGGCCTGGTGCAAAGGGGCATTCCTTTCATGGCATGCTTGCAAACGCCGTTACTTCCAACCAAACTTTGATTCACATCTAATTATTTATAATCAATTTATTTTAGTGAATGGTAATATTTTGTGTTATATATGTTTTAGCATGGACTATGCTTTTTAGATTGTAAAATTCACCTTGAAGCCCTTCCGACGGGTATCAATTTAAATTCTTTGTTGTAGAATGAGTGCCTAAAAATGCCGTTGTACAAAGAAGCATTTTTCGCAAAATTATTAGATTAAAACTAGAATTAGGGCACACTAACACAATAGATTAGAATTATCTAGTTGTCCAAGACTGCTTCCTCCACCTGTTAAGCTTAATTGCCATATATATCGATTCCCGAAGACCCTCCAACTGGTTGTTGGGGCCCCAGAGCAAGGCGGGGTAAAGTATCTTGTCCGGGTCCAGTCGTACCCTTGGCCGCAGGGTCCTTACAGCTTCATAATCGTCCAGGCCACAGTCCTGTGTTTTTGTAAGGAAAGGTCATATGTGGGGTGAAAGTAGAATTAAACTGTTTCCAGAACAATCATCACACAGTTGTGTCATCAAACAACTAACATTAAAAGCTCCGAGGTTATAGTTCGATATCGTTCGCAAATATGCTGCTGAATTCTTAGCCTAAATTATCAAACTACGGCCCAATTAATTCGGCTCGCGTCATATTTCCTTTATGAATGGGTACTGTTGAAATGTTGTCGGGCGTAATTCCAAACTAAATTCTGACAAAAATTTAACCTGAACGACAATTAATTAAGGCTAACTACTATTTTTTTGCATAGTTATTTATTTTTTTAAAGATACTTTTCACAAAAATTTTATATCCGGCCCGCGATGGTCATATCTTAATATGTAGCCCGTTATAAAAAAAAAACAGTTTGATGACCTTTGTCTGGTTTAAATACGGCCCAGAAACAACAGAAAAAAATAAAAGTTTATTAAAAACATATTTACCATTACTGAGCAGATTTGGACAACCAGATTTAATTTGGCTCTTTAAAATTAGATATTTCAGTTTTTCTAAGTTAGATAAAAATAAGAATTAGATCACGTTAGTTTTTTTTTTTTAAATTCGATTTTAATTATAATTACTGAATTCTTGAAAAAAACAGTATAAACAAAAATTTAAAGTAGAATTACTTTAATTATTCGCAATTAATTTACTTTAAATTGCAATTTATTCTGATCAGAATGTAAAATGCAATTTCCTGTGCTATTTTTATACGCTTTGGTTTTCAAACTGTAAAACTCACCTAAGTCGTTGAGACCAAAAGTTGTAATTTAAATTCTTAGGTTTTGACCGAGAGACTTAAAATGCCGTTGGACAAATTAGCATTTTGCCATTTTCATCTTAATACCAACAAAAGGGACTCTAATCGGAATGGAAGTTGATTTTAATAGAATGATAGAGAGCCCTGATATAATGGTATCAAAAAGGCATTTTAACTGCCGGTTAGACGCCTTCCCGGTTCATTTTATAAATAAATTTAGAAAACTAAACATAAAACTAAATCCAAAATCGATTGAAAGTCAATTTTGCAGACCGATGAAATATAACTCTGACTTCGTGATACTCTAAAATTTATTTCAATTACCGGTTTAACAATTTCATTTCCAAGTCCCAATCAAATCAACAATATAAAACACTCAGTAAATACAAAACAATTTATAAATGCGATAAACTTTAATATGCGGTAAACCATGTATTCAAGTGATTTACGATGCTGGTAAATCATTGAAAACTGGTTTGACGCCATGATTCTAAAATTCCCGAATAAATGGACGGTATTAAACGTCACACAAAAACGAAGTTTATTTGAACAGACCGACTCGTTATGCCTTGAAATCTCCAATTACACTTCACCCAACCTCCGTATTTAAAGGCACATGATTCAGAAACTGTCATAAATTACTTTTGTACTTTTTATTACCGTATAAGTGGTGTTTTAAATAAGGGATGTACGATGATATCAGATTGGAGCCGATACCGTATGCCAGGTAGGATTATCGGTATTCGTCCGATACTATGGTGTTATCGGTGTCGAACCGATTCTAAGGTAATTTAAGGATTTTTTGCTTCGCGGTCTAACTGAGCGTTTTCTACTTTAAAAGGTTTTTAAAAAAACTGTTAACAAAAATAACTATAGGGCCCCCATCTAAGCATTTGTTTTACCTTAGCACCTGGAAAACATTACGTTTGCGTCAATATCAATTCTATTTTTACAGCAATAATTACGTCATCGTTATCGTATCGCGATACATTATGCCTAAAATATCGGGTATCGGAACACCATAGTACCAGACATCGCTAGTCTTAAGTCAGTGACCAGCTGTCAAGCAAAAACACGGTGATGGGCCGAGCTAATTTTTTTAGTCGTAGATATTCGCCAGGCAAACAACAGATACATACCTCCCTGTGTTGACCCAATAGAGCGGAACTCGGTGTATTTTGTGACGTCATAGTAGTATTTGTTCCTCCGCTTTTCGGGGCTTTGATGGGATAATTTGTTTCCGTCCAATGTAAGAAAATGTTTAAAATACATCGGACTTTCCTACTTTGTTATTTGGTGCATGGGGATAAAACGAACTATTTTATTATACGATGAACTACTTCCTTTGCCAGTGGCTCTAAACATTTTATGGCTTGTGGCAAACCTCGAAAATAGTAGATCGACTGCGACACTCCTAATTTGTTTTCGTTACAAGATTTTTTTTTCACTATAATGTCACAAAGGAAACTGGACAATCCACTCTATACACAATGTAGGAAAAGACAATTTTTTTATCATAATCCGATCGTACAGAATGAATTGTAGGAAGTTTACCAATTAACAAATATCTTTCGGAACCATTGAACATTAGAAATAGCACCAAGCAAAATAACCTAAAACAATGCAATTGCCATGAAATATACGCTTTTAGGTCCACTTAAATTAAGTGCGCTCGTGTTTTGCTATAGGTAAAAAATATTTAAAAAAATGTCATTCATGTTTGCTGTCATAACCCTCTTTTGCCTTGTTAAAACTTTTTTTAACCAAACATATTTGTCGAAATTCAAACAGTAGCCTAACTTTGCGTTTCCCAACTATAGACCTGGTTTATCAGAAAACCAGGTGCCTCCAACAAGTATGTGTCGTATATACTAAAACCGATTTTATCAGCCTACATTTGCGTTTCGTGCAATAATTTATGCTAGGCCATGAAGGAAAAAGAAAATTGTTAAATTTTAACACAGGCGACCTTGAAAGGTATTGCTTGTGCCCGTATAATGGCTTCAGTTGGACGATTGTTTTCCAAATGACTATAGAAAGTTTCTATCTACGCCAGAAATTTCTATTAATGCCAATCAAGAAAGTAACCCTGGATTACTAAATTACGAGTCGCGTGTTGCTTTCAAAAGAGGAACTGAAGCATACACAGTGTACATCTAATAAATGTAAGTTTTAGGAGCCAATTATGTACTTTATTCACTTACCAGATGTAGTAGGGTACATGCTCACTTGGTCATCGTTGCTACTGACATGTGTTCTGTTTGACCAAGTGACCGTCGTCCTATTGTGTTTCTCAAGGTCACGGACGCTGCTGAAATTAAAAAGTAGCAATCGAGCGAAGCTGTGTTCCATTTTTAAAACATTTAAGTTCTTCGAGAGTAAAGCTAGAACGCCGAGGCCGCCACAAATAACAAGTAACAATGCGACTCGTAATAATCCAAGGCGACTGCATGTATCGATGCCTGGACCCTGCATTACTCTTCTGAAGTTGACTTAGTTCTCTCCCTAACCCACCGAACCTATAACGGAAGCATAAGAACGGAAATTGGTAATAATTATTTTGCCTTATGTTTCCTTGGTCAATATATCCACAATCATATTTATTTGCATGGCTACGCATAATAACGAGTTATACGGCTTTACATATAAAAACAAATAAGAAGTATTGATTTTTTAGTCAAAATCACACAGTGGATCCCCTTCAATATGAAGTTGCTTGTACTAACAGATGAAGCAAGCATTGGCGTATGGTTGTTTCTCGACTCGCTCCTCTCTTTGTTTGGGGGTGGGGGGGGGGGGGGCAAAAACCTGATCTCTTTAGCTAACGACTGCCATCTAGCAGCAAAAATACTTCCATACAGAATTCGTTCATATTCGCTTGCTTTGTCCAGCTTGTGAAGTGAAGAAGCGACTAGACGCCTGCTGCGCTTTATTGTCCCGCGCGTGAGACTTTCATCGTGACTCGTCCAACACTGGGCGCGTGCTACTTGCATTTTAAAAAGAGGCTTCTCTTTAGTAAAATTACTTAATGCTCTTACAAAACAACATATTTTACTGCAGCAAATATAAATGCGAAATCTGGTGGCAATATACACCTCTCTGTTTCGCCTGTTACTCCAATCCAACATATTACCACCAGGCCTACACAACTTAAAATTGTATATTGATATGTTGGAATCGAGTAACATACGAAACAGGTGCAAATAGCAAATATTCTCCAAATACGATTTTCATTTTTATTGTCGCGGTAATACACAAAGAGGTAAGGCCGTGAATAAACTTTAACCCACCGTACAATTAACGCATGGAAGCATTGCGAGTAGGGATGTTCAAAGCAGAATATCGGCGACTTGTTTATAATGCTTGCTTTAAATGCGGCGTCAGCATTTTTTCGGGCGACCAATTACTTCGCGATAAGCTTCGCCTAATAATCAAGTGTCAATAGGGTGTAATTGGGCGAGCGAGCGTCGAACGCATGGGTGGGCATGTAGTTTTCCTTTGTCGTATTTTAATTTATTATCGCGGTATTACATAAAGAGGCAAGACCAGTATAAAATAAATTTTCACCCATCGTAAAGCAGGGAGGCATTGCTAGAAGCTTCATTTATATGACGTTCGTGAACTCGGTCGCCAGATTGAATCATAAGTTAAAAAAGCCTGAAAATGTTCCTGAAAGTAAAGCTTTCAGGCGTCAAGTGCCAGTTTGTCACTGTCTCTGGAAATGGAATTTTTTTTGAAGCGGCAAAAATAAAAAAAATAAATGAATAAAATATTTTGATGGCAAAATGATTCTAAAATTAATTTTGCATAGTCTTTACCAAACTAACGTATAAGAAAATTAAACCCTGGCAAGTACCCCTTTCGTATGTAAGACATAAGTTAAGGCGGGTGATTTTCGGCTCATATCTGTTTTTGCTTGCAGAAGTTAAGGAAATAAAAGAACAGGCAACGTTTATACTACTACACCACAAACCAAAGTCAAATAAATAATATTTAAAAGCAATCCTAATAAGTATAAATATACAACAACCGCACCCCCGTCTAGTTCTAGTCTAATTTTGAGAAGCCAAAATAAATCTAGTTGTCCAAGCCTGCTCTAAATACGTGCTTATTTTGCTTAATGGTTAATCCAGGTCTGATTTCGACCGAATGTTATCATAATTGTTGGACCAAAACAGCGGTTTTTCTAAGTTTACTTGTTTTATGTCGTCAATTATGACGTCATTTTAAAAAATGCCCTGCCGCCCTCTGGTGACCAAAAACTTTATTTTCCTATTTAAGTGCAACTTGATAAACTTTCCCTCATATTTGGCCTTTTTATAGTTAGTGAAAAACAACTACCTGTGGATTTAAGCCCGCGTTTCTCAACCCTTTTTGGCGGCGATTCGAATTCTAAGCGTAAATACAACAGCGAATCTTTGGAGACTTATTCCTCTTCACTCAGCTTTTCGTGCGCGAACGAAACACAAGACGAACATAGTCAATGAATTCGAATTTAATTAATAAGCCATGTTTTGTAATTTTCTCAAATTTCGAGAAATCCTTCTCAGAACCGATATTAATAAATCTAACCATGTGAACTGCTGCAGTCAGCAACCCAACCAAATTAACCAATTCTAAAATGTCAGGCTGACCCTGGTTCACGCGAACCACATTACTATTAGTGGTTAAACAAATAAGAACAAAAAATAAACCCAACTGGATTTTGGTAATTGTCATTTTAATATATACAAGTAGCCTAAAAGTGTCAAAAAAATAACTTAAAACTAATTTATATAGAGCAGTTCAACCGGAATATAGGTAACGTGGGTTATTGTTTCGTGATCATCTAATAATTCTCATACCTTAAAACCACGGGTAAAAGTCGAATAATTTTCATACCGAAGCGCTTCCTAAAACTGACCTTAGGATCGCTGCAAAAATATACAAATCTGGTGGAAGTTATAACCAACCTCTATTCAATAAAAATCTTTACTTCAAAGTACAATAACAACGATAACACGTTGGGATTCTCGCGCGCTAAGTAGAAGCCATTGACTGGAAAAAAGTTGCCCACCCTAAGTAGAGATTATATTACAGGTATACGTGTTAGTTCAGAATAACATATAATAAAACACATCGAACTGCCAATTTCTCACAGTTAGGCTCCATTTACTGAACTGCCCGAGGCATCATTCCCAGCTCGGCTAAATACATGCTTCTGTCAATACTACAACCGCCCCCTTAATACATACGTATGGTTTCCAGTTGGCTTCCATTGTGCCAACTTATGTGTACCTTGGCTCATATATCGTCGTTATGATGGTCGTAAAAGCGTCTGGTGGGCAAACTACCTCGTTTTTATATATGGCGTGTTTAGTCAGAGTTTTTAACGGCCTTTTATATGAATGTTATCTTACCAAACAGATATAACATTTGTTTTGATGAACATAAATGTAAACACACAAGGCAAGTTTTTTTCCAACAAAAACACGATGAGTTGAATATACATGAACTGAAATGACCCTTTAAAAACAACTTCAACAACTTCAATTCTAATTCCTCAGCACTTCATAAAACCAGACAACTTAATTGTAACCAAAAAGTCATTATATTTTTTCACAGATAATTACGGGCTGCCTACTTGTCGTGACACAACTTTCTTCTGATAATGCTGATTTTTGGTAAACACGGATGGGCGAAAACGGTTTCGAATGTGATGCTGTCACCAGAAGTTTACAGTGTTGTGATGACTTAAGTCACTGTTTTTGAATGACTTGACTTTTTAAGTCTTTTAAACAAATGACTTGGGTTGTAATGAAGTGTTCTCAATAATCATATATATTTTTTTTGGAAGGTATTGCTCATATTCGGACTAGTTTACTTAATTTATTAGGTTAATGTTCAATTTTTAAGACAATGACTTGACTTGTAATTGCCTTACTCTAATTATGACTTGGCTCGGACTTCAGTTGTTTTTACAAAACTATTATATTACCACAACTTAGCAATAATGCGTAGTGTTTATTAGCTGTAGACTGAACTTAGGGTTTGCCGCCACAATTTCGCTTCAATCCGACGCAGAAGTTTGTCGCCGAACAATTTTGCATTCGCGACATCAACGACTACTGAACGTTTTTTTACACATCCACAGTTCGCTCGTCGACCGCATTTTTTGTTTTTTCTCGGGGAGTAATTGTACGCGGCTAGGTGACGGCAAGGGGTCACGTTTGCAGAACGTCTTATGTTACGTGTTGAATGAACAGAATCGGGATACCACTACACCCAAAATAAGGTTGTACATAAATCAGCTTTTCAGTTTTACGACAGTTATATGACTAAACGTGCATAAATAATAGTAATGTGTATTGAAAGGCTGAATTCCTGTGGCTTGGCAAACTGGTCGTTAGGGCCATCTATTTCGAAAACGACGAACCTGAATGGCGATTAATAAAAGTGCGCCAGAGCATACAGAGAGCGGCGGTTTTTAACGGACGCTAACGACCTAACTTTGCTGCGACAAGTCTGCAACAAACTGTTTAAAATAAAAAAAAAGGATATCGACATAATAAAAATAACGGAATGTTATATCTGATATGTACAAAACACACGCGATTACTTGGGTAAAAAAAACAATTTAAAACAGTTATATTTCAATTAAAATGTATTATAAAACAAAAATATATCTTAGTTACAAAAAAGGAATATCATTCACAATTTTCACAAACGGTTTTTAAGTAGAGTTTTAATATAAAGTTTAACTGACGGGCTTACCACACTTGCCGCCATCTAGGGCTGCCACGCAGGTCTCCAAACACTTGCGAGTTGGATTGCCGCCTCGTCCGTATTCAAAGCCCTAAAGCAATGCCAGTGATCAAGTAGCCTTGGCTAAGTGTGATAATTACTTTTCAGCAAGACACTACTAAAAAATTTTAATATTTTACTTGAACGTTTATCTCAGTTAATATTAAAAGCAACAACATTTTTCGGATGTTTTGACGCAGTAGACTCACCCTGTGATTTCCAGGATTGTGCTGCTTGAATGTGGTTGATAGCGTAATCGGAGGAACCACCATCAGCGACTTCCATTGTTCTGGCTCGTTTTCGGCGTGGATTACGTCAGTAGCAAACCTGAACAAAGTGATTCCGTTTACTTCCTTTGAGAGCAATTTCAAACTAAATTTCTTTAAATAATATCCTACCTGGCGAATGGGAATACATATGAAACAAAATAGGATAGTTTGTCTATTCTTTAAGTTGATTTACGATACTTTTATTACTTAAATTATTTACAAAAAGGCACTTGACACGAACTTGCACATAAAATCAAGCAAAGCTATATACTCGCTAAAGTACAAATATTAATGAACCGGGCATTAACGGACAAAATTTACTGCTCTAAAATATATTTGTTCCTAAATGTGATTGTTAAAGAACTAAATATTATATAGCATAGAATCCTCAAAAATTTGCGGATTCACCAGAAATATAACTTGAATTCTTTGCAACGTTGCAAACTTGGAAATAAATTTTTGCACTCAAAATATTCATAAATGCACATTATTTTGTTAAGATAAAATTTAATCAAACAGATTTTCATGGCTGTACTATTACTTACGAAATCCTCCTTATTAAAACGCGTCTTACTGTTCTATCAAGATTGGTTTACTACTGTCACTAGAGACCTACTTATCGACGTTCAGAACACACACTTAAAAAGGCTGGAGTCTGTTCATACAAAAACCGAATAAGAAAGGCGAGTACTGAATGCTCCTTAACAATATCTATTAACACAAACCACATTAGTAATAAAAGTAATTTCCACACATGTTTCGTAATTACCTGCAACCCAAACAACAAGCTTGGGGTTCTGCAATATATCATCATACCTGGCTGCCATAGTGTTTACGAATCTGTCAATCACCGCTGAATCGTGTTTACCAAAGCTTTCCCGTGTTTACCAAAGCTTTCCCTCTCGTCTCTAGGACCACGATAAGCAACGCACTTGGGTCTTTTTGTATGTGCTTGCCATGTAATTTTCACGCCCCAACTCTGACTGAGTGATATTGAACAGTTCTAATTAACACAGAACTCAGACGTACAAAATCTTAGTTTTTGGACTAAAATATATGAGAAGTAATAATATTATTGATTGCGGATGTTCGATATTTTTGACGTGCACATGTTTGTCAAAACATTCTATCAAGAGCATTTATGGCCTTTATTCGTTATAAAATGGACATGTAAAGTTCTGGAGGTATGACGTCATAATGTTTCTCGCTATGACGTGACGACATAAAACTTGATCTTAAAACACTTGTTGTTCTCGAGAGAACACTTGCGAATAAAATTGGATCGTTATTTTTACGACAAACTAATTTGTCACGTGATCGCCAACGTAGTTACCTGATAATTGACCGTTCATCAAGAACTTCATTATTATAGTTTTTTATGAAAATAAACCCGCTTTGGAAACAACTTAAGGTCTGTGTTTTTCTCACAAACTCGAATTTTTAAAATGAATTATTAGTTACGGTAAAAACAAAAAAAAATGTATCACAGTAAAAGCTGTTACAAATTATACACTAACTATATTCCGGCCTTAAATTAAAATACCTGTAATGTATTTGAAGTTGTGAATCAAAAGAGCTGTGAAATGCTTGTTTTTTACCATTGTTGGGCCAAATAATAAATCTACTTTTAGCATAACAAAGGAAACCACGAATTCCATCAGTCAATTGTTTATCCTAACCACTATAAGCGTTTCGTAAGACCTAAAGCTGGTGTAAACAAAGAACAGCCGCCAAGTTGGGTGAAACAGGGGCGAGCAAAAGTTAACGAGTAACTCATTGTATGTACAGCAAATAAATAAGTATGGCGATTCAAACTAACGTAACGAGTGAAGAAAATATATTAATGAACCTCTCGCTATAAACAATGTTTGTTAATCAAAGTGTTATTTACACGATTCTGATAAAATGTATGGGAAAATATGCAAGTTCCAGGGCAAGGTCTAACACTCTTCTAACATGTAAGTTATTTTTTCAGGAAGGTAACATAAAATCTACTCGAGTTTAAAGATATCAACAAGAGACATCTCAAGAAGAGCAATTATAACGAACACATAAAATACCTTCAAAACTGTGTTTTTAGAGAGACCATTTCCTGTAGGCGTCGTTGTTTAAAATGTCCCCCCCTCACCTCTTTGACAAACCCATCTAAAAACTGCAGTAGTTCAAGTGGATTTCTGAAAGATAAAAGTTCAACGGTTAAATTACCATAGAAATTTACGTGCTTAGTCTTTTATGGTAACGACTGCATATTCTTTTTCAGCTCCAGCACTGCCAGCTGCAAAAAACATGACCACCGCGAAAACAATGATGATATCCATGTCTTCTATGTTTAAGGCAACTAGCTGCTGATAACGGACGGCAAAGTAGTTTTTAGATCTAAAAGTTATTGAAAAAAATGTTGATCTTAAACAATGACTTCATCTGTTTATTCGAAAAAAAAATGGCTTTGCTGTGCGCAGCAATGATCAATTATTCAACCAAAGAGTATAACCATGATGACAAACTCTTACTTTTGCCTTTAAGCAATGCATTCTACTTTCGACAGCCGTCACGGTCTGATTCACAATAAAACATCATCTTTTCCCAATTAAGCCTGTTGCAAAAATGTACGCTTTTGGCGTAATGACTTGGTAGGACAGGCAAGGTTATCACAAGTTGCGTGACCCTTTATTAGGACCCTACTGGACATTTTTGAAAGGTGTATTACTGTTAAAATGTGCGATTGAGCTATGTCGTTGATTTCGGGGCTCTTTCCATTTGGCACGTAGAAAGTAACGCAAAAAACGGTCTACAAATGCCGCATAACGCAACGCACATCATTACTTTATTATTAATAATAATGCTCTACCAACCCAAACTCAAACCCGCACCGTAACCCAAATAATGTGCGTTGCGGTATTTGTTGACCGTTTTTTGCGTTACTTTCTACGTACCAAATCGATGGAGCGCCTTGGTTTCCACTTTTAGGCGCTAAGATTTATGTGAGGAATTGCCTTATAAATTAAATTAATACCACTTATTTTGTTGTACATCTCAAGGTGCCGAACTCTCAACTGTATGGCGGTGTTAATTGTTAGCTTCTTATTAAGCCTTTTTACATTATCGGGTTATGTCATGCGGGTTGACGCGCATGAAAAAAGAAAAACGGGATTTCTCTTCTATCCGCGCTAAGGGCTTCGATTCACATGGACTTAACCCGCATACAAGCGGGTTACAGATGTATGCTATTTAACTGTGTTGAAGTTGTTCCACAATATTATTATTACTCAATTATAACGGTTGTTTATATGTTAGCATTGTTACAGATATTATTAAATATGAACTGGCGTCATTTTATTCTGCTGTACAAGTACCTTATTAGAGTTATTTTTTTATTAATGTATTTTAAAAAGAGGGCAAGTGACAGAAAACTAATGTTGGCAATAAGAATGATATCTCACCAAAGAAGAACTACGAGAACAGTTTGGATAAAAGAGAGGTATTGCCTTATAAAATCAAATTATATTTATTACACGTATTTTATGTTTATACGCTTTTTCTAAAGGTCAAGACTTTTCTGGGAAAAAAAACATGTTAAGTTTCACAGACGGGGACTGGATTGCTCATTTTAGAATGACCAAAAATACCTTTGACCAACTGGTTTTAACCTTGTGGAATGAAATGAAACCTGGTATATGAAGTTTATTTTGCTCAACCAGTAATCATGCACTACTTGAGATCTAAAATCACTTTTTTGAAGTACTGTAAAAGTTTTATGGTTACTTTACTATATATATATATTAACATCTCAGTCACTTCATCTATTGTAACAAAATAACTTTAATCATTGATTAAGGAATTTTTTAAAACATTTTTTGTTACACATAATTAGTTGAAACAATATTGTAGTTATATTCAGCCCTAGCATATTTTAAGTATTTATTTATTTAAAATCTTTTTTTAAATGTAGCATGTTACACTATTTTTCTATTATACAGGTTGGAAAACTGATTTGGAACCCCCACTTAAAAAGTTCTGGTCACAGAATGTGCAGATTATTTAAAGAGTAAAACACAATAAATTCCTTAAAATTTTCCACCCTTTTTTGTTTTTATTTAAAAAAAAGCGCATTTTTTTGGTAGAATAAATTTAATTAAGTTTTTCCGCTGGTAAGCGCAAATAAAGCAACTCAGGCACAACGACTTTAACAGGGTTGGTAATATTTTTTTCTTTATATCAGTCCAAAACGACAATTTTTTTAAAGTTTTGCTATGTTGCCGAATAACCGGGGTTAAAAAATGAATTTCCCGTCGAAACATTCCCGGAAAGGAACCCTAGTCGGAACATGAAGTGTTTGAAGATGACGGCACAAAGCATTGTTAAAAAGTAACTGTCGAAAGATATATAAGCTGCACAAACTTTCTGCTATCACCAAATTGTGCACAAATAAAATCGAGCGATAATAATCAGACTGGCAGAATGGTGCGATCCAAACACGCAAAATTGCATATTTGACAATACTTAATTTCGAAAAAGACTGCATTTATAAGTGAACACAAATATAAACGTGCAATGCAAAGCAGCCATTTTAGAAAGTTCCATATAGGACGCAATGCGCAAACCTGTCTGACACATACACTCGCTGATTGTTGGTCACTTATATTTCTTTAAAATAAACCCTGTACGCATTACAATAATTCAATGCTTCGCGGGCCACAAACAAAGATGTCGGGTCTGGGTTTTGGACCACCCTGCCTTAAGTAATCAATTTTTGTTAAAAGTGGCATTACTTTCCTACTTCTTGGTACACCTTATATGCAAACTCAGGCAAGCAAAACAAAATAATGTTTATTTAAAATTTATTTGGTTAAACATGGTAAGAATCAATCAATTTAAAGAATAAATTAAGTTCTTTATTGACTCCAGATTCCAGAGGCCACTTCAGTATTGTATTCTTTTGTGTAGTGGTACCTGGTCAACAGCGTCTGCAGGAAATAAATTATAGACTCTAAAAGTATAGTGGCTTAATCTAGAGTAAATAAAAAAATCCACACAGAACTAGGTAGCATATTGTACAGGTTTGAAATCAGGACTGATGAGTCGGCCTCGAGGATTCGGTTTGTTTTGCTAGAGTCCTACTCGGGTAAGACCATGTAAAACTACCCGAGTCCCGAGTCTGACATGCGCAGTAAACTAATATGACCGCCAACTGAAAATTGTAAATTTGGAATAGCATGTGGTGGAATATTTTCCAACCATGTATATGAGTGAGTGAATTATACGACACCCGTATAAGTGGATAGCTAAATATCCATGTTATTTTGGTTACGTAAATTGACGGAATACAGGCTGTGTTTAGTCAGGGCCGGAGATGCCACATTTAACCGGAGTCGGACTCGGGTTATTTTTAACCGACTCCGCAGCCCTGTTTGAAATAGATATTTTTTGTCATTTTCAATTTAAGTTTCCAAAAAGTATTTTTTACCTTGAGTTCTTCTCATCTTTTCTCCCTAATAGCTGATAACAAAAGTTTGGAGCTTAACTGCTGGAGGTTGTAGTTGAATGAATATCAAAGCCCATGTATAGAAGTAGGTGACAATGACATCTTGTAAACAGCCTAAATATATATATCTTTATTCAGTTTAAACTTGATTGGATAACTGGTTGTAAAAGAATAAAGGTTTTACTATTACATTTAATTTCAACAGATTACAAAGCTGCATAATCTGGTGCTTTCCTTTTTAAAATGTACAATATTACACACTAAGTTTGTGTTCACCGAACCCTATCCACTAAACTGGTACCAAAATGTGTAATGTTAATACTCCTTAACACCAAAACTAAAGAATAATTGAATATATATTACAATATCCCTAATCTAATTTTCTTTAAGGGTGGTATTCATAAAGTCGGATCACGGATCGGATCTGATCCACTGTTGGCTTTCAGAAAGTCGGATAAAACGGTGGATCACTCGATCTCGGATCAGCTTGATCCATGGATATCCTCTGTTTCATAAAGTCCGATTACGTGCGATCCTTGAACTACGATCACCACTTTTCATTTGATTTGTTGATCGGCCGATATTGGGCGATCCTAACCCTAGTGATTATTAGAGCGGTATCAGTTCAAATTAGACAGGAATGACAAAAAACATATTTGTGTTCAAGTATAGCCTACGGTAGTTTTATTGCGTCTGTAAGCTTAATCGTTGATTGTACAGATCTGCAGCTTAAAGGCAAAAAAATGCCAAATGGTATATAATTTACGTATTTATCAGACAATAATCACGACAAAATGTCATAGATAAGCTTTAGTCATATTAGCGATGTTTACTCTTTAATAATAATAGCCTGCACTGGTGGCCCTATTTTCTTACTATGTTCACGCTTTAACGTGCGTTTTGACCGGCTCAAACTGCAGCCAGATAAACACTTTTTTTGCTTTATACTGCGCCCTAAGTACGACTTACAGGTCATAATAAATATTAGCTACTATGTCACAACTGCCTACCCTAAGATTAATTGATGAGGTGTTGGAAAGATTCGAAGGAAGTGTTCCAATACCACTGTAACGACTTTTTAGTTATGTTGAGAAACTTATGGTAGTATCCTATATTCGTTTAATAAGTAACAAAACCTAAAGTCGCTAGTGAGTCCTATGGACTCCAGCCATAAGACCAAGATAAGAACAACACCAACGTCAGAATAAAACACAATTCGGAATAAGACCAAAATAGGAATAATACCTATGGTATTAGTACCGTCTAAATCGTAATAAGTCCTAAATCCGTCGGAATAAGACCTAAATCAGGCCTAAACAGCACTTTAACTAACCCCAAACCCCACCCCTAAGTACATCACTAACTCTCCTAAAAGTTTCAACACTAACCCATTTTCTAACCCCACCCATTACCCACCAATAACCCCAAACAGGACAAAAAATCCGGTGCCGAAACAGCGGCGCCCTGACGGCGCCGGTCAGACTAGGGCGTCCAAACGTAGTCACCAAAACGGCCGATGCCAGACCGATGGCCCCCGATCGTCCCATACCCTCTACTTACAGGTTCGGGCGTTATTCTGGCCATTTAGGCCTTCTTTCGATGAATTTAGGCCTTATTCCGATGAAATTAGAACTTATTCCGATGAATTTAGGCCTTATTCCGTTGAATTTAGGCCTTATTCCGATGAATTTAGAACTAATTCTGATGAATTTAGACCTTATTCCGACAGATTTAGGTCTTAGTCAGACGATTTTGATCGTATGCTGTACGGGATATTACTGCGTATTTGGCTTTATTATGTCGTTTGTCTTAATACTATGGTTTTATAGTTTTTTGGGCTTTATGTATTGTTGCTTTTTAGGTCTTATTGTGTGTTCCCAGTCCTATCCGGGTAATTATAAGTTCTATTCTGTCCTTAGGAATAATTAAGTGTAAAAGATGAGCGTTAATAACTATCACGAACAAGAGTTAGCGCATTAATATCGGCATTACACAAAGCTACTTACAATATTATTGTCAAATCATAACATGTTACTGCAATAACCACGAATCAAAACTGGCATATTAGAACCGAATCGTTCTCAAATATATAGCACAAAAAGCAACACAATTTAGCAAAGTCATCACGCTAACAATTCTATTTCTGGCCAAGTTGGTAACCTAATTTAATAAATTCGCAAATAATTCCTAGTATTGGCTCGAGCTCAAATAAACATTTTGGCAAAGTCATAATTACGGTTTCTAGCAACATAAGTACGCTACAACCACGCCGCACAATTAAGGATGAAATTCAAGGCTAGATTTCGTTTAACAAAAGTTACGTTTACTTTTTTGCTCGATATTAAAAGTTGACATGGGCCATCAACGACAGCATCCCAGCAAACAATTTACCGTTGCGAAAACGTTTTTTATTGACCTATTTAAACTACCAATAACGTTGTTCCCCGTTTTTAAAACGCCATATATTACGTCAATTCTGACTTTCCTATAACGTTGCACAAAAATGTCGTTATTGTGTAGACGCTAATTACCGTTTCTAAAACGATAAATTTATATCAATTCTACCTTTCTAAAAACATTTATTACTGACTTTCCTATAACATTGTACGGAAATGTTGTATGTAATTGTGTAGACTCTAACTACCGTTTGTAAAACGATAAATATTACAAACGTGAAACGCAAACGTTTATTACTGACTTTCCTATAACGTTGTACGAAAATGTTGTAATGTGTAAATTGTAGACTACCAGAAACGTACTCACAACGCTGTGTTTGCTTTAAAATTTTATTACAAATCAAAGTTGAGAAAAGTAACGAAACAGTAGAACCCGAGGTATTATTCGTGTTTGGATGGCATATTAGGTGACATCTGACGTAAACTAAAAAAATATTAGTCTCGCCCAACGAATCGAAAATCTCGCCCAACGAAATCCAATGGCATTTCGCTGCTGGATACTGGCATCTTGATGTTCCTAAAAATAACTCTGTGTTATAATGCAAATAAAATAACGAAATTCAGAAATATATATCTTTTAGATATACATTTCTATATGATTACGATTTATTTGCCTAGAAAAAAATGTTAAATGATAGGGTCAATGGGGGGATAAATGTTAAAATACTAAAATGCAGTTTTAAGCCATATGATCTGATAAATACACAAAAAAATAACTAGGTTTTGTCAACTATAATTTGTCCTATTCAGACAGTGCCACACAACACAATTAACACATTTTTTTGTTTAAGCCTTTTGTGCTGCTTGGTAAGAAACGTAATCTAAGCAGTCCTGTAAATCTGCCTTAAATTTTAGTTAAAATCTATAATATATATTGCAATACAAAATTGCTTTTAATGTGTATATTTTTCAATATTTAAACTGCATGTAAATATAATATTCAAAAATCCTAATGTTTACTTGTGTGTAAAAGTTAAACAAATGTGGCATCCTTCACGCTTACATTAAAAATATTTTAACTGAAGTAATTTGTCATAGTTTGTGAAGGCATCCCATGATTTCTATCCTGGTGATTTTGTGCCTGTTACTAAAAATGAATTTTGGACGTGCAAAATTCTGAAAGGCAATGAACATGTGTCTTATAATAGCGGTTTGGGCACAATTAAAAGTGTTAAAAATCTGTTGCCCATATAAAATGAATAAAAATCACACATGTTATGTAATTAAATTTATTAAGTATGCTATTTAGGTAAATGAAGATTAAAAAATATTACAACGTTACCTTGATTAGCAGCCGACTTAATTAGGAACACGAAAATGTCCAGGAGTCTTCAAATTCCACAGAACAATCTCTATTTAATGACACTTTTTGCCGATATATCCATTGTCAATATCCCAGATATGCAAACTTTCCACAGATATAATAAAGCTTGGTTCAAACGTTAGATCTAGTTGCAATATTTTCATAAACATCACAAAATTCATCATATTCAGTAAACAGCGCCGTTTCCCGCCGGGCACAAAAAAATTAAAAAAATAATATCCGTAAAATAAGTCCAAGTAATACGTTATATAAAAGTGACTTTATTTTATACATTTATAAATTTCATGTAAACGTTTAGCTAACGGTATTTTATTGACAACTTAAACGTTTAAATAACTCCGTTGAAAGAGTACGGATTTTAAACGTATTTATAATTAAAATAATATTATATTTTATAACATTACTCGATCAAAGTCCGTTTTTTTCAAAACTTTAACGTTGAACGATATACGTAAAATAAGGTCTTAAGTAAAACGTTATATAAGCGTGACTTTATTTTATAAATGTATAAGTTACATATAAACGTTTAACAAGTAAAACTCATAGTTAAAAACATGAGTAAAAACAGGATCAGACGTTTTGTTTAAAGGAAAATATATTTCGCCAAAGTGGCATCATCAGTTCCTGTAAGAGTACAAATAAATAAAATCAGAGCGCAGCCATCAACAAACCAATAAAAGTAAACAATAAAATATTAAAACATTATAATAGACTAAAAACGCAATGAAAAGCACTACAGCCTCGCAGGCAACACGACTGGGATAAATGAGTAGGCGACGCTTGTATTGGTTTGTTGATGGCTGCGCTCTGATTTTATTTATTTGTACTCTTACAGGAACTGATGATGCCACTTTGGCGAAATATATTTTCCTTTAAACAAAACGTCTGATCCTGTTTTTACTCATGTTTTTAACTATGAGTTTTACTTGTAAATATACGCGTCAGCGGAGCAGTGATCGACTGGCTAAAACCTGCCGCCGATGGTTTTCGATTCTATAAAGATACACCCTATATTGTATATTAAAAAAAAATGTTAAAAAATTTGCATTTAAATGTTGCCTATTAAAGTAACAATAACGTCATAAAAAACGCAACGTTAACGTCCTAATAAAATGTTCAGGACGGCGATTTTTAAACGCTTGTTTTAACGTTACATCAACGTTTGTATTTTTCGGTTTTTAAAAACATCATGTTTACGTTATAATAACGTTGGAACATTAGTTTTAGCTTGGTAAACAGAACAACGTTCGGGAAAAACCAATATATAAGATTTACTCTGTTGTGTTTCGACGTATTACCACTTTACAACCAAAATTGGTAACGTTGTAAAATGGTTGTATAACGTTTTGTGTTTGCTGGGATGCTATTCCTCCTGCAACTCAACTTCTGATTACACTTAGATTTTTAGCAATTGGGCATTTGCAAATGAGTGATGGGGATCTACTAAATTGCAGTCAACCAAGTGTTAGTAGAATAGTCGAGAAAATAACCGCCATAATCGCAAGTAAAAAAAATTGTTTATAAAGTTTCCTGAATCTACATCAGAAACAATTCAAACAAAAAGAAAGTTTGCAGAAATTGCAGGATTCCCAGGCATAGTAGGTGCCCTAGATTGTACCCACATACATTATATCTCCAGGTGGCGACCAAACAGAAGTTTTTCGAAATCGAAAAGGTTATTTTTCAATAAATGTACAATGTATTTGTGATTCTGGAATGTCAATAACTGATGTAGTTGCTCGGTGGCCAGGATCAACACAACATGATGCACAGATCTTTGACACAAGTCTGATTCGCTGCAAATGGCTATCTGTTGGGAGATGGTGAATATCCATGCAGGCTTTATCTCCTTACACCACTAAGGAGCCCATCAAACCTGCCTGAAAAAAGATACAACAAATCCCAAATTAAAACTAGGGGAATTATAGAAAGAAGCTTTGGTGTTTTTAAACAGAGAGGCGTGATACAACTTGGCGGTTATTATAGCTGCAATCTGTCTCCATAATTTGGCAATTAAGAGCACAATGATATCCTTGATGAAGAATTTGTTCAGGACCAAGTTGCAACAGTTGTCATTAAGACGGACAGCGTAGCTGGAAATGTTTCTAGAAACCAAGTGATAAGAGAGATATTTTCCTAGATTATATGTAGGGAAAAGTCGGGACCTATGATGCAGGTTGGGTCCTATTAGCCACCGGTTTATTTTTTTTTCATAAAAAGTAAATTCGAAGCGTACGGAGGGTTTCGTTGTTTTTACGTTAAAAAACTTACCAAGGCTCCAGTGGAGGAAGAAGAGAGAAGGACCTTAGTTGGAGAGCAAGAAGATAAAGGGACATCGGGGCTCTTACCAAGGCTCTCAGTGGAGGAAGAAGAGAGAATGACCTTAGTGGGAGAGCAAGAAGATAAAGAGGGACATCGGGTTACCAAGGCTCTCAGTGGAGGAAGAAGAGAGAAGGACCTTAGTGGGAGAGCAAGAAGATAAAGGGAGATCGGGGCTCTTGCCAAGGCTCTCAGTGGAGGAAGAAGAGAGAAGGACCTTAGTGGGAGAGCAAGAAGATAAAGGGACATCGGGGCTGTTGCCAAGGCTCTCAGTGGAGGAAGAAGAGAGAAGGACCTTAGTGGGAGAGCAAGCAGATAAAGGGACATCGGGGCTCTTACCAAGGCTCTCAGTGGAGGAAGAAGAGAGAAGGACCTTAGTGGGAGAGCAAGAAGATAAAGGGAGATCGGGGCTCTTACCAAGGCTCTCAGTGGAGGCAGAAGAGAAGACCTTAGTGTGAGAGCAAGAAGATAAAGGGACATCAGGGTTCTTAGTAAGGCCCTGAGTAGAGGACGAAGAGGAGGATAAAATAGAAGAAGTTGTTCTTGGGTGGCGTGCAGGCGTGGAGCGCTCATCTTGCTTGGTGGTCGCCGAGCATCCAAAAGAGAAGAGTGGGCGATAGGAACGCTTGAGCCGCTTGCCACTGCGAGCTGCAGATGTCGATGCACTTCCTTCCCAGAAAGGCTCTGTAATAACTATTGTCAGTATACGCATACATATATTTTTTTACGTCTTTACTACAGTTGTATATTAAGTTTTTTAAAACCAAATGTAAATCGCACCTTCATTCCCGTAACAACCGTCCTTTATCTCCTGGACCACACGAGCCTGGATGAGGGCGCCCATGTGGTCCTCGATGCTGGTCATGTACCTCCGTAGACCAGCATCAGAGAGAGATGCACGTCATCGCTCCACATCTCCCTCTCCTCGCCGATGTCGAAGTGAAGCAAAGAGAGATTTTCACGACGAGCAACGTTTCGAAGAACGTTGTTGTACTCATCGACGTGCGCAGCATGGGGACCGGTCTGCGGGAGGATCTCAGCGAGTACGATCTAAGTAACATGATTTTGCAAGTTAAGTGTAGTACTACTGCATTATTATAGCTATATGTTGCGTCAAGGTAGAGATGTTCGTATGTACATACACTTTTTTGTATCTCCAAATATGACTTTTATATAGATTCACATACGTGTATCGGACATTTTTTTAGTAATTTGGATTTCATTACTTTAGGAAACAAACCTCGGAACCGGGATAGCAGTGCCGGCATACATCGATGATGTTCTTACACTTGGCACCGATGTCGTTGTCCCATCACCTCCTGAACTCGTTGGTGCCAAGTGCAAGAACGATGTAGCGCTCACGTTCTCGAACCGCGTCCCATCAGCCAGCTCGATCGCACCATGGTCGATCCCCCCGCCTGGGATCGAAATCGCAGATAGAGAAAACACCTCGCTCGCGCACTTAACCACCTGAAAAATGAATTAGGTCAACATAGTATTAGGAACAAAAAAGTAATGCTGTGGACCAAATTATTTTTGTCTGTTTATGTTTAGGTATTTTTTTTGTTAATAAGAAAATGAATAGAACCTTACCTATATATGAACTAATCCAGTGGTCGGCAAACTGTTGGCCGCGGCCCTAATACTTTTAAATAGCTTAGTGTTATAATATATGTTGTGGGCCGCGTGATAGCCGTACATTCATTGCACTATGTTTTAAAATTACATGTGGCTTAAAAAAATTATATTGTCTCAGTGTTCAGACCCACGTGCCAAATGTGGTCGTGAGTAGGTCAACCTGTCGAACTATATTTTTTTACCAACATTAACTATAAGTAAACGTAAAATTTTTCGCGCTTGGTGCGTATATTTTTCGTTTCATAGTGTGTTTTACATTATGATGGCAGTGACAGTGTTTTGTCTATCAAGGCGCCGCTTAATACTTTACCTTCAAACAAATATTCTGAATCCGCCACTGTTTTCCTACTAGTTTTACATAGTGGGCCTTTAATAGCTCTAATAAGAGTACTTTGGGCCGCGACAAAACAAGTTTGCCGATCACTGAACTAATCCAATATTTTCAAAAATAATATATTTCGTTTAATAGTGACAGAGGCGGCCTTGAGCCTAGAGCATTTAATAATTATGCAAGACTAAAGTTCCATACAGTTTTTGTATATAATCGGTTTTATTTGACCATGTTTATAATTTGTATATTTGCTTTGGCTTCATTTTATGTCTACCTGTGGATGAACGATGTTCCGTCCATTGCTGTCGGTGACGAGCAGGACTGTGGGCAGGCTGGACGGCTTCGGACGAAGGTAGAACGTCGTCTTCTTGCTCACACCGACGGGGTAGGTGACAGCTCTCGTCCGGAACCCTCTGTCTCGCCGCATCTTCAAGTGATCCGAAATGACTGACTAAAACCTGATATTATTAATGAAGTCAATCAATTACTTGCGGAACGCTCTGTGTACTTACCAAAATACTTACGTTGACCTAAAACGTGAAAATACTTATTTTGAAAGAAAACGAGGCTTTGAACCGTAATTATATACGTCTAGTTTCACTTACAAATTCAGTACACAATGTTTTAAGATTATTCAAAAAGACGATTGACAATGCTAAATTAACAAACACAAAATGTAAAGAATATTAGTTAAGTTTACAATATAAAACTCGTTTTTTTGTTCTTTTAAAGTTTATAAATATATGTGTACCCAATATGTAAGACAAACAGCATTACTTTATTCATCCCATAAAATCTTTTTTTGTCAGGTGGCCGGTGCTTTAATGTTTATTTTTTTCTGCCAAAGTTTACGCGAAAACAACTAGTTATCCTTGATTAGGGTTGAAAATAAAACAGCATAGAACGCTCAGCCAATTAATGCCAAAAAATTGGGACTGTGACCACCATATGGCTCTATTGATGAAAAAGACTTGCTTGCAGAAAAATCTAAGCTAACATTTTTCAGCATGATCTAAACTAAAATTGCACTCGTGGCTTTCCTCCTAACTTTATTTTCCCCTTTTTAACATACTAATTTTCGGCAATTCGCGCGAATTCTATTTGTTTTTCGAAACTGCTATTCCGTTTGAAGGAATCTCTTAATATCCAAAAAACTATTCTTATAACGGAAATCCGTAATCAAAGTTGCGCACAATTAGCTAATTAATTTTTGGTGCATAGCATGTTATGTCCTTTAAATTAGAACTAAATAAACGGCTCTGCTAAATTCACTATTTTTTGCCAAGCTTTAACTAGATGATAAAAAAGTATTATATGGCTCTTTATGGAAAAACAACCAAGAATATTCGGCTTATATGGGTCCCTTAGCTAAAAAGGTTATTTGGAGTTTAAAATTAACCGACCCTTGATCTAGAAACACGTGTTTATGCAAAATTGACATGTTTTTAAAAAGTCAGTTCACTCACAGTAAACGCAAACAGTTTTCTATTTTCCAACTAAACTCTAATTTATCGAAAATATCATCTAAATATCATGAAACAACAAGCCTGAAACATCCCTGCACTAAACTAACAACTTGTAACTAATGGTACGACGTTGTGTTAATTGCGCAACCTTAAGTTTACAAACCGTTGAAAGCCCACTGTGACGTAAATAATGTAGTATCCGGTTTACTTGTTTTGAATTGGCAAAACCAAGTAGAAATGTAGAAAAAATACCATAATATTAAGAGACTTTAAACCAGCTCGCCATCTAGAAAGTTCCGCTTATTTATAAATATTTGCCTTTAAAACCTACAGTTTCGTCCAGTAACAATTTTCTAGTACTCTAGTAAGGCTGTTGAAATTTATTGCAATAAAATAGTCTATTACACTCGATCCAACTTAAAAGAATCTTTTTACGCAAATACGCTGGCAATATTATTTCAATTTTTGTGTTGAATTTGTTATTTTTTCGTTATACTTTTTATGTTACCGAAATTAGGTTTCAACCCGCTCCAAAATTAACTTCATTACCTTGCGATCTCTTTCATTATGATAAACTCTTTATTTTGTTTGTATTCTACACAATTAAAAAACACAAGCAAATAAACAGCTTAACGTCGATATAATAACAAGCGTTGTAGTTAATTAAATGCTTCGTAGAGAGGCCTTCGAAAAAGTCATTTTTCTGCAAAAATCTTAATGGCATGAGTTAGTGACTAACGTTATGTTATTAAGTGTTGTATTAGGTAGTTTAACAGTAATTTTTAGGAAAATCATGGGCAGGAAAAAAAAGTTATAACCCCCCAAACTGGGAGGTTTCGCACGTAAATTATAGCATTTTTTTCGTAGAGAGGCCTTCGAAAAAGTTATTTTTCTGCAAAAATCTTAATGGCATGAGTTAGCGGTGACTAACGTTATGTTATTTAGTATTGTATTAGGTAGTTTAACAGTAATTTTTAGGAAAACCATGAGCAGGGAAAAAAAGTTATAACCCGCCAAACTGGGAGGTTTCGCACGTAAAATATAGTATTTTTTTCGTAGAGAGGCCTTCGAAAAAGGTATTTTCCGGCAAAAATCTTAATGGCATGAGTTAAACAGAAGTTTTTAGGAAAATCATGTATGGGCAGGGAAAAAAAGTTATAACCCGCCAAACTGGGAGGTTTCGCACGAAATTATAGCATTGTTTTCGTAGAGAGGCCTTCGAAAAAGTTATTTTTCTGCAAAAATCTTAATGGCATGAGTTAGTGACTAACGTTATGTTATTAAGTGTTGTATTAGGTAGTTTAACAGTATTTTTTAGGAAAATCATGGGCAGGGAAAAAAGTTATAACCCGCCAAACTGGGAGGTTTCGCACGTAAATTATAGCATTTTTTTCGTAGAGAGGCCTTCGAAAAAGTTATTTTTCTGCAAAAATCTTAATGGCATGAGTTAGACTAACGTTATGTTATTTAGTATTGTATTAGGTAGTTTAACAGTAATTTTTAGGAAAATCATGGGCAGGGAAAAAAAGTTATAACCCGCCAAACTGGGAGGTTTCGCACGTAAAATATAGTAATTTGTTCGTAGAGAGGCCTTCGAAAAAGTTTTTTTCTGCAAAAATTTTAATTGCATGAGTTAGTGACTAACGTTATGTTATTAAGTGTTGTATTAGTAGGTAGTTTAACAGTAATTTTTAGGAAAATCATGGGCAGGGAAAAAAGTTATAACCCGCCAAACTGGGAGGTTTCGCACGTAAATTATAGCATTTTTTTCGTAGAGAAGCCTTCGAAAAAGTTATTTTTCTGCAAAAATCTTTTAATGGCATGAGTTGGTGACTAACGTTATGTTATTAAGTGTTGTATTAGTAGGTAATTTAACAGTAATTTTTAGGAAAATCATGGGCAGGGAAAAAAGTTATAACCCGACAATCTGGGAGGTTTCGCACGTAAATTATAGCATTGTTTTCGTAGAGAGGCCTTCGAAAAAGTTATTTTTCTGCAAAAATCTTAATGGCATGAGTTAGTGACTAACTAGGTAGTTTAACAGTAATTTTTAGGAAAATCGTGGAAAAGGAAAAAAAGTTATAGCCTGTCAAGTCTCGATTATCGCATGATAATTAAACTGTAAAATGTTCAAATTCACATTGTAAATATTTAGGAAAATTCATCAGGAATTGTTTTTGTTTCTTTGCAACATTTGTTCAAGAACCTTTGTTTGTGTGAATATGCGATACTGTACCTTTAAACTATTGCCTCGTTGTTCGTTTCCATTATTGATCGTTGCTATTGTTAGGGCTTTCTTGTCTAATGAGAAAAATAAAATATATGGTTATTGGTTACGTTGATCTTGTATCAATAAAGGTTTAGAAAGTGAGATACAGATACAGTATTTACTTTTTTGTTTTAGTTTGTTTTGTTTATTATCAGTACAAACTGCAATTAAAAAATGTGTGAATCTTCCTAAGTCGAATACTTACAAAAATATCAGATAAACTGTTTTTATGTATGTATTCAACACTTAATTTGTAAATACACTAAGTTTAATTTCTATTAGTTTATCTGCGATAAAAAGTAGGTTCAAAATAAATTCAAAAATTATAGAATCAACAGGTATGCAGGGTAAAAAGCATTTTTCAAGAGAATGTCGGCAAAGGGTTTGTTTTCACAAATCCATCCCTAAATGTTAACGCGATATAAACACCGCGCAACAAACGATTTGCGTCAGTTGGAAGCCTATATTTGAAAAACGAGTTTGTGGAATGGCCTTTGTTTTTTTCTCTGCGTTCGTTATGCTAATATTTTTGCACTGAAATCAAAGTAAAAAATGATCGTGAGACTCCTCACTTCGTACAGACTAATAAAATACCGGCGACCACCCACCGTAACCCCATCTTTCTTCAACTCCGCTACAGCACGGTTCTCTCCCACAAAACTTTACCAAGGTATTCAACCAAAGTAATAAATTGGCAGGACGAGCAAGTGTATGCAGGCAAGAGAATTTTATAAAATCAACGAATGGTCATATTAATATGCATTTTACAACAGCAAACAACAACGTTTGTGTACTTATAATTTATCGTCTGCCAACTTTTATAGAAACGTCTATACAGATGTCATGTGTAAACGGTTATTAAAATAAATTGCTATACAAAGATGTGCCGATAGGTCAACTGCCGCGAACGTGATATCGACGTTAGCAAACTCTGTGAAGACTGAAAGAAAAAGCGGAGCGCATTTAGACACATTTTGCGCATCGATTTTAGTCTGTATCGCAAATTCGATTTTAGTCTGTATCGCAAATTTCTAAAACAGAAAATGCTCTCTCCACGCTGACTGGGGTTGCTGGAACTGCCATAAATACTTGTGAAAGCTGGTACAGTTCTGGCTTGTTATCTTTAGATGATTTCCAGTATTGCAGTATGTCTTCGTTTTTTAAGTCTTGGTTCGTTGAGATAGGAGGTGAGCAGCGCAGCAATTGAGGCTTGTCCTGTTTTATTTTTGTTAAATTCTCCTCGACGCTGTTCTGCTTCTTTCTTCCGAGCCTTAATAAGCAAGTCTAAATCGTCATCGGCACTTGATGTTTCAGACGAATCTGTTTCTAACCTAGTCAAATCTACGGTAGGCTCTTGCTGCACAGAATTTTAGACGATATCTCATGCTCTTTGCAAATGCTGAGTCGCAACACTTTGTTCGCTTTCTGAAAGGAACATTTTGTACCTTGGGTCTAATAGTGTACAGGGAACCCAAAAAAATACAATTCTTTAGTAGGTCAACTTCTCTTTTTTTCCATGGCAGACAGCAACAATTGTGCGAGAGGCGAAGTTCTTAATTTTGCAATTTGTAATTTGCAGTTTACCAAAATTCCCAAAAAGTCACCAAATATAAGCTGCTCACACTGTAACGATTTCGTGGCAATTTTTTTTTTCTTTTTCTTTTTTGGCAATTTTTGCAGGCTCCAAAACTGAAAGAAGAAAACGTGTTCCAGTCAGATTCTTCTATATAAAGATCCGGGTTTGTTAATGGCAGCTTGAGACATTTTCGCAATTTACAAACAGACTTGTTGTCTATAACAAGTCAGTGCACCATCACTGTATATTTTTAGGCTACTAATCTAAAACATTTCAACGTTATTTTCCATGGTCCTACTACCGGTATATTTATATTAACAGTAACGACACGAGTTTCCAAAGTTAAAATAGCAAGAAGGCATATAAATATGTAAGAATCACCCTAACTCAACTAATGTTAACAATATGAGAACCCCTGGACGAAACTGTGTTGGGATTTAAAGTCCAGTCCCGAAAAACTCTTTCCGCATCTAGCTTAAGTCCCCATCTTATTTAAACAACGATCTCTTCTGAATTTTCTCTTAACCTTTATGATGTCATAGTAGGAGGAATTGCGACATAGAAACAATATATGACTTTGGGCAAACCAAATATGAAAAACATATACTGGAGCGAACCGCTTTATTGATTGGGTTCGGTTAAGGTTCGAGTTGTTTCCAAATTTACGGTTCAGTTTCGGTTCGACTCCACGGTTCGGGAAAAAATAGCCCAACACCGGTTCATGAAGGTTCGGTTACGGTTCGACTCCCTGATTTAAAGTTGTAAATATTGCACAGTAATCTTTATATTTTTATAGTTTTGAGCAATATGCAAACACGTTTGTGCCTAATAAGCCACGTTTTATATTGAAAGTTTTTCATTAAATCCAATAAACGCAATATTTATTCATTTATGACGCCATGTTATGACGTAGCTTTGTAACGTCGTCGTTAAGAATGTGTTAAACTTAAGCTTTTTGTTGTTGCGGCCCTTGTATATATTTGTTTAGGCCTGGTGTTGATATGTTGGAATGGTGCATCAATTACAACAGGTGCTAACAGAGAGATGATGTGTCCACTGCCTCAAGGATTCGCATTTAAATTTGCGGTGATAAATATTTTGTGTTGTAAGAGCAATAGGTTTTGTTTTTTGACTCCCACATTTAGCCTTTACTTTACTAAAATTTCTGATATACATAATAATCATTAAACTAGATTAAAGGATACTAGGCAATTATTTTTACCTCGCACAAACACATCACTAGGGCAGAGATCACTTGGATATCGAGGACCAGTGGTATGGGGAAATATTGATATCAACTTAAAATCGTTGTCATTTCACCAATTTAAAATTATTCTAACTTGCTATTTCACTACTCCAGTAATATTTGTTTTTTCTTTAGCATTAGTATTTGATATAGTTTACTTCCTGGTATATATGCATTTGTTTTTTTTTCGACTGCTTCATTTATTGGTGTCGGGATGATCTTTTCAGAGTCTTACTAATAAAAGGCACAGCAGGGATGCCAGCAGGTCGCGCATAAACCTCTACATAGCACCTTCATACCAGTCTACGCCATGTCTGAAAATTTGAAAGTTGTACGATGTTCACTTTTTCTATAACGCTCTGGACAAAAATCGGTCTGAAACATACCAAGCAAACCATAAAAACCAAATAAGACTAGACGGGGGTGCGGTTGTTGTATATTTTGTCAGGGGATATATTTTCAGGGCTTAGTGTTTATTTTCAATTTTTACTTTATTTTAATTTTTTTTTTTTTAATATTTTGTATTGTGTACTTTATATTATATATTTTGTTTTTCATTTTCCTTAACTTGTTTCTGCAAGCAAAAACAGATATGGGCCGAAAACTTCCCCGCTTAAAATATGCCTTTGATGCGAAAGGGGTTCAAATATGGCGTAGAATTTGGGGAATGATCGAAACATATATTTGATAAATAGAATTTACTTAGATAATGCATATGGCTATTTTATTAAATTTTGACCAGATTACGTGTTTGAAAATCAAATATTTTCTCATTCTCTTAAAGACTAAAAATGGTTTAACGCCTATGGTTTGCTATGCTTTTGCAAACTTTTACTCGGTAATTTTTTACCATGGCTTGGTCCGAGCAATCACTGTTAAAACAGGCTTTAAATCTGTAGTTTCAAACAATATGAGAAACACTATTATGTGCTCAGTACGCAAACTATTAAATCGAAAGTTTTGCTAGATGTTTAGGCCTGATGTTGGTATGCTGGTTGGAGCAAGATGTGCAACAGGTGCTAACAGAGGCGTAGACTGCCTCAAGATTTCGCATTTAAATTTGCGGCGGTAAATACACCCTATTCACACTTGATTATTAGGCGAAGCTTTTCGCGAAGTAATTGGTCGCCCGAAAAAACGGTGACACCGCATTTAAATCAAGCATTATAAATGAGTCGCTGATATTCTGCTTTGAACATCTCTACTCGCAACGCTTCCCTGCGTTAATTGTACGGTGGGTGAAAGTTTATTCACGGCCTTACCTCTTTGTGTATTACCGCGACAATACGATGAAATACGATTTGGGGAATATTTGAAAAAATCGTATTTGGAGAATATTTGCTATATGCACCTGTTTCGTATGTTATTCCAATCCAACATATCAACACACAATTTTAAGTTGTGTAGGCCTGGTGTTGATATGTTGGATTGGAGTTGCTACCAGATCTCGCATTTAAATTTGCGGCGGTAAAATATGTTGTTTCTTAAGAGTATGAAGTAATTTTACTAAAGAGAAGCCTCTGTTTAAAATGCAAGTCGCACGAGCCAGGGGGTATATTTTCAGGGCTTAGTGATTATTTTCAATTTTTACTTTATTTTATTTTTTTTATTTCATTTTATTTATTTTTTTTTTAATATTTTGTATTGTGTACTTTATATTATATATTTTGTTTTTTATTTTCCTTAACTTGTTTCTGCAAGCAAAAACAGATATGGGCCGAAAACTTCCCCACTTAACTTATGCCTTTGATGCGAAAGGGGTTCAAATATGGCGTAGAATTCGGGGAATGATCGAAACATATATTTGATAAATAGAATTTACGTAGATAATGCGTATGGTCATTTTAATAAATTTTGACCAGAAATATTATTATTCTCTTAAAGACTAAAAATGGTTTAACGCCTACGGTTTGCTATACTTTTGCAAACTTTTACTCGGTAATTTTTTACCATGGCTTGGTCCGAGCAATCACTGTTAAAACAGGCTTTAAAACTGTAGTTTTAAACAATATGAAAAACACTATTATGTTCTCAATACGCAAACTATTAAATCGAAAGTTTTGCTCTAGATGTTTAGGCCTGATGTTGGTAGTATGCTGGTTGGAGCAAGATGCACGACAGGTGCTAAGAGAGAGGCGTAGACTGCCTTAAGATTTCGCATTTAAACTTGCGGCGGTAAATACACCCTATTCACACTTAATTATTAGGCGAAGATTATCGCGAAGTAATTGGTCGCCCGAAAAAAAACTAACGCCGCATTGAAAGCAAGCATTATAAATGATTCGCCGATATTCTGCTTTGAACATCTCTACTCGCAATGCTTCCCTCCGTTAATTGTACGGTGGGTGAAATTTTATTCACGGCCTTATTGTGTATTACCGCGACAATACGATGAAATACGATTTGAAGAATATTGGAAAAATCGTATTTGGAGAATATTTGCTATTTGCACCTGTATAGTATGTTACTCCAATCCAACATATCGACACACAATTTTAAGTTGTGTAGGCCTGGTGTTGATATGTTGGATTAGAGTTGCCACCAGATTTCGCATTTAAATTTGCGGCGGTAAAGTAAGTTGTTTCTTAACAGCATTAAGTAATTTTACTAAAGAGAAGCCTCGTTTTAAAATGCAAGTCGCACGAGCCCAGTTTAGGACGTGCCACTTCGCACAATGAAAGTCTCACGCGCGGGACAATAAAGCCCAGCAGGCGGTAAGCCGCTTCGTCACTTCACAAGCTGGACAAAGCAAGCGAATATGAACAAATTCTGTATGAAAGTTTTTCTGCTGCTAGATGGCAGTCATTAGCTACAAAGTGCTAAAACGCAATATTTCAGGTTTTTGCCCCCCAAGCAAAGGCCCCTGGGGGTGCAGCCTCATAAACTTTTACAAAGCACCTACATACCACTCTACGCCATGTCTGAAAATTTGAAGGTTCTACGATGTCTACTTTTTCTATAAAGCTTCGGACAAAAATCGGTCTGAAACATACCATAGGAAACCATAGGAAACCATCGGAAACCAAAAAAGAACTAGACGGGGGTGCGGTTGTTGTATATTTTGTCAGGGGATATATTTTCAGGGCTTAGTGTTTATTTTCAATTTTTACTTTATTTTAATTTTTTTTTTTTTTAATTTTTTTTTTAATATTTTGTATTGTGTACTTTATATTATATATTTTGTTTTTCATTTTCCTTAACTTGTTTCTGCAAGCAAAAACAGATATGGGCCGAAAACTTCCCCACTTAAAATATGCCTTTGATGCGAAAGGGGTTCAAATATGGCGTAGAATTTGGGGAATGATCGAAACATATATTTGATAAATAGAATTTACTTAGATAATGCATATGGCTATTTTATTAAATTTTGACCAGCTTACGTGTTTGAAAATCAAATATTATCATTCTCTTAAAGACTAAAAATGGTTTAACGCCTATGGTTTGCTATACTTTTGCAAACTTTCACTAGGTAATTTTTTACCATAGCTTGGTCCGAGCAATCACTGTTAAAACAGGCTTTAAATCTGTCGTTTCAAACAATATGAAAAACACTATTACGTGCGTAATACGCAAACTATTAAATCGAAAGTTTTGCTAGATAAGTTTAGGCCTGATGTTGGTATGCTGGTTGGAGCAAGATGCACAACAGGTGCTAACAGAGAGGCGTAGACTGCCTTAAGATTTCGCATTTAAACTTGCGGCGGTAAATACACCCTATTGACACTTAATTATTAGGCGAAGCTTATCGCTAAGTAATTGGTCGCCCCAAAAAAATGCTGACGCCGCATTTAAAGCAAGCATTATAAATGTGTCGCCGATATTCTGCCTTGAACATCCCTACTCGAAATGCTTCCCTCCGTTAATTGTACGGTGGGTGAAACTTTATTCACGGCCTGACCTCTTTGTGTATTACCGCGACAATACGATGAAATACGATTTGGAGAATATTGGAAACATCGTATTTGGAGAATATTTGCTATTTGCACCTGTTCTGTATGTTACTCCAATCCAACATATCTACACACAATTATAAGTTGTGTATAATAATATAATAACTTATGGCTTTGAAGCGAAGGGGGTTCAAATATGGCGTAGATTTTGGCAAATGATCGAAACATACATTTGATCAATAAAAATTTACGTAGATAATGCTTACGGCCATGTTATTACATTTTGGTCAGCTAGCATGTTTAAAAAGTCAATATTTTCATTCTCTCTAAATGATTTAACGTCCATGGTTTGCTATACTTTTTCCAACTTTTACTGTGTAAATTTTTACCATGCCTTGGTCTGAGCAATCACTGTTGAAACAGAGTTTAAATCTGTAGTTTTGAGCAATATGCAAACACGTTTATGTGCCTAATAAGCCACGTTTTATATTGAAAGTTTTGCCAATTTAAATCCAATAAACGCAAGATTTATTTATTTATGACGCCATGTTATGACGTAGCTTTGTAACGTCGTCGTTAAGAATGCGTTAAACTTAAGCTTTTTGTTGTTGCGGCCCTTGTATAATTATATTTGCTTAGACCTGGTGTTGATATGTTTGAATGGTGCAACAATTACAAACAACATGTGCTAACAGAGATGTGTACACTGCCTGTAGGATTCGCATTTAAATTTGCGGTGGTAAAATATTTTGTGTTGTAAGAGCAATAGGTTTTTTTACTTAGAGAGGCCTCTTTATGAAAGGCAAGTCGCATGTGCATAGTTTTACTAGGCAAGCCACTTCCAACACAAATGTTGCACGCGCGGGACAATAGGGCGCAGCAGGGATGCCAGCAGCCGCCTCGTCGCGACGCGAGCTGGACAAAGCAAGCGAATATGAACGAATTCTGTATGAAAGTTTTTCTGCTGCTAGATGGCTGTCGTTAGCTACAAAGTGCTAAAACGCAATATTTCAGGTTTTTACCCCCCAAGCAAAGGCCCCTGGGAGTGCAGCCTCATAAACTTTTACAAAGCACCTACATACCACTCTACGCCATGTCTGAAAATTTGAAGGTTCTACGATGTCTACTTTTTCTATAAAGCTTCGGACAAAACTCGGTCTGAAACATACCATAGGAAACCATAGGAAACCAAAAAAGAACTAGACGGGGGTGTGGTTGTTGTATATTTTGTCTGGGTGTATATTTTCAGGGCTTAGTGATTTTTTTATTTTAATTTTTTTTAATTTATTATTTTTTTAATATTGTTACTTGATTTAATTTTTTTTAACATGTTATATTTTGTATTGTCTATTTTATATTTTGTTTATTTTTTATATTCCTTAACTTGTTTCTGCAAGCAAAAACACATATGGGCCGAAAACTTCCCATTTAACTTATGGCTTAGATGCGAAACGTGTTTAAATACGGCAAGGTATTTGGGTGATAATCGAAACATATATTAAATAAATTGAACTTCCGTAGATAATGCGTACGACCATGTTATTATATTTAGACCAGCTAACATGTTTAAAAAACAAATATTATCATTCTCTTAAAATAGTTTAATGCCTATGATTTGCTATACTTTTGCCAACTTTTACTAGGTAAATTTTTACCATACCTTGGTCTGTGTAATCACTGTTAAAGCACAATTTAAATCTGTAGTTTCGAGTAATATGCAAAACACTTTTATGTGCCTAATGCGCAACCTATTTAATCGAAAGTTTTGCTAATTGTTTAGGCCTGGTGTTGATATGTTGGTTAAGGCAACATGCACGACAGGTGTTAACAAAGAGGTCTACGTTACCACCAAATTACGCATTTAAATTTACAGCGCGGTAAAATATGTCGTTTTGTAGCACCAATAAGTTATTTTCCAAATGAAGCCTCGTTCTGAAAGCCAAGTCGCACGCGCAAGTTATTTCACGGTGACAATAAGAGGCGCAGCATAGTGTCTGTCGCTTCGTGCTTCGCAAACTCAAAAAACGCTTATTGTTTTAACCTCTTCCCTTCCCCTCAAACCAAGTGAAAACAACAATTTATTTTCACCCTATTAATAAAAAAAAAAATACCCAAACCACAAAAATCTCCAAACATTTTGATCATTGTTTTTATCTAAAAGTACAACCAACAGTTTTCTTATCAAATTGTGCCCGCATTACCTATCTCAAAATGTGCGCACATTTTCACATTTTTATTTCCAAAATTGTTAATTAAAAAATGTGCACACGTTATAAAAAAAGTGCGCACATTGTTTTGCAGATTTTCGCGTGCCTTTTTTTGCGCACATTGTACAAAAAAACGTTTGTATCCCCGTCTCCTACATTCGGTATATTTAAATCGAGTTAACAGCAAATCGTAAATTTACTTCTGTCTTATCTGAAATTACAGAACTAAATTTAACTTACACAGAACATTTCCTCCTTTCATTCTCTGCCGGAGCGAAACAAAATATCACGAGGGTCGAGCGAGAGGAAAATATATCCCTCGACAAGCTCCTACAAAATATCCTATTCTTCTTTGTTACGGTAAAGTTCACGTTTGGCTGTGCTCGGCTGCTGCACAACAACCCTATTCACACATGGTGTCATCTAATAACGTCTGACTGATTTAAGATCACCCATAAACCGCGCCCATTCAATTATTGAGAAAACTGAACAGGTCTGGTTGTGGTTGACTGCCGGACTATAACCCAGGACAGAGGCGTAGCTACGGAGTCGGTTAGGTACATATATCCCCAAGCGCCACGGTATAGGGGCGCCAAAATAAGGCTTACAAATGGCAAAATAAGACTGCTCCTTCTTTAAAAACAATTGTTTCATTAAAATTTGATTTTTTCCCCCGTGAAGTATATTATGTTAATGTAATAGAAAATGTGGTTAAACATGGAGGAGAGGCGAAAATTTAATAGTTTGCCCCCAAATACCTGGCTACGCCTCTGACCCAGGGTTAATATTACCTATTATTTGCGCTCTCCAATCAGCACTAACCCAAACAAAATAACATTTGCCAAAGACATTACACACCGTCTGCGAATTTTTGTTCTACCATTTGTTTTTCGCCAACGACTAAACCTGTCTTTCTATGTCTTAGCGTTTACATAGTTACTCTATGAAACTCACATCGTTCTAACTTAACGTTTGCAAATAAAGTGTTTGCTGTTTAAATGTAACTAGAAAACATTTCGTACTAATTAAATTTAAAGATAGAAATTGTTTCTGTTTAGTTTAGACAAACTTCGAATATAAATAAGAAGAAGAAACAAAACGTATTCTACAGCAAACTACATTCGCTAGATTTAAACTGAGTTGTTCATAAATCATAAATATTTATCCTGCAAAAGCTGCAAGTACGAAACACAATTAACCTAAATTGAGTCAGCACACAGGCGAGTTAGGGTTGACAAATATGAAGTTTGTCTTCCGCAGAATAGCGTCTCATTTCATTCTCTGCCGAAGGGAACAAAATATCCCCCAAAAATATATCCCTTGACAAGCCCATACAAAATATATTATCCCTCTTTGTTATAGTAAGGTTCACGTGCGGCTGCGCTTGGCTGCTACACAAGGCTCAGCAACTTCAATTGTAGCGTCGACTGAACAGGTCGGGTTGCGTTTGACTGCCGCACAATAACTCATGGATAATATTAACTATTAACTTGCGCTCTCCTTTTCACATGAGCGAAAAACACTAAAAACCGGGAATGGAAGTTCTTCAGAATTTTGCCATACCCTGGTCCGTGTAATCACTGTTAAAGCACAATTTAAATCTGTAGTTTCGAGCAACATGCAAAACACTTTCATGTGCCTTATGCGCAACCTACTTAATTTAAAGTTTTGCTAGTTGTTTAGGCCTGGTGTTGATATGTGGGTTAAGGCAACATGCACGACAGGTGTTAACAAGAGGTCTACGTTACCACCACATTTCGCATTTAAATTTACAGCGGTAAAATATGTCGTTTTGTAGCAGCAATAATTTATTTTCCAAATGTAGCCTCTTTATGAAAGCCAAGTCGCACGCGCGAGTTATTTCACGGTGACAATAAGAGGTGCAGCATGGTGTCTGTCTTCGTGCTTCGCAAACTCAACAAAGCAAGCAAATATGAACGCATCCTGTCCTGACGTTTTTCAACCGCAAGATGGGAGTCGATAACTACAGAGAGCTAAAACGATGACGTCACAATATTTTAGGTTTTTTGTCAATTTTACTCGATAATGTTTTACCCTGGCTTGGTCCGCACAATTCTGTTGTTCGAGCAATATGCAAAACTCTTTTATGAGCCTAATACTCCACCTTTTAAATCGAAAATTTTGTCAATTTAAATCAAATAAACGCAGTGTTCTTAAGATTTATTTTTGTAGGACGCCATGTTATAACGTAGCTTTGTAACGTCTTCCCTAATAATGTATTCAACTTTGTGGTTTGCTTGCTGCGGCCCTTATATAATTTTAATTTGTTTAGGCCTGGTGTTGATATGTTTGATTACAGTAACATGCGCAACAGGTGCAAATGGAGAGGTGTACACTGCCACCAGATTTCGCATTTATATTTGCGGCAGTAAAATATGTTGTTTTGTAAGAGTAGCAAGTTATTTTACTAAGGAAAGCCTCTTTCTTAAATGTAAGTCGCACGCGCCCAGTTTTACTAACGCAGCCAGTTCGAACAATGAACGTTGGCATCCCTGCTGTACCTCATTGTCCTGCGCGTGCAACGTTTTTGTTCGAAGTGGCTTGCCTAGTAACACTAGGCGCATGCGACTTGCCTTTCATAAAGAGGCCTATCTAAGTAAAAAAACCTATTGCTCTTACAACACAAAAATATTTTACCACCGCAAATTTAAATGCGAATCCTGGAGGCAGTGGACACATTTCTGTTAGCACCTGTTGTAATTGTTGCACCATTTAAACATTTCAACACCAGGCCTAAACAAATATAATTATACAAGGGCCGCAACAACAAAAGCTTAAGTTTAACGCATTCTTAACGACGACGTTACAAAGCTACGTACGTCATAACATGGCATCATAAATATATAAATATTGCGTTTATTGGATTTAAATTGGCAAAACTTTCAGTATAAAAGGTGGCTTATTAGGCACATAAACGTGTTTGCATATTGCTCATAATTACAGATTTAAACTCTGTTTCAACAGTGATTGCTCAGACCAAGGCATGGTAAAAATTTACCCAGTAAAAGTTGGAAAAAGTATAGCAAACCATAGACGTTAAATCATTTAGAGAGAATGAACAGATTTGCTTTTTAAACATGCTAGCTGACCAAAATGTAATAACATGTCCGTAAGCATTATCTACGTAAATTTTTATTTATCAAATATATGTTTCGATCATTTCCCAAAATCTACGCCATATTTTTTCCCTTTCGCTTCAAAGCCATAAGTTATATATTATTATACACAACTTATAATTGTGTGTTGATATGTTGGATTGGAGTAACATACCAGAACAGGTGTAAATAGCAAATATTCTCCAAATACGATTTTTTCAAATATTCTCCAAATTGCACTTCATCGTATTGTCGCGGTAATACACAAAGAGGTAAGGCTGTGAATAAAGTTTCACTCACCGTACAATTAACGGAGGGAAGAAGCATTGCGAGTAGAAATGTTCAAAGCAGAATATCGGCGACTCATTTATAATGCTTGCTTTCAATGCGGCGTCAGCTTTTTTTCGGGGGACCAATTACATCGCGATAAGCTTCGCCTAATAATCAAGTGTCAATAGGGTGTGTTTACTGCCGCAAATTTAAATGCGAAATCTTAAGGCAGTCTACGCCTCTCTGTTAGCACCTGTTGTAAAAGTTGCTCCAACCAACATACCAATATCAGGCCTAAACAACTAGCAGAACTTTCGATTTAATAGTTTGCGTATTAGGCACATAATAGTGTTTTTCATATTGTTTGAAACTACAGATTTAAAGCCTGTTTTAACAGTGATTGCTACAAAGCCATGGTAAAAAATTACCGAGTAAAAGTTTACAAAAGTATAGCAAACCATGGGCGTTAAACCATTTTAAGTCTTTAAAAGAATGATAATATTTGCTTTTCAAACACGTAAGCTGGTCAAAATGTAATAAAATGGCCATACGCATTATCTACGTAATTTCTATTGATCAAATATATGTTTCGATCATTACCCAAAATATACGCCATATTTGAACCCCTTTCGCATCAAAGGCATAAGTTAAGTGGGGAAGTTTTCGGCCCATATCTGTTTTTGCTTGCAGAAACCAGTTAAGGAAACTGAAAAACCAAGTATATACATATCAACACACAATTTTAAGTTGTGTAGGCCTGGTGTTGATATATTGGATTGGAGTTGCCACCAGATTTCGCATTTAAATTTGCGGCGGTAAAATAAGTTGTTTCTTAAGACCATTAAGTAATTTTACTAAAGAGAAGCCTCTTTTTTTTTTAAAGTCGCACGAGCCCAATTTTGGACGTGCCACTTCGCACAATGAAAGTCTCACGCGCGGGACAATAAAGCGCAGCAGGCGGTGAGTCGCTTCGTCACTTCACAAGCTGGACAAAGCAAGCGAATATGAACGAATTCTGTATGAAAGTTTTTCTGCTGCTAGATGGCAGTCGTTAGCTATCAAGAGCTAAAACGCAATATTTTAGGTTTTTACCCCCCAAGCAAAGGCCCCTGGGGGTGCAGCCTCATAAACTTTTACAAAGCACCTACATAATACTCTACGCCATGTCTGAAAATTTGAAGGTTCTACGATGTCTACTTTTTCTATAAAGCTTCGGACAAAAATCGGTCTGAAACATACCATAGGAAACCAAAAAAGAACTAGACGGGGGTGCGGTTGTTGTATATTTTGTCAGGGGATATATTTTCAGGGCTTAGTGTTTATTTTCAATTTTTACTTTATTTTAATTTTTTTTTTTTTAATTTTTTTTTTTAATATTTTGTATTGTGTACTTTATATTATATATTTTGTTTTTCATTTTCCTTAACTTGTTTCTGCAAGCAAAAACAGATATGGGCCGAAAACTTCCCCACTTAAAATATGCCTTTGATGCGAAAGGGGTTCAAATATGGCGTAGAATTTGGGGAATGATCGAAACATATATTTGATAAATAGAATTTACTTAGATAATGCATATGGCTATTTTATTAAATTTTGACCAGCTTACGTGTTTGAAAATTAAATATTATCATTCTCTTAAAGACTAAAAATGGTTTAACGCCTATGGTTTGCTATACTTTTGCAAACTTTCACTAGGTAATTTTTTACCATAGCTTGGTCCGAGCAATCACTGTTAAAACAGGCTTTAAATCTGTCGTTTTAAACAATATGAAAAACACTATTGCGTGCCTAATACGCAAACTATTAAATCGAAAGTTTTGCTAGATAAGTTTAGGCCTGATGTTGGTATGCTGGTCGGAGCAAGATGCACAACAGGTGCTAGCAGAGAGGCGTAGACTGCCTTAAGATTTCGCATTTAAACTTGCGGCGGTAAATACACTCTATTGACACTTGATTATTAGGCGAAGCTTATCGCGAAGTAATTGGTCTCCCCAAAAAATGCTGACGCCGCATTTAAAGCAAGCATTATAAATGTGTCGCCGATATTCTGCCTTGAACATCCCTACTCGAAATGCTTCCCTCCGTTAATTGTACGGTGGGTGAAACTTTATTCACGGCCTTACCTCTTTGTGTATTACCGCGACAATACGATGAAATACGATTTGGAGAATATTGGAAACATCGTATTTGGAGAATATTTGCTATTTGCACCTGTTCTGTATGTTACTCCAATCCAACATATCTACACACAATTATAAGTTGTGTATAATAATATAATAACTTATGGCTTTGAAGCGAAGGGGGTTCAAATATGTCGTAGATTTTGGCAAATGATCGAAACATAAATTTGATCAATAAAAATTTACGTAGATAATGCTTACGGCCATGTTATTACATTTTGGTCAGCTAGCATGTTTAAAAAGTCAATATTTTCATTCTCTCTAAATGATTTAACGTCTATGGTTTGCTATACTTTTTCCAACTTTTACTGTGTAAATTTTTACCATGCCTTGGTCTGAGCAATCACTGTTGAAACAGAGTTTAAATCTGTAGTTTAGAGCAATATGCAAACACGTTTATGTGCCTAATAAGCCACGTTTTATATTGAAAGTTTTGCCAATTTAAATCCAATAAACGCAAGATTTATTTATTTATGACGCCATGTTATGACGTAGCTTTGTAACGTCGTCGTTAAGAATGCGTTAAACTTAAGCTTTTTGTTGTTGCGGCCCTTGTATAATTATATTTGCTTAGACCTGGTGTTGATATGTTTGAATGGTGCAACAATTACAACATGTGCTAACAGAGATGTGTACACTGCCTGTAGGATTCGCATTTAAATTTGCGGTGGTAAAATATTTTGTGTTGTAAGAGCAATAGGTTTTTTGACTTAGAGAGGCCTCTTTATGAAAGGCAAGTCGCATGTGCATAGTTTTACTAGGCAAGCCACTTCCAACACAAATGTTGCACGCGCGGGACAATAGGGCGCAGCAGGGATGCCGGCAGCCGCCTCGTCGCGACGCGAGCTGGACAAAGCAAGCGAATATGAACGAATTCTGTATGAAAGTTTTTCTGCTGCTAGATGGCTGTCGTTAGCTACAAAGTGCTAAAACGCAATATTTCAGGTTTTTACCCCCCAAGCAAAGGCCCCTGGGAGTGCAGCCTCATAAACTTTTACAAAGCACCTACATACCACTCTACGCCATGTCTGAAAATTTGAAGGTTCTACGATGTCTACTTTTTCTATAAAGCTTCGGACAAAACTCGGTCTGAAACAAACCATAGGAAACCAAAAAAGAATAACGGCAAAAACAAGATATGTCCCGAAAATAAATTTTCGGCCCATATAATAACGGCAAAAACAAGATATGTCCCGAAAGCGGCAAAAACAAGAGATATGTCCCGAAAATTAAAAACAAAATAATGAATTGCTATAAGGTAAAAAAACTAAAACACAAATAAAAAATACAATTAATTAATAATCTAAATCTTTCCTTCTTCTCTTGTTCGGGCACAACATATACTGGTGGTCCCTGTCCTGTTATGGCAGTCCTGAATTCATTTCTTATTTCATCCAGAAGTTCCCTCATCATTGCCCGATCCTCTCTCATTAATTGTCTGTCTTTTTCACAATTTTCATTGTAAACTTCGACAAACTTGCCGAAATTTCCGGATTCAATAGTAAATATATATGTTAAAGTAATGTTTAAGGCAAATGACAGTGCACCAGTGCAAACTTGTGATGCATATTATTATTTTTATTATGTGTAAGTAAATAATCAAAAAAGCTGATGCGCCCACTCTTATGCACACAGGTACAGCAGTAATATAGTCTTGTATGGTGGCTCATTGCAGCTTACAGCTATTTATTTCTGAGTATATCAACTTTAATAATAATAAGGTTATTAACATCCATATTAAATAAAAAAAACTATGTTAAAAAATGATAATGATAAAAAACGCTGCACTCCTTCGGCAGTGCTAACCAAACAGTTCGGTACTATGTTTAATAACAAAAGCTATTTCATTTTTAAACAAAATTAAAAGAAATACATACTAGGACCAGCAGCTTTCTGGGGCTCCGGCAATGCCTCTTTCACTTTCAATAGCCTAAACAACAATTGTAAATATATTAAAATTAAACTAAATCTTTTAAAACTTGTTGTGATTTTCTAAACCTCAGAAATAATTCATATATAAAGAAGTTAATTAGGGCGATGGTAAAAAAGCAGTATCAGCCCCAGAAACTTTAAGTCTTGTTATAATTTCTCTCTATATTCTTTCTTTTCTAAGATTTTTCCACTTTTGTCCTATTTGTATTCTACATCATATAATGTAAGATATGCAAAGAATTCTTATCCAACATCTTGTAATAATTCTGCATATTTCATAAACTAGGTCAATATTGTTCTAAACATCGATAACAAGTCTAACTTTTCATAAATAAATAGTTGTTCTCACTACCTTGAATAAGTTAAAACATAACATAATGACTTTGGTGGGTTGCAAATGGAAACATTATTTCAAGTAAAACTAAATATAGTTCTCAAATATATATGCTAATAAATCCTGGTATAGTTTGAAAATTAGGGCTAAATTAAACATATATATATTCTACGACCTTTTGCCTTCTTACCCAGTGAAATTTAAACCATGCTGATTTTTTAATTGTTCTGCCAAATTATCAAAAATTATTTTATTTCTTTGTGATTTGTCGCAGTATATATTTTTCTGCGATTACATCGATTAGAATCATGGCATTCTCGTCATTCCAAACTACAAACTTTTTTTCATCTTAAACTTTTAATAATGACTTTCAACAAATCGCAAAGGTAAAACAAATCGCAACTTTCTTAACACACTTAATAAGCGACTAACCTACCTCTTACGAGCGTGCTAGATACTTAACGCGCTTTAGCACGATTAAAACCAGTCAAGCGAGGCGACGTCGCCGTGGGTCATTTTAAGTGTCAGACAAGCGCACTAGCTCACTTATTTCGCTCATGTAGAGGCTTACTGTCAGTAACAACCGCTCCTTTTGCGACGGTTTGAGTAGGTCTACAAAACTCGTAGACCAGACAGCGTTGTTCTGTCGGGTTTTGGGTTGAAATCTTTCGGTCCACTTGGCGTAACAATTATGCCTCTTCCGTCATCGGATCAGGAAACCCTGACCTGCGAGCTTTATTCTTTAAGTCAAGCAGGCTCATGTTGTAGTCGGTTTGCTCCTGGTTAGTGTGGTTAAGTCGTCTCATGCGGACGGCTTCTCCATGAACAATTGACTTTTAATCACCGAAGGTGGATACGAACCATGTAGGAAACACCGACCAATCGCCGTCTTCTTTACGTGGTTGATGGTCTTGAAACGGAACATGGAATCTGTGATCTGATGTTTCACATCTAGAAATTACTACTTGACTATCAATGCTTTGGGTATTAGTTAGTTTAAGCCCATATAGACTGAAGGTGGCGTTCAGCGTTTTAATAACATTTCCAGTCAATAAACCGTTTAAAAACTTCCATTCCATTAATGGCGCTGGCAGCCTGAAGAATAACATAGTGCATGGCAATATTGGCAAGTGAAACGAAATGGTGGTCATCACACCTGTGGAGACCTTGCTTTTGTGTGAAAAACATACACCATATTTTAATATGTTATTTTCAAGTGTAATATTTGACCAGCTATGTGCGAATAGTTAGGATAAAGCGATATCTGCCGTTACAATAAACAAATCGGACTTGCATAGTTTAGAACCGATTGTAGTAGCAGCATTTTCGTTTTTCCGAGCTGTCCCTGCAATACTCGGCAACTCCTTTTGAGCAGTAGGCAACACTCACTGGTTTAAAGACATACTCCAAAAATGCAGTTATTCTCATTATCTTGGGCAAAATTGTTCGGCCGTCATTTTATGTGTCTTAAAAAAAGGGTAAGGCAGGGTGTTGCAAACAAATAATTTAGCTTTAGCTCCTGTTACATGGTGGTGTAAGCCTTATCGCTGGACTATGCTTGATACCAACAATATGCAAAAGATACGTATCGTCAATTATGCCCTTTTTATGCAACAAAATACAAAGATTACACCTTTGTCGCACTTGTGCGATGTGTTTAGAATACGTGTCGGTGTTAAACGGCAGTTGTTCAAATCGGGAAAGTTCTTTTTTCATTATTTTTAGATACAAGATGATGATTTCTCCCGTCCTTAATTTGCTTTTCAAATAACGATTTTGCGTGTGAACGTTAGATGTCGAAGTTTCACTACGCTACGTCTCAAATCGCGCCCAAGGTTGTTGCGCGTGCGGTCCATCACGGCATTTACTGTAGGTCCAACATTCCAAAGTTTAGCTAAAACTAGTTTTGTCCGTACGCAATTGTTCCTTCGTCAAGTACCTCCAATATTTTGGAATTTTTAACTTATCCGGGAGGTTGATAACGTTGTCATTTAAATCGTCAAGACAAACTTCCATTCAACCCGACGAAAATGTTGGATTGCGTTTATCCATTCCTGGTCTTCAATCTTATCTGACGACCATAGGCGTGGGCACGACAATCGTTTGTTTGTTAACATGAGCTTTTCTGCTTGATGCGGTGTAAAATTGGCAGATTGGTTTCTTTCTTGTTCTTTTGCTTTAAAATATTGCTGTTGTCGGTAAGCATAATGGTACCAAAATTCCTCTGTTGGTTTTGAAGGCGGTTAAATTTTCGAATAAACCCCCCTGGCCTTTAGGTTGCAAGAGAACGTTTTATGGATTACAGTTCCAATATGGTCTAGTAATTTTCCTCTGTTGTTGAATTAGGAGAAGATCGAAATCCAAACGTCTGCGTTGGTCACATTTTCACGTAAACAACGCTTAAGGAGAATTATTCTTTCTCTCACACGTAGATAGTGTTGGCACTGCTTGTATTCCATGCTCACGCTCTGAGGGGGATATCTTGTCGTATGGCCAATGCAAACTGTCGACTTTGTTGTCTTAGTCAAAATCAGTCATTTATAAGTTCTTCAGATTTAGACGGTACTCTAACACCATTAGAGCTATTAGTCCTAGTTTGGCCTTATTCCGAATTGTATTTTATTCTGACGTTGGTGTTGGTCGTATCTCGGTCTTATGGCTGGAGTCCACAAGAGAGCCAAAAGGAAAAAAAGCAAAAAAGGAAACAATAACAAACAAAAATAGAAAATATACGGTGTAAATAAGTGGGAGGGAGGACCTAAGGTTTTGGAATGACATGGGGTTGGGACGATTTAGCTCGGCAGGAAAGGTCAGTTGGTATTAAAGGAGGGAGGAGATCATATACACTTGTATGTTTCGAGTCAAATCGATGTTTTCCAGATTATTGAGGTAAGTCTGCCACGGCAATTTGTTTAATCGAGAGCTTGACTCAGTTTGCAACTTTTCTGCGAAATGATGTTGCAATTGTTCATCGGTTTAAGAACAGCAGCCAATCGCAAGATTTTGAGATTTGAGAGAGACTAAAAAAATTGAGACCACAGCGCATGACAGCGACAGTTCAGTGTACAAATCCCCGTGATTTATTAACGCATTAACTTGAGCCAACCAGAGTGCGACAACGCACCAATCACGCACATACTCATCGGAACCTAGAAATTGGCATTATTCCATATACAAAAGAACAGTTGAAATCCGCGCTAATTTTTACGAAGTTCAACAGCTCATTTGAACATTCTTGGTTGGTTCATGATTTCCTAAACTACACGTAGCTTAGCGAGCTCGTTACGCATGGGATTTTTCTGAAATTCAAACTTGTTAGCTTAATTGAACTGAATAAAGTGTCTTCTTTCCTATTCACAACTCAAAGAAAATTGTATACACTTGTTCTATAAGGAACTTTCAACACACAACACACGCTGCGAAAAATATACGAACACGAACAACACAGTCGATAAAGGCTAAAAGTACGATTAATTTTTTTAGCTGATCCTTTTGGCCAGGAGGATTGCGGCAATCGGCTGGCCTTGTGACGTAACAAGCGCTCCATCTGGCTGCTGCTGCCGTTTTTTTTAACAACAAACTTTTGCCCGCTATCACAATTAATTACCTGCGCTCTTTAAGCTCCTCCCCACGCGACCCGCCCTGGTTTGTTTTAACAAGTGACGGTAGGCAAGACCTGAATCGAGCGGGGTGCCCTTCTCTATCGCTTGCCCGAACCGAGCCTTTCCAAAAACTGAAATTATTAGGGGAGTTAGTGTGTTGTAGACCACTTGTGAAATGTTTTATAGTTCTGATCATTTAGGTCTTGTAATCAGGGCTGGGGAGCCGGAGCCGGAGCTGGAGCCCGGAGCTAATAAGCATTTTCTCTGGAGCCAGAGCCGGAGCCGGAGCCATTGTTATTATTTTTGTGGAGCTGGAGCCGGAGCCGGAGCCGGAGCCATTTTTATTATTTTTGTGGAGCCGGAGCCGGAGCCATTTTTCAATTTGTGGTGCTAAAGCTAAGAAATTATATTTTGTTCCATCTCCAACGTTAGTTATGTCCAAAGGATATGAGATTTACGACTCCGGAGCTGGAGCCGGAGCCAAAGGTTTGAGATTTACGACTCCGGAGCTGGAGCCGGAGCCAAAGGATTGAGTTTTACGACTCCGGAGCTGGAGCCGGAGCCATTCATTAATTGCCTGATGACTCCGGAGCTGGAGCCGGAGCTAATGCTATTTTACGGTGGCTCCCCAGCCCTGCTTGTAATAAGACTAGTATTAGTCCTATTTTTGCCCTATTCCAAGGTTGATGTTGTTCTTAAATAACTAAGAATCACTGTTATTTGACGTAGTGTAAGCAAGTAGTGGGGGAGTGCGGCAGCCCTGTTATAGAAACGATAAAAGCTATCGCCCTTTCGAACTATTTTTCGTTCATATTTTATATATATGACTTTTTTTGCGCGAAACTATATTGCAACAAACGCAATGTTTAATATTTGCGCTTGACATCATAACTCTTACAACTGTGAAGTATAAAGCCCTCGCAACACGTTTGTCAAAATCAGCTCGATAAAATCAATGTGTCGAGCTCGCGCAATTTGTTGTGTGCCCTATGCGAAACGCCTCTTCGGTTGCAGTTTCAACACCCTTTTCTCTATTTTCCTGTTTTCTCAATTGCAAAATGTCGAAATATTTTCGTAGGGGGGCGCGGCTGAAAAAAGGTTAATTTGGTTCATGTTTTTGTGATTGGCAAGTTTTTGAAAATAACAGAGTTAGAAAGGTCAAAACAACTTATCCATACTTTCCTTGCTGATTTTTGCCCACATCGGAACCCGTTTTTTCGAATAATAATGACCTTTCTAAAACTCTGTTTCACAGGATACATTGCAAAAATGTATTAATTACGCGGAAGTAAATCGGGAAAATCTCTATCAAAAGTATAGAAAACAACATGACGACAAGTTACAAAAACTTAAAATGGACCCAAGAAATAGACCTGTCAACCAAGGTATTAAGAATTGGGTTAAGAATGTATCTAGCACTCAGCTAACTCCAGCCCAGACGAACGTCCTCTCTCTTGGCTTAAATTTTGCCGTAGCACCTGCCAAGGTACCCTACTCAACAAATTTTAGCGTCAAATGAAGGAGGGCTCTGGAGATTACCCCCCGGTGAAGCTAATCTGGTAAGAGGTAAAGTTATTTCAGGTTTAAAATCCCACAAAACAATCGAACCCAACCTCCAACCGGACGAAAAACAAGCCTTAAAAGAGCTCAAAAATAACACAGGTTTGGTAATTCAACGGGCGGACAAAGGTAATGTTACAAGGTATTTAGAAAAGTAACCACATTCAGATCGCTACTTGAATTTCAGATCAGACCACCCTTTACAACACAAACGCTCGGTTGTGAGCTCCCTGCTACACCGAGCATCAAAACTTTGCAGTATAACTATCAGGACGAAGGCAACAAAATTAAACATGTTAAGAAGGCCATGATGAGATTAAACAAAACCAACCATTTAACATCTAAAACAGAATCTAAAGGTCTGGCCATTATTCCCTACATTCCAGGTCTGGGAGAAAAATTAAAACGCATTTTGAAGGGCCACCACATCTCTACAGCTTTTAAACCAGCCAGAAAAATTGGAAATATTTTACCTTCAACTAAAGATCCAGTCAAACCAGAAAAACGTCAAGGGGCAGTTTATGAGATTCCCTGTGGAGGTTGTTCAGCAACATACATAGGGGAAACTAAACGTTCCTTTCACACCAGGAAACTCGAACACATGCGTGATGTCCGCCACGAAAAGGCACCCAGGTCAGGTCTGGCAGAGCATGCGGTTGAACTCCGACACGGAATTGATTGGGATAACTGTAAAATTCTAGACTGGGAACCGCACTATATTACAAAAGACGGTTCATTGAATCATTCCGGATTGACAAAAGGATTCATGGTATCCGGCAATCTACTCGTCGTTGTAGCTATAGCTGATAAACGCCCGTTGTCCGACGGCGCAGTACTGCACCGGATGACTCCGGCGCGTCACAGCTTATCGCATACTTCAGCGATGTCTAGAATTATTAATTTTAATCTACGTTTTTTCAAATTTTTTACTTCTTAGTATATAAGATGGCTAACGCACTCTCGTTTTAATTATTAACCCTGATGAGGTCAGCTGGTATCTGCTGCCGAAACGTCGTTCGTTTACACCCACCAGAAGAGCGATTTAAATTTATTTATTTATTGACACTTACACCACTAGGTTGGAGGAAACCCGACTATTAAGCTTGGAAATGAGAAGATTACGGGCAGACCTTATAGAAGTTTGGAAAATTATGCATGGAAAAGAAGGTTTAATGAAAGAAGATTTTTTTATACTTTTTAAAATCTTCAAGCCTTCAGTAAAATGTAATCGTAGAAAAATTTGCTTTTCGCAAAGAGTTATTTCGCAATGGAACAACGGTCTAGAGTCTAGACAAAGAAGAAGCAGATATAATCTAAATGGTTTTAAAACACTACTATCAAAAAAAACTGGTGCGCGAGGTTTTACACGAGCACAAAGTTGCTCCATACCTCGTATGTGCTGCTGTCCTAATAATAGCAGCATCAAAAAAAAACCTTTACTAAGTTACAACAAACTGTTGGACCATTGAAATGTATATGTAAATATATAAACAGAATGGGTAGTTAGAAAACACCATTCGCTTTTTTACATCTCTGGTATTTCAGCAAGCAACCAATTTTACCTAAAGCTGAAAAAAGGAACTAGGATTCCTGTTATCTAACAAATGTCTGGAAGCTGATTTTTTTGTTGGAATCTATGGCTTTAAACCCCAATTTGAATATAGACAAAAAAAATTCTCCAAACAAATGCCTAATCATGTTGGGTTTTTAGTGAACTCTAATAGGATTTTTTTAAGTGTAGCTAAAAAAGTGATTGATATTTTTCAATAAAAGACACAAATATGAATATTATCTAGTAATTCAGGATGTCGTACCGGTACAGTACAGATAAACTATTTTTAGCAAAATGATCTTGAAGTTTAAAGGGCAACTATGGCAGAAGTGCTGGTTGAAATACTTACTATTTATGTAGTACACAATACATCTTTACTGATAATGTGTAAAAAAGTCCAGGGAAAATAATTTAGTAGGCTCAAAATACACAGTATGAAAATTTACATATAATTTTTATATTAAACATAATTGTTGTTTTTGAGGCATTTTAATATAGCTGTTTACTATTTAGATATATTTCGAGCAATATGCAAAACACTTTTATGTTATGTGCTTTGCTAGTTGTTTAGGCCTAGTGTTGGTGTTGGTAACATGCACAACAGGTGCTAACAGAGAGGCGGCAGTAAAAATTGCAGCGGTAAATATGTTGTGTTGTAAGAGCAATAAGTTTTCATACTAAGAGAAGCCTCTTTCTAAAAGGCAAGTCGCACGCGCGGCTTGTTTCCCCAATGACAATAAAACACGCAGCATGGTGCCAAGCCGTTTTGCGAGCTGAACAAAGCAATCTAATATGGACGAATTCTGTAATGGAAGATTTTCAACCGCTAGACGGGAGTCGATAGCTACAGCAAACTGAAGCGATGACGTCACATTCTTGTTTTTTTGTTCCCCAATCAAAGGCCCCCTCTGTGGTTGCAGCCACCTCGTAAACCTCCACAGCGCATACCTACATACCACTCTACGTCATGTCTGAAAATTTGGCGAAAGGGTAAAATGGCGTAGAATTTGGGAAATGAAAGTACACAACATAGAGTCTCTGTAACAAAAAGAACGTTATTAATGAAGCGAACGAATATAAAGAGTACCCAAACAGAGAGAACCTGACAAAGACTGACGAAGCAGAGTAAACTAACACGAGTAAGACGAGGGACGACGTATAATGATAATTAAGTAGAGAGGCAACGAAAGAAAGGAGAAACGCACAGTTCATACAGTTATTTTATTACATTTTCGCCAGCTAACATGTTTAAAAAGCAAATATTATCACTCTCAAGACTACGTATATGGTTGAAAACCAACAAAGAACTAGACGGGGGTGCGGTTGTTATATCTTTTTATAAATATCGATATTTACCAAGGTTACTTTCAAATGTTAATAATTTCACTTTGGTTCGTGATTTAGCTGAATAATGCGATTTTCTGCATACATCTAAATAATCCACACCTCATTTTGACAAGCATAAGGCAAAATTTATGCAGATTAATGTTATTTATATACTGTGCATATGTTTATAAAAGTGTCAAACGTAGACCTGTTTAAAATCATTTAATTTATGTTTTATTAGGTATGTTGCAGTTTACATCGTTTAAAAATGCAACAATCGAAAGCATAGAAAAAAAAATTAAAGTTACCCTGGCTGGGGTTACTGACTGGGATGGTGGTCGTGAAATAAGACGAGGCAACCTCAACCAAGCTTCCGAAAAAAGGTCTACATGTGGCAGTGACAGCAGTACCAGCACAGACACACTTACTTACCTTACCCTTTGATGACATTGAGTAAAAAAGTATTTGAAAACAGTTGTGCCAACGTTGTAAAGAATCTTTTCTCGTGGTAATAGAACCGGGAATAACTTTAATATTTTAACACTTTAGCGCCTCCAACTTAATTGTGGCTTCCTAACAACGAAATCAGCAGGATTGGTCGTATGTTGTAAAATTTAGGTAGAAAACTGCATTTTGCCAGGTTGACACTAAATCTTTTGGCGTTTACTATTTTTGTTTTATAGAGTTATTTTTAAGTAGGGACAGTACTCTGTCAGATTAGCCAGTATTTTACAAACTTGAAAGTTTTTATAAACGTTTTTTTTTGCTAATTTAGTCCACATTAGTGGTGCGAGATCGATGAGACAATAAAAACAGGGACCTTTGAGCCACTGGTCTTTTGATAACTACGGCCATTGTAACACATAATATTAATATTTACAGTTGAAATAACATAATACAAGATGTCTGTTAAAAAAATATTGCAGAAATACTAAGTGGCACCTTTGTAGCAGCAGGTTTTATGAAGCTTGCTGTCAAAGATGCTAATACATAATATTAATATTTACAGTTGAAATAACATAATACAAGATGTCTGTTAAAAAAATATTGCAGAAATACTAAGTGGCACCTTTGTAGCAGGTTTTATGAAGCTTGCTGTCAAAGATGCTAATGATAAATTTTAATCAATAAGATTGTAAGCAGAAGATCACTCTCGTTGACCAAAGAACCCTGTCAATATATGTTAAACACATAAGCCTGAAGGGTTAAAATCAAGTTGCTTTTAAAATGTCACAATGCAGGTAAGAAAATGTAAAAAATACCGACTTAAAGTTTATTATTAAAGTGGAATTTTTGTTCTACATGGCTTTTGGAATAAATTTAGCTGTTCAATTTGTTTATTGGTCTAATCATTGAGTTTTTACGCATTATTTTCTTTTTGAGCTGTTGATAGTTTTGGTTTTGTCAAATAACTTAATTTAATTCATTTTACAGGCATTTACACAAACATTGACATGGAATCTCTTACAAATAACAACTACTTACACCATAAGATGTTTCCAAATGTCTAATTGCCAAGAGTTGGATTTCAAGAGCCTGATTTTTAGTTTATTAAAAAAAAATGCCCCTCTTCAGATGAAAAAGATGTGTTTAAAGGCTTTATTTATCTACTACTATGCCTGTTGGAACCACAAGTCTGGTACAAAAAAGATTGCAGCTGAAACGTAAAGTTAAGGATAATAACAGTTTCTTCAATTGCAGAAATTAATAGTTATGTTGTTGTGTTTGTGCATTAGGTGATTTGTTAATGATAAAGATGGTGATTTTAAAGTATATTTTTAGGTAAGGACAATAAAAGCGGATTTGTTGAGTCCTCAATGAAAGATATTCTGTGCCACCTTTCTGAGTACACCAATGCTGCTTCCAAATGAAAACTTGTATTGTTATTTGAAATGCTGTTTTTTGTCAATTAAATATACCATTTTAAAGCAATGTGCTGTTTGACTTGGTTTTTGAAGAAGAATTAACCTTTCAATAGCGTGTCTCAAGGGTCCCTACATCGTGGTACTATGGTCCCTTGAGCCATAAAGACCCCGACGTTTCAGTTTCTCAATTAAAAACTTCAACACAGTCAACCTAAAGCTCTAAAGCACCATTTGTCCAATTATTAGAACGCAAAAGTTACAGGCGAAAGTTCAAAAAGTGGCTCACAGGTCCCGGTTTTCCCCTATGTTGCATCAAGTTTTAAATGCCTTTTTGATTCTCTTCCGCCTACAGGGTGCGCCAAAAAACCCTAACACATTTCAAATTGTTGCTGTAGCCGTCTGACAGGAGGTTGAATTGAAGAAATATTGCAGACTGCTACAGCTTTTTGGTACTGTGACAATTTGGAATGTGGTATGTTTTTCTGGCGCACCCTGTATTTATTACTGCTATCTTTTTTCATTTTCTACCATTCGTTCTTCTATGATGCCATTGTGATTGTGTACTACTGCGTGTTGTGAAATTACAATAAACTTATATTTTTCATGTTTTTTCAATTCCGGTATATTTTTGCCCATATGAAATGCCATGTATGGCAAATCAGCGAAAATGTAACATGGTCCGATGTTACCTTTCCGGTCTCCCAGCAGAGATATATCTATGAGATTTATAAATTGTTCGTGTAAGGCCCGCACATACATTTCCAACTGGGACGCTTGCAACCTTTGAAGAATATGCTGTAAAGAATACAAAGCATAATCCGCACATATATCAACTGCTTCACGGTCTTCTCGAAGATGAGATCTGCTGCCTTGTTGTCCATCTTGTTGTTGACGGGCCCTGGAGTCGAAGGATTTTGTAGTCATCTGCATCGTTCTCGTATTTGAAATCTTTCTGAACTTCGTCAAACAGTAGCATTCGCTTTGGATAGGGCATATAGGGCTTGGCATAGATCCAGAGATGCCGTCAGGGAAGGAAGGACACTACTGCTGCTTACTCGCATCTTGAACGATTAATTCATTGCAATGGGCGAAACAATGAACATAAATGGCATCTGGGGAAACATCGGCCTTAAGCTTTCTTGCTAGAGCCTTCATTGCCCCATCAATTTATGTACTTGAGAAGTGCATCAGATGATATGCGACATTTCAAAAATCCCCACGAAATCTTCCGATACTATATTCGTCGGTGCACGTCCTGACAAAGAAAGAAAGTTTGCTCTTTCTTGGAGACGTCAGACGATTCGTCGGCTAGAAATGAATGAGCCTTCAAAACTAGCATCTGCTTTTGCTCCTCCAGAATTCGTGTGCTGTTTAAGAAGCAGCTGAAAACCTTTGTCGAGATCAAACTGGTATAGGTTTGATTCTATGTCCGTTTCCCTCTAATAGCAACACCTTGACAACACTGTCTTCAATGTTTGAAGATGAGGTAATCCCTGTTTTCGAAGCTGCTGCTTTTCCAGTTAAAGTGATGAACTGAATGTTGCAGCAATCGTGCGTTTTGCTCTTGCCTTTGCAGCACATGCAGCTTTGTGAACAAAGCTTTCTTCGTGATCTTTACATTTTTCGGCACCCTTCTTCCAGTTGTCAAAACCTTCTCCGTGTCACTGTTATCGCTGCAAGTTGAGCAAAATGCCTTTTCTTTTCTCTATCATAAACGAGCCAACCATGCTTTACTAATCAGGTCTTTTAGAAAGAATCGCCCATTTTTTTCGCTGTTCTTCTGCAGAATTCACCAAGGTTTTCTGTGTATATTAGCAATATTATCGGTAGCAGTATTCGTCTACTATTCCCTCCACTGGCATTTGAGTTTCTGATGTATCCTCCACTTCGGCCGTTGTACCACAAACAGTGATCTCACTTGCGTCTTTTGTGCCACTGGTTCATGAAAACATAAACTGCCTCAGCTAAGGCTTTGGTAGCAGCCTTTTTATTTCGGTCTGCTTTTGGCATGGTGAAAAGAAAATCGTGGGCCTTAATGCACATTGCTTACGATCGTCGGTAACAAACATATGGGTTAAATTTGTTATTCGGATACTAACAGAAATAATAATTAATCTGACAAACTAAATTACCTTACACCTCTCATTCATAAATTAAAGATGAAAATCCAAAAATTTGCTGTTGTATTTACATTTGCTGAGCCATTGTTGCCTTTCGCAGGGAACCGCGTATATAAAGTACTTTTTCCATGCAATTTGATTGATGTTGAGGCAACTTTTAAATTAAAAAACCGTGTTGTTGGAAAATTGCTTAAAAGAGAATTCACACAATTATTTCAACCATTTATTGCCACATACAGTTTTACTACATGCTGTATCAATAATAGCTGAAGTCATCACAGTCTTTGCCACGAAAATTTTATTTTCAACCATATCAGTTATTAAAATTAAATTATAGTCTTATTTTTCTTCTTCCCATTCTTAACCAGCCGTGTCCAGTGAATAAGTCACTTGAACTGAAGGCTTTTGAACTTTATGTGGACAGCTACCATTATCCAGTGCATATTTAAGTCACAAATTACACACCTTAAAACCATGTTACTTCACTCCACGATCCTTGTGTTGTTTAGTGGACAAGGAAGGCTTCTTCACTTTAAAGCACTACTCTTCTGTTAGAATATGTTAGATTGTTGGCAAAGGTCGATGCCCAAACATGCCCCTTTAAAAAGTTTGAAAGCTAAAACTGCATGAGGTAATTTTATATCGTGGTACTCATTCTCTGAGCGCGAAGTTCAAATTTTGTGTTTATTATTAAGGTGATGATAGCTATAACAAGATGAAAACCAGAGAAACAAGCAACGAAAAAAAAGGATAGTTTTTGCCATCTGCGCCACGCTTTAGTTGTTTTGGTTGGGTTATTTGTTGTGTTTATTTATGTCTTTATTGTCATAATTCATCTGTATCTTTTTCCAATTGAGCCCACTTCTTGTCATGGAACGAATTATGCATCCATCATTTTTATCATATGACATAATATCATTAATGCTTTTGTATGCATTGTTTTCTTTTTTCTTCTATCTTCCTGTTCGTCGTCACTTAAACATTGTTCGTGATTCTTAATTTCGGCCCTGTTCCTGCTGTTATTCTTCTAAAAATTGCATTGTGTATATCTTTCTTGCATTTTCTTTATCATTTCCATATTCTCCTTTTATTAAAAATATCTAAAATGTAGCATAAAAATTCCTTTTGCTGCTGCTACAAATACGCTCGAACACTTTGTCTCTGTTTAAAGGTGATGATGTTTTGCCTGATTTCTGGCCTAGCTGCATTTGTTGTAACGTAATTTGTCAATTCTTTAGGTAGCTTAGGGAATGTATATTTTGGAATGCTGGTTTCAAGAATGTTGCGCCATGCAATTTTTATTGTACAGAAAAATGCCAAATCTAGGGGCTGCACAAAGTGTGGGCATTTGGCAGTTAAAAAGCAAGATCTATCTCTTGTTTCCTCACATGGTTGGAGACAATGTTTGCAGATAGGCGAGGAACTCAAATTGTCTCCGATTAGCACTTTCTTCTCCTGCAGTCGTTTCAGTTGAGGTAGAGCAAATGTGTTCGAATCAACAATCTTCAAAACACTTGCTCCTTCTGGGCACCCAAGTGTCGTAAAGGTTCGTAGCCTTGTAGACTCTACATAAAAAGCTGGGATATCTTTGACAGTGTCCCAGCGCTCTCACTTTTTTAACCTTTAGTTCTGAATTGAATTTTTTAATGTGGTCAGGTGAACCTAGTTCTAAAAAGATCAAATATGATCAACGGAACAAAAATAATTCTGAAGAATCAGCAGTAGAGAGAGGTTATGTGTCATCGACCTGCACTTGTTAAGCATACCAAAACCCAACTGCACTAGGGTTCCTCTCCGGGAATGTTTCGACGGGAAATTCCCGAGATTTCCCGCGAATTTTTTTTATAATCCCGGGTATTCGACAACATAGCAAAACTTTAAAAAGATTGAAAGTAAAAATTGCTTTATTCGCGCTTAACAGCGGAAAAACTTCATTAAATTTATTCTGCCAATAAAAAATGCATGCGCTTTTTTTAAATAAAAACAAATAAGGGTTCCTCCTGACTTTTATACGAGAAGGTCTTGTAAGATTGCAGAAGCATTACTACAGAACATAAATGGGCGCTTAACTTTCCACGTACATAAGTGAAAGAACGCTCATAAATAAATAAGCTTAATTAAATGTTTGGAGCTAAAATAAAAAAAATTCAAACGTCACAGTGACGCAATTTTAAGTATAAAATTTCTTTGTACCAGCGATAGCTACATTTGCAACATTTATGACGAAGTGCAGATTGCCGCTGCTTTTATAGCTTAACACAACTTGCCTTTCACCTTTGCTAATCAATTGTTGTCGCTGATGTTTGTCGCAAAAGTTGCCTTATCGCGTGTGAACCTTAATGTCACAAAGTGCACCACCAATATTGTGGGGCAAGAAACTGGTTTATTTTTCGCTAAGAAACTGATATCTACGTTAAAAAAGACAATATATGTGGGAGTAGCTGCAACAGCTACTCGTGCTGAGTGCTTCCAACGAGATCCGGCAGGAGTGAGGAGACGGGTACGGGGAGAACTGGTTAATCAAATTGCAATAGATTCAAAGAAGTCAAGAATCTTTTCACTGTTTGGGGTTTTTGATTCCAGACAATGCAATAATCGTCTGATGCTTCTCACCTACTCTAACAGGAGTATACAAATCGTTTGAGTTTCTGAAAGATGTTGTTGCACCCAGGGCTGGGGAGCCGGAGCCATTTTTCAAATTGTGGTGCTAAAGCTAAGAAATTATATTTTGTTCCATCTCCAACGTTAGTTAGCCAAAAGTAATTTTTAAAACTTGCCATTAAATAAGTGACTGGTGGCACCGGAGCTAATGCTATTTTACGGTGGCTCCCCAGCCCTGCTGGTTGCACCCCAGCAGGAGGCCATTGAAGAACCACCACATGTTTGTAAGTGATTTTGGTGCACACGCCGTTGTCACTAGCCTACCCTTTTTTTGCCAATGCCCCCGTTGAAAGACTATTTAAAAGAGATAAAAACAGACCATAGAATTTGTATGAAGCGAGAAAGCTTGGTTGGAGGATTAATACAGCGTGGTCCAACTTCTTTTCATCGCGGGCCAAAAACAATTTTTTTATCCTGCGGGCGCCACTGTTTTCAAATAGCGATTCTTGGGCTTAATGCTGGCAAAAATTATACATTACCTATTGCAGTGGTTATTAACGTTTTTTTAGCCGCGTCCCGCTTTGGAATTTTCCTATGCCTTTCGCCACCCTACATTTTCAATTAAATATCACTAAGACAACTTTAAAATAGTAAAGTTTGTTGTCTGTTAATAAAGTTGGCCAAAACAGGAGCCTACAGCGCTATAGGAGTTGTGTAAATCTATGCAAAACAAATTAAATATTAACTTGGTAGCTCGCGCCCCCCTAGGCCCACCAGGTTAAGAACCACAGGCTTATGGCATAGGTACTAACTTTATGAAATGTACACCTTTGTTCAGCTACGGTAGAAATTACAAAGGATTATGTTTTTTTTTGTCAATTACAATAACAAAAACAAAAATTGATATTGCTAGGTTGGCCCGCGGGCCTGCAGTTGGACCACACTGGATTAGTAATTTTTGTTACAGTGAATCACTGCTTCTCTTGTCCTTCCTGGGGAATTTACCTAACTTGCAAAATCTATAAAAGTTGTTGCCAAACTTAGACTTCTGTTTTTATTAACTCTGTAATTATTTTTGCCTTGCTTTGTCCATCGGACGGTTGTTTTCGTTGCAAGGAAGAGGGGCAATATGAGAGTACGAAAGGCGTCGCAATAATATTTTTAATCTATCTTTCCCAGAAATAGTAATGAGTAGTCTCTTTGATCGCTTGATACGCGTAAGTGAAGCGCAGTGTAATGGTCAAGGGAATTATTGCGCGTATTGCAACGCATTTTTCATACATTGATAACTTTAATCAAAACAATATTTCGCCCTCGCGTCTTTGTTTATAATGATATAAATTCAGGCTACTCCTTCTTTCGTCTTTGACCCATTCACCGTTTTCCAACGAAATGACTTTTACGAAGTTGAAGCGAGACGCTTTCTGTGTTGCTTCGAGTTCGTGTTCAGCGAAAAAGGTAGACGATTACACATTGCACAATGCAGAGGAAAAGAACGAAAGGAAAAAGGCAATATGTCCGGTTTCGGTGCACTTTGATTGATGTGGGCCGCGGGAAATGTTGAATTGCTTCCACCTTCCTAGGGAGTGGCCTTGCGCCGTTCGTGTCTATCCGATGACCAAGAAAATCAAGTTGTTGTAACCCAAATTGACACTTGCCTAAATTTATGACAAGGCCATAATTGGTAAGTTGTTTGAAAAGCTTCTTTAAATGATGTATATGTTCAGCGGGCGACTTGCTTGAAACTAAAATATCGTCCAAGTAAACAAAAAGTCCAATGGCTGACAGACCGTGTCCATTAGACGTTGAAACGCTTGCGCCGCATTCTTTAATCCAAAAGGCATTCGAAGAAATTCGAAAAGCCCAAACGGCGTGATGACTGGACTTGGTGGTATCAATCCTCTAACAAGGTCAATTTTTGAGAATATTCGACAACCTGCTAATCTCGCCCTGAATGTGAGGAATAGCATAGCGATCAGGTCTTGTAGCTTCGTTTAGTCGACGAAAGTCGAATTATGCCCATTTGAAGCATACTGTGAAACACCTTTTTGGCGAGGCAGCCGAGAGCGCACCGGTGGTCCATTTGTAGGAATGAAGTCTTGTACACAATGCTTAGGTAGGTAGTGCTTGCGAAAAGTGTGGCGTTGCAATCCCTGGAAACTCAGCCAAAATTCGTGTGTAGATTGACGTGCCCGAAGCGATTGCATTGAGGCGAGGCGCTAATTGCGGCGCCCTTCTGATTGGAGAGCTGCAGAACGTTTCAGCGTTGATTAGGCGTTGGCGCTTGAGATCGACGAGTAGTGCGTGGGCCCTCAGAAAATCGGCGCCAAGTAATGGCCGAGCAACATCAGCCAAAACAAACTTCCAATTAAATCTGCCTGAAGGAAAATCCATTGCACGTTCGAATTTTGGTGCCATTAGCAGTGACAAGAGTTTTGTCGGAAGGATTCGCGGGACGGTCCTGTGGGAGGCAAAACGCTAATCTCTGCGCCCGTATCCACTAAAAAATTACGACCTGCTAAGCGATCCCAAACAAAGAAAAGGCTGCTAGTAGCTTGGCCTAAAAATGGTCGGCTTGCCAGTTTCCATCGATGAGCTTTGTGTCTTTAAATCGTCGATGATAAAAGCAAATTGCACTTTGTTCGCGTAGTGGCTTCAGTCTTGATCGAGGCGTTTGACGTTGTAGTTTGCAAATTGAAAGTTGTGAGGTATTTTCTCTGGCTGCTAGAAATAAGGCATCAGCTTGCTGCGCTAAATCGCGGTTAGTTTCAAAATCTTTCCCTGCTAAGCCTCAAAAACAATTCTCGAAAAAGAAAACACGGTGTGTGGTCACGGAGCAATACCAGCATCTCGTCCATTAATGCCGATGGAATTCTATCGCCTAAATGAGCCATTTCAAGCAAGGCGCTGGCTCTTTGCGAACACGTGAGACTGAAAGTCGTAAGCAGCCTGTGTTTGATTGATTGGTACTTGTTCACGTCCGGTGGCTGATCAAGAAGGTCTAACAAACGAGTTGCAGTGGGCCGGTCCAACGCCGAAACAACATAGTAAATACTTGGTTTGATCGTCTTTAACGCCTTTAATTGCAAAATGTGCCTCAGCTTGTCGAAACCAAACTCGTGCTTGAGCAGTCCAAAACGTGGGTAGTTTTATTGCCACTGCGTTTTGTGAATCTTCACTTGCCATGCTTCAGAAAAATCGTTTCTGAAATTCCGGGGTCACCATTGAAGCGAGACGCTTTCTGTGTTGCTTCGAGCTCGTGTTCAGCGAAAAAGGGTAGACGATTACACATTGCAATGCAGAGGAAAGAACGAAAGGAAAAAGGCAATCAGTGTTACTGTATGCGTCGGGTAAAACATAGAGCGCCGCTACAAAGTACAATTTATCGTAAAAAACGCATTTTAGCGCAGTGCGTGTATCTTTGTTTAGCGCCTAATAAAAATTTAAATGACATTAATAAGCCTGGTTACTAATTTGACCCATTCACCGTTTTCCAACGAAATGACTTTTACGAAGTCCAATTTATCGCAATAAACGCATTTTTAGCGCAGTGCGTGTATCATCAAAGTTTAGCGCCCAATAAAAATTTATCCTCACCCAAGAATTCGATGAAAATTGCTGTATGGCAAGCCAGTACATTCTAAATGACACTAAGCCTGGTCACTAATTTGACCCATTCACCGTTTTCCAACGAAATATTTTAATGAATATTGCAACTTGCAAGTGAATGAACAATGCCGGGCAAACTTGGTATTAAGCCTGAACTCCACGTCGAGGAGTTGCCCTTTGTTCAGATTATCGGAACATGGGAAAAAATAACTGGTAGTATTTAGGAATATAAGTTCAAATCTCTATTGGTTTATCGTTTAAGTATGTGGACTAACATTTGCAGTTTCATAAACAAGTATTTACAAAAAAGTCCAAGTCAAGTCGTTTTCAACAAAAAGTCGCAGTGCATGTCATCGGTAAAATCAGGTCTAGTTCACATAAGTCCATAGTAGTCAATTCCAAGTCAAGACATTGAAATTAAAGTTTATTGGTCGACTTTTAAAGTTTTTCATTTCAAGTAAAAAAAATTCATTTTATTTCCAAGTGAAAAAAACAGTCAAATAGCAAAGTTTTTCATCTACAAATTGAAGTAAACTTACAAAAAAAGTTTAATACTTGAAATATTTAAAATTATTAATCAAATTCAACCTAATTGTCGATATGACTTAATCAATCTTTTTGCAAAAACTTTTAGCCACTTAAAAAAAATCAGAAAAAAATGTATATAAATTAGTTGCTGGTCAATATAGTGGACATCAAACTGAAAACTCGTAACACAAGATTCACATCCAGAAGTTCAACAAGTTGCGTTTAATTGTTATGTCTTTAGGGTAAAGGACAACTAAATTATTTGTATGTATTTGTTCCATTCAAAATAGGTAACGTTATAATGTATATATATATGTTTTATAATATGTATTAGATTGATACCCTAACAAATATAACTGACTCATGCACTTTATCACCTTCCAAAAATATCCATTAACATCTAAATTATTGAGTGCCTTAACACATTCACAATAAGTTTTTTCTATCTTAAATTCTATTCCGGCAAATGTTTCATTAATCAATTCTCCATCTGGATATTTTGTTGCCCGAAATTTATGATTTAAAAGTTTGCTTTGAATAAATTTCCACAGAACTGTTCTTTGGTCAGGATTCAAATAACTATTGTCCAATGTTAAAGTTAAATTAAAATTAAATAAACAACGGCGGCCTTCTATGAAAAGCAAGTGTCGACAACATTATGGAATTGTTACTGCAGTTGACTGTGATTTTAAAATAATATCTTTAATACGGTTACAAACATCAACAAATTTTTTTTCCAAATCTAAACTAATTTCCCTATGAAAACAATCCAAAGCATTTCTTTCCAAAGAATATTCAATACACCTAGACAAAGTGACTTTTTCCGTTTTATAATTTATTAGGTCAGGATGAATGCGTCGCCTTCGCTTAACAACTGTTTGTTTTGTAACACAAGATTCATTAATCTGTTGAGATTCATCAGATGAAGAATTGCATTTATCATGGGCTTTTAGGAGATCCAGGGCTAGGGACCCTCTCCAAACAGTCATTAAGCCTAATTACATGAGTGGGTGGGTTAGTTAACACGATAAGCGAGTGGATTTACATGGTTCGGTGAAAACGGGTTAGGGAAAAAATGTTAAGCAAAAATGTCTGTGAACGCTAGCGTTGTGTGTTGGTTCTTAATGATTAGGCCTTACAAGAATTTCACCAGAAAAAGAATCTTTTAATTGTAATCACAGTAGTGCACGCATTGTAGTGTAAAATGCATTTTTAAAGCTGAAGGCCCGGTGGCGCATACTAAGGAAGATTGAAGCATGCATAGATTTTGCACTAACAATAATTGGAGCTTGCTGTATTTTACATAATTTGTGTGAATTGTTAAATCGAAGCAGTGACATTTGGCCATCATAATCTACCAGCCTGCCAGTAGACCCTGATGTGACTACAGGTGATGGTGGTGTGCATCATCGTGATATCTTGATGCAACATATTAGCAAAAATCTGCCCCAAAGACAACAGTCAAGTCGGTTTTAGGCCTGTTTTGTCGATGATTTTTTCTGTTGTTGTGCATTTATAAAAAAAAACACGGTCAACTACATTTTGTTTTATGAAACATAGAAAGGAGAACAACACCAAAGAAAGTTATGTTCAGTATTGTATTTTATCTGAAATCGTGAAAAAAGTAAAAGTGCATATATGTAGAACAGTAAGGTGTTATGTAGTTAAATTAACTTGATATAAAAATAATTGCCACTAACGAATCTTAAAAAAAGGAAAAGAATATAATGTACAGTAGTTTAACAAACAGAAATAAAAGGATATTATGTACAGTAAATCTCATGTAGATGATAACAAAGGTGAATTACAACAAAAAATATAAAGATATGCAGGCCTACAGCAGTTAAAGCTCTTCTTCTTCATCTGATGGGTTGTTTTGTGGAACCATGACCTGGAGTTCCATGGGTGGTTGTGGAGACAGTTTAGGTTGTTGAAAGTCCGTTCTGATACCACTTAGCATGTTTTCCATCAGCACTCAATCTTTTTCAGAGTTGTTATTAAAGATAGTGCATAATTCAAGGCATTGTACCCACATACACAAGGGTGGCAAAGCTCACCTTTGTTTACAAGCCGGCGTCTCTTTGGTGGTCTGGGTCTTATGTTGCTGCTGGTACAAGAGGTTCATGGTCTGCAAAGTACAAACGTTGTGAAATACAGTGTAGCATAAAACTTAAAAAATAAAGCACTTTTCCAGGTATAGCCCAATCACATAAACTATTTAGCAGTCTTCAATCAAAAGCTAATTACGCTAAACCACAACAAAACTATTCATCTTCTTACCTATGTTTGGCAATTCCTGCTCTTGTGGGGTTCGGCCAAATGATCAAATATTGGTTTATTTCTTTGTTTTCGGCCATTTAAATTAACTAAAAGCATGGGATGGCATCGTGATAGGCCAATAATGCCCGTGATGTAATCTGCCTGCATACTTAAAAAAACAACCTAAAACACTCTTTATTAAATTAAGCTAGTAGTAAAGTATACATTTACTTTGTGTTGTCCAAATGTTATGCACATAATGAAACACCACAGCCTAGACTTCGAACAAAGAAATCGTAACCCACTAAACAAGTGCGTAACCTACCTGTTACGAGCGGGTTAGAATTAACCCGCTTAAGCACGATAATAATCAGCCAAGCGTAACGAAAAAATGCTAACCCACTTAATTTCACCATGTAAAGAGGCTTATTGTTTTGAGTTGCAATATTTTTTTCTTTATTTACACACTTTTCTTATAAAAATAAATACAAGAGTTTTTTCAAACAGTATCCACCATGATCGGGGCCAACTACTTAAAATAACATTTTCATCATTATATTCAACTACCATATTACCATCGAAAGTGTAAGTTACCGTACTTTCCAAGTGAACACTTATAGAAGCCAATTCGTAACCAACATATTCCCCGTTAAATTTAAATGTAAGACATTTATCAGGTATCACTTTTCTCAAACATTTATTGTAGCCATTACCAGTATTTCTACAGAGGTTAATACAAATCACATCTGGACTTTTTATAACGAAACTTGAATATCCAAGTATTTTTTTCTATCACAACAGATCAAATTATGAACATTTTCACATTCAAAATAACTGCTAAGGTTTTGCGTTTTCGACAAAGACAAGTCAGATGATGTTAAAGTTACCCTGTGTTGACAATCTTTACAATTTGCATTTATTTGTAACTTGAACAAACTAGTTAAACCACACATCTCTAAAATAGAAGAAAAATTAAACAAAAACATAAACTCACTAACATCATAGTGTATATGAGGTGTCATCTGAAAATCAATGCAAATCACTTCATACAAACTTTTCAATTTTACTACATCCAAAATTTTATCCGCTAAAAGACAAATAAATGAGGCAATTTTTTCACTGGTTGTACTGTTACCAAGGTTTTTATTATGTGTCTTTGAAACAATACTTTTAACAGCCTGTAAAAATGAATTAAGCCAGCAATTATTAGCAAAGTTGGGGAGACCAATTCCAATTGCATCCTTATTACGAGAATCAATATAATCATATATTCTTTTATCACACCTTACAGAATCTTGTACGAGCGCATATAACATCCACCTTCGAAATATTTTTGAATCAAAATTAGTTTTACTTTTGTCCATGAAACCACAGCAAATAGAGTCAACCACAAAACAAACACAAACACCACAACTACTAAAATCGGTTTGGACTACACCATTTCCGATGTTAAATAAAATATTACCTTCAAAAAATTGTTGAATAACAGGTATCAAATGTGCTTTTATATTTGACTCTAAAAGACTTCAAATTAAAATTACCAGAATCATACAACGTCAGTGTACATTTATTCTTATTAAACCACAATACTCTGTGTAACGGTCGTGGCTGCACCTAAGCGACCTATGTAGCCTGGCCTACATCAACCGTTGCATGGGTATTTTTTGTTGGAACGCGTCCCCGCCAGCACTGCCTATAGTTGCCACACAGTCTTGAACGGTGACGGTTCTCTGTTAAACAGAACGAAAAATCAACACAACGAAATGCGATTATGACGTCATACACGGCTATGGCAGACGGGCATTTACAGCATAACATTAACAGAACTCAAGATATTCGTAACTTAGCACAAACAATATTAATCCTAATTAAATGGCTTTTTACTTTTATATTGACGACAAGGAAATATAGCCACAATAAATGTACGTACCAACTTGTTAGGGATCCAGGATTAACTTGGATATAATAATCAGTCACGGCTAGGTTTCAATTGCAATTTAAAGTTTGTAATCAATTACTAAACAAACAATAAACGTAATATTATTAACTTCTTACAAATTCTAAGCTTAATACGACTTGTCAATACAACTAACTAGTACAGAAAAACCCAATTTACAGTCAGCAACTAAAAGTTAAGAACTTGCGCCATGTGCTTTTTGCTAGCAACATTTGAGAAACTAGATGAGAAAAACCGAAACATTGTGACGTCATCAACATAGAAATTAAACAACGTTTCTCGCTGTAACATTCCCGGCCCCGATGTGCGTATCCGAACTAGAGCACATCTTAACCCAATTACTAAACAGCGAGAACAACAAGGAACAGGCGTATTTACAATTTACATAGCAACGCAGAAATCGCGACGTTACGCAGCGGAAATGAGGCACAATTTAGCAATTGGCCTTTTAAGTGTCCCATTTTTGGTTTTCACCAACACACTCCGAACCGATCCCTTTTTGTCGGGATAGGTTTCCACGACTCTCCCAGAGAGCCATTGGCCCCGCGGAACCGAGTTGTCCGCAAGGAGAACGAAAGTTGCGCTCCTGGACAGTCCATTTTTGCCGCATTTGCAATGTCGGTAAGTACTCGGCAACCCATCTCAGCCAGAATTGATTCGCCGCCTCACGTAGTTGTCCTTCTCATCGAAGACGCCTGGAGGCAGCGTATCGCAGCGACCGAGCAACACCAAATGATTCGGCGTTAGCGGCTCGTCGCTTTCCGGATCCATCGTGACTGGTGTAAGCGGGCGCGAGTTTAGAATCGCTTCTACTTCCACCATAAACGTGTTGAGGGTCTCGTCACCAGGCTGTTGGCCAGCCATCAAAACATTCAGAATCTTGCGCACTGAGCGAATTTGCCTTTCCCAGACACCGCCCATGTGACTGGCGGCGGGCGGGTTGAATGCCCATTCGACGTTGCTCTGTCGCAGATTGTCAATTATCTGAGATTGATTCCAGTCCTGCAATGATTTGCGGAGAACGCGCTCGGCCCCCACGAAGTTGGTTCCGTTGTCGCTAAAAATCTTTTTGGGTTTACCTCGGCGACCGATAAATCTGCGAAGCGCGTCAATAAACGAGTCAGTTGTCATTGAGTGTGCGATCTCAATATGAACCGCACGTATCGTTAAGCAAGTAAACAAGCACCCGTAGCGTTTGACTTCGCTACGGCCTTGTTTAACCATGAGCGGACCAAAATAGTCGACGCCCACAAATGAAAATGGCGGATGGTGAGGCGTAATGCGCTCACGCGGTAAATCGGCCATCTTCTGTTGTCCGCTGGGCGCATTTCGTCGGCGGCAGAAAATGCATTTTCCAAGCACTCGTCGTACAGCAACTCCTCCGCGAACGACCCAATATCTTTGGCGCAGCAAGTTCCATGTTAGGCCCATGCCAGAGTGGCGAACTGTTTGGTGGTGATCCTCAATAATCAAGTCCGTTACGTGGTGTTTGTGTGGCAGTATCACAGGATGCTTCAGATCGTATGACACCGGAGCGTAATTAAGGCGCCCTCCAACGCGCAAAACGCCTTCGACCAACATCGGGTTCAGTTTTTGCAAGGTCATTTTCTTTAGCGCGCGCTTACCAGCGCCGCGCTCCTTTTGACACTGTGACAAAACCCGGATTTCTTCTGGGAAGTTTTGTTTTTGCACGTACTTGATCACTGCGCGTTCGGCAGTCTTAAGTTCAGGTACAGTCAACAATGATGCAAACTTCGATTTCTTATTTCGTATGTAATTTACGAAACGCAGCAACCAAGCTACAGCCTTTTTCAACCTCGTCCATGACGAGTAACGATTTAGCAGCGTATCTAAACAGTTGGGATTGTGTGAAACGAAGTGGACTTTCACATCTGACGGTGGCTTCTTCACAAATTCGTCAGGTAGTTCATCGGCGTATAGCGGACTAGACGGCCACTGGGTTTCATCCTGATACAGAAACGGCGGACCTTTGAACCAGCGGTCTCTTTCCATGAGGGCCTTAACACTCAACCCCCGGGACGCGTCATCGGCTGGATTGAGCTTTGTTGGCACGTGTCTCCATTGCAATGCATCCGAACCCTCGTCTATCTTTGTGAGCCGATTCGCTACAAAGGTAGGGAAACGCTTCGTTTTGTTGTTGATGCACCGCAAAACTGACGTTGAGTCGGTCCAAAACACAGACTTTTGAATTTTCAGATTCAATTCCTTTCGTAAAACCTGGTCCATTTTCACAGCAAGAGTAGCTGCAGTCAACTCCAGCCTCGGTATTGAAACGGTTTTCAGTGGAGCTAGGCGTGCTTTAGCGAACAGAATAGTGCAGTGTACTCTTTCTTCGTAGTCAACGACTCTTAAATACGACACTGTTCCATAACCGTATGATGAAGCATCCGCGAAATGGTGTAAGTCGTAGCACTTAATTGTTTCGACGTCGTTTGGTTTCAAACATCTGGGAATTTGTACGCTGGATAAATTTGGCAACTCAGAGACCCACTGGTGCCACGCACTAGCAATGTCGTCCGGCACTTCTTCGTCCCATCCCAGCTTTTGCTTACACAGCTCTTGCAGCAGCATTCTGGCCTGCAACACCACAGGTGCCACAAATCCCATAGGATCAAACAGGGAACTGGTAACAGACAATATACCCCTTCTCGTGACAGGTTTTTGCTTTAAATTAACGTCAAACTGGAAGGCATCAGACCGAAAATTCCAGCTTACTCCAAGTACTCTTTCCACTTCGGCGTTTAACGGAAACGACGACTTAGCTGTGTCGCCTACTGGAACGGCGTCCAAAATCTCTTCGCAATTGCTTAACCATTTTCGTAAATTAAAACCACCGCGCTGAAGCAATTCGCGCAGTTCTTTGATTAGTTTTGTTGCCTCATTAGGAGTTGCAACAGACTTTAGGCAGTCGTCGACATAGAAGTTTTCATGGACTGTTGCAACAGTTTCAGGGGCGAAATCCTTGCTATTATCGTCTGCGGTCCGTCGAAGACAGAAACTAGCGCAGCATGGCGACGACGTTGCGCCAAACAGGTGAACCAACATTTGGTAGTCAACAGGCTCTTTAGTCGTATCGCCGTCTGGCCACCAAACAAACCGTAAGCAGTTGATGTCCACTGGATCGACCCTCACTTGGTGGAACATCGCTTCTACGTCAGCAACTAATGCAATTTTCTCTTGGCGGAATCTTAGCAGCACACCTACGAGGCTGTTCATTAAATCGGGTCCTTGTAGCAGTTGATCATTCAATGACGTGTTGCGGTACTTTGCAGCGCAATCGAACACTACCCTCACCTTTCCCGGTTTTTGCGGATGGAGAACGGGGTGATGCGGCAGGTACCATACTTGGTCATTCACAGGCTCCTTATCGACACGGCGAGCGTAGCCATTGCGCACATACGCTTCGATTGTCTCCTTGTATTTCCTGCAAAGGGAGTCGTCTTTGCTCAAACGGCGCTTTAGGTATCCTAGTCTTTGCATCGCTTGTATGCGGTTGTTCGGCAGGTTCGGTGAGCCTGCGCGCCATGGCAACCGCAACTGGTAGTGACGGTCCTTCAGTTTCACCGAGTCATTCATCAGCTTGAGAGCGTACTTGTCGTCCTTAGACATCCCTACGCCGGGAATCAAACTGGAATCCTTGAACTCCGTTTCCCACATCTTCTTGACTTGCTCGTGCAGCAAATCGCATGCGTTCATTCAATGGCATTCGTTTAAAGTCGTAGCAACGTACTAACTCATGTGCGCGATTACATACAGGACAGTAGTCACCTGGCTTTCCCATTCGACCAGGTTGTCTCTCACCCAGTTTTGTGGTGGTGACGCTGGTGGCGTGTGCCGTCGCTCGAAGAGCTCTCGTCTGGGGCTTCACTGCGGCGCTTCTCTGTGGAGCATGCTCTCTTTTTTCACTCATCATTCTACTAAACAGCGTGTGCGAAATCGACGCTTCATTCTGCACAAATTCCACTAAATGCTGAAACTGCGGCTCGGTACCGCCAAGCTCGATTTTTCCGGCGTGTCTTTTCCATCGTTGCTGCATGCTAAATGGCAAACGTTTAGCAATACTGAGCAAATGTTCGAAGTTATTTATGTCAGCAAAGTAACCTAAATGAGACAGTGTCACATTACATTCCTCCAAATTACGTGCAAGCTTCTGTAACCCATCAATATCGTCAGGCTTCAAACTTGGACCAACTGTTAATCGTTCAACGTAGGTACGGGCAATGATAAATGGGCGACCATAATTATCGTGTAACACTTGTCGAGCCTTTTTGTACCCAGTACTGGCATCGAGTACAGAACAGAACGATATTAGGCGTTTAGCTTCGCCAGTGCAAAACTGTATAAGGTAGCTTAATTTCTTTCCATCAGTCATGGCGCGACTATCGTGTATATTGTAGAGGATTTCCATCAAAATTTAACAAGTCTGGCTTTGGCAAATGCATAAATTCACTAACCTGCGGCTTCTGTTCAGCCGTACTGGTAGACACAGGGTTAGGCGACGCTTGGCATATACCCTGAGGACGCGACAGTTCCTCCCAACTTGCTTGTGGTTCTCGTTGCGATGGCACGACGTTATTTGACTCCGGACTTGTTTTTACAGGAACTCCCATATCAGCTTCCACTTGGGAGCACGGGGAAACATCTGTCGCAAATCGGACGGTGTCCCGATGACGAGACACGTGTGAACCTGTGACCGATCGCGCCTCCCAAATATCGGCTTCAACCGTCGCGACTTGCAGCTCGTGGTCTGCCCTTTTCTTTTCCTTTTTTCAGTTGCTCGAGTTCATCTTCCCTTTGTCGTTTCATTTGTTCAAGTTCAGCTTCCTTTTGTCGTTTTATTTGTTCAAGTTCAGCTTCTCTTTTCTGCTCTTCCTCCAACTGCTTTCTTCTAAGCGCTGCCTTTTCTTTGCGAACAGCAGCTTCAGTGCGTTTGGTGCTAGACCTGGAACTAGCATGGGACATATGCGTTGTGGGCCTAGATGACCTTGAAGAATGACTGTGGTTAGACTTGTGACTGTGCACCTCCTCTCTCTCTTTAACTTTAGAAAACCACTGCTTAATACGCTCGTCAAATTCTTCTTTTCCACTCTTCATGCTGGACAGTTCTTTCTTAGCGCATTCTTTATGTTTCTTATTTTTTGTGGCATTAACATAAGCGTAATGTGATTCCAGATACTCTTCGTACAACTCAGCAATTAACGACAGCTTTTTGTTTAACTGGTCGACCTTATTAAAGTCAACCATTAATTCCTCGGCTTCTTTGTACGATAAATTAAGCTGCTTGACGATTTCATTAAGCGTTGCCTTATTTACAACCATGTTGAAACAGTCAATTAAACTTCAATGTTCTCACGTTAGTCCTCCAGAAAAGTTGAGAACTTCAATGTTCTCACGTTAGTCCTCCAGAAAAGTTGAGAACTTCATTGTTCTCACGTTAGTCCTCCAGAAAAGTTGAGAACTTCAATGTAACGGTCGTGGCTGCACCTAAGCGACCTATGTAGCCTGGCCTACATCAACCGTTGCATGGGTATTTTTTGTTGGAACGCGTCCCCGCCAGCACTGCCTATAGTTGCCACACAGTCTTGAACGGTGACGGTTCTCTGTTAAACAGAACGAAAAATCAACACAACGAAATGCGATTATGACGTCATACACGGCTATGGCAGACGGGCATTTACAGCATAACATTAACAGAACTCAAGATATTCGTAACTTAGCACAAACAATATTAATCCTAATTAAATGGCTTTTTACTTTTATATTGACGACAAGGAAATATAGCCACAATAAATGTACGTACCAACTTGTTAGGGATCCAGGATTAACTTGGATATAATATAATCAGTCACGGCTAGGTTTCAATTGCAATTTAAAGTTTGTAATCAATTACTAAACAAACAATAAACGTAATATTATTAACTTCTTACAAATTCTAAGCTTAATACGACTTGTCAATACAACTAACTAGTACAGAAAAACCCAATTTACAGTCAGCAACTAAAAGTTAAGAACTTGCGCCATGTGCTTTTTGCTAGCAACATTTGAGAAACTAGATGAGAAAAACCGAAACATTGTGACGTCATCAACATAGAAATTAAACAACGTTTCTCGCTGTAACACTCTGAAATGTTTCTGAACTAATACTGGGAAAAATACATGATTGCGAATTTCTGTATGTTTGTTTAATAATAGGCTTGAACAGCGTTTTTAAATTTTTGTATATTTTTCCAATTAAAATTTGTCCAACTAGAATGATATCTAAACAACCAAAGTCTTCATTAAAGAATTACACATATTAACAGTTCTTTAATACATAACAATCCACCACTCTATCTGTTCCTGGTTGGATTTGCCTTTAACAATATGACGTGACAGATCTCCAAGCAAAAGTTTTGAGGTTGAACAAATTCGACAAAGGATAATTTTAATTACTTTTTGACAAAAGAATGGATCATAATATATATTATTAGGGGACTCCGTTTTTTCAATTGAATTAAAAAGATATTGATCCGAATTAAGACATATATCAAGTTTAAACCAATAAAAAATGGCGATGTTCCTTCTAATGTTTTTATCCTGAGCTTTACTGGAAAAAATAAAATCACTACTGGCATTAAGAACAATGCAGTCAAAATCATGGTTTGCTTCATTTAAGTCTGCTTCAGAACATTAAATGTTTTTTCACATATTCTGATGTATACTTACAATTAGTTAATACAAAAAAGCTGTGTACCATGGCATTGAGCTTTGAAAAACTTTCACAACAAAACATTAAATTTAACATGTAAAAATTAATCATGACAACACTTTTTGTTTGTAGCGTGTTTCATACAAAATACTTTAGCTGCTTTCATTGTGTGACTATAGCAATTATGAACAATTGTTTTGTGCAAATCAGCTTTTTCAGGAATGCCGCATACGATTCTAAAACAAGGCGTGTTTCTTGGCACATAGCCTTAAGTACCCCATTCCACATGGCCATAGAGCCATCAACAATAATAACTAGGACTGGTTTTTTTGCCTGGCCACATTCACGTAAAACTGAAAACAAAAACCTTTCCAAAAAGTGACTAATGCTTACTTGCATCATGACATGAAGACACAAATGTTTAACACCTCCTTTTGTTGGATTATGAACTAATAATGTGTAAACCTGAAAGTCACTAAAACACTCTGCACGACGTATGACACTACCAGTTGCATCCAAATACAAAATGTCCTTCTGACAAATTTCAAAATAAATCTTGATTTGAGGGTTTAAATACAAAACAACCAATTGTCTAACAAAAAGGCGCCATTCTTTGCATACTATATCCAAATTTACATAATACCATAACTTGCTAACCCTGTGTCCTAAATTAGATTTACTTTTGATATTATTTAAAACTGAATGTGAGGGCAAATATGTATAAGCTCCCTGTAAACGCTCTTCTTTTGTTAAATTTTGAAAAAGTTTTCCATATTGTTGTACTGCGGTGCAGAGATTTTGCTAGTTTTTTGCGAAATATTGCAGTAACACGCCTGCGCTTTTTACACCCCTTCTTATGATGACGTGTGCCACTAATTTTAACTGTTGCTTTAACTTTATCCTTGAAAGAATGAAAATTAATTAAAATGTCGTGCCCACAGTACAAAGTTATTGTTCCCTCTTTATAAAACTGGTTAGAATTTGTTAGTTTAGCTACTCCCTCCCTTCCAACTAAATAATGACTAGAAACATTAGGCACACACTCGCAGTACACCCCTCTTAGCTTTTTTAAAACTATTTCCTTATAATAATCCCCGCGCAAAATTGTGCTCTGTACGATTTTTGGTCATTCTCTTCCACTCTTCTAATGTTAAAGTAAAATCTTTTGTCAAGTTTACAATTTTCAACTAATTTTTTATCCATTTGGGCCAAATCACACAAAACATCTCTATCAATCCAGGATGAAGTATTGGAAAAATCATTGCTCCCTGAAGAGTCTAAGGAAGAGATTGATTTAATTTCATAGGTTTGATTTTATGTTTATATGATCATCACAATAATGTAGTTAAATCTGGTTTGTTAAAAGGTACAAGATTTTGTTTATTGTAGGAGAAAATAGATATATTTAGATCATTTTGGGCGGGTGATAACACTGTCTAGGGTGGTTAGCTTAGACATTTAACTAAATCCAAGGTATGCCATCTAGATCTGGATATGCAGATGGGGAAGAATTTTCAAAAATTCAAGGAGGGTGAAACCAATCCTTGCAAGTTAAACATTCAACCATCATATCATTATCATAAGGTTTTTGACAAACACAAAAGACCAAGTTAGGATTATCATTTAGGTTTACATTAGAATCAATATTTAAAAATTTATTCCTAAAGCTAATATCAAGATTAGAATCCAAATTATTAACAAGAACTTCAACATTATTATCATTAACAACAGAGGAAGAAGACAAACACTCTGTGACCATGGGTGCTTCCAAACTTAAATTCTCAACTGGCAAGTCAATACTGGAGTTATCATAAATAGGACTAACATCATCATTATTTTCATCATTGTCAGCATCCAAAGATAAATTTACATTAATTTTAACTATTCAAATTTTCAGCAGAAAAGTCTGCGATTAAACCATCAACATTAATTCCATCTGCAGGCAAATCAACACAACCACTGATGGTTATGTATCAATCTAAACTGTTTAATAACTTGTTGGCGGAAAATTAAATTTGAGGACCATTTTTTATTTTTTTGGGGTTTTCTTGAAATTAATTTTAAATACTTTATAGCAATTGACCTTGGAAGTTCATGAGAGATGTTATCTAAAAACTTTGGCAAGGCTTATGACTGCTGAATGTTCCGTGAAACTATTGCTTTCTGAGTTTTGTAAATGCAAGACATGCCTGGCATTACTCTGGCGTTTTAGGTCTAAGATTTTTTGTCGAATAACCGGTTCATAGACGTAAAATTCGTTTTAAACTTTGTTTGTACGATTTAAATTGTGGATATTTTTTAGTGTAAAGTTTTGCAGACTCTTTGTCCAGATTTGAAATTCCTTTTGAAAATAGGAATGTGGCAAGAGTGTGAATTTGTTTGTTAATCGAGATGTTTGTACAGCCGCCAATCCTTACAGACAAATAATTAATTTTTTGTTTGCATAGTCTCAAACTTCGATCAAATTTTTTTGCAGATCTTGAAGTTGAGCAAAATGCCTTTTCTTTTCTCTATCATAAACGAGCCAATCATGCTTTACTAATCAGGTCTTGTAGAAAAAATCGCCCATTTTTTTCGCTGTTCTTCTTGTCCTCATTCGTGTAATCGTTGGCAGAATTCACCAAGGTTTTCTGTATATTAACAATATTATCGTCTACTATTCCCTCCACTGGCATTTGAGTTTCTGATGTATCGGATATATCCCCCACTTCGGCCGTTGTACCACAAACAGTCATCTCACTTGCGTCTTTTGTGCCACTGGTTCATGAAAACATAAACTGCCTCAGCTAAGGCTTTGGTAGCAGCCTTTTTATTTCGGTCTGCTCTTGGCATGGTGAAAAGAAAAAATCGTGGGCCTTCTTAATGCACATAACAAACATATGGGTTAAATTTTTTATTAGGATACTAACAGAAATAATAATTAATCTCCAAAAATTTGCTGTTGTATTTACACTTGCTGAGCCATTGTTGCCTTTCGCAGGGAACCGCGTATACATAAAGTACTTTTTCCATGCAATTTGATTGATTATTGCCACATACAGTACTAACAAAAATTTGACCACAGCAACCAATTCCTAGGACCAATCTGTGTCCATCCAAAAATTTTGGTAGAATATTATTGTTCACCTATTACAAACACACTTTTGACCTGATCCAATTATATAGGCAATATTAACCAATAATTTTGGTTCTACTATTACAAACACACTGGTTACTTGAACCGCCTATCTTGACATAAATGCACATTTTCTTGGATAAAACAAACATTTATTTCAGAAGGTCGCAACATAAAAATGGTGCGCACAAAGCAGTTAGAGGTTAAAATACCCAATAAAGCGTTAAAAGTTGTATACAAAAGAAAAAGAACGAATACAACATCATTTGGGAATACAGTAGATATTACTCAATCATATGCAGTGAAATGTTAGTTAATTGCCCAATAATTTCGTTATACTTCATTTTCTTGATTGCAGAATCGTGAAAACTATCCAAAAAATATATTTTTGAACAAAATACCATGCAAGTTGGGCTGTTTTAGGGTACTGCATATTAAACACAAAAAAATATTTGAAGCAAATTTCCACTGCCTCATGGATGCTTTTCAGTTCATACACTGTTTGATTGACAAACTAGAACTTGCGGCTGCCAAGTTAGCATAACATTGGATACGGAAGCTTCTTTCTACTTCTTGTACTCTTCTATTGGTGTGCCGATCTTTAAATAAAATATAACTGGTAACTAACTTAATGCGTTTAAACTTTTTGTCATTCACTGTTAATGCCAAATGTAAGCATTTTTTAATTACTGCTGTTTGAGCAAGCATTCTATTTGCGGCATTATTATACTCTTCCAATTGTTAAATAAGCAACTGTATATTAAAGATAGGATGACCACACTATTTTATAGGTATCTGCAGGTAATTTAGCTTATCTGAACACTAAAAATAGTGTTTAAAATATAGATTAAACGAATATATGGCATATTTTGGCTTTTATTTTATGTAACAAAAATGTAATTAATCCGTGGAAAAAAATCTAAAAAGGTTTGATTACCAATGTTTAGGTTCTTTTTGTCGGTTGCAAAAGCAGTTATCGGTTTGGAACCATTTCTTACCGGCTGTAAGTCTATGAAATCACTCCTACACTCAGATAAGGTGGGTTTCCACACAGTCCCATTTGAAAGTTGCTTACTGGTGTGTGTTGGCAATATATTAGGCAGTAAATAGAGTGCAGCATTTATCAAGGCATCTAAAAAAACAATTTCCTTTTTAAATTGTTGCTTTGTGACATTTTTAAATCAGGGAGTCGAACCGTTTGACTCTTTCGGTTCAGGTTCGGTTCGGGTTCACGGATTTGTTCGGAATGCTGTTCAGCTCCGGTTCGACTCCCTGTTTCAAATCGCAGAATACATATAGTTACATGTATACCTTTATTACTTTGCTCATTTTCAAATAGATTTTTATTTTCCATTTCCTTTATTAGCTGAATTGCCAACTTGTCTCTCGATTGAAGTTTAATAACTTTAAGTATTTTAGCAAACCAAACAAAAACACAAACTGTGAAAATAAAGTACCAAAAATAAAAAATTATTCACTTGAAAATTTAACAACAGTTCTATCTTATTTACAGTTAATTATAATTCAAACTTGTACCCATGTATAGCCACATTGGTCATTAAAGCGAGGAAAGCGAGAGAGTAATTCCACAATCATTGGACCTCCAACTCCAATACCTTCAACCACTTCGTTATTCTCAATTTTAGCTTCTGTAAAACAATTAAAATCAAGAAAATAATAGTTGTCGAAAACAAAATATTATTTAATTAATATTACAAACCTGAAAATGTTGGCACATCCTTTAACTTTTTTTGTTGTTTTGAGATATGACGCTGGTAAGCCATCGCAAGCTGGTTGAAATAGGTGTTGCTGTAAATAAAAATGAAGGTGTTAAGTTGCAATATTACATAAACAAACATTTTAAAAGTTCAATCTTACATAGCCAGGAGGCGAACCACAGTGCATCTTCGGAAGTTGCATAACTATTTATTTTGCTAAAGTTTCCTTTTGGTGTGAATAAAGTACTTTTAGCATAAAAACCATCTGTTTCCCGTAAAAATGAACTTACTGAGTTCCACATTTTTCCATTAGGCTGTTAACCAGTACTTGCACCAATTGACAACGGCTTGTTGTCGACAAAAACGGCTGCATTTCATATTCCTTTATAATTCCAATACCATATGAATTTTTCAGTAGTATTTCTTCACTGTCCTGAAAATATGACTATTTTAAAATACCAACTTTACCTCTTTAAAACGTATTTATCTTGTTGGGTAATTTTACCTATACAAATAGCAAATGGTTTTAATTGAATTTCGTCACTGCATGACATAGATGTGTACAAATAACACTTCCAGCCTAAGTTCTTTTAAATGTGTTGCTAGTAAACAATGTCACATATATATTTACTACTAGATATCTTAATTAAAAAAAAAACTCAAAAACATGTTAAACTTCTCACATAATTCACTGAAGCAAGAAATTTTTTTCGTGGGGGTGTTGCTGCTTCAGAGCTCTGGAAAAAGCATAGAAATTTTAGACCAAAAAAATATAAATTTAATTTATTGTGTGAAACATCATCAGCCAGATCATTTTCAATAGAAACCTAAAAGTTAAAAAAAGGCCTGAACAAAATATTGATACACCAAAAACATTAACAACAACACACATTTAGCTTTTACACAATTCAACAATCACAAAACATAAAACACTTAAATGTAAAACTTGTTTTACTCTTAGGTAGCATTGTGAGTAGAAATAACTTGCACCAAACAAAAAATGTATCTATAACAGTAAGTTTTCAGGATTATATATCAAATAAAGTCAGAAAACAGTCTAATACCACAATAGTTGCGTTTGAGTGTGTATGGATTATAATCTTTTAAATCATCAAATATACTCAATATCGTAAGAAAACCAATGCAGATTAAAAAGAGTGGCATTCCACAGCTCAACAATAAAGTAAACTCTAGTACTTTGCCTAGAACTGGAAGCCCAGATTCCTCAATAACATGTAATACAATTAATAGATTTAGGGGAGCAGCGAAACGGAAAAGATAGTATCTTCTACATCTAAATATTTATCTAAAGATAGCAGCAAACCTTATGTTGGCATCATTTTTTCTTTAAAGAAACGACAGGATAATTGCATTTGGTGTCTAAAAGCCATGGTTTTACAAATATTTTTTTAAATTGCAAGTGACATGACTAATTTGTCGGAAGAAATTATGTTTTGCTTCGAATCTCATGCACCAAAACTTTGAAAGAGGGCCAATTTCTCTAATACATCTTGGATAGTGGAGCAAATAGTGTTGTTTGGGTATGATACGCAATTCAGGAAAAAGGCAAACAAAGGTTTTAAGATGTTCCTGTATCAGACACTGCAAAAAGTATGTTGAGCTAATAGAAATGGCAGGAGACATAATAATTTCCAGAATTTGCAACAAAGACAACAATAGATTCCAGTATTTATCACCATCAGGAATGAAATCACCAATCATTAAAGGTAAGTTTATGGTTAGACACCACATCTCCGAAGCTGATTGCTTTAAATGACCATTTTCTGAAATGGCATGTCTTGAAATTTCAATTGGCTTATTCTTAAGGGCTCTGCACACCAGACGCGGTTGACGGTGACGGCTGGCGATAAGCGGCGGCAACGGTTGATCGCGTTTCTTCCGCGCATCGTTTGACGCGAAAACGGCGTTCACACCAGCTGTGCGTTTGGCGCTAACGCGGCGACGAAGTGTTTTTGTCTTGCAAACACAGCGGGATAGGAGATGGATCATATTGTACTGAACAAAGGCTTTGCCAAAGTCAAAAGGGCACGAAAAGTAACGGCTCATAACGTGTCCGACGCTTATAGCCAAAAAAGTGGGTCAGTGTGCTTGACAGAAGGAGTATATTAAAACCCACCCCAGTAAAGAATCAAATAGTCATGCATGTTTTTTATTTATTAAGACAAATATCTCCACAATATGAACAATTTAGACCTACTTTTGCTACTAGTAATGTGGATGAGGATCCGTCTCCGAAGAAGGTAATATAGTTTGCTATTTAATGCCCCCAAACAAACATGTTATTTGCATGACATAAGTGTACCTTGTGCAGGGAATGGGTTCGGCATATATTTCAAGACCGAGAAATATTGGGAGAATTCAACTTGGTTGAAGATATGCATGCAGATGAGGAGAGATTTCACAAATACTTTCGCATGGATGTAGAGTTGCTACACAAAGTGGAACATTTAATTACCGGAAAGCCATTTCACCAGCACAACGTCTCGCAATTACTTTGAGGTATATGGCACATACTTTATAAACGTAAACATACATTGTGGAAGGTTAAATTTCTTAAAATTTTAACAAATAGGTATCTTGCTACTGGTGATTCTCAGTCCACCATTTCTTTAAGTTTCCGGGCTGGGCACTCAACAGTCAACAACATTATTTTGGAGACCTGTGAAGCACTTTGGGATGTGTTGATGCCGTTCCAATGTGCTTAGGTGCAATTGATGGCAAACATGTTGTCATTCAAGCACCTGCAGGTGCCGGATCTGAGTTCTTTAACTATAAAGGCTCACATAGCATTTGCTTGCAGTATGTGATGCACAATATTGTTTTACTATGATTGATATTGGTGATTCAGGAAGACATAGTGATGGTGGGGTGGTGTTTGCCAATTCAGAATTTGGTAAAAGATTTATGAGTGGGGATTTAAACATTCCCAATCAGTCATGTTTGCCTAACACCAGTGTAGGTGTACGATACTGTATTGTCGGTGATGCTGCCTTTCCACTACGCCAAAACCTAATGCGACCGTATCCTGGAAAAAATTTACCTGCTGACAAAAGTGTTTTCAATTACAGACTTTCTCGGGCTAGACAGGTTATTGAAAACACTTTTGGTATTTTGGCTACTCGTTGGCGGATATTTCGAAGGCCCATTATCGCTAAGCCAGAAAGAGTGGTTGCATTCACAAAAGCTGCATGTTGTTCGCATAATATTTAAATTTCCAATCTATTGGTAGAATGGGAACAAATACATATACCAGAGGTGCTGCTTTAATCCGTGACCAATACAAAGACTATTTTAATTCTGACAATGGTGCGCTGCCATGGCAAAATGCTGTTATCCACAGAATGTAAATGATGCATAATGTTTGTGTTATATTTTTCTTGTTGTGCATTACATTTCCTACATATGAACCTTTTAGAGTTCTTTTCATTCACTGTTTTGTTAAATTTGTTTTTCTTGAATGCTTTCATGCTCGGCTTGGTGTCGAACTCGCCGGCGACCTCCTCAGCTTGACCTTTCGAACCCTTTGTTGCCTTGTTGATTATAGAATTGATTTCGTCGGGTATTTCTGTTTCGATTGCGCCTTTGAGACGTACGTGAGCCATGCTGCTTGATCCTTGACCACTGTCTTCTTCCGCCATGGGTTGGCCGGACGCCCCTCCCGACTCTTGATTGTGAACACAACCCATGACGGTGTGGGCAGTTCGAGTTTCCCTTCTCGAGTGGGCCTACATATATCGTAAACCGATCCGTCGATGTGACGCCACACTTTCCATTGATCGTCGTGAAGGCCCATTTTCGGCCCCTGTATCCGCTCCCCGTTTCTTCTGAGCCATATGTATTGATTTTGATAGTTTAGTTTTAATTCTTCCGTAAGTCTTATTTGCCTAAGAGTTCTCTGAAAAGCAGTATCAAGTGGGTTATTAGTTTTTACGTAGTTTGCTGCTATATTTCTGATCACATCAATAGTCGGGAACATTTTCTCATAATGAATATTTATTTGAAATTGCGAACATATATATACACATTTTCGGCACAGGCACTGGCACAATATCTTCTCTTTCCGACAATAGTATGGATCTCCAAATGTTACGTCGAGGTCCATCGTGTATGGGATGCATACGTAGTTGTCCGTTTTGTCTGCGTATCCTGTTGTTGTTGGGAGGAATGTTGCTCCTCGTAGGTTTTTTTTGATGGACTGGTGTCGTAGACGTGTAGTTGTGTGAGTAATGTTCTGCACGCTGGTTCTTTTGCTGCTGATGCTTCCCACCATGGTGTTTCGAAGTACGTTGTCACTGTCTTGTTTGTTGGTGTTGCGTCGTTGCATACCGTATGCAGGTCCGATTGCAAGAATTCGAGTGGTATCGTTGTCATTGGACTCTCCCAGCTGGTACCTTGTCATTTGAAAGCCATAGTCGAACTTGTTGTCGTAATGGAACTTATTTCTATGTGTTGCGACGTCCATGAGTATTATTGGCATGTTTCTTGCATTATCGTCATGGTCGTTGAGGGCTGCAGCTGGCCATAGGTGCAGTTTCCAATTTCCAAATTTCATCATGCTGAATTTACTTGCTGTTGATTTCAGTCCTGTCAGGTTGGTTGCGTCTGTGTAGCCGTTTGGTCCATACACCCTCCACCTCCTTCCTACCGTGTTTCCTTTGTCTGTCATTGCATTTATTTGCCTGCTTATCACAGAACTGTGGACTATCATGTTCACCCCTGCGTTAGGCAACAGCAGAGTTTCTGTCCGTCCAACCAGGAGTTCCATGCTTTGAGCGTTGCGTCCGTCGTCCCCTTTTTATAGAACCACCAATACCCCCTTTGTTTCCGCCCGAAATCTGACTGTCTGTGGTAGTGGCTGCATTCTGGGTCTGGTACGGTTGGGCCTCTCTTGCCCCCACTCCTCCCGCACTAGTTTCCGACAGTCTTGCGCGCTTTGCCGACGGTCCCCCTTCCATACTTGTGTCGGAAGAGATGGAAAGATCTTCCATGGCCTCATTCATAGGGCTGTCTCTTGGTATGCTGGCGGGGGTTGCTGTAGCTCTTGTTCTGTTATAGGTGTCGATCTGGTGCCAATTCTTCTTAGCTTTCTTTGCAGGGGGCATATGAGGTAATAGTGCCTTCTTAGTTTTAAATACCCCACGAACGATAGTCCCGCTAATGCCAGGAATATAGCTAGCCAGGAATATAGCGCTATCTCTGAGTAGATCACTGTCTGCACTGGTGTGAATACCCCGTCGCTTGCCGTCGAACGCAAAAACGCGCCACTTGCCGCCAACCGCGTGTGTGAATCTTGCTTTAGCCTCTGCTAGCATATCCAAAAGACAAAATTCTTGTGTTTAGTTGCCCCAGAGTAAAAAAATTTGACTTGTATACAAATACCCTTAACAAAATTCTTCACAACATAGGGACAAACAACTTCAAATTGTTTAATGTATTAAGTATGCACTTATTAACAATTCCGAAGTGTGACTTTTTGTTAGCCAAGTTTAGTTCTACAAGAATACTTTCATAATTTTCTTTATCTCTTAAACAGAAACTTTCCTTGGCAAAAGATGACTGCATCTCTTCCTTATTTATGCAGCAAAATCAACAGCAGTGGCCTGAACTAAAACATTCAACGAATCCAAACAGCCCATGAATTCCCAGATTGTCCCCACATATTTTACCTATATGAACTTTACATTTATTAACTTTCTATCCACTGAAATTTTAAAGCCAGTACGTGACAAAATTTGTATTTCATCAACAATAGTATTAAGAATTTGATTCATTCCATATTTTTTTTAAAAACAATTTGACAAGGCAGTTATACACATGTGGCAAATTAAGAATGTTATAATGAAAAAAACCAAGTTCATATATAGACGTGTGTGAACCCAAAGGATTGACTGTTTCCACTCAGAACAAAACTTTTTTTGTGTGATTAAATTTCCATTGAAAAAATACCACCATTTATGTTTTTTCTAATATTTTGCCAAACACCAGGTAGTTCTAAAAACGATACATGTCATTTACAATGTTTTGCCTGCTTCCTTTGCCATCTTTACTTGGTACAAATTCAGTTCGCTGACCCAAAATTTTTTCATCGGGCTTAATAATAAACGCACCACAATTTTCAAAAAATTTAAGTTCATTATAGTTTGTGTCCATGTTTTCAAATATATTGTTGTAATGGGACATTTCTACTTCAATGCAATCCTTAATTTCAGAAAACTGCAAATTTTTGGAAAATGTTTTATTAATATTCTTAATTAAATTTACTTTTATACCACTGACAAGTTCAGAAACCAATATCTTTGTTTCCTCTTTGACAAAATTAAGAACAGCTCCAGTCACAAAAGTGTTTGTTCGAAGTCTGGCTAAAAACACTGCAGAGTTCCACATTAAACTATTAGAAATGTGAGACATATCATCATCACTATTGGAGATTGATATTTCTTGAGCATTGTTAGACCAATCAAATAGGTCTTTATCTGGTAACGCAGTTATCCGATCAGAAAGTATACCACAAAGAGTGTTTGCTCCAGAGGTAGCAGGTGATTGATTTGGGACAACTTCTTGAACAGTTTTCGTTTTAAAATGCGAGTTTACAATGTGCTTACGTAATGAGCTATATATGGAAAATGACCGAGAGCAGTTTTCTTGAAAACATACCAGTACATAAAATCCATCCACAAGTGAATGTTCTTCACGAAAATGTCGACCAAGACGAAACAAATAAACTGATTCATGGCATTTAAAACATAAACATTTCTTATCCATAGTAAATAATATACTTCTATGGTAAAATAAAATTATATTTTTCTCTAAAAAAACATATTATTTTGAAATGGCAGATCAGGCATCACAAAATGATCTAAGAGAATTTTTATGGCTTAATAAAAAACATCTATAATGAAGAAAGCTCACATATGACTATCAAGCTCAGCTAAAAGTCAGTAAAAAAATAATTTAGTGGCCCACCTCTTTGATGGCAGCCATTTCCTTAAGAAAGATTACTCTATGTCCCACTTTCGGTATAAGTTCCTTAACGTCACTCTCATTGATAGCAATAGAAATGATTCTTCTGTTATACATTGTTCTGTTATATCAAAATTATCAAAATTTTAGCAATGTTGATAATGACACATCAACAGTAAGCCCTAGAAGAATCCATTTATGCAGAACTATCCTATCAGCTAGACTGCATTCTGTGGCACATCCGAATTATTAAATTGCACAGACTTTTTTTTAAAAAGGTTGCGTTGTGAAAGGCCACTGTTGAAAGTATGGCAAGTGCACTTACGAGTTTTTTTTAACCTCTAAAAACTGCACCCCAAATATGTAAACATCACCAGGTCAGTGAGGTGCACTTTTTTTTACCTCTGTTGCACCCGGTCAACCAGAATTTTTTGGCCTCGTACCCCGAGATTTTGTCAAAATCTGCCATACTTTCCAAACCGGGTGGTAGGATAGCGAACCTCAGGTGATCGTTGCTGGTCTAAAAGTTTTGTTACTAAAAATAAAAAAAAGTGTAGAATCCTAAAACAGGGCCGAATTTTTTACAATTTGATTTTACTACAGGCTTAAAGTTTTATAGGAATGACCTCTTGAAAAAATATTTAAACCTGTAGTAAAATCGAAATGTAGTTGCTTTTATTATAACTGTGTTTGGTTCTGAAGGTATTTATAACTAAAAAATAAACAATTAGACCTTTCCTCCTGAACTGTGAACAGTAAAATTTTTGAAAGTTGACCGGTCGGCAGCAATACAAAGGTTGAGCACCCCGTACTTGTTAGTCAAAAGTTTAAAATGAAAAAAAAATATTTTGTTTACCTTCAAACTTTTCGATGTATTGACTTAAACCCCAATTCTGTAATTTGTTTGACACAAAAGAGTCAGCCATGCTGCGAGCTCCTTCACTGGTAATCGCAAAAGAATTTGATTGGCTCATTGCAAATGATACATAATGACGTAGGAATAAATATTTTTTGGGGTGCGATTATTAAAAAACATATAACAAAGTTATCTAATTCACAAAATTTATCTAATTAAGCTTTTAATACTGCTTTACATTGTAATATAGGCTTCATTTATTTTACTTAAGATACAAATTATGTCTTTTTTTTGCAAGTTTAATCTCTTTGGGCGGGAATAAATGTCTCTTGAAATACATTACCCAGTATATTTGTAGTGGACACGACAGTTTAACTGTTTAATACAGGATTGAAGTGTTCTTGTTTTCAAATAGCACGGGTGTAGCCTATACTTGGCTTTCTGCATAGCAGAGCTCATAGTTACGTTTCTTCAAAAGTTTCCTAAGCGATATTTCTTACCTGAATAAATTGCATAATACTACTACGCGTCTGCGAAAACGGTTTTCTTTTGTGTTATGTCACAATGAGAGTATTCCTATAATTTTTATTTAAGCTTGGTTGCATTTTACACAGTTTATGTTTTGTTTACTAGAACAAAGACAATGGCAAATGACATCAATGTGCTTTTTCACCAGTCACGTCGGTAACAATGACAAATAATGTTGGAAAAGCTAAACAATAGGCCTAAACCAATCGAAATTGGTAGGGCTCCAACCAATTTTTTTTAGAGTGTATTCTTAACCAGCCGTGTCCAGTGAATAAGTCAGTTCAAATTCCACGAGTTAGTCCTTGTGTTTATTATTAAGGTGATGATAGCTCTAACAAGGTACCCGCTATCAATACAATGAAAACCACAGAAACAAGCAACAAATAAAAAGGAATCAAGTTAAGAAACAGAGTTCAGCACGCATCATAGTTTTGCCATCTGCGCCACGCTTCAGTTGTTTTGGTTGGGTTATTTGTTGTGTTTATGTCTTTATTGTCATAATTCATCTGTATCTTTTTCCAATTGAGCCCACTTCTTGTCATGTAACGAATTATGCATCCATCATTTTTAACATATGACATAATATCATTAATGCTTTTGTATGCATTGTTTTCTTTTTTCTTCTATCTTCCTGTTCGTCGTCACTTAAATATTTTTCGTGATTCTTAATTTCGGCCCTGTTCCCCTGCTGTTATTCTTCTAAAAATCGCATTGTGCATCTTTTTCTTGCATTTTCTTTATCATTTCCATATTCTCCTTTTTTTTAAATATCTAAAATGTAGCATCAAAATTTCTTTTGCTGCTGCTACGAATACGCTCGAACACTTTGTCTCTATTTAAAGTGGTGTTTTGCCTGATTTATTAAATCCAGCGATGAGACTCCTAGCTGCATTTGTTGTAACGTAATTTGTCAATTCTTTTAGGTAGCTTGGGGAAATGTATCTTTTGGAATGCTGGCTTCAAGAATGTTGCGCCATGCAACTTTTATTGTACAGAAAAATGCAAAAAATCTACTATCTCTTGTTCCTCGCATGGTTGGACAATGTTTGCAGATGGGTGAGAACTTAAATTGTCTCCGATTAGCACTTTCTTCTCCTGCAGTCGTTTCAGTTGAGGTAGAGCAAATGTGTTCGAATCAACAATCTTCAAAACACTTGCTCCTTCTGGGCAAGTGTCGTAAAGGCTCGTAGCCTTGTAGACTATACACAAAAAGCTGGGATTTTTTAACCTTTAGCCCCTTTTTAGGGACAAATCTTGGGATTTTGTTGATCTAGGGCTTTCCCCCAATTTGTTAACTATTAAATTTTGTTTTGTTTCACTTTCTGTGATTTGAAGTTTTAAGATTCGTATTTCATGATGCAACGCATTTCACGTGATCCAGTTCCCCGTTTTGATAGGCGGCCACTTGAGGAAAACGTGGTATTCGCGCATGCACGAGCGTCGAGCGCGAGTGTTGTCTGCTGACAAACTGCTACTGCTGGCTAGTTGTTGTATAGTTGTGAATTGGAAATTGACTCGGCAGTAGAGAGGTTATGTGTCATCGATCCGCACTTGTTAAGCATACCAAAACCCAACTGCACTAGGGTTCCTCTCCGGGAATGTTTTGTTTTATTATCCCGGGTATTCGACAACATAGCAAAACTTTAAAAAGATTGTAAAAAACGTAGTACTACCATGTTATAAAGTCGTTGCTTAAATTGCTTTATTCCAGAGTTGCTGGCCAAACGGAAGTCCAATTTGGGAAAAAGCAGAACCGTTTAAAGAAAGCGCTGAAAAAGATGAACAAATACACCTTGAAAACATGGACAGTAGCTGAAGCGAAAAAGGTAGTTTACGAAATCATCAACCAAGCTAAAAACATAACCTACGACGGAGTCCAACTCGACACAGATGAGTTGCTGTTAGTGCTCATAGAAGCAGGACTGGAAGCAAGAGGAGAACAAGGAGGGGGCATCCAATATTCGCCCCACATCATGCTCCATGGAGAGGCGGAAAAAGGTATGTTGGGAAAATATTCTGTATGCCTCCATAATGACGAACGACTCCCAAGGAGTGGGGCAAATGGCGCTACGCTTCCGTCATAAGGTCTTAAAGGTGGACGACGCAGGCAGGTCCTTCGTTCTTCAACAACGACGCCCTGCTGGCCGCCATAAAGTTTATGCACCATACAATGCGTGGAGTGCTAAAACACATGGCGACCGGCAGGATAACGAAGCGACATGACGGACGACCTATAATAGAACTCACCAAAGATATCATCCAAAAATTAGAAGGCCAAAAAATAGGAATACAAGAAAAGCTCATACCAATCGCGGAGTACGTCCGAAAATCAACCACATCCTAGAGCAGTGTTTCCCAAACTTTTTTTCTCGCGTACCATTTTGAGCTTTTGTACAGTGTTCATGTACCACCTAAGTTACATCTGACTAGAATATCTCAAACTATACCTATTTTAGCATATAGATAAGAAAATGAGCATGTAGCTGTATTAGAGTTTAACAACTATCATTCCAGGAAGACTTAAACGCCATAAATTAAGCAAAACACAGCAAATAGTTTTAATGCGATGGATGTAGTTGTTTTTTTCGCGACCAGCTGGTTGAGATGTCGTCGGGAGTATGCTTGGTTTCATAGCTGAATTAGCAAGCGCCTTCATACAAACAACATATTGCGGAACAGCTTCTCTATTGTGTTCAATAGCTATAAACCCGTAGTTTATGTAGCCTAAGTCTGGCTGTACTTTCGTTTAGACATGTTCCTAGTATAGTTAAATTAAACAAAATTAAATTCTCACCCTATTCCTCTATTTTAAAAGAAATTACAGTAGTTCAATATGATTGAAATATCATTATACATATGGCAATACTACACTGCTGCTCTTCAGTTTATTACTACTTACATATTAAACCAGCCAAAAATTAACGTTTTATTATCTTCAACAAGCTAAGTGTTACGTCATAAACGTGCGAAACCTCAAATTAAAGGTAATTAAAACGCAACATTGCAAATACCCAATCTGAAAGTTTTAAAAGTTGAAAGTTTTCGCAAGTTTATACATATGCTTTAAAAAGTTTTCGCAGATTTATACGTAGTCGCGTACCACCTGAAAGACTCTCGCGTACCACCGGTGGTACGCGTACCACAGTTTGGGAACCACTGTCCTAGAGCAAACAACAGACTCAGAAGAAGAACAAGAAGCAGAAGACGCAAGCCAAACAACATATTGCAGTCAAGCAAGTAAAAGATCATGCAGCAGCAACGACACGGAAGGGTCCAGAAGAAGCAATGGCAGAAGCTGGAATTGTACTATAATTGTGTATATTTTCTACTACAACATTTACACATAAATACACCATATCTCGAGACAGTCTGCGCAAATCCCCCTTCCTCCTGTGACAATCCCTTATTTCATCAGCACGGCCCCAATATTTCCTTTTATCATTTAATTCATTCCTGTGTTAAACAACCCCCTTCATTTATTAATTATTTTTATTCGCAGCCAAACATACGGAGGCCGCGCGTGCGACGCTACTCTGTAGGCGAAGCCTTTTTATTATTGTCTTTTGCGTACGCGTATGGACTACTAGCGCAGGGTTTCTCAACCGTGGCCCTCGGCCCCCCTGGGGGGCCACGGAGCTGTCATAGTGGCAAAACCGTGTCACTGTTTTCAGTTTTTTAGTTAAACTCAAACTTGTATGTAGTGTTTTAATAACCTTCTTTGACCTATTGTTACGCATTTTTTTTTACAAGGTACTCTCTCTACCTGCTGTTCGTGAGAATTTTTGCAACAGTCGACCTCAAGCTTGCAATTCTTTGTCTGTCGCCTAATTGCATTTGTTACGCCGTCACTTACAATCAACATTTGTGTTTTTCTAGTTTACTCAGTTATTTATTGTAACGTTTAACCAGCATTTTAATTACCGCAAGTTTGCGCAATGTCTTAACTGCTCTGTGGTGATGATGTCAAAAGCGTCATTACTAGCCTCAAAACTTAAAAAATCACCGTGATAAAAAGGATTCTCGACGAAAGAATGATGCCGCCACAAATTCTAGCTAATTTTTTTATAATCGAGGGGGGTCACGGGGCAGCGCTTATAAACCGGTGTACAGTCCTTTGTGGCTTTGACCAAACATTTATAGCGATGGGCATCATTCAAATACAGACTCAGAAGAGAAGAAGGTGTTTAGCAAAAGCAAAGAACTGCATAGGAAAACAGGAGGCTTAAATTGTGAGGTAAATCAAACAAAAACGTCAATATTTTTTGCTGGGGCAACCGGAATCGAATTTTAAATGAAGATGAGATGGAGGTGTTATAGGTGTCCACATGTATCCAGCTTTAAAACAAAATACATAACTGGTGTAAATGGGTAAGAAAAGTTTAAAAAAATAACGTTTTTGATTAAGTCTAGAATAAAAAAAAATTTACAAGTTTAGACCATTTTGTATAGCTAAATCTTCAGTAGCGAAGACACTCGTTTTGGCCTTATACCATGACGAAAATAAAAGAACATTTCAACAAAAAGCATGGAGTCACTGAAAATCATAATTCGCTTCGATTCGATATTTGATAAAGTTCATATAATACTTACTATAATAATCATACTATTCTTTCGAATAGCAAAATCTGCCTGACGTCATTTAGTTTCCGCAGTTGCGGCTTGCGTACCACTTGCCTAGAAACAGTTGGTTTAGGTTTTTAGATACTGATGATGCTTTATAGCGAAATATATTTATCTTTTTGTAACATACAAACAAACTGATTTTCGGTTTACTAAGTTTGGTACTTAGTTTAATCTTTATAATACTTACTATACTAATAATATATATTTTCAATAATTCTTTGGCAAAAAATAGAATCTTTTTATGAGTCGATTATCTCTATTTAAAATCTTATTTCCATATTTATATGTTAATAACCCTGTTCTAACTGGCTTTTTCTAACAAAATGTAATGTTCTTAACCTTTTTACTTGTATCTTTGAGAGATGGGTTGCTACTTTTAATGTATATTTACGACTCTGAATAGGAATGCCTAATACTTGATATTTCATACCGATATCCAATATTTTGAGCAAAAAAGCGCAACAGTAAACTCAAATTTCATGAACAATTATGCATAGGGTAACTGTGGTAAACAAAATAAAAAGGTTGAAACATATTATCTAAATATTATATTTTACAAAAGTTCTGTATAACACACCAAACGGCCAATGTTACTAATAGAAGAGGTTTGCGAAACTCCTCCACAAATTGGTAGGTTCGAAATAAAATTGGAAAGATCTTCTCCACATTTGGACCTAACGTTATACTAAAAAAATTCTTTAGGAGAGGCCACACCTTTCAAAGTAATGCACATCCTTGAAAATTTTCATTAACACATATTTTAAATCTTGATCGAATTCAGAGACGCGGGAAATGCAAGTTTGTGAGAAATCTTTTGAATGTATTTTCCATGTATCACTTTTTAAAATATCTCTTATTCGAACAAATCTATCGAACAGTTTTTTACCTTGTTTTCTTTTGGTGTTTTTATGCTCTTTTTTTTTTCACCGGTAGTCAGTAAAACAGCAGCATACACGAGTGGTTGATGACTTCAAGGCACTAATGCAGTACTTCAAACAACAATATGCTGTATTAAATCAATGGTCAAAAATATTCGCCCTAGTTATAAAAATTTTAATGTTGTTTACGGCATTGCTAGCGTCAATACTTTTTTCCAGTAAAAAAACCTTGCAACTGCTAAAGCTGTTAGTGAGAGTGTACAGCGTATTTAAATGGTCTGTAACAGCTCTACTTTTGTAATTAGCATGTCTAGTTGGGTTAGGCTTCTGTTAAAAAACAAAATTATAAAATACCTATAGATGGCTGTTCAATTTTTGAAGTCTCTCATGCAACTCTTTCCACCAACGTTCGACCTGCAAAATAAAATAATAAATTATACCTAGCAAAAAATGGTACCATTACGGCTTGTTTTTTCAGATTTGTACTCAATATAAGCCAAAATTTGATTTTGGCTTGTAGCAAGCCATTTAAACTGGCTTATACACAGCCAAGACGTGGCTCATTTTAAATCACTTATGTAAAGCCAAACACGACTCAAATTATGTGTGATTTTTTGCTCGTGGTGAGCAATAAAGTAATGGCTCATCTACCCCTGAAACTTGGCTTGGGTTAAAAAATCCAGTGTTGAGCCACATCTTTAGAACTGTATTCAAGCTGGCCTTCATAGAATGCACAAAATTAGCACCTGCTAACAGTTTATTGGCTGCAACGAATAATTTTACAGCAAATTTAACAAAAAAACAGGTTAAATCAATATTAACAATCAGCCAATGAAAAGTTTAACCAATCATTCTTCTTGATAATCTAGAGAGTTTGAAATCTTGAATGAAAATTATTTTTTACATGCTCAAAACTTCATCACAGCCTGTATTATTACCTGTGAGTATAAACTCCAAGGCTTAGCACTTAACAGCAGGTTGCGGATATGAAAGATTTATAAAACAAAATAGGTTTTTTGGCGACCCTGTAGGCGGAAGAGAATAAAAAAGGCATTTAAAACTTAATGCAACATATTACCACGAGGAAAGATTCTTTACAACGTTTGATACAACTGTTTTCAAATACTTTTTTACTCGATGTCATCAAAGGGTAAAGTGTCTGTGCTGGTACTGCTGTCACTGCCACATGTAGACCTAGCTTTGTTGAGGTTGCCTCGTCTTATTTCACGACCACCATCCCAGTCAGTAACCCAGCCAGGGTAACTTTAATTTCGTTTTCTATGCTTTCGATTGTTGCATTTTTAAACGATGTAAACTGCAACATACCTAATAAAACAAAAATATAAATTAAATGATAAACAGTCTACGTTTGACACTTTTATAAACATATGCACAGTATATAAATAACATTAATCTGCATATTGTAATTGTAGAATTATATATGCATTATATATAATAGGAACAAAAAAATACAATGAACTTACGTGTTAAAATTTTGTATAAAGTTGGTGTCATTTCTTTGTTGATTGTCTCTTTACTCCTAGTCCTGACCAAGAATAGGTAATTCTCGTTTTAAGAACAATTTTAAAAAGCTTCTTATTGTGGACCGGAATAAACTTCTTTCAGTTCGTTTGGCTATGTCCGTATAATCCTGTAAAATGTTATTAAAGTCAGACTGTGTGTAAAAAAATTGAGATGAGAAGTTAGCGAGCAGACTTGTATTGCACTTTATATTATAGATTTTAATTAAAATTTAAGGCGGATAGATTACGTTTGTAACCAAGCAACTTAAAAGGCTTAAACATAAAAAAATGTGTTAATTGTGTTGTGTGGCACTTTCTTCACAGGACAAAATATGTTGGTTTAACAACACCAGGTTAATTTTTGTTGTTATAATTTAACGTTTTTTTCAAACTGTCAAGATTTGCTTTATTAAATTTATAAAAAGGTAAAATGTTTTAAAATATGGATTTTGCAATAAATAAGGGCTAATTGTAATCGACATTACGTTTAATGTGCAGTTTAGGCCTATAAAACCATTATTATTTGTACGAACAACTTTAACTTTTTTATCTTTCTACGAAACAGTAAAAATCAGCTATTTGCTACTAAAAAAGAGAACATTCAACCTAAATTACTTGAGTTAAACTAAACAGAGTAGTTGTCAATGTTTTAGTGCGAAATGTGAAAAATGAAATCAAATATTTGTAAGCTTTTAGTAGTATTGCGTTTATTATTTAAACAATTAATTACTTAAACCAGGAGGGGTGCACACATGTTTAGGAAATTCAAAAGTGGTATAACCGAATTTCCGTGTCTGTCTTTATTGTGTTTTAGTCCATTTGCACTATTTGTTACAGCATGTAATTGTAATATTGTGCGCCGCGTTACTAAATAAGACAAATGCTGGTGAATATGGAAGTCCATTTCATTTGCGCTTCAAGCGATTAGACCTTTTTTTAGTTGTATGGTTTCGCACGAGTTCGTTAGAGAACTTCATGTATGTTTACAATTAATTGGGTTATGACGTTAAAAATATTATACTGGCAGACTATCCCGTTACAGCTAAAAGGTTATATGCACACCCCTGACTTAAGCAAATAAATCGTAATTAATAGAAATGTATAGATATTTCTGAATTTCGTTATTTAGGAACATCGAGATGCCAGTATCCTCCTGCAGCGACGTGTCCTCATCCTGCACAGCAGCATCCGATTGAATATGCCATTCAAACACGAATAATAATACCTCGGGTTCTACTGTTTTGTTTCTTTTGTCAACGTTGATTTTTAATAAAACTTTATAGCAAGCACAACGTTGTAACTACGCTTCTGGTAGTCTACACATTTACTACGTACAAGGATAGTCAGTAGCCAATAAATGTGTGCCATTTATCGTTTTACAAACGGTAGTTTTTCCGTACAACGTTGTGTAGGAAAGTCAGAATTGACGTAAGATATGATGTGGTTTTAAAAACGATGCCGGGAGTTACACTTTACGACAAAAAAACGGTCCGGCAAAACGTTATTGGTAGTTTAAATTAGGGGCGTGCAAACTTAAAATATTGAAACTTCCTGACTGTTCCTCGTCTAGGTCGCCTTATATAGCATAATTTTTTGTTTTTTTAGCATTAGTGTGACCTGCTAACAAGATAAAACTACAAAATGTGTTTTGGATGCTGTTGCTAGAAGTGAACTGAGCGCTGCAAAATTTGTTCTTAGAATAGCTACTTGTGGCCATGTAAAGAAAGCATATTAAAAATGTCCGTTTGATCTTTTTTGCTCTTTTGAAATGTAATATTGTTTTATATTCAATTTCCATGTTCATGTTAGTTGTAAAAAAAAAAGAAACAAATTTGTCGCTTTTAAGGGTGGCATTGTTCGGTTCAACGTACGTGTGAGATCATTTTTTTGTGGTAATCACTAACACAGCGGTAGGCCAACTGTGAACCGCGAGTTATTTTTGAATAGCTTGGTGTTATCATGTACTAGTTGTTGGCCGCATGATAGCCGTACAATCGTACATTCATTGTATTTTATTTTAACAATTGGTGGGGATTGGAAAGACCCAGCACGTGCCAAATGTGGTCTTGTAAGCTTGTAAAACTATATTTTTTGCAAACTTTAACTCTATGTAAACGCAAATTTTTCAATGTTTTATATAGCATGGCAGTGTTCTGGTCATTAAGCACGGTAGAATATACCTTAAAACCAAATATCCCCCTGAATCCGCCACTGTTTTCTTGGTAGTTTTACGTAGTGGGCAAATAGCTCTGAAAAGACTACTTTGGGCCGCAACAAAGAGTTTGCCGACACTGCACTAACAGGTAGACGACGAGATATGCAGCCCGCGTGGTCTAATCCGAACACACATACTTGGCCCGGCAGTATGAAAGGTTGCACGCCCCTGGTTTAAATAGTCCAATAAAAAACGTTTTCGCAACGGTGAATTGTTTGCTGGGATGCTCTACTCAAGCATGGAGACACCGTGCAAGCAATAGAACCGAAAATAAAAGATAAACCTTACACCACTAGATTGGAGGAAACCCGACTATTAAGCTTGGAAATGAGAAGATTACGGGCAGACCTTATAGAAGTTTGGAAAATAAAAATCTTAAATCTGGAAACGAATTACCTGTGGAAAGAAACTATGCAAATTTTCCAATTCAATAAATTAATTTCCTGAACATTTTGTGACTCAAATAAAAGAACACTTGCAGGGGCCCAGAGAATCTTTCCAGGGATATATACATACTTCCATCATGGAGAGGTTTCTGTTTCTCAGGGATTGATACAAGACCCCCCATTTATTTTCAACCTATGTTGGTGATAATGACCAAATAAAAGATGACCTAATTGAAATAAAAGCTAGTAGTAAAATCAAAATGGAGTTTGATTTAATGCAGTTAGATGCCTTCTGGTGTGCACAACTTGACTCATTTCCCCAGTTGGCAAAAAAAGTGTAGCCCTTTAGAAATCCTTGTGCCTTTTGCGACAACCTACTATGTGAAACGGGGTTCTCAACTCTAACATCAAAACTAAGCCGAGAAATCGATTGGATCCAAGAGATGATATGCGTGTGTCTATCTTAAAGAAAGAACCTCATTTGAATATGATGATCATTTACGAAAAGCAACAGCAAAAAAGCCATATTAGTAAATTGACTGATTGTTGAACTTACAAGAATGTTTTTAATGCATGTATTCACAACACGTTTGATAAAATACACTTGTAGCCAATTGCCATAAAAGCTCAATTTGTTTGTTCACAATATAAAACAATCGCGGCAATCACGACAACCAACAATTTCTTTTGATATAGTAACATTATACTGTGTGGAGGCTAGCATTCACATAATATTATATATAGCTTGGTGTGAAGAAACAAAAGTCAGCTCACCGAGAGACCAGACAGTTTTTTTAATTAACGTTATTTTATCTTTGGTAAAATAATCTCATTTATGATTAAAACGAACCGGTTCGGTTACGAAACTAAGTTTTAAAACACTACTATAACAAAAAACTGGTGCGCAATCGGAGGTTTTACACGAGCACAAAGTTGCTCCCTACCTCGTCGGTGCTGCTGTCCTAATAATAGCAGCATCAAAACAAAATCTTTACTAAGTTACAACAAACTGTCGGACCATTGAATATATGTATAAACAGAATAATACAATGATGATGTATCCCTCAATGTTCATCTCATCTGGTTTATCATAAAAACATGTATCAGTTGGTATCAGTTGTTCAGAGAAAAGTCACTTTACATTCTGATAGAGACTATTTTTGCTCAATTCTAAAAAATAATGTTAAACTGTTCCAACAGGCCATCTCTGGTATTTCAGCAAGTAACCAAATTTTCCTAAAGCTGAAAAAACGAACTATGATTCCTGTTATCTAACAAATGTCTGGAAGCTGATTTTTTTGTTGGAATCTATGGCTTTAAACCCCAATTTTAATACAAACAAAAAAAATTCTCCAAACAAATGCCTAATCATGTTGGGTTTTTAGTAAACTCTAATAGGATTTGTTTATTAAAAATATGTTTAAGTTAAAACAAAAGTGTAGCTAAAAGAGTGATAGATAAATATGAACAGGTTGCTAGAACTCCAAAATATGAATATTATCTAGTAATTCAGGATGTCGTACCGGTACACAGTACAGATAAACTATTTTTAGCAAAATGATCTTGAAGTTTAAGGGGCAATTATGGCAGAAGTGCTGGTTGAAATACTTCAAGTTGTATCAGTAAGACTATTTATAGATGTATAGTACACATACATCTTTACTGACAATGTGTAAAAGTCCAGAGAAAATAATTTAGTAGGCTAGAACCCAGTGGTATAAAGCATAAACATAATTGTGATCCTGTCTTGTAATAAAAGATATCTCCAACAACATTTTTCTAAAACAACAAATAACTGATTTGTGTTTTGGTCCGAGCAATCACAGTTAAAGACCTAAATCGAAAGTTTTGTTAGTTGTTTAGGCCTGGTGTTGGTAACATGCACAACAGGTGCTGCAGAGAACAAAGACTGACGAAGCATTAGAAAGGGAGGGGGAAAGAATGCAACAAGAGGATCCGGCTGTATTTTGGTTTGACTAATCCGGTATCCCAGAAAATCTAAAGTGGTACGGCGAATATTGACTTCTCTTCATTAAGAGTATTCTGCCGAGCAGCAGCTTGAAGGTTGCTGTCATGCTCCTCCAAAGTGGCACCCGTTACAGTTATGTCGTCCAGATAGGCGCATAGACGTTCTTCATCAGCTTATATTGCCTTCAAAAAACTCGTCAATAGCGCCGCACTGAAATGCGGCGACCCCATTAGTGACGCCGAACGGAAGGCGTTTGTATTGATTACAGTTTTCCGCCAGCTTTGAACGCCCCGTGTAGAGTGTCTGTCGTTCACCAGGTACCAACCAACGGAACTTGATGATAAGCGGAACGCAGGTCGAGCGAACTAAAGAACTTATCTTAGGCGACTGTGTTTACTAATTTATCTTCGGCAATGGATTGCGTCCAACTGGGTGAAACCTGTTTATGGTGAGAGAGTAGTCGACGACAAGTCTCTTCTTGTCCTAGTACAGGAGCCTCTCCAAGGAGATCGAGCAGGTTCGATAATATCAGAATCCAAGAGACGCTTGATCTCCAGCATTGATAAACTTCCAGTCTTCTTTGCTATATCGACGAGAGCGTGCAGCCGTGGGATGTACAACCTGGAAGCAAAAACTCAAATAGGCGAGGGGGGGGGGGAGCTTTCAGGGGTGCTTCCGGTCAACCTCGACATGTTTCTTTAGAAAGTCCTGACCGAGAACAACGTCTGCGCAAAAGGTCATCTAAAACACCAAAGGTTAGGAGGGGTGGTTCTTTCCGAAGTAGCGATAGAGAGATGAAGGAGTGGGGTCCGAAGGTGGGGTCTTCAGACGAAGCTTAGTTGGACCGGAGCGGATTGCAAAGTCGCATCGACTCGCGCAGCAGAGTACCCAGACAGGAATGAGGGCGGAAGGTTGATCGGAAATCATGGGAGAACCAACGGCGGTCAGGGACGCGGGTCGTGAATTCACTCGGCGGAAGGAATTAGAAGAACGACTCTGGCAGACTCACGAAAATTGTCCCCTTTTTCCACATTGGTAACAAGTAGCACACGTGCAGGACACGTCGCGCGGCTGCTGTGCTGCCCACCTCCGCAGAAATAGCACAAGTTACCTTTGGCTTTTGAGCTGCTGTCGACAGCTGCCAGATAAATAGGTTCGGAAGAAGCGGCGGAACTTTCATTCCCGTCGCTTTTCAGCTCTTTCACGGCGGGAACAGACGCCACAGAAGGAATCGTTTTGCCCATCAAAACAGATTGCTGCTGCGCTTTGGACAGGCTTTCGGCAAGCTGAGAAAAGCCTTAGTTAAATCAAGATCTTCTATTTCCAAGAGACGTTGACGGATGAACGGAGCCGAAAGACTGTTTATGAAAACATCTCTGTTAAGATCGTCTTTGTATTGATGAGCTGATACAGGAAGAAAAGTACAGTTTAAGTTCCCGCAAATACTCCGCGAGTGACTCGTCGCTTAATGACAACTTACAAGTAGATAGCGAGCGAAGACTATATTTCTCTTCTTCACGTACATTTGTTTTAATGTACTGACGATTTCTTCGAAGGAGTCAACATCCTCTGTCATTAACGGAGCGTAACCAATACGCGAAGTGTCGAGCAGCGTTAGAGGAGCTTCAGGCTCGATCGTCAAAGTTTTAGGCCGCAAAAATTGTCGGTTTTCAATCATGTTAATTAAATTGAAGTGACTAACAATAAACGTCGTCAAGTTCGTTTACTATAGCTACCAAAGTACAACAACATGAGAGTCGCTGTAACAAAAAGAACGTTATTAATGGCGAACGAATAGAAAGAGTACCCAAACAGAGGAACCTGACAAAGACTCACGAAGCACAGTAAAGTTACACCAGTTATAAAGGGAGGGAAAGAATGCAACAACAAGACGAGGGACGACATATAAGTAGAGAGGCAACGAAAGAAAGAAGAAACGCACAGAATACCATAGAAATCAGAGTTAACTATAGAAACATAAATCATTACTTAGATAATTCATACAGTTATTTTATTACATTTTGACCAGCTAACATGTTTAAAAAGCAAATATTATCACTCTCAAGACTACGCGTATATATAGTTGCAAACCAAAAAAGAACTAGACGGGGGGGTGTTGCGGTTGTTGTATGTATATTTTGTTAGGGTATGTATATTTTTACAGGGATAAATATCGATATTTACCAGGGTTAAATTTCACTATGGTTCGTGATTTAGCTGAATAATGCGATTTTCTGCATACATCAAATAATCCTACACCTCATTTTGACAAGCATAAGGCAAAATTTCAATAAATTCGTACGCCACTGATTAATACAGTGAACACCGGCGAGTTGGTTTAAAATTGTTTTGACTTGTAGTATTGGCAATAATGATGTGACGGTCATATATTTGTTTAAAATGCTGATGTATTGTTTCTGACAAAAAGTTAAAAGGTTAAAAAAAAGGTTAAAATCAATCTAGCCAAGCAATTCTTTCATTGTGGTTTAATTGATCGAGAAGTGGTGCCATCATTGTATCCCTCAACCATCATTGTCCTTCGTTGCTTCTGATTCATCGTACCAGTTGTTTAATGCCGCCCGTGCAGCTAAAAAGCCGCACGCATTGTTTGCAGTTTCCTAACGCTCTTTTGTTCCCACCCCACAGGGCAACAAAAAAATACAAGTTGAAAGTTGTCTGTAATTTTTTAGTTGAATTAGGAGCATTTTTCCCCGCTGAATTCAAAAATGAGTTTTTTTTCTAAATTGATTTTTTTAAATTGTATTTTATTAATCTAGCGCATATAGTTGTAAATAAATTTCGATACTTTTATTCTTCTATTTACAAACAATTTGAAGGGATATTTCTCACTCAATACACATAATATCTTTGAGGATGTATTTATTAAAAATCATAGAAATTGAATGATAACCACACATTTAACAGGGGGCATGTAAGTTATATCACGTTTAGCTAATTTCAAAACATAAACCTCCGCTTCTTAGACTCTCTTGAGTGCTCAGTAGAAAATATCTCTCTAGAGAGTCCAACAGTAATCCGCCGCATCCCAACGTCCTTGATACCTGGTTTCCATTTCTTACCGACTAAGAGATTTTGTGTTTATTGTGCAATTTACGCTGTAACGGCTTATGCCCCAGATTTATTGTTTACTCGAACCAAGTGTAAATGCTAAATGTGCTGTTCCGCGATTATCCTCGGCGGTCAGCAGTTCGCTTGTAAAATCATATAATACAATTATATTAACCTGTACGTCTTGTGGTTGGCTAACGAGTTATACGCACGCAACCTTCAAGCAACCTTAAAACGAGAGTCAGAAGCTTCAACTAAACTAATCTCGTGCCCCACAGAATCTCCTCCCCCTGCTCGTCACTCATAGCACCAAGATTTTCGGTAAACCGATCCCCATATGGGAATATTGATAGTGCATTTTTATGCTCATGTCATGTTGGTGTGTTCCTCCTTATAGTTACTGGCCTTTTTGTTGCCCAAAAAATTTTTCACAACCAAAGCGAAGGCCTTCCATGCTTCCAATTCCAATTTGGTCATTGACTCCTTAAACTCCGGATCTCTGATGAGCTGACGAACTTGAGGACCATCAAAGATGCCCTTCATTGCACAAGTAAGTAGCAACCACCATCTTGTCCAATGCTTTGAAGCCAAGCTTGATATGCAAAGGTGGAAATAGTATTTTGTTTCTGTCTACTAGAGGATTGTTTATAATATTTTTGGATATACCCGGCACCCCAGTTTTTCTGGGAATAGTGGTGAGATCTGTCCCTACTATCCCACATGCATAAAAAGCAAGGGTACTTGGTAAACCCTCTGACTGTTGCCCAATAAAAAAATTACCATTTTAAGGTCAACACACACATATAAGCCACTTGTGCTGACAGTAAGAGATTTTCTCCAGCACATACACTTTACTGAATCGTAGTTCTCCTTTAGTGAAATCGAGTGAGCAAGAGGCACTGAAGCAAACTGGTTGCCATTGTGTAGCAGAACACACTTTAATGATCTCTCTTGCGGCTGTCAATAAATAGTCGCCAATCGGTGGGTTCATAATGTGGCACTCCCCGGTTTTGCAGAAGATGAGCAATATCTGTGCAGTACACTAAATAAAGAAAAAATGGAGGAACTATTGATGCCTGTTGCGATAAAAAGTGATGCATGTGCCATCAGACAAGAGGTTATTTTCCTTTAATCTGGATGCCAAGAGCTCAGCTGAGGACTTCGGCAAATTGGAGTATCGTCGCTAGAACCCACCTTCATACTGTTGGCTCTCTTGGGTAATGAGGGAATATCGCTATCACTTTCGTCAGAATACATAGACGGGTGTACTGGATATATCAGAGTGAGCAACAGGACGACGTGCTGATTCAAGATCAGGATAATTAAAAACATGACGATTTTTTCTACCAGTAACATGAGTAGCGCAAAAATAGCAGTCCGAGACATGGTTCCGTGGCTCCCTCCATACCATGGGTATTCCAAACTTTAGACTGGTTTTCTTACCTTTACTCCACTGACAAAGGTATTCAGTGCATTTTACTTGCACATCATATGAGGAGCCTCTGCTGGTCACCAAGTTTCATACCAAAATAGGCGTGGGAAAGTTGTGACTGGGTTTCTTTTAGAAACGAGTGTATATATATTCACCGCAGATATAGCATGAATATGTCAGGCCTATTTCGGCAAGATTTTCTAGTTGAAAGCATTATAATCTAATCACTTTTATTGACCTACGAAAAAGAAACAGAAAACTACTAATTCAAGCAAGTAAAAGATGTGAAATGTTCTAGCTTAAAAAAACAAGTCATTACTGCACATCAATATAATTCAAAATCAATTGAAAAGCACTAAACAATTTCGAAAAAAAAGGTAAAAAAAAGTTGACCTGATGAAGCAAAACCAATGTTATTTTCGGTTTCAGCACATTAAAATCATCCTAAATCAATTAAAAAATCCTAAACAATAAATTTTGTGTTGACCAGTGTTATCCGTGCTTTTCTTGTAATGCAAATTGAGCGTGTAACAGGAGCGCCACTGCATCAAAATGTCAAAAATCTTATTACATCATGACGTAATAGTGACGTCATAAGTTTTCAAAATTACAGCAGACGTTAAAATTTTCGACTTACGGTATAGTCGAAAATATATGTTCAATCAATGCAGACTATGATATTTAGAAAACGCTCAAGTTAGCCGTAAGTAGGCTGTAAATAAATGATACCCTCTCTTAATAATCAAAAGATGAAAAAACTGTAAATAATATTCAATTAATGACACAAATCAACAACATGCCGGGCAAAATACAATTGTAACGATATATGTATTGCTAAATAAAGAACAATAAAGTCAGCAAATAAAATTCGAAAAATAGTAAAACAAGAAATTGCGTTAAAAACGATATAAATATTTATCTAAAAAACAACATTTTTTTAGTCAATAAAAAATGTGTAAATTATACACTAGTTTTTAGGTTAAACAAGGCTTTTTAGCTGGATGTGCAATTCGATAAGGACTGCTGCCCCCAAACGTATAACCAGCGTTGCCCTTTTGATTGGTTTATTTTATATAATGTATCTAGGGAAGAAGACACCTTTGTTAACGGCATTTATTTTCTTAATTCATTAACTCCAGTTGCGTTGCTACTTTTGGAATAAACACGAACGACAAACTTTTTCCATTCGTTCTTCTGTAAAGAAAAGCCGACACGGTGTCACACCCCATAAATGCATGAAAAAAGGTAGGCTATTGCATTTTTCACCCGTAATGTCGGCAAACAAAAGCTCTTTGATTTAAAGTTTTTTGACATAAAAAGCAGCCAGAACAACAACATCGATACCCACTGTTGAAATAAGCATATTCCTAAAACCAGATTTTACATAATGTGCGCAATGCAGAAAAATCCTTAGGTTCGACGGTACCAAGGAGTTGTAAAATAGGTTATTGCTTAGTCCACTTAAAACTGAAACCTGTTCTCCACATTCGAAATAATTGTTTTTCCGTCTATTTGCCGTAAACCGCTAAGAAGCCCCACGCCAGTTCTTCGGGATAGGGGCATTTTCTTTTATGCTGATCACACCGTACTCACCATCAAAAAATAACTCGGGGAGAATGTGGATTGGAAAAACGTTGATTTCCAAATAATACGTTTTAAATCAGACTTTGTCCAAACTCTTATTTGGTCGTCAATGTACAAATTTCATAAGAAAAGGAAGTGCCGTAAAAACTGAGTCAGCCTGTGCACTGACGACGGTTGTTCTCCCGCGATGCTTGGTGCTCGACATGGGTTTGACACGAGTCAAACAAGCCACTACTAATAATGTCCAAGCAGTCCACTGTCGTCTGCACCGTCAAAACCTTGCACCACTGACGCAACATTTGTCTTCGGACCTTGCGGCAGTGGTGCAGGAGGTGGTTATTTAAATCCAGTGCTCTTAACTCTCGTCTGTTCGAGCAGATGTGAGATGGCTTCGGATCTCAATTCCAACACCTCTTATTCAACTCAAATTGAGATGGCTTTCTCGAGGTAGGCTCTGCTCTACGAACAGGGCTGCAAAACAATCTTAACACATGAAAGGTGAAAGTCAAAATAAGTATCACTCTCTCAAAACTTTCAACTTCGGCGCCGACGGCGAGCGCGGAACGGGAGTCCCGGTCCTTACTTTCGGCCTGAGGTCGGACGAGGAGGCTCTACCCGCTTAATTTAAGCATACGGAGCCTCAGTAACGGCGAGTGAAGCGGGATGCGCCCATCGCGGAATTGTGGCGTACGGAATTTTCGTCACGGCGCGCTTCGCCGGTTGCCCGCGTCCTTTTGATCGAAGCCTTTTCCCAGCGGCGGGTGTCAGGCCCATGGCGGCGACAGGCGGGCGCGCTACGGCGTCTTCCCAGAGTCGGGTTGTTTGGGAATGCAGCCCAAAGCGGGTGGTGAACTCCATCTAAGGCTATAAATAAATACGGGCATGGAATGCGAGTAGTGCCAAGCCACTCTTGGTAAGCAGGACTGGCGATGCGGGATGAACCGAACGCCGGGTTAAGGCGACGCGACGCTCATCCGCAAAGTGGCACGACGTCTCTTGTGGTGTCCGGTGCGCTTGCGTCGACCCGTGAAAATCCGAGGGAGATGATGGTGTGTAAGTTTCGTGCGAGGTCACATATCCGCAGCAGGTCTCCGAGGTGAACAGCCTCTGGGCGATAAGACCTGTTTCGGTGGTCTCTGCTCGTGGACTGCCGCCAGCTACGTGGGCTCACTTCGGCCGGCGTCGAAAGGCCAACTTAGAACTCGTGCGGACCGGGGGAATACGACTGTTTAATTAAAACAAAGCATTGCGATGGCCGTCACCTGGTGGGTGTTGTTGACGCAATGGTGATTTCTCTGCCCAGTGCTCTGAATGTGTCAAAGTGAAGAAATTCAACCAAGCGCGGGTAGAGGAATAATCTACTGGCGGGCGGGCTGGCTTCATAGCTGGTTCGCCTGATTCTTGGCGGGAAATAGAGACTACAAGAGGGTGTAGAGAAAACGTTTGATTACTCTTAAGGATAGAGCCAAGCGCAGCCTTCTCGTGGCGGTCTGTGTAAACTTGTGGTGCAACTAATAGCGCTAAAAGAGAGAAATTAAGAGTCCGGAAAATCGAAGCGGCTCGCTGCTGAAAAAGTCAAGTTCTCCGCCCAAGTGTATCGTGCGCAGAGAGACAATTATAATGGTAAGAACGTGAAGTGAGAGCAAAGCGCATGTCCTCCTTATATAAGCAAAATGAATAATGATAAAAGAAATTAAAACAAATACCGACCCTCTGCCCCTGAACAACCTGATTGTGGAACGATGTAGGAAATGCAAGCAAGGAAGCGCCCGTGTAAAACCGCGAGTGGGCGGAGGGTTCATGAACGTTACAAGCATGACGCGGCCTTCCATGAGTCTGCGATGCCGACGTATTCGCGACGGGACCACGACGAGCTTTGGAAAATGGCGCTGCTGGAAGTTTCACTTCTGGCGGCAAAATGCAGAACTATGGTGTCAGATGGAAGACGAACGCTCGTTGAATGCGGTTAAGGCAGTGTTTCCCAAACTTTTTTTCTCGCGTACCATTTTGAGCTTTTGTACAGTGTTCATGTACCACCTAAGTTACATCTGACTAGAATATCTCAAACTATACCTATTTTAGCATATAGATAAGAAAATGAGCATGTAGCTGTATTAGAGTTTAACAACTATCATTCCAGGAAGACTTAAACGCCATAAATTAAGCAAAACACAGCAAATAGTTTTAATGCGATGGATGTAGTTGTTTTTTTCGCGACCAGCTGGTTGAGATGTCGTCGGGAGTATGCTTGGTTTCATAGCTGAATTAGCAAGCGCCTTCATACAAACAACATATTGCGGAACAGCTTCTCTATTGTGTTCAATAGCTATAAACCCGTAGTTTATGTAGCCTAAGTCTGGCTGTACTTTCGTTTAGACATGTTCCTAGTATAGTTAAATTAAACAAAATTAAATTCTCACCCTATTCCTCTATTTTAAAAGAAATTACAGTAGTTCAATATGATTGAAATATCATTATACATATGGCAATACTACACTGCTGCTCTTCAGTTTATTACTACTTACATATTAAACCAGCCAAAAATTAACGTTTTATTATCTTCAACAAGCTAAGTGTTACGTCATAAACGTGCGAAACCTCAAATTAAAGGTAATTAAAACGCAACATTGCAAATACCCAATCTGAAAGTTTTAAAAGTTGAAAGTTTTCGCAAGTTTATACATATGCTTTAAAAAGTTTTCGCAGATTTATACGTAGTCGCGTACCACCTGAAAGACTCTCGCGTACCACCGGTGGTACGCGTACCACAGTTTGGGAACCACTGGGTTAAGGGGACAAGACTTAAAAGCCCGAGGCGGGGACTCCTTTCGTCCTTGGACGCTAAGCCAAAAGATATGAGCGGCCCTAATAATCACTTAGAAAAAGGCAAAAGGCCGGGGCGGCGGATTGGAGTGATGCGCTTTGCGAAGCCATTTATTGCAACGAACCACCGCCCAAAGAGGTGCTTTGGCACCTGACCGCGCCTATGGGAGACGAGGTGGAGGTAGCGACGAGATGCTTCTTAAGCAGTATGTGAGATAGCAGCGGGGTGGCCGACCTCAGAAAAGCATGGCGGCTCACTTCAATGTGGTGGCTATATGTGCCAAGAGAACGCCCCCCCAAGGGGCATGCACTATCCTAATCCCTAAGACTCCTCCTGGAGCCGATGACCCGGCGCAATTCCGTCCGATCACGATCGCCTAAAACAACCGGTATCAGTCGCAGAAAAGCGCTTTATGTACGCGGGAGACCAGACAACCCTTCCCGGCAGGAACGGAAGCGAAGTGTCGGTGCCAGTTCGGAGAGTCTCAGACAAGATCCCCTGTCGGGTATATCCTGTTTAACTGTGTTATTGACTGGGCTTCGCCCAGATAGATCCAAATTTTGGCTTCCCCCTCGCGGACTACTGTAGGGTGGGGTGTCAACCCTCGCATTTGCGGACGACCTTGTTGTTGTCGCGGGCTCGCCTATGGGCCCCTTCAGAGTAATCTGGATGTGATAATAGATAAATAGATCAACTTAATCTGTCGGGTTAAGAGCATCAATGAGCAAAAGTCAGCCTGCTTCCATATCAAATAGGATGGGAAGCGAAAGCTAGTATAGACGCTTCAGAAAGAACGGAGGTCTGCGGGAAATTACTACTACCCGCACTAAGTGTTGCAAATACATACCCCTGGGTCTGAGATTTGGTCCTTGGTCCCCCGAGGTTGCATGAAAGCGGTTAGCGAGCGAGTACGCTGGCTAACTTGACGGCGGCCCCTTTAAAGAGCCCCAGCAGAGGCTTCACGAGCTCCGGAATCCCGTCTCTTTTTCACATGAGGCAGTGCTTGAGAAGCGCACACTGAGTAGAAGTATTTGGCTTACCTCGGTCGCACAATTCGAAAGAGCGTGCTAAGCTGGTTGAAGTTGCCTAAAGATACACAGCGGTGTCGGCAGGAGGCCTGGGCGTGTCGAGTCTCGCGGTGGTGGTGCCGCTAATGAGACTGCGGCGTGTTACATCATCAAACTTATCGGCAGTGACGACCCCGAGATGCGGGCAGCCTGCGGAGCGTGACCAAGGAGTTGTGGGAAAGCCCGTGAGTAATTAATTGTGCTGAACTGGACCGGGAGCGCCCACATGCTCCAAGTGTGCCCAAAGACGCACCCACACCCTAAGAATCCCGAGGCACGAGGCACGACAGCGTACTGAAGTTAGTGGAGCGAGAGGCCCTTAACAACGGGAAACACCATGCTCAAAAGCCCGATCTTGTGTGAGCGACATTGGGTGAAAGAAAAGAGACCACGATTGGCGGGGGATGCTGGTCAGGGAAGTCGGCGACATTTGTTGCTGATACCCCCTGGGACTAAGTAAGAGGATTATACCAATGGTATCGGCAGTAACGGTAGAAAAAGGGTTCCAGATTTGGCTGCATTGGCGGCGATCGATGTACCGCCGCGGGAGACCGACCGCCCAGAACTTAAGATCAAAGCTGTTGAGATGTCGATATGGTAAAACAAAATGGTTAGAGCGCCACTACTAACAGATGAATTCGCATAGAACATTGAAAAGTGCGAATGAAGGCGCTGAGAGACTGCGGACTGAGCATGATGCCCTAGAAGTGAAGCTACTATTGTAAATAATGTTTGGCAAATCTCCGACGCGTCCATGAAAGCGAGGCGCCCCACGTTGGAAGGATGCCGACTGGCAGGCAGGTCTAATGATCTTGGTTGAGGCATGGGGCGACGACTAGATGGCACAGGACGGTGGCCGCGGCAAGGCTGCCGAAGATCAAGCCAAATCGTTAGAACAAGAAAATAGCCAAATGCCTGGTCATCTAATTAGTGACGCGCATGAATGGATGGGATTAACGAGATTCACGCTGTCCTCCCTATCTCACTATCTAGCGCAACCACAGCCAAGGGACGACGGGCATGGCAGAATTAGCGGGGAAAGAAGACCCTGTTGAGCCTTACTCTTTCTACACTGTTAAAAATATTGGGTATACTTTTAACTACCCAAATGAACAATCATGTAAATAATATTTGCCCCTCTCATGATCTTAGCTAATAAAGTTTTGTTAGTTAGGTATACTTAATTAATACCAAAATTTTTAAAGTTTCAGTTGTTTTTAAAACCATTATAAAGTAGAAATTTTCCTATTTTCAACCGTGTGCTGTGCGCGCTGCCTCAGCTGCAAAAAAATGAAATTATAACGCGGGATGCATTTGAGTGTGTGTTATTTAAGTTAGTGACAAGTCTCCCGCCAAACCTCTGGCTAAAGTTAAAAAAATCTTTGCTTTATTATTTTTTGCTTTAGATATTTCTTAAAAAAGCTTGATGTCATGACAAAATGTTATCGAGTTTTACTTTAAACGATACCTCATTATAGAACTATTTTTTGTTGTTTAAATTTAAAGACCAGAGCGCGAAAATAATTTAGTGGTGGCGTGGTTTAGTTATTTTTTTGTTGTATAATCAATTACTGTACTTCAAATATTTAATTAACTGTGGAAGCAGTGGTCAATATTGTGTCAAGTGAACTAAAGAATGAACCTGATAAGGAAACTCTGTCTGTGAAGCATTTCGACCTGAGTAAATGTTATTATGTAGTGGTACTCTGGTGCTCTTAATACCACAATCTATCACGGATTGGCCGTTTATGAAACATTTTTTGTTATTTAGAGAACAAAATTGATGGCCAAGCTTCAATGTTGTTGATCAGCTTCAAATATTTCCGAACATTCCAGTATAAAAGTGTTAAATACGGTGCCATGTAATTCTGAAAGTGATAGTCTGGATTGAACTTAGAACTTATTTGAACAGGAAATATTACTGAAAGAGGCAAGCGAGAAGTTACATATGAAAAAAGGTACTGTAATAATATCATTTTGCTTGCACCCTTTTATAACTTAATTGTGTATGTATGCTACTGAAATGAGTTCAATACATTTGTTTTGTTTTAGGCACCCAACTAGAACTACCAGAAAATTAGCTGTGTTTGAATTTTTTACAATTGGGAAAGGCACCACTCGGATTAAAAGAAAAAAAACAAATGTAATAACAACCTTAATAAACATTAATTAATTCTAAAAGTAGGCTACAACTAAACATTACTTCGTTGCAGAGATTTTGGATAAGAAAAATCACACAAAAACTAAATACACAAGACAAACAACAGAGGCGGCTTCAAAACTGTATTTCTACTTCGAGAAGGGCGACAAATAACAAATCCGGAACAGGAAAGATTATATGTAGACGAAGCTGAGATATTTATTATGCAACAAAACAAACGTACACATGCTTGTTTTTATATATACCAGATTATTTTCTGTTGTTATTATGCCCCTTTGTCGGGTAAATGGCGTATTTAAAATATTGAAAAATAATAGGATACTGTAAATACAATTTTTTTTCTGCCTTAAACCGGAAGGAGCAGCTATCCATACAATGCTATGTGACTCATAAACTTTACAGAGCCAGTTTATGTGCTAAAAAATTACCTACATTTAGAACAACGGCCATATTGACAAAACTAATTAGGCTCTGTTTTTTGCAGATTTTACAAGAATAATTTCTGAAACCAAGTAGCTTAAGAAATATAAGCGCTACAATGCTGAATTGATGACACAAATTTTTGTAATGGGCTTTTGTATATAAAATATATACATGCATTGCCATCATAGAGGTAAAAATGTGTCTCGTAGTCACTTGTAGGGTTTCCGGTATTTCAAACCTATTACGACGCGTCACAGTTAAAACACGACTTTGTGATTTATTTTCCACGAGGATAACATTTTAAACAATGGAGCGTTCAATGTTGAGCTTACGTTCGTTTTCTAATTGACACCTCCGAAGGCTTACGCGCGGAGCCAAGGGCATTATAGCAGCACAAATGGAATGTCCAAGCTGTAGAATACAAGAAAAAGTTTTGCGATCGTCCCAACGGATTGGTTTGGCGCTGTCCAAAACGAGTAAGATAGGTAATAATTAGACTCTTCAAGGGTATATTTTAAAACTAGATTTAATTGTGTCAAACAACTTCATTATTATTGGTTGTCTTAAACATTCTTAAAATATGCTCGGAAAAAAGCATTAGATATACCGAGATTACGCACATTGTCCTAAAAAAACATGGATGCTTTTGTTAAACGATGTTATTATGTCCTTGATTTGTAGTAATTTGTTAGGAGAATTTTCTCTTAGAGAAAAGGATCCAACGTCGACCTAGAAACTCTTTTCGAATTGGTTTACCATTGGGCGTTCAAAGCATCGAAAATAGATATCCGCCGCCAAACTGCCCTCAAAACAGAATTACAGAGTGGCTAACTACTATGTTTATCGTTTTGTGTGTGGTGTATGTATGCGACTCTATTCGAGCGTGCGTGTTTGTTTTTACAAAGTTTTAAAAAAATTATGTTTTTCACAGATTTGTTAGCTACAAGGGCAATTATATGCGGCCACGTGGTCGCAATCGACGAATAATCCCTATTGTGGGTGTATTTGGGGGCGTAGACATCGACACCAAGTGAGTTCATTTAATAACATCAACTCACCCTTATCACATGTTTGTTGCGATATCACTACATTTTTATTTATGATGTTCAAAATGCTTCATGCAAATTGTTGAGACACGGGACCGCGCCACCCCCCTACAGCCCCCGTTATATTAGCAAACATTGAGCCAGGCACCACAATATGGTCCGACATGTGGCGCGCCTTTGTCGTGCAAGTTTAAAACAATGTAGAGGTTGTTGTTAGCTTTAGCTGTTGCGCTATTCCCGTTTATAAAAAAATAACTGATGGGATAATATTTTTTTCAAGCTATAGGGTTGCAGCACGAGACGGTGATCCAGTATCACCAGCTGGCGTTTTAGTTTATGGTGTGCAGCAAAACGCTACATAAAAAGTGTGAACGGCGCTCCGGCACATCTCATACCAGGCTACCTCCTAGATGAGTTTATGTGGCGCCGGCAGCGCGACCCGGATTTCTATTTTGAGGACATTCTTGCAGCCATCGCCAGAAATCCTCAATACAGTTTTTAAATATACAAAATTTTGTCACGTTTTTAGGAAATAGGCTACCACCCCCCAAGAACATATCAACACTGGCCAAGATTCTGAGTCCCTGAAAATCCAAAAAGAGTTCTTCGCTTCGATTGCATTCATCAACTCGGTAGTAGTAATTACGTCAAAATTGCTTCTAATGTACATCCACAAAAATCAGTTCTTCGTATGTTATAAAAAGATAATCATCAGTATCTAAAAACACAACACAACATAAATCAAGAAGTACGGTATAAAAACCTAAACCAACTGTTCTAGGTAAGTGGTGCGCTACGCAAGCCGCAACTGCTGCAACTAAATGACGATGCAATCAGATAAGACAGATAAAAGCGCGCCATGAGGTGGAAAATAAGAGAGGGCAAATAGAGAAATCTAAACAAACAAAAGTAAAACAGCAAATTAAAACACTATTTAAGTAAAATAATTTTTTGGATGTTTATGCTCGCATTTATAAGGTCAAGCCATTTGCACAATTGCACATCGGGTTGCTCTACAAAAGTCACTTCAAAACAATTACTTAAATGTGGGCATGATAGGAAGCATAATGTTATAAGAGAGCAGCTTTGTCCCCGTCTTTTGACAAAAAAAAGGTTTTCCACGTCCCTCTGTGGCTATTCCATCTGGTGGAGAACGAATTTTTAGTTTGGCCAACATATTGTTCATTACATATTATATAACACAAGACACCACGTAAATACGTAAGACTAAGTAGTAATAAAAAAAGCTAAATAATTTGAACAGTATATTTGGAAAAAATGGAGTAACCTTTAAACCTTTTAAAAGAAGACCAACAACATTGGGATAGAATAGCAACAACAAAAGATAACAACAAGGAAATGTTTAAAGTTTAAATGCGACAATTTTCTATTTCAGAGTTTAAATTTACAAGAGTTAGGAAATGAAGCAGTAGTTGGAGACATATTTGTTGTTCAAATAGGACAATTGAATGTTTTGGAAATGAGGATGATGTGCGCAATAAATTACAAAAAAAATGTAATAAATATTTTTATTTTTAACAACTGTTTTAATAGTTGCAATGCCTGACATTTCAGAAGAACAGATTTTAAAAAAGTTGATAAAAGAAGTGCAAGATGTTTTGAATGTTTTCCTGTGCCCTTGTCACGAAAAATCTCTCATAATAGAGTTAGCTCCACCAGGCAACATATCAATAAATTTAAATCGCTCTTCTGGTGTAAACGAAGTATAAACCGACGTTTCGGCAGCAGATACCAGCTGACCTCATCAGGGTTAATAATTAAAACGAGAGTGCGTTAGCCATCTTATATACTAAGAATTAAAAATTTTTGAAAAAACGTAGATTAAAATTAATAATTCTAGACGTCGCTGAAGTATGCGATAAGCTGTGACGCGCCGGAGTCATCCGGTGCAGTAGGCCTACTGCGCCGTCGGACAACGGGCGTTTATCAGCTATTGCGTATGGATGGTACAACGACGAGTAGATTGCCGGATACCATGAATCCTTTTTATTCATGGTGTTAGGAGATTTGTCAATCCGGAATGATTCAATCTCTTTTGTAATAGTGCGGTTCCCAGTCTAGAATTTTACAGTTATCCCAATCAATTCCGTGTCGGAGTTCAACCGCATGCTCTGCCAGAGCTGACCGGGATGCCTTTTCGTGGCGGACATCACGCATGTGTTCGAGTTTCCTGGTGTGAAAGGAACGTTTAGTTTCCCCTATGTATGTTGCTGAACAACCTCCACAGGGAATCTCATAAACTGCCCCTTGACGTTTTTCTGGTTTGACTGGATCTTTAGTTGAAGGTAAAATATTTCCAATTTTTCTGGCTGGTTTAAAAGCTGTAGAGATGTGGTGGCCCTTCAAAATGCGTTTTAATTTTTCTCCCAGACCTGGAATGTAGGGAATAATGGCCAGACCTTTACCGTTTAATCTCATGGCCTTCTTAACATGTTTAATTTCGTTGCTTTCGTCCTGATAGTTACTGTAAAGTTTTGAAGCTCGGTGTAGCAGGCTCACAACCGAGCGTTTGTGTTGTAAAGGGTGGTCTGATCTGAAATTCAAGTAGCGATCTGAATGTGTTACTTTTCTAAATACCTTGGAAGGGCGAACACGCTATAATTAATTACAAGCACAAACAGACATGCGTCGTTTCTCTACTGGCTTTACCTGCCAAAAAGCGCTCAGAACACAATAACATTAGTATAGTTGTATTAAAAAAGTTTATTGCTTACTTTGGGATTTATTAACTAACTTGAGAAAACACAACAAATATTATATGCACTGTATAAATTATATATGTTGGAAATCAATTTTGCATTGAAATTATGCAGATTCATAATATAAATTGTTGTATAGTGCAAGGATGGCAGACAAATAAACACGAATCAACAATATTTAAATATTACCGTACTCATCTTTTTAAAAAGGGAAGTTTTTTTTAGAAGTGAAACTTTTCAATAAATAGATTCTTGTATGACTCCTGACAATAAATTGAGTAGCTTTTAGGTCTCAAACAACGACGAAAAAGATAAATCATCAATTGTTTGATTTTATCAATTATATAGCAACAGAAGTCATTGGTCTTTGTTTACTGATTTTTAGTCACGAGATCGTAATCATTTGAGTTAGAAATGTTTTACTTTTAGCAACAACTTAATTTATTTGTATTTAAATAAAAACAATAAAACCGTATTAATTGCAATATTGGTTTATTCGTTCTGTTGACTGGCATTATTGGTTTAAAAAGCCATTGCACCACGCCACGGTTCCAGTCTAGCAATGGTGTTTTCTTTAGTAAGCAGATAAACCCTTGGTTTGGACACAGAACATACCCAAACTAGGTGAAAAAACTGCTGTCTAATCGAGGCAAAAAATACAGAAAAACTATTCTGTAAGTTGGGAGATATTTCCTGTAGGTGTAGCCTTGCGTTTCAAGGATCGCATGACATTTGCAGTGTGCATGCGCTGGCTAAATTCTGGTGTTCACGAATATGTCCGAAAAAGGCCTCCAAGACGTCTTGTGAAAGTCGCTTTAGAATCATATTCTGCACCAGAATTCAACATAATTTTAGTTACACTAAGTAAATAAAGAGCTGTGAAAATCAATCCATTGTGAGGTGGCATGAGACACAACTTCAGTTTTTCCTTCTCAATAGATGTAAACATTTCATCATTTTTCTTGTGCCTGTTGTTGACCGTTGCACTCCAGCTATTAAGATGACCAACAAAATCTTCTTTAAGCCAACTTATTTGCAACTATCAAAAAATGTATTCATCATGGTCAAGAACTCTCCTAAAACTTTGTTACCACTTCGTTAGCAACAGTATTGGACAAAACTTGAGCTGCATTTTTTTTGTCATATGAATTTGGATAGATGTGTCGTTGCACGTCATGTCTCCACCATTCCATAAATACTTGCTTCCCCAGGACAGCTGCTCCACAGATTGTTTCTAGTGGCTTTTATCTGGTGTCTGGGGTCACTGATAAAAAACAGCTTTCTAAAAATAAATTAGTAAAAAAATGTTGGAGTATTACAGTAACAAATTTGAATAGTGAAATTTTTCACATACTTTGTTGAATCTAAAGGATTCGGAGCGAAGTGTGGAATGGCACTTTTTTCTGGAGTAGCAGACAGCAGTTGAAACAGCTGTCTGTACATTGCACACCCATCACCAGGAAATAAATTCGTTTCTGTGTGTTAGTATCAGTTGATTAAAGGTTTTGAATAAACATCATTACTTAAATTACCTAAGACAAGGCACCTAAAGTTTGCAAGGTGGCACAACATACAATAATCGCTTTAACAACTTCATGGCGGAAATCTTTGATACCTGTAAAGCATAAGTAATTAATATTTTTTTAATTGAAAATGGTTGCAAGATGATAAACATAGCCCAACTGACCAATTTGGCCACCCTTGAAAAAAAAAAACAATAACACTTTTCATTTATTGTCAAACTATTGTACGTTTAACATAAATTCCAAGAGCATTTGTAGCTAGGACGTTTGTGCTACTGGTGTCTCTTCATAATCCACATATCCCATAAATTTATTGTTTGAAGATTGAAACACCAACTCCTCTAAATGTTTTATATGATATAAAATTAATGATTTAAGTACAAGCACAAATGACAACAACGAAAATATACCCTGAACTCTTCAGGATTTTCCAAATGTTTAAAACTTGAACTAATTGAAAATAAAATGCAATTTATTAATTATTAAACTACTATTTTACATATAAACTTGGCGTGATGCTAAAACCCAAAAATTAGATCACATTTTTGTACTAAAATATCGGCCTACATTAACCAATACCGATATATCGGTCTATCTCTACTAAAAATATTATTTTGATTGCAGTAGAGGATTTATTGCATGTCAGTAGTGCATTTACTTGATCAAATCTGGATGTGATGGATGATGTATCTGATTTTTCTTGTTTAATGTTAACTGCTCACTCCAAAATGTTAACATTTCGCTTGCCATGAATCTATAATAATCTACTTTTAAGCAGTTATTCATGTCGTTTGCCTCACTTGGTTCTAAACAAACAAGCTGATGAACTAAGTTAAATCAATTTTTTCATTTCACATCTTAAACTGCATACAAATTAATTTAAACCTGGCAAAACCTTTCATCTTTTTAACAATTGACTGCTCTTTATGCAGGCAAAACAGATATTCATGTCGTTTGCCTCACTTGGTTAAGTTAAATCAATTTTTTCATTTCACATCTTAAACTGCATACAAACTAATTTAAACCTAGCAAAACCTTTCATTTTTTTTAACAATTGACTGCTCTTTATGCAGGCAAAACAGATTGGCCAAAGCGCTGCAGGGGCTGGTCCTAACTTTGGAACGATACCTGCTTTCTAGTTCAACCTGCCCTTTATTTATCTAAGGCTGTACAGTGCATGCATGAATCACTATCTCTCCCGAAACAAAAATGCTGCACTTTTCAGATATTTGCAAAATTGTTGTTAAAATTTAATATATATGATTATTACCGTAGAGCCAGCCAACACTTTTGGTATTGTACCTTTTTGAAATGGAACGGATAAGGTATGCGGCTTCACATTTGTCCAATCTTCTATGGTTGTAGCAAATACAAGTTTCCAATGAACTTACTAAGTTTAGCAGTTAAAAAAGGTGTTGTTTGCAATGCAGGGCTTAACTAAGTTTGTTAGGGGCTCAAACTTGTTACGCTCCGATTTTAAACCGAGCTGTGTTTGGAGGTTGCGTGTTCCAAGGTATTAAACGTATCTGAGTTTATTGAATAACATCAGAACGACAATCAACTTACAGTAACAGCTTATTAAGGTCCATGTTACAGTACTAACAGTCCAGCATAATAACACCAGTTAAGCCTTTATTGTCCAGTTGCGTTAAGTCTCATTTGGCTTTTGAACACATTGCTTGGCTATAAAATCGTTTAGCAGAGGCGTGTTAATAACGGCATACGGAAATAATATCTCCATTATCCGTGTTACTTACGCGGCAATGTTTTATGGTGATAAGACTGCGTTTGGGTCGCGGGACCATTCAGTTTGGGTTAACAATAGAGGCGCCTCCTATATTTTAAATTTCGAATTGTTTCCATTAGTACACTGAAGAGAGCCGCCTTACTTTGAGCGGGACTAAAATTGTCACCCGAAATATATACACTAAGCGCTTGCAATCCAACACTATTTTGGCCATTACCACTCCAAACTGATCTGTTAATCGCAATCTAGGTTTACTTCTTGGTATATGTTTTTAAAAAACTCTGTAACCAAAGCGTAAGCACGTTGTTCTCTTCGTTGCATCGCGTCTTAAAACAGAGGTCGGCAACCTTCAGCCCAGGCCGGATCCGGCCCTCCAGTGAAAATCATCCTACCCGCAAACTGTACACAAGGCCAGCATGCTCAATATTTTTAACTGTTTTAACTAAACGAAATTGCACAAAATTTTCCCCGCGCGTATCAAAAGCTGCAAGCCTGCCACCCATATTGGTTGCTAAATCGAAGAGAAACACATAAATTAGGTTTTTTTTAGCAAAGCTATTTTATTAAAAAAATTCGAAGTAATTGGCAGCCACAATTGCAAATAAACAAACAAACGACAAACAGTACTTACAGGTACTTGCGATATACGTACAATAATTACCTCCGTATAACGTACGCGATCTGGACTCCACAATGGACTGTTGAATTACCGATTTACAACATTTCTTATATAGCCATCGGCCTGCTGTAAGTAATTACTAATTCGTTAGAAAACGCGACACATAACACGACTTAGGAATTCGACAATCGAACAACGAAATTACAACACGCGACGGGAAATTAAAATGAAAGCATGAGCGATTCAGTCGGCAAGCTGAGTTCCAAAGAATCTGCTACAGGTTCGTTTGGGTTGGAATTGACTTAAGGCGGATCTATGGTTTGGATGCAGGGGACATGTAACTTTGCTTGCTGGTCTGGGTGGAAATTGAAATTACGACCTCCTTCAATGTTTGAATAAATACCGAGGTAGCCGATGGTTTTGTTTGACTGGAGGTTTATAGGATAGAAAGATGTACGTTTTGCGCAGCACATAGTGGTTTGGAATCCGCCTTGCTCGGTTCGCCAGGTAGTTTCAGGTTTGGTAGAGGACTTCACGACGACATTCGGTGTACCTAAATATATTTACATTCGATGCAAACAACATATGGGTAAAATAAGCAAATGTTTTTTGTTTGTTATGAATTCTGGCCGGTACTCCAACGGTCAATTAGATTTTATAACGTGTGAAATGAGGGTGCTACGGTAGTAGCCTATATAAAGCTGCAATTTTACGGCACAAAATGTCAGGAAAAGGCAAGTAGAAATTATTACTACTGTATTGAGTGATCCAGGCCACCCTAGTAAGAGAAGAGAAGTCTTGCACGAAAGTCCAATGTAGATGAAAAAGCTATCCGAAAGGTGTGATCTGCTCTGCTGTCAGAGGAATTTGAAAGAACGAAATTTCGAGAATCTGTTGGTCGATTTTCGGAACTAGAAGATATGCTGTATCTCTGGACATGCGCCGCGCAAGTCTTCCGGTTCCACCGATTTTAAAAGCAAGGAATGACTTTAAGGCGCCTTGGCAGTGGCTTTAGCCGATTCAGAGCTCGAAAAGGATTGCAAAACGTTCTTCTTCACGGTGAAGGAGCACTGATACAGAAAACCCTGAGCTACTAGCTGCCTCAAATGATTTGTATGCTACTATCGCCCAGTATGTTCCCGAGAATGTCAATAACATAGATGATGAAACTGGCTTGTTTTTTCGGCTCCTGCCTAGATACACCTTGCTCATGCCATCTAAAGATGTCAGCACTACTCGGGGAAAAAAAGAAAGCCAAAGAACGATTGTCACTGGTTGTTGATGCAAATGCCACAGGAACTCAGAGAGTTACTTGAGCATTATTATTTGGGAAACCAAAATTTCCGGCTTGTATCAGGAACCGAGAATAACCTTTAAAGTATCTGAGTCAGGGCAAAGCATGGATGGATGGATGTCGACACATGTTGGAAATGGTTTAAGGAGGTGTTTTATCCTGAAGTGAAGAGGAGAACAGGTCGACGGGTTCTATTGTTAATGGACATGCTCCAGGTCGTTTTTCTGCTTTTGAAAGAAACAACGTTAAGGTGGCATTTTTCCCTCCCAACTGCACTAGCTGGAAACAACCATGCGATATGGGCATTGCAGCATTAAAGAAAAGGTACAAAACAGGTGGTACCTGTATCTTACACTGTTAGCAAAATTGGGTATTCTATACCCAAAATCATTGGGTACTTTTTTGTCAAACAGGGTACGCTCGTGGGGATTACCCAAAATACCTTGGGTACCACTGATATCTACCTAATCTAAATTATTGGGTATCACATTATTTTACCTAAATTACATGGGTAAAACATAAGCGCCTGTACCTAATGTAATTTCCTGGGTACGCTCGTGGGAATTCCCAATAAATATTTTTGGGTATATCGCATTGTTCCACCCAAATGGTATTCTTAGGTAATATTAGGTTGTACCCACTTCAATTTTCTGGGTACGCTCGTGGGGATTCCCAATAAATATTTTTTTGGTATCGCTTTGTTCCACCCAAATGCTATATTGGGTAATTTTAGTTCGTGCCATACATAATATTCAAGGTAGATTTGTCGAGAAATTCAACATTGTTGGGTAGAAAAAGAATTCACCCAAATAATTTTGCGTTCACCACAATTTCTAAGAAGCAAATAAGAAAGTGTAATTAGAAAGAACGCTGTTGTAACAAATGGAACTTGACAAATAAAAATACAAAAGAAAAAACAACATAAGGAAAAATACTTTAAAATTACAATGAAAATAGCATTATTTTGCAAACAATAATTATAATCAACGTATCACAACGTTTCACCAAAAAGACTATAAAAAATGAAGGGCTAAACGTACATGTGGGGACATCACTCATATTAAACACACAATGGTATATACAGAAGTGGGGTTAGATTTTTACAACAGTAGTTTTTTTCTGCACTGACAAACACTGCTATAAATGGTTATTTTTGGGAGTCCTGGACAGCCCTCGTAACATGATATGTGGTTGTCTTTTTCTACAAAAACAAAATATGTCCTTCACTTAATGCAAACTAAGTTTTGTGATCTTAGACAACTACCCAGCTAACACACAACGTTTTTTCGACGTTCGGATATTTTTTTTAAACTAAGTAAACGTTGTGGGAATGTGTCCAAACGAACGTTAAGAAAATACGTCGAGGCCGTGTTATCAAAACGTAATGTAAAACGTTGCACTAACGTCAAAATTAACGTTAAGAAAAACCGCAATGCGACCAAATTTCAACGTCATTTGTAACGTACAAACAACGTTGATTACAGACGTTGATCTTAACATGTTTTACATCATTTTGGACGTCACTTCGAACGTTTGTTGAACGTTATTTTTTAACGTTGCGACGAACCACAATGAAACAAATTTACAACGTCATAGGTGACACGCAAATAACGTTTATTACTGACGTAAAATCTAACATTTTTAGACCGGTTTAGACGTCTTTTACACGTTTAATTAACGCTGTATATTTAACGTTCCGTAAAACTATAGCGCAACCAGCTTAGAACGTCATACGTGACGTAGAATTCACGTTCATTTCTGACGTCACAATTAACTTGTTATAGACAAATTTTAACGTAACTTCAAACGTTTGATTAACGTTCTTTCGTAACGTTGAAACAAACCAAATGCAATTTATTTTAAAACGTCATAAATCACGTACAAAAAACGTTGTTTACTGACGTCAAAACTAACGTCTTTTCAGCCACTTTTGACGTCGTTTAAACGTTTTTTTCAATTCAATGGTATTCTTTAAAAAAATTGTGGCGCACCACAAAGTAACCTGATTATAACGTCAAAGTGACGTACAAACAAGGTTAATTAATTACTTCGAGGCTAATAACTTGTTTTGGGCTATTTTGTACGTCAGAGCGAACGGTTTGTAACATTATTTTTAAACTTTGTGACCACCATTGATGTAACTAATTTACAACGTGATACGTGACGTACAAACAACATTAAATTCTGACATCAAAGCTAATTTATTGGAGACCAGGACGCCATTTTAAGCGTTATAATAACGTCATTTTACCGTTTTGACTAACTACAATGTTATATAATTAAAACGTAAAACGTGACGTAACAACAACGTTACCTTTTGTAACAAGGATAATTCTTTTATGACTATTTTATACATCATTTCTAACGTTTTAATAACGTCATTTCTCAACCTTATTACAAACCTTAATGTAACCAATTTAGAACGTCATAGGTGACGTACATGCAACGTTAATTACTCACGTCAAAGTAAACTTGATTTCATTTCATACGTTGTCGTGAGAAACCACAATGGACCCAATTTAGGAAATCATACGTGACGTACAATCAACGGTGATTTCTGACGTCAAAGCTAACTTATTTAAGACCGTTTTGGATGTAATTTTAAACGTTTTAATAACGCTATTTCTTGACGTTGCGACAAACTAAGATCCAAGTAACTGACAACGTCACGCGTGAAGTATAAATGACGTTGAATTCTAAGGTCAAAGCTAACTTCTTTGACAGCTTTTTGGACGTGATTTTAAGCGTTTTAACAACGTTATTTTTTGGTTTGTAACTAACAACAATGCAATCTAATTAGAACTTCACGTGACGTAAAAACTACGGTAAATACTGACATCGAAGCTTACTTGTGTTTAGAATTAGACTATTTTATACGTCATTTTTAACGTTAATATAACGTTATTTTTCAACGTTATTACAATCTTCAATATAACCAATTCAAAACATCATACGTGGCGTATATGCAAAAAGTAATGATAACTGTCGCTGAAGATAACTTATTTGAAACCATTTTAAATGCTATTTTCAGAAGTTCCAATAACTTTATTTCTTGACATTACGAAAAACTAAAACGCGACCAAATTTGCAACATCTTGAATGATCGTAGTTATTTCGAAGGTTACGGCAAACCACAATGCAACCGGATTAAAACGTTAAACGTGACGTATACAACAAGGTATATACCTGACATCGAGGTCAACTTGTTTTAGACTATTTTATACATAAATTAAAACATTTCATTAATATTGTTTAGCGTTGATACAAACGTCAAAGGAACCCTATTAAAACGTTAAACGTGAGGTAGAAACAACATCAATTAGCCTACTTACGTTGAAGGTAACTGATTTTAGACGAATTTCCGTGTCATAGACAGTTTTTTCGACTGAGCTGAAGTACAATCGAATCAAAATGTCATACGTGTCGTATAAAAAACGTTGTTTGCCGACGTCAAAACTAACTTTCCAAGTTTTAATTTTCGTTAAATAGAAATGCTCTCTTTTAAGGAATGCCTCGGGATTATGTAGCCTAAGTACAAAATATTTGTTTTTTTCTGTAATGTGTTTTGATTAACTTTTTTAGAAAATGTAAAGAAGTATACTTAGTTATGCTTACATAAAATAGAGATGTGACTTAATTTAAGATAGCATTTTAGTAAGGGTAACATTGTCTTTACATGAAACAAATCGCATAAAAAAGTACTTAGCGCAGCGACCGCTATAGACGCAGTTTCCTGGATAGACAAGAATGTCGCTCCCTGCTGCTTTTTTTTCGCGGTTTTCGAACGGCGCGTAAACTCGTGATTGGCCAATATGCGGATGACATCACAGTCCAGTTTGAACATTTGCTATCGGGACATTGGAATTCAAAATAAGTTTTGGCAGCTCAGCGTTAAGGACTGCTTGTTAGATATTTAGGTTGTTTTCCTTAAACCATGAAGATTAGGCTTTGTTATCAAATATATTTTCAGGTTAAATAGTCTAAGCTGTATTTGTAGTTTTATTTATAACTTATATTTTAAGTAGGAAAAAAAATAATTTACTGAATAAATGACTTTAAAGCCTCCACTAATTTTCATCTAACATAGAAAAACAAGCTCTATTACCTCTGTGGGCAATTGCAGGCACTGGTCTAGAATCCTACCACAGTGCACAATATTTCGGTTAGGGTGCGGGTTAGCATTTTGGATTAGGGTGGGTCAAGTATTAAATAATATATATAATAATACTTGACCCACCCTCACCCAAACGCTAACTCGCACCTTAACCCAAATATTGTGCGTTGATTTAATCAATGTGGTAGGATTCTAGACCAGCGCCCAATTGCATTCTGCAGCGAGTGAACACCCAAACTTTTTAGACAATTTTAATGCAAATCTTGATCTTTGTATCATGCCAGCGTAAATACCTTGGGTGTGCATAAAACCCCAAATGAACACTTGAAAATTGATTACTGAAGATCTCGACTAAAGGCTTGATTAAAAGTTCAAGGTGGGATTTGAAAAAGGGTACACGTTAAAGATATTCCTCATGAACTTGGCTGCTCATCAATATTTACAGGTAAATTAGTGATTAATATTTTCAAGATTTTTGTTAATTATTATATTTATTTGACTCTTGCTGTTTTGTTTTATGCTTGCAATTGCCCTAGATGCTAACAACAAAGACTTTAAAATGTATCCTGGCTGCATTTAAATTTCTTTATTTGGGCAGCAATTTTTTTCAAAACCTACCAGTGATAGTTATACAATGTCACCAGAATTTTAATTTTATATATTTCTGACCAGTCTGCATTCTGTGGACCAGAAGCTACACAGCACAAAACGCTATCACACAATAAGTAAAGGCAAAATAAACATAATATGACAGAATTATTGGGAAAAAATTATACCATAGACTAGTACTAAGAATGGTCTATATTTTTTTAATATAAAAACAAAGTTAAAAAAATGTAAAAAATACTAATATTCATTATTAAATGTTATTATTGGCAAAAAAATGAGATAAAAATTCTTGATCCTAAATTTTACCAAACAAATTCAGGTTGCACAAGAAAATACATTAACAGTGATATAAAATTTCTGTGCTTGGCTAAATTAGTAAATGGCACATCTAAATTTTGAAACTATGGTTGAATTGTGTTAGGATTCCAAACGTCTGGATCATAATATTACTAATAGTGAGAACAATTAATCACAAAACACTTTGCTGACATAATAAAAAAATCAAAAACATGAAATAACTATCAGGTTGTTTTAAATGTTTTGTTTAAGGCAACCAATTGGGCATTTATTGTACCATGTAGAAGCACGTAAATCATTGCAATTAGTTTTTTTGGCTTTGCTCATTTCGATTTGGTTTCATAAGGTAAATAAAGTTAAAAGTTATGTTTGTAGTCATTAATCACATTTCCCAGTTAATGCAGCTTAAACAGATGAAAGTTGGATGGGGTTTTCCTTAGCTTGACAAACACATGAGCCATTTTTATAAGGTATATATTCCCCTGTTTGACCCTATAGCCCTAGCAGTCACTTCCCTATTCCCTAATTTTTATATTATTTGCCAACAGCTCTCTCGATGTATCACACATGCATTCAGATTCGGATTAAACTGCTGGATTTTCATTTTACACCGCTGGATTTGTATTGTTCTTATTTTTTCAATACGTTGTTGCTGTTAACGTTACTTTCCTGTTTTAATGTGCATTGTTTTACACATAGTCTGTGAAATGCAAAACTTTTTCAATTTTGTCTTTTAGACTGTGTTAGTGTAATAGAGCAATTTAAGTAACACTATAAAATTTGTGTGTTTTGCAGGTCCACAGACCAATTTTCTCAGTTTTCTTGTCTTTTTTACAGTTCTTTATTGTCAACATTTTTATACTGCCGTGTTTGTTTTACTTCAATACTATATTATTTCTATATTTTCCTGGATGGTAATTGTTTAGAAGATTTAGTAAGAATTTGCAAGTGTAAATAATTACAGTCAGATATGTTACAACAAGTATAAGTGTTTTAAAAGTGCAAAACATCGTTATTATGTTTCTTTTTTGCGCATTATACCGTAGTTGCGAACGTAATTTGTAACTCCATTGCAAACGTAATTTGTAGGGCATGGAGTCCAAACTATTACGCAAAAATAACAATGTGAACGCTTTTAATAACCTAGTTTTACAACGTAGTTTCCAACGTCGCATGAACTTTGTCCGGATCACACATTTTTACGTAGAAATAACGTCTGTGATAAACTTATAAATAACGTCGCTGAACATCGTAATTTGCAACGTCTAAATCGTCTAATCTACGTCGTCTGGAATAGACACTTCTACGTAAAAACAACGTTCATGATAAACGTATAAATAACGTAGTTGCACAACGTCGCATCTAGGTCGTAAAGTGTCGACGCTTTTACGTGAAAATAACGTTCATGATAAACGTATAAATAACGTCGCTGAACATCGTAATTTGCAACGTTGAATCTACGTCGTCTGGAGTAGACACTTCTACGTAAAAATAACGTTTATGATGAACGTATAAACAACGTAGTTGCACAACGTCGCATCTAGGTCGTAAAGTGTCGACGTTTTTACGTAGAAATAACGTTGGTTGCAACGTCTTATCGACCAAACTTAAACCAAAAATCTACGTCGCTGCGACGTCAAATTGTTAGCTGGGTAAACATATATGAATTATAAAATAAGTAATGTTAACAGTATCAATTTTAGGCAACATTAGTCTTTATTGTTTGGAGTTATATTATTACTTTTAACAGAAGCTATAAACATATTTCTTCCCAGGAGAATAGTTTCTTTGTTTTTTTTGGTTAATTTGCTTCACCTGACCAGATACGGTCTGTTGTTAAGCATAGTGGGTGGACAGTGCTGATAATAATCCGAAGTTAAAAAGAAATTATAGTGCCGTAGTCTGTATGTGCCTATACTTTAAAATAATATCACTTTTTGTGTTTTTATATTTAAAATTAGGAATGTCTAATACAAGAAAATTTAGGCAAAATGTACCGGGATCTGATCCAATAACAAATTACGTCATTACTATATTAAAATGAGCAAAACAAATTTATAAGTGCATTTACAGGAAAGACTCTTTAGTGATTTTTAATGTAAAATTTTCTCAGAAATTTAACTTCAAATTAGAAAACACTACAGTGGATCGAAAAACATGGCAAAGTGCATAAATTAATATGATGAGAAGTACCGATACTAATGGAATTTGGTTTATCAGTAACCTATAGTTCCAATAAGTGCAATAGTTAATGTTACAAAACTATTTAGGTAAACAAAATTGCCTCATGTAAAGCATTTTACTATATAAAGCACACTTGTACAAATAAAGGTAATATCTAAAAACAACATTGACAATTATTACCATATAAAATAGCAAAATATTGCAAATCTTAATTTTGTACCTCTAATGGCTTTTTGTAACTCTTATCCACTGAGTGGGATTGCTGAAAGATGAAAATAAAAACTAAAATAAATGATTTAACAAAAGAGAAATTGTCTTTTTATTTGGATAAGGGTGGGGGTCAAATAGTATTATATTAATTATTTATTAACATTGCTTAACCTACAAGTTTTTGGTGTGAACTTGACTGGGTCCAACAATAAGATCACCAAAAAAGGTAAAGTAGTAAATATCAGTGGGGTATATTTTCTTGTTTCTTTTTCAACAAAAGTGTTGACATATAAATTAAATAAAAAACAGTAATGTTTTAACTTACCATAAAAGGCTTGACCTAGACATATCCACCTTCCTAAAGTTGAGAACACGATAACTGCAACTGGCTGATGTTTATCACACTTCTTACATACACATAACTTATGTGGTTTGCAAACAAACTTTTAGACGCACGCTTGGCGAGACAAAGGCGTTTTTAGACGCGCGCTTGACGAAAGAATGCCTCTCGCTTAACGGAGTGTGACGTCTCGCGCCGACTTTCAAAATTTAAAATCGACGCACCAATTTGCCGTTATTTAAATATTTGTACACCTAATAAGCGTTATATAACAAACTGGAGTATTTAATGTATGTTAGGCTCTAAGCTACTGAACTAACTTATAACGGTATGCCTAATACTAGATTAACAAGTGAAATAGGACGTTATGGTCCGCCGATTTTTCATCTTAAAACAGTCGCATTAATCACTGTCATAACTAGTTATATTTCTAACATAACCACTATCGAACAAGTTTTGTGTTGATCATTACGACGAACAATAAAATGTATGATCCATTGATTTGTTTTTTATACCCGGTGCTAAACTTTACCCAAGTTTGTTTTGGGTTAAATCTATGAATACCCAAAGTTCCCAAACCCAATTATGTGAACATTCCTTACCCAACATTCTACCGATATTATTTGGGTACATGTTGACTATACCTAATTTATTTATTTTGGGTACAAATCTCGGCTCTGAATTTGGGTATAAAATCCTACTACCCAATAATATATTTTTCTTTAATTGGGTAGCATGTTTTTTTACCCAAGAAAAAATCAAAAATATATTGAATAATTCTACTTGGGTTGTTTTTTAGGGTACCCAAATTATTTTGCCCGGGGTAAACTCATGCACTACCCAAACTGAATGGAGTAACCATTATTTTTTTCCTCGCCCTTTATGTATAGTATCCCCATTTGGTTCATTTGAGGAATTTGTTTGTCCAAAATTTAGGTTAGAATCCTTGAAACCGTCTGCTTGTGTGTATTTAATTTTTAGGAAGTCATAAGTACCCAATTTGTTAATTAGGTATTTGTTAACTTTACCCAATTCACCGATTTTTGTGTATTTAAGTTGACTTGATTTTGTAAATAAACCAAACTGTACGTTTTAAAATTTGCTTTGGAGTCTTGTTTTATGCTAAGCTGAAACCACTGTTTTTAGGAAGTTAAGAGTACCCATTTTGTTAATTAGGTATTTGTTAACCTTACCCAATTCACCGATTTTGGGTACATGCGTTTTGGGTATAAAAGCTCATACCTAATTCTTTTAGGGTGTTATGTCTCGAATTGGAATTGGATACTTGTGATTAATACCCAATTTTCCTGTTTTGGGTAGAAACGTTCCATGAATAATTGGGTATGAAATCTTACTACCCAAAAAGACATTTTCTTCCAATTGGGTAGCATGTTTTTTTACCCAACAAAAAAGGGAAATTTCTTATGAAAAACACGCTACCCAATTTTCTACTTGGGTAAAAAGGTGATTTAAGGTAGGTTTTAAGGGTACCCAAATATTTTGGCCCTGTTTCGGGGTAAACTGTTGCACTACCCAAAACTTTTTCAATGAAGTACCCAATATTTTTAACAGTGTAAGGATGTTCTTCTTAGCTTTTATGGGCTAGACCAGAGGTTCCCAACGTGGGCGTTGGGAGCTACAAGGGGGCGTTTTGGGTCTGTTTCTAATTTGGGGGGCGCTGAATGCACATAAAGGGGTGTTACATAAAAGTACTTATAGGGTAAATTTTATAAAAAGTTCACATAAAATTAGTAACAAACAGCAACTGTAGTTAGTTAACTTTAGCAACTTTCGTACTGCGAACTTGTACTAGTTTCCCGACCATTGTTACGTAATAATTGACTTTCTTATGTAAAGTTGTTGGTTGTTGTTGCGTTTCACAGTTTTACGGCCCGCCACCTCTTTGACAACTAGACACGCGGCAATGTAATCAATACTAGCACAAAATTTGAAAGAAATGTTGATAAACCCCCCAAAAATCGCGGTCGCTTCGCTCGCCAGGTGCGCCAGGACTTATTACACTATCTATAAACACTAAGGTTACGAGTTTCCTCAAACTAGCTTTATTACACTTTTCATATGTACGTTGTTCTAACATTCCAATAACACAATTTTTAGTCAACATTTTGTTCGCCCCACAGAGACCTTTTATGAGTTTGATTGGTGCCCGTGACAAAAAAAGTTTGCCGACCCCTGATTTAAAGTATTGGTGCAGAAAGTTGAATTTTTCCTGGTAATGACATTGACTGACAGCTTATCGAAACGAAAAAGACAATATGATGTTAGGCAACGATTAATATAATACTTTACTGTAAAGCAAGATGAGGGGGGCGATATGAAATAATATTGAGCCCAAGGGGGGCACTAGTGTCAAAATGGTTGGGAAACACTGGGCTAGCTCAATAATTGCTCTACTAAAAAAAAGGAACGCAAGGAAGAACAAGCAAAAAGGTTACCCAGAGAGGCAGCGGGTGTTGATGGCAAACCTGCTCATCTGCTGGATGCAGCAAACTATGTTAACCGTGCTTGGGATTCGATATCGGAATCAGCCATAAAAAAATCGTTCAAAAAAGCTGAATTATTATTACCTTTGGAATGTGGCGTTGTTTTTTGCAATTGACCAAAAAGAACTAGAAAAGTTTGACCACGTTAATGACGAAAATAGCGAAGATATTATACACAGGTAAACTTGGAAGATGTTAATGAGGTGCTGGTTACAATGCAAACGAAAAACGATTTCAAAGAATACAAAGTTACTACTGCCAGTAATGCGGTACTACTAACACTGCTGACGAGGGATGCTTTTCACACAGTTAAGCACCACAATAACTTTTTATCAATGATTTGTATATCATCTTTGCTGAAGAAACATTTCCCGGTTCTCTATAGCCATGGCCTCCACGAACTAATTTTTTTGCCAAGTTCACAATAGAAATGCCGTGTGTCTCATCGCACCCTCGAAAATAAATATTTGTTCAAAAGTTTAAAGGAAATTATCGGAAATTCGCTACAGACTGATAATGTACAGCTTTTCAGTCAAGTAGTTTACTCGCTTTATTGTCGGCGTTAGGGGGCGGAGCCAAGGAAGGTTGCAGTGTGTCGCTTACTTATATTATTGTATTATATACTTTATCGACTTCGCATAACCGTTCCCTGGCCATAAGCCTCTCTTTATTGGGATTACCTAACTCTTTTGCGCCTTAAAAATCTTTGAGTACTGTTTTTGTGTCGCTTTTCTTTAAAGTCCTTCGATTACCTCACTTGTGTGACGTAGTTGATTAGCATTAATTGTTCTGCCGTTAGAGGCCAACACTTCGACGGCGAAGCCCTTTTGCCATTTTTGTTTACATATAGCGCCACGTCCTTACCAAGACGCTCAATATCAAGGTGGACTCTAAAAAAAATCACCCTACAAAGACCGACCAACCACTCAACCTAAGCCAAAAGTCTTTCTTTTTCTCCAATTATATAAAAGAACATGGTCAAACCTCGACTCTATCTCACAAAGACAAATACACCGCCACTAGAATAGCATTAATCAAGAACTATCAATGGAAAATATAACAAACCAAAATCTTGTATCCCCCGTCACCCCAAACCAAAACCTTAACCTTAACATCTCCGGTACCCCAAACGAAAACCTAAAATCACCCGGAAACGTCAATCAAAACACAGAACCATCTGGCTTTTTAAATCAAAACCTGAAACACCCAGGAAGCACAGAACCGGAAGTATCAGGAACCAAAGACTCCAGTCTTTTTTTTCTACCAACTCGTACAAATCTTCCTCCTCTGCTGAAAACGAAAATTATATGTCTGCGGCATCGGGACATGTTGACGTTCCAACGCAACGGAGATACACGAAACTACAACTCAAGGAAATGAAACTGAAAGCAATTCTTCGGAAAATAGAAGAAGAAAAGCAAACAAGAACCACCGACGAAAAAACGTTCACCATCATCCTCAGATCAACAACCGGAAGCATCTAGTACCCAAGAAGTCCCACATTCCCTGAAAAAAGAGGAAGAAGAAAAAGAAAACCAAATCCAAATCGCCTTCTCCTATAAAAGAAACAATCTCTGATCAGAACAACATAGTTTCTTAAATTTCTCCTCTCCTTTACTCTTCCCTTTTCCACGTTTAAGTGTTATTAATATAGCAACACTAAACATACAAGGAATCACCAAAAAAACAAACCAAATTCAAAAATTTCTAAAAATTAATCATTTAGACATCCTTGCCTAGCAAGAAACAAATCAATATAATCATCAAAATTTACAAAATTGGGCACAAGCAAATAACCTTAATTTTTGTACCTATATACAAGTCACCCCAAAATTAAGAGGTACGGGAACGGCCTTTCTCATAAACAAAAATATAACACAGCATTACCAGATTACTCACCAAATTATACAGAAAAATCGAATTCACTGTCTGGAACATTTTAACCAAAGGCAAAATTAAAAAAATAATTATTATTAACTTGTGGGTGTGGCGTACAGGGTTCGGCGCGCGCTTAGCGAAGCGTGCAATATGCCTTTTTTGTGTTGTGCAATATAATCGAGTGTTGTGTTGCGCTGACCCCCCTTATTCGATCTACGCATCTCGCGCAATAAAGCATCAACCGCTTCACTGGTGACCCCCCAACTTTAAAACGTTCTTTTGAAGTCGAAGATGGAAGCTGAACACGCCGTTTCGATCAAGCTTCCTACGTTCTGGCCAACACAGCCACGTGTTTGTCTGCAGCAGGTAGAGGCGCAGTTTGAGAAAATTGTCGAAGATAAAACTAAGTTCTATTACATAGTTTCTGCGCTCGACCAAGGAACTGCTGCAGCACGTTTAATTGACCTGCTGGAGCGCCCGCCGGCCGAAGGCAAGTACGACGCAATTAAGCAACGCTTGCTGCAGTCATTTACGCTTTCCAAGCAGGAACGAGCAGCGCAGCTTTTAAACATGCCTCCTTTGGGCGACAAGAAACCCTCTGTTTTAATGGACGAGATGCTTGCCCTACTTGGAGACCACCGTTCTTGTTTTCTTTTTGAACATTTGTTTTTGCAGCACATGCCTGAGGATATCCGGTTAGTATTGGCTCGCGAAGATACCACAGTTCTTCGTCGATTGGCTCTGAAGGCAGACATTTTATGGCTTTCTCGCAGTAGCAACAACGAGTTGGCTGTGAGCAAGGTGCAACGCGGTAAGCAATTTCGCAATAGCAGCGACAAAACTACTGGTATATGTTTCTACCATAGACGCTTTGGAGCAGACGCACGTCAATGCAGCCCACCGTGTTCTTTTCAGGGAAACGACAAGGCCGACTGCCTGTGATAGCGAAGACAGCCGGCAATACTTTCAGTCTATTTTTTCTTTGGGCCGGGTTTCTGGTCGTAACTTTTTAGTGGACACTGGAGCTCAAGTAAGTGCCCTTCCACCTCCGCGTCGGCGCGCGCTTAGCGAAGCGTGCTATATAAACGAGTGTTGTGTTGCGCTGACCCCCTTATTCGATCTACGCATCTCGCAATAAAGCATCAACCGCTTCAAACTTATATTTTAATCCACATAATGCAAATATAAGAAAATCCCAACAAAACCAAATTGCCAATTATATAACGAATTTAGGCACAGATATTTTAATCCTATTAGGAGACTTCAATTTTATCTATGACCAAATCGATACAATGTCCAGTCTGAGAATAATAACAACTGGAAAAACATAAAAATAAACTATAATTTAATAGATGCCTTTAGAAACCTTAATCCCAATGCAATTGAACATACATACACATGTCAGTCACTTCTCGGTCAGCCACAAGGATCGATCGAATATACCTTTCAACATCTCTAATAAGTAAAATAAAAAATGCATATCATAACTTAATTATTTTTTTCAGATCAAACCAAATCCCCAACAATTTCCTTACAATTAAATCAAAATCTTAAATATTCAACAATTCGCTCTTAGAAGATAAATCTTATTGTAAATCTATCGCAAATCTAATAACAGACTATAAATATGAAAATACACATGAAGACAAATTTTTGTGGTGGGAAAAACTTGAAAAAAGAATTAAAAAACACACTATTAAATTTTCACAGTACAAAATACGACAAGAACGAAAAAATGAAAATCATTTAAAGAAACAACTTGAAAAATAAGCTGTTTCTCTTTCTTTAGCTAACCCAAATTTAAACACCGAGCACCAAAAAATAATTCTCGAATTAAAAAAATAGAAATAAAAAAATTTCAAGGTCACAAAATTAGATCAAGAGTCGAAAGTATTGGCAACAGTGAAAAACCGAGCAAAGAGTTTTTCAAATTAGAGCAAACAAATAAAATCAAAACAGATCCGGATCATCTGTCAACTAAAACAGAAACAGGCCAAATTATTACCGAACCGGAAGTAATCGAAGATATAATTCATAAATTTTACTCCAATCTTTGGAGAGAAAAAAACAAAATTAATAAAGTAAAATAACGCGCAATATTAGAACAATTAGGAAATCAGCGACTGCAAATCGCCTAACGAATTGAAAGAAGCCTCCCCTTTTATAAGAAAAAATGAAATTACTTTGGCAATACGAAATGACAATTTATCTTCTGGCTCTGACGGACTTACGAGTTGAATTCTATAAAACTTTCCAATCAAATTTACTTTTTGACCTAAACGAATTATACATAAATGTTTTTATTCGAAAAGAAGTGACCGAAAATATGAGATTGGCTATCACTAAATTAATTCCAAAAAAAGGTGATTTAAGTTTTATCAAAAATTTGAGGCCCATTTAACTTCTTAACACGGATTATAAGATTTTAAGTAAAATAATTTCGAACAGACTAATGACGCAAGTAGAAGACCTAAGTGACTCGTCACAGAAATGCGGTTTAAAATCACGCCAAAAGCATACATTACAACATTAATTCGGCAATAGAATACAGTAAAGAAAAAAATTCAAATTAAGCATTACTCATTACAGATTTCGAAAAAGCTTTTGATAGGGCATACCACGATTTAATATTTCAAATTCTCTCTAAATTTAAAGTAGAACAAAACACAATCAAATGGGTCTCCATTCTGTACAATAATACAATTAGTAAAATAGAAATAAATGGCAAAAATTCGGACGAAATTAAAATGAAAAGAGGAGTTCGTCAGGGCTCTTCGTTATCAATACTATTTATACATTTGCATTGGACAAGTGTTGGCAAAACTAATAAACACTAATTCGCAAATTAAAGGAATAAAAATCGGCAAAAATACTCTAAAATTTCAACAATTCGCGGACGACAACACCTTTTTCATCACAGATCAAAACTCAATATTCCAGTGACAATTACGAACAAATTTCTGGCCAAATTCTAAACAAAAACAAAACCAAAATACTGACACTTGTCCAACATTTTAAGTCGCTGTTATTTCCCAATTACAATCAATATTTTACAACTCAAATTAAAATTCTTGGTATAAACTACAACGAAACTAACACTAATGATAATATAAACTGGAACATAGTCCGTGGTAAAATAATTGCAATAATTAAGAAATAAGAAATACGAAAATCTAAAACTAACCATGTTTGGAAAAATCACGATTATAAATTCGCTTCTAGTATCTAGAATTATATATATCGCAAGAATTAAAATACCAAACAAAAAAATCATAAACGAATTACAATCCTTAATTTCGAAATTTCTTTGGTATCCTCAAAGATTGGAGCCACTAAGTCGAAAAAGACTCGAAGCAGACACTACCACAGGAGACCTGAAAATGAAGCCGCACAATTGGAAAGAATACGCTATCTAACAAATATAGAAAAAATATCGCAAATATTTCACGACTGGGTATTGTACCAGATGGGATTTAAAATAAGACAAATAAATCCAAACTTATTCAGTAACTGTTATCCTAAAGGCCAAACCAAAACCAAACATGGCAATTTGTTTTAAACAATTATAAAAAATTAAAGGTTTTGACAGTGAGAAAATCAAATTACAAAATTAATTTCCAAAACTCTAATAATAGTATTAATTGGACCAAGGTTTTGTTTAAAAACGAAAAAATAAATAACCTATTTACAAATAGAGAAAGACAAACCGCGTATTTGATTTCGCACCAAGCTTTTTTTGGAGTGATTTCTTCAGAAGCAAGGAATTTTTAGAAATATTTTGGCTGAACCAATCAAATTAAATTGTAATTTTTGTAACTTATTTGAAGACAATCGAAAACATTTAATTCTAAATTGCCTAATGACCAAACAAATTAAAAACTGTTTAAATAAATTCACAACATCAATTTGTAAACATTCTTTCTTGCCAGACAAATATGCTCTACTTTACAATCAAAATTCAACTGGTTTCGAAAACTATTTATTAAATCTAAAACTACTACAATTATTTAAGACAACAATTATCAAGCAAAAAATAATTTTAGATACCATATAACTTGGAAAATTAAATGTAAATTTAACATTATTTAGTAGACATGATCGAGAAAATTGGAAATGAAAAAAACATGGAAATTTTTAATTTATAGACGCTTAAACGTGGAAACTTTTCAAATGCTGTACCAAAATTATACAACACTTCCAACTATAACAATAATTTCTACTCAGGACTTTGCATAATATTAACTGATTTATTTTGTTCTTTTAAAATTGATTACGCTTTTCGGTGATAGCAGCTATGGTGATGATCTTTCTTTAATCTGTTTACTTAACATATCCTAAGTTTTCTATTGGTTATGGTAACCAACTTATCACTTATTGGTTTAATTTCAATTTTAATTTTATTTTCATCCTAATTTGGTGTCAATAATAATAATTATTCCAAAAATAGCAAAAAAAAATATATATACGAAACCAATTTTCGCTCTACACACGAGACGCGAGTGTTTTTTGTCTTTTTAATATAAATACGTCACGTTTCGTAGCTTTATGACGTAACTTGTGACGTCCTCTGATCGTCAAATGCAACCGTAGTAACTTTGTCCAGGATTTCTCGTTTCAAAATCTAACCTCGCTCGTCAATTTGTTGTTTCAGATCAAGTTGCTGAATCTGAGTGAAAACCACATCGGCGACGAAGGAGCTCTTGAGCTTTCTCGCATCCTCCCAAACATCGAGGAGTTGGATCTGTACAACTGCAAGCTGACAAGTCAAGGTTTGGAACACATTTTCAAAGCAATCGGGAAGTGCTTTATTATCGACATTTTTTTGCTCAATGTTACCGCGATCAACTTTTATATTTGTATAGCACAGGGGTCGGTAACCATCGGCCCGCCGACTCGTTGACAAACTATACACGAGTCCATTTCAAATACTTTATTACTATTTTAACTACGTAACTGCGAAAAATGTTCGCGCTTCGCGCGAATGATCTCTGTACGTCCGGTTCGTTTCCGTTTTGAGGCTTTCTTTTAAACAACAACAAATAAAATCGCACTCAATTCGCTCGCCAGGTGCGCCCGGACACAAAAAGCCACTAGACTAACTGAAACGGTTATCGCGTTTCCTTGAAGTAGTTTTATTACATACACTCTTTATATGTATTATGCATATCAACGTGTGAACTAGAATTTTAAACCAAACAAACGCTTTTTTTCGCGCATTGCGACAACACTTTACTGCCTTCTTAAATGTAATTAATTTTTTAAGTGTAAAAAAAACAGGTATAGCACGTCGAAACGTCGATTAATTATATTATACTGCTGAATAAACAACACTTTGTTATATCTTGTATTTTAGTTTAGAACATGTTTAAGCACGATTTGACCTTGACCTTGTGGCTCACATTAATCGACCTTTCAAAATCTAATCCGCTCGTCAATTTGTTGTTTCAGATCAAGGTGCTGGATCTGAGGGCTAACGGCATCGGCGACGAAGGAGCTCTTGAGCTTTCTCGCGTCCTCCGAAACATCGAGGAGTTGTGGGTCTTTGATTGTGGTATCACTAAGGAGGGCGAGAAGGTGATCAGATCGAAACTGAGAGAACTTGGACGTGACGTGAGTAAACAACAATAAATAAATAAAAAACCTACATCACTGACACGAGAAGCAACCATGTTACGTCACAATGTAAATAAGTTAATCTAACACCAACCACTAGAGGCGCATAAAACACAACGCATATTTCCTTAGATTCAATTGGATCAGATTCACAGTTTCTGGAATAATATTAACATTTATTTTTGTACCACAAAAGTTTACACTAAGGTGTGACGAAGTGTTTTCGGTAGGGTTGCCAGATTGGTCTTTATAAGGTTAAATTTCCCCAACTTTTATCAGTTTGATGGCCTTAGAAAATATACATTTGACCTTTTTCTAGATTTGGGCTTAAATTCGGCTTTTTTTATTTACCTTTCAAAATGCGTAAAAATCAATATTTGTTATCTAAAAATACACCTAAAATACATATAAAGCAGGAAACAAAAGGTACCGTTTGAAATGTGCTGTATAATTAAAACCGGATAAAAAATTTACGGTTTAAAAGTAAACGGAAATGGGCGTTTTAAAACCCAGGAACAAAAGTGCAATTTAATGCTGAGTGTAAAATTATGGCTAAAATATCAGGTAAAACGTACAGTCCGAAATTTAAGCGAGAAGTACGTTTGAAAATTTAGAAAGGAATAAGCCAATGTACAAAAGTCAAATACATCTAAAACTACAAATACAACTAAATATACATCTAAAAAACTTTAAAAGTTGTAAAATTGAACTTTATTGGAAAAAGTCATTCTTGTCGGGTTTTAGTTAAAGTTATTTGTTAACCTATGCTAGATAACTAAAAATACTAAACATCTTTAATTTTTTACCCAATCTAATATGAAATAGTAGAAAAAACCTTCATATATTGCTTTGATGGTGGAGCCGAAGCAACCAGACAAGCAGTTCACGTGCAAGTGAACAAGCAACATCTCACCAACCCCGGGCCGCAGCTGGTCATGGTTTGTGTGGTGGGCAGGCAAGCCCCAAACTATGATTTTGCGATTTGGGAACTTTTGGGCTACTAACTTTTAATAGTTTCTCGGTTTTCTTGATTTATCTGCCACTAACTACAGCTTAGGGCTGTGTTTAGTCAGAACAGTGTGATATGATAAAGGGGTTGGGCCACTATACCACCTTCACAATGTGTTTTTGCCAACTTTAACAATAAAACTGCGAAAATGTTTAGCGCCGGGGTACTCAGAATTTTTGCGCGAAATTGTAATTTTATTTGTATTACATTACATTGTGTGTCATCACATATTTTAAAACACGTTTTATGCAATGTTTAATGTTTGCGCTCCGGGTGACATTTTGACGTGGTTTCTTTGCAGCTTTTACTGTGAGTCAATGTCCTCACAACAATTTTGTCAAAATCAGATGAAAATTTATATGTCGGCAAACAATCCCAGTGCGCCAGGGTCCTATATTAAAGCTTTTATGTTACCTCATTGATATGTTATCGAAAAATAACGCTTTTAGTATGATATATTTAAGATCTAAGGGGGGCGCGCAAGGCACAGGGAAATTTTTTAGAGGGGCGCGGTAGAAAATGGTTAAGAATCACCGTTCTACGTCGACAGGAACAAGTAATCAAACTCCCGTGTGTTCATTGTAGCAGTTCGGCGTTTCAGGCACTTCTGGTATAAGATCCTGGTATTTGGGGATTTTTTCTCATATATCGTGCTGGAAAATATTTACTCCTATGCTATTCAAGCTTTGCGTTGTAAACTTCCTACTAATGTAGTTTTACTACTTTTTAGTCAGTTGCTGCTCGAAACGTTTTGCTAGCATATTTATTTGTGTTCGTTACGGCAGTTAATTGACAATAGCTAAACAAAAATGTTCAAACTTTCACCCCCATAAAAGAGATTTTCTGCTTGCTACGCTTGGAACGAACCGACCTGACCCTCTACTGTTGGGGGGACACAACGTCGTGCCCGTGATGTATAAAACAAATTTTTACGATAATTTTTTCTACTTAGTTGTTTAAGAGTTGCAATAACTGTTTGAACTTTGCAGCCAACGTATACATGATAAACAAGACCATTGTCATTTCGGCGAAATAAATTTTTGGTATTTTTTTTTTCATCTGTTTACCACAAATCCTTTAATAACGACGGCTTACCAAGTTTTGCGAAGGACAATATTTTTTCCTTATTGCAGAATGAGCTGAAAATTGCAGAAACGCAACTCTAAACATCTTTCTTTTGAATGACATTGGTCTCTAAGGGTACCCCCATTCACCGTTTTCCAACGAAATAGCTTTTTCGAATACCAATTAGGGCAAAATACGCGAATTAGCGACGGCTTACCAAGTTTAGCGAAGGACAATATTTTTTCCTTATTGCAGAAACGCAACTCTAAACATCTTTCTTTGGAATGACATTGGTCTCTAAGGGTACCCATTCACCGTTTTCCAACGAAATAGCTTTTTCGAAGACCAATTCGGGCAAAATACGCGAATTAGCGACGGCTTACCAAGTTTAGCGAAGGACAATATTTTTTCCTTATTGCAGAATGAGCTGAAAATTGCAGAAATGCAAGTCTAAACACCACTCTTTTGAATGAAATTGGTCTCTAAGGGTACCCCCATTCACCGTTTTCCAACGAAATAGCTTTTTCGAAGACTAATTAGGGCAAAATACGCAAAATAAAGGGGGCAAACCAAATTTAACAAACGACAAATATTTTTCCTTACTGCAGAATGAGCTCAAAATGGCAGAAATGCAAGCCTAAACAGCTCTCTTTTGAATGACATTGGTCTCTAAGGGTACCCATTCACCGTTTTCCAACGAAATAGCTTTTTCGAAGACTAATTAGGGCAAAATACGCAAAATAAAGGGGGCAAACCAAGTTTAACAAACGACAAATATTTTTCCTTATTGCAGAATGAGCTGAAAATTGCAGAAATGCAAGTCTAAACACCGCAAATCAAGTTTAACAAACGACAAATATTTTTCCTTATTGCAGAATGAGCTGAAAATTGCAGAAATGCAAGTCTAAACACCTCTCTTTTGAATGACAATAGTCTCTCTAAGGGTACCCATTCACCGTTGTTCAACGAAATAGCTTTTTCGAAGACCAATTAGGGCAAAATACGCGAATTAGCGACGGCTTACCAAGTTAAGCGAAGGACAATATTTTTTCTTTATTGCAGAATGAGCTGAAAATTGCAGAAATGCAAGTCTAAACAACCTCTCTTTTGAATGAAATTGGTATCTAAGGGTACCTATTCACCGTTTTCCAACGAAATAGCTTTTTCGAAGACTGTTAGGGCAAAATACGCGAATTAGCGGCGGCTTGCCAAGTTTAGCGGAAGACAATATTTTTTCCTTATTGCAGAAATGCAAGTCTAAACACCTCTCTTTTGAATGAAATTGGTCTCTAAGGGTACCCATTCACCGTTTTCCAACGAAATAGCTTTTTCGAAACGTCGACACCGAACGGCCGATGACCACACACCCATGGTCCCCGATTGTCCCACACCCCTTCAGTTGCAGGCGTTATTTTGGCCATTCAGGCCTTATTTCGTTCAATTTAGATATTATTGCGTATTTGGCTTTATTATGTCGTTGGTCTTAGTACTATGGTTTTATAGATTTTGCTTTAGGTATTGTTTCCTTTTAGGTCTTACTGTGTGTTCGTTCCTAATTGGAACCGATATAATTTAATGTTTTACGACCGATGGTTGAATGTTTTACGACCGATGGTTGCGCCTAATTTTACATAAACGAGTGGCTAGTTTGGATAAAGGCCTGTTTCAGCGGCGACACATTTATAATGCTTGTAGCCTGGTATTGTTGCAGTTTCAGTGTATTATCGGGCGAACATTTACTTCGCGTTTCGCGATGACCTTCGCCTAGTAATTAAGTGTTAATGAAGCGTTACTGGGCGAGCGACTAATGTGTAGTAATGCCAGGTGCGGAATTCGCAATTCCCCTAACTGCGGTAAGTTGCAAGCAAGGCTGCGGAAATGGTTGAAAATAACCCGAGTCCGACTCCCGAATCCGACTTCCGAGTCCGACTCCTGTCAAATGTGCAATTTTGTCGAGTCCCGAGTCCAGCCCGCACTCTGCAGCCTGTATTTCACCAATTTACGTAACTAAAATAATGTGGATATTCAGCAATCCACTTATAGGGGTGTCGTATAATTCATTCACTCACAATAATACATGGTTGTAAAATATTCCGCTATATAATATTCCACCTTTACGATTTCCATTTGGCGGCCATATCAGTTTTAAAATTCGGTACTGCGCATGCGCATGTCGGACTCGGACGTCTTACTCGAGTCCCGAGTCCGACTTACTCGAGTCCCGAGTCCGACTCAATATTCAGCGAGGTTGTGCACACCGGGATCGTCAAGTATTGGTCACGGCAATAGTAACGTTGCATTCTTCTGACTACATTAATATATTAAGTTAGTCAAAAAAAGTAGAACTGACACACAACATGGTTTTAAAAAACAGGACCAAATTGCTAGTCGAAAAGAGTCCATTGTGGAGTGTTGTACTCACTAAATTGGCAAAATATTAGGTTTGAGCATATAATGTCAAGGTGAAGGCTTTTAGTGTGTAACAATTTGCAATTCGTGAATTTTAGCTTTACAAACTTGCCTTTTTGTTCAAATCTATGGTTGACAAAAATACTTTCACATTTGATTGGGAACACAATAAGACCTATAAAGCAACAATATCTAACGCGGAATTTTATGTTATACCGTAGCTTTAAGACCAACTACATTATAAAGCCAACACATAGGCTAGTAATATATCCACGACACATTAAGATAATCGTCTAAACAAGACCTAAACATTTTGGAAAAAATCAAAATTTAGTCGGAAAAGTACCTGGGCCTAATGAACCCTTACAAACCGCACGGTGAGGGTGTGGGATGACCGGGGACCACTGGTCTGGCGTTGGGGCCATTTTGGTATCGACATTTTTTTGCCTAGCTTGAACGGCTGCTGCATTGCCTCAGATTTGCCCCTGTTTGAGGCAGGGGTAGGAAAGAATCTCACAAAAAACGGATCAGAGGTGACACCCGATGCCAAGTGGTACAAGCCGACTCGTCCGATAGTAGTACAGGTGGCGATTCAAAAATGAATTGACATATAGGATTTTTAGCCATTTTTTGGCAAATCCAAGAGCCTGCACAGCTCAGTTGGGTATAACGACGGTCCCGGCTTGACCGGAGTTCGTGAGTTCGAACCTCACTGCAGGCTAATTGTTTTTCTAGTCTGCCCTACTACCACCTTAGATCAATAGACTCGGTTAAGAGTCTGCGATGTGTTTGGGTGTGTTAATTATACGTAAGCCGTAATCGTTGGTCAAAAAGCAGCCTCAAAAGGACTAGAACTCAGTTGCAAACACACATATGTGTGTGCACTATGCATGTTTCATTGAGCATAGTAATGACGTGTTTTATAATCGGATCGGATCGCGAAACTTTCTTTAAAAATGTCCTGTATCGGATATAGTATTCAGGGGGAAGTACCGGGTGAGGTTTGAATTTGGGATATTGCTTTGGTGGATCAGGGGTGTTTGGAGGTTGGGTAAACGCTTTTAGACCATATTCTGGCTATTTATGTCTTGCTCTGACAGATTAAGTAGAGTCTTATTGAGCTGGAGTTTGTTTGATTAATTGCAAATAGGCCTATCCATTAATTGCTAAAAGGTTGATCCTAAATTTGTAGCAATCAGAAACGCTGTTGTTTAACCCCAAGCGCATAAAAGCTTCCTGTTCCCATAGAGGAGGGGCTCTATTAAAATGCCAACCGACTAAAAACAATTTGACCTTTAAAAGTAGTCAATGTATTGTATCACCCCAAGGTATCCATGAACCCCAATTAAAGAACCTTTTCCATTTAGTGAAAGGCTGTGGATTCTATAAATGTCACAAAATTCCTCGTATTTAATTCGGCCTGGTAATTCTGCTTTGACAAAAATCAGACTACTTTAAGCGGTTGTGTTTTCCTGGTCTCCCTGCGCGGCCAGGCTAGTCTCAATAAAATCTACGGGTTTTTGCAGAATTTTTCTTTGCTTTGACTTTCTGAGACTATCCTGGCCGCGCAGGGAGACCAGAAAAACAGAACCGCTTAAAGTAGTCTGATTTCTATCAAAGCAGACACTTACCAGGCCGATCACGGTGTGCACAACCTCGCTGAATATTGGCCTAAAGTTGACCTTATGTAATCGTGTAGCGCATTTTGTCCAAGGCCAGCACGTTCTACGATGGAATGTTACTTGCAACTTACCACAGTTAGGGGGTGAATAAATTATACGACACCCCTATAAGTGGATTGCTAAATATCAACGCTATTTTAGTTACGTAAATTGGTGAAATACAGGCTGCAGAGTCTGGGCTGGACTCGGGACTCGACAAAATCGCACATTTGACAGGAGTCGGACTCGGGTTATTTTCAACCAATTCCGCAGCCCTGCTTGCAACTTACCGCAGTTAGGGGTTGCGAATTCCGCACCTGGCATTACACATTGGTCGCTCGCCCAGTAACGCTTCATTAACACTTAATTACTAGGCGAAGGTTATCGCGAAACGCGAAGTAAATGTTCGCCCGATAATACACTAAAACTGCAATACCAGGCTACAATCATTATAAATGTGTCGCCGCTGAAACAGGCCTTTGTCCAAACTAGCCACTCGTTTATGTAAAATTAGGCATTAAATTATATCGGGGTTCCAATTAGGAACACACAGTAAGAGACACCTAAAAGGAAACAATACCTAAAGCAAAATCTATAATACCATAGTACTACGACCAACGACATAATAAAGCCAAATACGCAATAATATCTAAATTGAACGAAATAAGGCATGAATGGCCAAAATAACGCCTGTAACTGAAGGGGTGTGGGCACAAGAGCCCCCCCTGGAATTTCAAAATGCGGTTATTAGTATTATTTGTAAGTGTAATATGTGTTACTTATACACTATCCATTGTCCCCAGTAGCGTATCCAGGGGGCGTTTTTCGTCTTTAGTTTGGTCGATCGTAAACGCTGGATATAGTTTTTCTCTTTCGTTACTTTGTTTAGGTTGACTGATTAGCAAGTGTGTATTCGACAATTGACAACGCTAAGCCAAACCTTCTTTCTTTTTTCTGCGCTAATATCAGATGTTGGTGTTCAAAAAGAGAGGTGTTTAGACTTGCATTTCTGCAATTTTCAGTCACATTTTTTCTGCCCACGCTTCTCATCGGAAGTTCGAGCTTGTTTGTAATATTCAAGGATGTTTAGAAAAATTGAACGACAAGGCAACATTACGTTAACATGTTAAAAGGCACCACAAAAAAAGTCATGGTACAAAACTGCCATATCTACAGCAAGTTGCCAACAATGCTTAGTTAGCTCAAAAGATATAGATGGAAATTTGTCTAGTTTTTGTAGAGATGTGCCAAGCACCAGTCAAGAATTTTGTGTCAGTGACACAACCCAGTTTGAGGATATTGAAAATATAGAAGAGAGTCATGTAGATACAGGAAATGACAAAAAAGTTGATGAAAATTTAGAGGAGACCGACCTAGAAATAGAAACTTTCAAAAACACTTTAGCAAACATTTCACTTATCTCTTTGTCAACTTAAAGACGAATGCAACTTGACAGAGACAGCATTCAAGGCTGGGCAGAAGAAGGTCTTTGGGAAGAATCGGTCAGGACGATCATAGGAGGAATAAAATTTAACACTTCAACACCAGAATTACAAGTTTTTGGGATATTGATTGGGTCAGAATATCAACGCAAAAAACTTAAAGACTATATACAAGTATATGTATATTAACTAGTGGTCATTGTAGGAAATTTTTGTTGATGTTTTTTTATATTTATTGTCGAATTACAAATTATATTGGTGTTGTAGCCTCCAAGAAGACAAATCCTATTCGAAGCTCCAAAAAGTGGCCCACACAAAAGGCACCAAGTGCATTTACTTCAATATGTTTCATTGCTAAGCACTGTGTAAAATGTTTACTGAAAAACTCTGGGCTGTACAGCCAGGTATCTACTTCATGTATGATATACAATACCTTTTTACCTGATAAAAATATTTTAAACAACATCCTCTGTTTGCCACTGAAAATTGTGCAATCCAGTTATTGTTCTATTATGACAACTTTGAAGTTGTTAATCCATTAGGTTCTAAAGTTGGAACGCATAACATGGGTATGTGAGTGAGAGGTGATTTAAAATGTAATTGTGTTGCGTTGCCTGCATTATTAATAGCAAATTAAAGTATGCAATGTAATACAATTAAACAAATATGTTAAAGTAAGTTTGGATTTACCTTTACATGCATCAACTGTTAGTTGAATCTTTGTAGTATTTGTTTAATGGTTATTGTGTTTAGGTGCAATTTATTTTGTAATATTGAATTCATATCCCAAATTCACCTCTGCTGTGAAACTCATATTCCTCAACACGTTATTTTACACAACAGATTTAAAACATCCGGAGATTGGGTGCACAAAAATACTTCAAACTCTCAATGATGATATTTTTATCCTAGAAACAGTAAGTTAGATGTGTTTCTTGTTTGTTGTTTCAATATATTGTTTTATTTTGTGACTTTAGGAGGGCATCAATGTAACTGTCGAAGGTAAGGATATCAACATCAAAGCAACTATAGCACAAATGGCAAGGGACAACCTTGCTGCTCACTCAATCCTGGGTTTTACAGAGAGTTTTTCTGGCTCAAACACTTTCATTTCCAGATACTGCATATGCACAGGAAAGGAAATCCAGTCAAAAGTATTTACAATTTTTTTTTTATGTATATATAATTTTGATGCAGAACTTGCACAAACAGTGCTGTGTATTATTAGGACAAGACAATCATATGAGACTTGCCTTGCAGCAATTGAAACTACAGGGAAAAATCAACATGGCATTAAGTTTAGATGTCCAATAAAGTCAAATTTTTTTCACCCAATAGAAAATTTTACTGCCGATATACATCATGATTTGTTTGAAGGTGTAGTTCCTTACATCTACTGCAAGTTTGTAATTGTACAGTAGTATATATAAATAAGTTTTAACAGAATTTTGTGATGACAAAAAAATACTTTACTTTGGATTCTTTCAATGCAAAAATAGATAGCTTTCAATTATGGCGTGGATGAAAAAAATAAACCAACATTTGTATCTTATACCAAGTTGTTTAACGAAAACACGAAAAATCTGCGACAGAATGGTACTGCTGTTGTGTTTTTTAGTGTTGTTGTATGCAAAATGTTTACATGCTTTGTTTTTATTAGCTTCACAATATTGGTGTTTGTGCCGAAAGATGCCAATGTTTATTGGAAACGAAGTCCCAGAACCTGATATGACATGGAAATGTTTTATGCTGTTGTTAGACATTTTGGATATATGTTGCGCCCCAGAATTTCCCAAGCCACTATAGTTGAATTGGAAATTACACTTCAGGAATTTTTTAATGAATTTAAATCACTGTTTCCTGACCAATCTATTATTCCGAAAATGCACTATCTTTTAATGTACCCCCCAGATTTATCCGGCAAGTGGGACCAATGTTACAGTTCTCTTGTATGCGTTTCGAGGCCAAACATAAAGATTTAAAAAAAATAATTATAGAAACAATTTTTAAAATGTACCTTATACAATAGCTTTTCAGCACCAAGTGAACTTGGCAACAACTATGTCGCAAACTGATTTGTTTTCTTGTAGTCATGACATTAAAAAGTCGGGTCCGCGTAAGCACTGCTTCTGCATTTGAAAAGTTCAGCACATTACCAACTACTGTGCCACATGTTAACCATACTAGCTGTGTCTCTTTGAATGGTATTAAGTATAAAGTCGGGTATGTTTTGTGTACTTCTGCAAATAATGAGAACATTCCAGAGTTTTTGCATATATCTAGTATACTTAAATGAAGAGACCTTGATGCAATTTTTGTTGGAACACAGTTTGATCATTACCATGCTTGGTCTGTGAGTAGTGTTTCTATGAACCTGTTGTATGTTTTGTGTAAAAATCTTATCTACCCTCATCCCCTGTCTTTACATTCACCATTTGGGTCTTTCGAGAAGTTTTTAATCCGAAGTTTAGACTTGAATGTACGAATAACTGTTCAAAATTAATAAAGTGTTTGGTGAACTAAACTTAAATACAGGCTTTTACCGGAGAAAAAAGTTGTGTTTTTCTCAAACATTTTAAAATGTTGGGGGTTTCCCATTACTCAAAGTTTTCTGGATTGTGTCCTAGAAATTCTTTAGGAAGAGTATTAGACATTTCTCAGCTGTGTTTTATGGAAATCCATGTAAAACCCAAATTATTTGATTTTGTAAAACAGGTATCCAATTTTTTTTTATTAACCAAATAATTTGAGTAGGAAACCCCAATCTATTTGGGTATCTTAATATTTTACCCAAATTTTGCCTTTCAAGTACCCAATTTTTTTTACAGTGTAGGGACATGGGCCCCGCAAAGCACCACGTCTCTTGTGGTGTCCACCAGTGCGCTCGCGCGTCGAACCGTGAAAATCCGAGGGAGAAGGTGTCTAAGTTTCGTGCGAGGTCGCGTATATCCGCAGCAGGTCTCCGAGGTGAACAGCCTCTGGCCGATAGAACAATGTAGGTAAGGGAAGTCGGCCAACTAGATCCGTAACTTCGGGAAAAGGATTGGCTCTGAGGGCCGGGTCGGTCGGGCTGAAGCACGAAGCGGGCGACGGGACTCTACCGGGCGGGCGTGAGCCTATGGCTGGACTTGTGTCATTCTCTGCTCGTGGACTGCCGCAGCTACGTGGGCTTCGGTAAACGGCGGGAGTTAGAGGATTGTTTGATTAGGCTTAGGTAGCCCAGCGCAGCCTTCGCGAGGCGGTCCACGTGAGTAACCACTTGTTGTGAAACTAATAGCGCAAAAAGAGGTAAATCGAGAGTCCGGAAGATCGCAGCGGCTCGCTGTTGCAGAGGCGAACTGCCACACATCCCAAGTTGGATCGTGCGCGGGTGTGGTGGTGGTAACAAGAAATAGAAGTGAGCAAAGCGCACGCGCCCATGCGAATGGGCCTCAATCGTTATATATGGCAAGTAAAAATTATAGAAATCTGATGGGGCGGCCAGACCAGGGGTCCCCGACCCTGAGCTTAATGAAGGTGAAGTTTTAAAAGGGCCACCTATCACAGTGTAGCACCTGCGAGAAATCCTTTAGTACGAAAAATGGAAGAGGGCTACACGAAAAGAGATCACACATGGACAGGAGTTAAGAAAACCCTTTGGCATGACGACGAGTTGTGGGCATTGGCGCTGAACGAATTGAGAATTCGTACAGCAGGCATCAGAAACGTGAACGAGGAGCTTTTATTGTGCACGAAAGGTCGCACGTTGAACGCGATCAAGGGAATAAGGTCGAAGAACCAACCGGAAGTACAAGAAGATGCCCGATAACAGCAAGCGTAAGTAAGTGCGGCCCGAGTATAAGTCCAGAACGAGTTGCCAATGTTGAGTTCGAATGGCGTGACGAGCTTCGTAGGGCCGTTGCTGCGTCTACCAAAGCCGGAAAAGATCATTGGTTCACCGGCGAACTCTCAGGAGAGTGTCCCCCGAATGTGCAGGAAGTGTGGTAGACGAGGCATTTGACAAGTGGTTCCCCCCAAAAACACGCAGGCATTTTCGCCAAAGCGAGTACGAAGGGTCAAAGAGGAAACTACGACGGAGAATGTACGCCCGGTTGCAGAGATTGTATCAAAGCAACCGGGCTGACGCAGTCCGCCAGGCTTCACTGTAAACCAATTTGGGTAAAATGTTTCGGTGCCTAATGTTTTTTACCCATATTTGAGTTAAATTATGGGCAAAAAGTTGTTTACCCAAAATCGTTTGGGTAAAATGGTGTTGGTACTGTACCCAAGGAATTTGGGTAGTTTTCTTACATTTTTTTTTCAAACTTAACTTACTTATTTCGCTTAATTTATGTTAATTTTCGCATTTTTAAATACCTTCAACAGCAAAAAACGAACAATTGTGCCCACCAGGTCTTTACTTATTCAATAACACCAATACTCTCGACTTGTTCAAATCTAAACTTTGGTCGAATAACTTGCAAAAACACACCAAATGGTGATTGAAGTGATAGAGGTTGTGGATATGTTAATTCGTTTTGGCACACATATATACACACCGAACTAATTTTAACAACCCATGCATGAAAGTGTTAAAGTGTTTATTTTGCGACCCACCAACCAACATTTATTTGTTGAATCTACACCAATCTTGTCTATTATTATAAACTCTGGCACATCATCTACTGAAACACCAATGCATACAGTTGAATTTACAAAATAGTTAAGGCCATCAACTGTGATTTTGTCAACAACCCTTTAGGGATATATCAGTGAATCGTACAAAAAAATCAGTTGTCTTGCGTGCCATTTACAGGACTGTTGTAAAAGCAATATATATGTCACATCACAGTCACTTAACTGTGTGGCTAAATAAATTTGATGTTGAAGGGCTATTGAATGAGGTACATTTTTATAGTTGTTTCCTTTGCATACAATATTTTTTAATGTTTTATGTTTTGCCACAAATCTCATGCATGAATAGCGAATAAGTGGTCCAATTTTTCTGATAAACCTTTGGATACATTAAAAGATAATGAAACTTGGGTGTAATGGTGCAGTGAGGGCACAACGTCTTAAATCCATTGAAAAATTCTTGAAGGATAATCTCCGAATCAACCAATGTTTTATTTGATATTCTGAGAGAACATACTATTTATGTCCACAATATTAAGCAATGCCAAAAACATCTCCCAATACTTGTCATCAACTGGGACAGTTTCCAATTAACTATGAAAGATGTCTCACTAAGCACCAGTACTGTGAAGCTAAAAATATTCTGCAGTTATTTAGGTGTTTGTTCAAATAAATTTTTTTAACCTACCGTTTTGATGAAGGGTCCGCGAGTCTTTGTCCAAAAGCTTGTGCTCAGACAAGAATGTTTTTTTTTTATCAACCCCATAGTCATAGTAAGAGATTTTTGAATTTAGGCCTTCCAAAGTAAAGTACTTCTTTGAGTAAATTAGAGTCTTTCCATGAAAAGTTATTTTTGTTAAGATTATTGACATAGTGCTTATTATTATTAGGTGTACACCTGTAGCAACACTTTTAGTACATAGGGTACAACACCCTCAAAAACATCATGGTGAACATCAGCCGAATAGTTGTCAACAGGGTGAAAATAATTCGACAAAATAGAACATTTGCACTTAACACCAAACTGTGGCTTTTTCAAAACAGATGGCATCGTACAAGCACTTTTATATCAGACTACTATTTTACAAAACATGTTTTTTTAAATTTGAAACATTTATACATCAGCCCCTGTACACTCACAATATCGTGAAACGTAAGTATTACTGCCAGAACACTTTTCGGTGAAACCCAAAATCGAATGAGCTGCAAGGTTGTCCAGCGCAATTTGGATTATTTTAACACAATAACTACCTCATTTCTCCAACATTAACTTGAACACCACCAACCTGAATGGAAAATAGTGAAGTAAAAAAAAGAATTATTGAATTTTGATGTCACGATTTAGGGATTCTAGATGGATGTTTCAAATCTTTCGTATAGAACATTGTGTTCAAAAATATTCTGTTAAGAGCTGCATTAAACTTTGGATGGACGTTAGCAATCAAAAAATATATTCCACCTAAAATGCAAAACATGTATTTCTAAAAATACTCAAAAGTACTGTTGTCATATCACACACTATAATTTGCTATTTAAATAGAATAGAACAAGATTTCACCCATATGATGTGCTTTTGTTTTAGAACCAAGTGGGTTAAACCACTTCAAATCCATCATAGTAAAAAAGCAGGTGCGTTAAAAATTACAAAGCATTATTAACACGCAATACACACTGATATAAACTGGAGGAATACTCAAAAATTTTACTTAGTAAGTCAATCAGCGAAACATACTCCATGAAGTGCACACTTTTTCCCCCTGACGACGGACAACTCTTTTAGGTGCCAGTAATTATTAATATTGGTAATGTATGCTGAATTTATTCTGTATTTTTGCAAAACTTACCACAAAGCATGGCTCATTTTCAACTCCATAAAAAGGGTTTGCCAGACCCATATTCCAACTTCAAAAATTTGTTCGATTTCTATAGTTACAGAAAAACTTTTGCAAACTTTTAAACCCTCAATAACATACTTCATTTGAAACTCAAGAAGGTCCTCTGCCCATCAAAAGCACTTTCAGTCACATGTTACAATCAACTTTAAGTTTTGTCAAGGACAATGCCAAATTATTTTGCCTGTTTGCTACCTCTTCAGAGTCAGTGTAAGATGTTATACACCAGCGTTCACAGAAAAAACACAGTCTGTGATGGCCTCATCGTCAGAACATGGATAAAAAAATCAGGTTCTTCATGATTCGGATATTCAATGTTGTCGTGCTCGGGACACGGTATACCATTTCTTTGGAATCTGCCAGCGTTTTCCGAAATGCCACTTTCTAACGTGTTTACGTAAAGAAAACTTGTTGTTTAACTTTGCGGAGCAATTGTCAATTTTGCATACCAATCTGAACCTTTTATCATCAGTATGATTTGCGTATAAATGTCGTTTAAAAGCCAAAAAAAACTTTAAGGTGTTACGACAAAAATTGCATATATACGGCATGTTCGTGGAAAATACACGGACGGACACCGTTCACAATATACACACACACAGTCGCAGCAGTTTTCTATGGTTGCAGCAGTAGTTATAGTTTTGGATGCTAGATACAATAGGTGATAGTGCGATAAAACTTGATCTCTTTTTGATTTGTATATTGTAAGCTCGTAATTAATTTCATTATTTGCAAACAAAAAAATATTTACTTGCAATTTAATCTTCATCAAAAGTAAAAGTTTCGTGTACAAATCAGTTAAAAAAAATTTACTGCACAATCCTAAAATTATTTACGGACAAAACATTTCAAACACATATTGGAAAGGCGGGAAAACAGCTCGCCTCGGTCTTTTGTTGTATCTGCGTGAACGTGAGTCAGGATTGGTATTTCAGCGCGCTTTTTTCAGCAATTAAACGTTTAAAGTAAAAAAATAGCACGATTATGGATTTAAGCATTCAGTCTTAAAACCTCTTCTTGAGGGACGTATTAAGATTGTTGACTGGAATGAGAAACAAATATTAGAAAATAAATATAATAATATTACCAAACCTAAACGATAACTTAACCCTAATTTGTTCAGTGCCCAATTAATTGTCCTGTATTGTGACATGCTATTTTTTTTTAATAAAATGGTATAGTATGTATATTTTACGCTTGCACCCCTTATTTGGGTTGGGCTTGGGTTGGTGGTAACTGGGCGGCGGCTTCGGTTAAAAACCACCGGAGTCTAACTTCCATCAAAAAAAATAAAAGAGAAGAGGGCTTTTTGCTTGTTTGGCCGTTTACCGAACTTCAAAAATCGAACTACTGTAACCGGATTTGCAAAATTATTTTTTTTTTCAATACAATTTATTGCTAAAGCCGTTTACAGTAGTCTAAGTTCAAAGTTTGGTAAATCGTTTTACCCTTGTCTAGAATCTTATCTCAATGAACATTATTTGTGTTCGGGTAGGATAAAACTTAAAGCACCCTCATCACTCGCGCCAAGACGCATGCACCTGATACCCAGTCTGCCTTGTGCAGAACTTTAAGGTTTGCGAGTATGTTTTTGCACACCAAAGCTTGAAATCCTACCAAAGTGCTCAATATACTAAATCAGGGTGACACCTGCGAAAGAATGCAGACTGGCCTGATCGTGCATATTATGTCAATTTAGCCCCTCTTCCATTTATTATACACATGGAATTACTTGTTTTGTTTTGTAGAAAACAAAATTGATGGAAAGGCATTTTGTGCACAAAAAATTGTTTCAGCATGTTTAAACTTCAATTCCAAATGGATATTTGTTCTGATTATTTGAAGCCTTCCATAAAAGTTTTGCAGATGAAATTGAAGATGACTCTGATGACACAAACTGTTCGACGAAAATATATTGTGGAAAACAGCCCATCTTGCAATGTTTTAATAAAATTGTGGCCACCATTATATCTACTACATATGATGAGGTATGGTATGCATTTGCATTTTGTTTTTAGATTTTTTTACATTAGAACAATTATCGGGGGATTTTTTGAAGTATTAGCAAACAAAACTATTAGTACTATGTCTTTCTAGTTTCTTAATATACACAGTGAACCTTTAATGTTTAGTTGCTCTCTATCTTTGTAAATTATTGCTATAAATTTTGTCTTTTTTTCAACAGTTCATTCGTGAATTCAAAAGATTACAGAACTTTACCAAATGGAAATGCAATAAATGGCATTGCCAAAGACATATTTGAAAAACAAAACACCGGCTTTAAAAAGAATTTTGGATTATCTGCCATTTGATGAAAATGAGAGTTTCACTGGTAAGTTTGCAAAAAATATTTTTGTAGATGTAACTGCTTTTGTGTACTCTCCTAAAATCAAACACAAAACAAACGGCAATTTAGCAGGGAAACGTTATTTGTTGGACTGTAAGTATATAGATTCTTGTTTTAAATAGTCATACATCATTTGTTCCAAAACAGTGCTTTATGTATTTTTATGATGTCTTTAATGTAGAAGTTTTTGCCTTAAAGTGGTAAATTGTGATATGGCTCTTTTTGTTTTACTAAAAAAGCAAAGGGCAAGCACAACATTTGGTGATACCAGAGCAGCGTTTGGATCGTCAGCAGCCATCTCTTCCCCTCAAAAGATAACCATATTTTCTGAGTAAAGCCCTGTGCTTTATTACTAAAGGCATCACAGCATTGTTTGCTTTGTACTATGTATTTAATTATGAATAAATACTGCCCACATGTGGACAAAGCCCTACAATTTATACAAGTATTCATACTCAATATTTCGGAAACATCTATGTTTGATTCTGTGCGAGAATTAAAACTTCAGCTAAGTCGGTTGTGTTGCTTGTAATTCGTTTTTGCTATTTCTTCATGTTTTTCTTCTTCAGCTTATTTGAAAGCAATAAATATGTCTTTCTTCAAAAAAAAAAAATGCATTATTTTTGGGTAAAAACGATTGTTGGTATAGTGTTTTTAACCCAAATTAGTATCCAATAAGAATTAGGTAAATTGGGCATTTGCCCAACAATTATTGGGTAAATCAGTAGTAGGGTAAAGCAATATTTAAAAAAATTTGGGTTGCCCGACCAGCAAGATACCTACATTTTTTGGGTTTATTTTACACCTGGCGATTGGAAAACGGACAAAGGAACTGATGTTGGGAAGAACGATTACGAGTCGATTTGGGCGCCCACCATTAGGAAAGGGCAGAGTGCTCAAACCGGACCTGATCTTGTCCAAGGAAGGGACGGCGTATGTGGTGGATGCGACCGTCGTTAGTGACCTAGCAGATCTGGGCAGTGAAGGATGTGAATCGTAGGTACCGCTGATGGGTGCATGTGAAGGCAGTGAACCTGGACTGAAGTGCCTCAGAAACGGAACCAAGGATATGATGTAAATAGCAATCCCCCAACCCGCCCCTCGATTTGGGCGCCCACCATTAGGAAAGGGCAGAGTGCTCAAACCGGACCTGATCTTGTCCAAGGAAGGGACGGCGTATGTGGTGGATGCGACCGTCGTTAGTGACCTAGCAGATATGGATAATACCCACCGTGAAAAAGTCAGCAAATACCGGCACCCCGAACCCTGCGACTAAGGAAGAGCATGTTGCCCGTGATCTCGGCCATAGTAGCCGAGCGCGGATTTCAAATGTGGGTCCACTGGCGGCGATCAACGTATCGACCTGGAAGACCACCCCGGGCGCTGGTCCCGTAGATAACCGGAATTGAACAACTAATGGCAGTGGATAACTGGGACTGATTGGAAAAATAATGACAGGGAATAACTTGAGGTGAAAGTAAAAACAATGGCAGTGAACGAAGCGGAGTAGTGAAGGATGGATCGTAGGTACCGCTGATGGGGCATGTCAAGGCAGTGAACCTGGACTGAAGTGCCCCAGAAAAGGAACCAAGGAGAAGGAAAGGATGATAAATAGCATCCCCCAACCCGCCCCTGACGACGAGTGTCTCGCGTCGGAAGGAATTAGGAGGGCAGCCGCCGTGCCCCTGAGTAGAGCGCAAAGAGGATTTGTCGCCACAGATGGCACGTTTGAGAATGTCGCGATCCTGAAGAGCATTGTGAAAGAGAGTAAGCGACCACTAAGACCTGTATCCGTCGCATTTGTTGATGTAAGCAAGGCCTTTGATTCCGTGTCGCACGAAAGTGTGATACTCGCGGGAAGACGTCCGTCTCATGCTCGAGTACCTCGGGCATATGTACGCGAATGCCGAGACGACCTGCCCGCGAAGGATGATGGAAAAGATCTATCGGTTCCAGTACGGAGGGGCGTCAGACAGGGTTATCTCCTCTGTCAGGCATCTTATTCGATTGGGCCTGCGCCCAGGCGGACCCGATTTTCGGCTTCCCCCTTACAGGGGATTGCAGGGTGGCAACCCTAGCGTTTGCTGACGATCTAGCGATCGTCGCGGGTTCACCTCTCGGGCTTCAGAGCAATCTGAACGGAATAACCGACCACCTTGGTCAGTCAGTATCCCCGGGCTCTATCATGAAGCAGTGCTTGAGAGGCACACAAGTACTTGAAATACTTGGACCGCACGATAAGACTCAATGTGCGGCGCTGGTTACGACTTCCTAAAGACACGCCACTGGCATATTTCTATGCAAGTGTGGCGGAAGGGGGATTGGGGATCCCCTGCCTCGCGGTGACTGCACCGCTGTTACGATTGAGGCGATTGGTTAAGTTGATCAGTAGTGACGACCCAGTAAGTAGTGCAGGCAGTTGCCAGCTCACGGGCAGTTACCAAGGAAATAGAGGAACTCGGGCCTTCAGTTAGAGTGGGGGAGAAGCCCGTGAGTTCAGCACGTGAAGCTAAGGACGCGCGGTGCCAGGGATCACTTGAAAGCAAAATACAGCGCTCAGAGCTACTAAGATTCGCTTCAAGTGATTTTAGCTGCGTCAAAGACACACAATGAGGCCGTTGGTTGGCTCATGCGATGGAAAAGGCCTGAAGAGGGCGGGCGATGATGTCCCATTCCAAAATGGTTGGTTGAAGGATCGGCACGTAAGGCTCTCAGGAGCCAACTTTATTGGCGCTGTTAAGCTGCGCGGGAATCTGCTGTTCTCAGAGGCGAGAGCAAATCGCTGGAAGGGGGGCGACGCGATGTGTGAGGTCTGCGGGAATAAAAGAGCGAGTACCGCACACCTGTTGCAGGTGTGCCCGAGAAGACGCACACCCTGAGGATCGCACGGCATGACAGGGTGCTGTGGTTGGTAGAGAGAGAGAGGCCCGGAAAACAATTACGAATCGATTTGGGCGCCCACCATTAGAAATGGGCAGTCAGTGCTCAAACCAGACCTGATCCTGTCCAAGGAAGGGACGGCGTATGCGGTGGATGCGACCGTCGTCAGTGACCAAGCAGGCCTGGATAAGGCCCACCGAGAAAAAGTTTGCAAGTACTCCGAGATTACAGAATGGGTCGAAGATCGTACCAAAAGCGGCCGAGTATTGGCGGGGGTGCTGGTCTGGAAAGTCGGCAGCGCTTGTCGTCGAAACCCTGCAAATGAGAAAAACCATGTTGCCTGTGATCTCGGCCATAGTAGCCGAGCGCGGTTTCCAGATGTGGGTCCACTGGCGGCGATCGACGTTTCGCCCCGGAAGACCACCCCGGGCGCCGATCCCGCAGATAACCAGAGTTGAAAGGATAAACAGTGGATTCGTGTGAAGTAATGAAGGATAAATCGCAGGTGCCGCTGATGGGGGCGGTGCATTTGAAGGCAGTGAACCTGGACTGATGAGCCCCAGAAACGGAACCACGGAAATGATGACAATGGCAATTCTCCAACCCGCCGCTGAAGACGAGTGTCTCGCGTCGGAAGGAAATAGGTTGGGATTATGTCAAGCCTAATGATCGAGGCTGTGGCGCGAGACAATGACTGGATGGAGCGGGCGGTGACCACGGCAAAGCTGCCGAAGATCAAGCTGAATCGTTAGGGGAGCCACTCCCTTTGGGGTTTGTGACCTCCGTTAAGAACATTAAACTAGCCAAATGCCTCGGCATCTAATTAGGGAGGGACGCGCATGAACGGATTAACGAGATTCCCGCTGTCACTATCTATCATCTAGCGAAACCACAACCAAGGGAACGGGCTTGGTAGAATTAGCGGGAAAGAAGACCCTCCTGTTGAGCTTGACTCTAGTCCGACTTGACTAGGAAAAACAAATTGATAGGGTTTGCAAAAATTATATTTCTTCTAAAAATTGAAAGAATAGTGAAAATCTTACCAGGGAATGACGTTAGATTTTCAATAGCACACACACCAAATATTGATATTTGATAGCAAAATATAAAGAAGCTTGGGTTGATCTGCAAAAGTACACAAACAAAGATTTCAGCTTCAGAATAGTTCAGTTCAAAGCCTAAAAAGTGACTTGTTTTAAAAAAAACTCTTATTACGATATGACAAGTATTTTAGAAAATAACATATAACAATTTTAGTGACATAATTATTATTTTTCAGGTTTGGAAAAAAACATAATTTGCAAGACAACAAAACTGGAATAAGAATTGTAACATAAAACGGACACAACAGAAAACGCCTCAACATGTAAAAGTGCTTTTCAATAGATATGTTTGGAATCAATGTTTTTGTATAACGGTTTCAAATACTTTTTATAATTTTTACCAAGTTGTTACAAAAAATGATAGTTTAGTAGGGGTAAAAAAAGGGCTGTCAGGCCAATATAAAATTATGGAAGTTTTGAAATTTCCAGAACACAAAGTGGATTGTTTTTGGAGTTTTGGATATTTTATGCGAAAGTTTTCTTTTACGATTTTAAGACAACAACTGCTAATGCAAAAACAAGAGCTTCAGCAAGCGCAGAAATAAAAAAAAAAATAAAAAGTGAAGATTCGAGTATTAATGTGTTTTCGTGTGGGGTGGTATTTCCAATTGAAAACGATCATTCAGGACGGTCATTGGAGAGGTAAAAATACACATGTGTTTTTTAACAATTTATTACAACTTTAACCCATAAAACATTGAAAAACTTATGAGAGCCACATAAATCAACATTTGAAGATACCTTATTCTGCAAAAAATCAATGAAATAGTGGAGGACGGGATTTGCCGCATTCCAGAAATAAAGCGTGGTTTGGTATCGTTTGTCATACATGAGATGTTTAAGAATCAGACACCTCCAAGCTATGACAACAGGCATTTTTTTCCCACAAAGAGAGATATCCGAAACCATTACTATCAAGCTTCTGCTAAGCGGAAGCTTAGCCGCATTGACCAATCAAACATGAAGGCAATTATTGACAGTGCGCAGGTAAATCGCGATTTTTTTCATCATAATTATTTTATTATTTTAATATAACATAAATTAAAGGTGTTGGTCAGTGTGTGCATGGAGAAGAAGATGAAGTGGACGACAATAACTCTTTTGTTTGTCCATCAGTTTGCTTGGCAGAGGAGGCTTCTCCAGCGCTACGGGCAAAACATGTTGGCTATAGAGTGTGGTTGGCAGTAACTGCATATGTCTTAAAACGAAGTTCGAATTTCAAATCGCAAAATTGAAGTTAGACTAAGGTGCTAATCTCAGAAACGCGAAAACGAATTACACCGCCTAGTCCACATTAGATGGTAAGGAGCGGCGCATCGTTGACTGTTTTGCAGTAGAAAGAAGGACACGACTAACGTTGCACTAAAAGCGAATGCGTTGAGGATTAAAACTGGCCAGTTAACGAGCAGGATGCAGGGAAAGGAAATATACCAGCAGAGAACACAGTAAATAACAAATACAGACGGTGGGACTACACACAAGTAACTACTGTTTGCACGGTTTTCCGGCATATATTTACACAAAATATGTAAAATTATTACTTCGAATCTTTGATCAAATACCCCAAACATGTAAACTTTAACTGCAACCCAGTAAATAATAACTTGTTTGTACGTATAAACTGACTAGTAAAAAATAACCCTAGTATTAATTTACTTGGCAAATATAGCATTGTGATAAGGTGATGTATTTAAATGGCATTTAAAATTGTTCAATGAAAAAACAATGGAAATCAAGAAGACCGTGTTTATTAACAAGGGTACAACAATATAACATAATTTACTCCAAATCCTTGGGGTGACTATTGAAGTTTTTATGTAAAAAGTAATTTCATATTAGTGGCAACTAGCTACTTGTCATGTCATTATATCAAAGTCAGACTACATATTTTTTTATTTTTGTCAATAATGTAACAACATCATCATTTATCAAAAGGGAAGGATAACTAGACAGGTATTTTTGCCAATACACTACTGATTAACAAGCTCCATACATTTGAATAAATTCCATTGTTAATCTAGCTTGTTTAGGAAATTGCAAATTAAAAGTAGCTGCAAAACCAACTGCTACAGCTTCTTGAAGAGATCCAACCTCGCAAACAGAGAACTTTTTTCTATTACCACGTGAAAAGAAACCACAGTTGAAGGTGAAATACCTAAAAACTAAGTTGGGCAACAATAATATGTTTTTGTATAAATAGGAGAATATGTTTACCTTGTAGAATGAAAAAATGGGCGAGAAGATCAAAATTGCAGATACTTCAGACTCCTACAACATTGTACTTTTGTCAGTCATAAATTGTAAACAAAATATTCTAAAAATTGCAATATTTTCATTGAATTTACAAAGACATAGAAACAGATGAGTTTCAGTTTAACTCTAGACCAGGGTATATGATAAACACGTAACACCTCCCCCTGGGGGGCAATCGTCCAGCTAGATATTGCGAAAATGTAAAAATGTAGTGACATTGCTTGGCCTCAGTACAAAACAGAGATGAAATAACTACTAAGTCAGGTTAAATTAAAATGACTTATTTGTTAAAGACTATTATATTTTACCTCTCACTCAAAAAACAATTTTTTGCATTCACACAAGTTTTAAATAAGTATAAGCAGCAATTAATTCGATAAAGTTGTTTGCTTCGGATAATTTTATTCCTGAAAAACTTCACTCTTGTTCTATGCCGCAAACTGCCCTAATAATATAGATGGCTTGATAAACATTTTTAAATTGTTTAATACATAAGGCTGAATTTTTTACATTGCATCATATTCGTATCAGAATGTATCACGTTAGAGATAGCGACAGGTTACTACTGTTGCAGAACAACGTGTATTATAAAAAGTGCTATTAGTAAGAGAATATTAATAGTTTTAAAAACGAAAATTCCATTTTGAAAGTGTTTCTTTAATAAGCAGCTGGGGTTGTAGATTGAAGAGAAAATATTTCATATCCGGCTGTACCTCCTACATATTTGGATGCGTCTGTTTGGCTAGCAAAATATTTTTCTGTGGTTCCTTAAGCTCTGTCAACAAAAACCTAATCCTTTTGCTGGTGCTTTGTCGGGCGATGTTTTCTTTCTTTTCACTCCACTGCTTTTTCTAACATTTTCTACTCTGTTCTCTAAATGATCTGTCAATTGCTGTTTAATATCTGTAGCAAGGCGTCGGCCGTTTCCCTTCTTTCTGTCCCAGGAAGTTCCAACTCTTCCTCACATCACTTTAAAATAATTGTATGCCCAGCAAGAATAGAAGATGTTTTAATACTACTGCCAATGACTACTGACTCAGCTCTGGGAAACTAGAAAATGGTAATGTCGATGCATTGAGGTTGAAGCACCTTAAAAGCAAAACATGAACATCACAGTTTGATATGATGATATGAGTACGGTAAGTTTTGGTCAGATAAGATTACAAAAAAAACAATAGAGGGGTTTTAAACAATGGGGCATAAAAGCTTCGCATGCGGATGACAATAGAAAAAAAATAATTTATATAAAATTTAAAAATCAAGAACATTGTTTTTAACAGTACTTTCAGCTGTAACTGAAAATTATTTGTTGATGCCAATCAAATCATCTTTTTACTCAGCAATACAAATTTTGTTTTCATGTTTTGAGTTACAGTTCTTTGAATTTGACACAACACTAATAGTACAAATTTTGTTTTCATGTTTTGAGTTACAGTTCTTTGAATTTGACACAACACTAATGATGAACACAGTTTGGCATATATCTTCTCAAACTTACAGATATTGCTTATTTACGTTTTTCAAACACTTTAAAGTATTTTACTATGTACTCAGGGTTTTATTGAACTTGCTTTTGTAGCTGAATTACAAGTTCTTTAAGATTTTCAGGTGCATATAAAACGTGAATGATTGATTGGAGATGCAAGTGTATGTTATATAATTATATGGCCCAATTGCAGACCTGCCACGATTAACACGAATATGTTAGTTGCATTCCGTAAACACGCCTCCGCTAATCGATGGCCAGGCGTGTGTACAAAAGCCTAACGAGACGGCATCTTAATGGAATCTACTGAACGTAACTGGAACTGACTGGATCTCAATTTAACCAACTGAAATAATGTAACAGACAGACTTTTTATGCTGGACTGTGTTAGTACATTAAGTTATTCCTGTAAGTTGATTGCCGTTCTGATGTTATACAATAAACTCAGATCCGTTTAATACCTTGCTGTGGCTATTAGAACACGCAATCTTTCAAGCAACCTTCAAGTCAACTCAACAAATGATGCCGGTTTCAATCATAGCAGAAATCAGTATCAGTCTTCTACTTATCAGCTTTAGCCCTGCGCAAGTCTTTGTACTGCTGTGTGCAGTAAAATCAAATTGCCATCATACCACTGGGTGATTTTCTTTAAACCTCTTTTAACCATTGGCGACAAAATAACAACAACAAGATAGTTTACCAAACATTAGTAGAAAAAAACATGTGCTTAATTACAACCGACTCCAATCATTCCACTGAAGGCACAAAATGGTTAATATAAAAAAAATTCTACACAGGATGAGATTAACTGAAAAACAAAAAAAATTGAAGCTATAGTAGATGGGTGGCTATGCAGAATCACATAATTCAATTAAAAGGTAAAAAACAACGTACTTAAAAGATTGGTGTGTTGCCCATTTTAGCGAGCCACCGTTCAGGAAAATATATATGTTAAATGTGTATTTTTTATTGCAATACTGTTGTAAGCCTTAAAATCCAAAGTTAACGGTTTTAATAAAAATGGTTACCTTGATAACTTTTCACGCTTAGCTGTCAAGACTGATGCTGGTTCACATTTATTGTTTGTTTTAAAGCGGTTGGTGCTTTATTGCGTAGCTGCGACACGGTTAAGTCAAGGTAAAGGGGTAGCTCAGCACAAACAAGCGTTTATAAATGAACAATTGCGAAATAGGAAAAAGGCGATCTGCACGCTTCGATGAACGTGGATGTACATCGGTAGGTTCGCTACAGTTTTACCCTTTGAGGTAGAAATTTAGTTTTGTTTAGTTGAGCGCCTCTTCTGTTTTTTGCTTGTGTATTTACGATGTGTGAATATTTTTCTGTCGCGAATCTCTACAACACATTCATTAAAGTTACCCTTAGCTCTCCACCTTTGTTAAAATCCGAGCGATAAATTCAAACAAAGCTGAAATAGTTATCCTAGTTGAATGCCTAAAACAATAATTATGTGTATTGAACACACTTACTGCATTGTTATTCTGTGTATTTCGGTAGTAAAGATTCTTGTTCGAACAGACTACAAGAAAGCCGATTAACAAGCGTTTTGCATTCTATTTATGAAGTAAAGGTTATTTAAACTGCCTAAACTATAACTTGAAGGGCAAAAAACAGGGGACAAGAAGGGGGAATGGCACGCCGCGCAAGCGTTCATTGCTAAACAAGGTTGAATGGCGACCGTTCGCGCCACAAATTATTTAAAATTAACTTATTTGCTTTCTGGCATTTTATTTAAAAGGTAAAAAATTGGAAAAAAACACTTGTTTGTTCTCTACTACATTTGCCGTTTACAGTATTTTGTCCCGTTGAATGAACAGATGCTGCTTATTGCAATAGTTTTCAGAATGCGTTAAACACAGCTACTACAACGCAAGCCGGGAATTGATAAAATGACATAGAGTTGCGAATTACAATCAGTCTTTTTATTGCGTAACCAAACAAGAAAAACGAAAAATAAACAAAGTAAATGTAACGTTAAAGCAATATAAAAGATTTACAAGGTTTAGAATTGCACGCAGTGAATTTCTTAATGTAAAAGGGCTAGAGATTTAGGAAATTTAAGCGGTGGGTGTTTTGCAGCCTTAGCTTGTGCTCGGGCAGCCTTTCTTTCGACCAGCCACTGCTCTCGGGGACTTTCACGCTCGGACAGTAGGAGACCGTAATGGAGTGGCCAGTATCCATTGTGGGAGGCTGCCGGGGTGTTGCAACAACTTTGACGGGCGGCGCAGCAGCGAACAAGCCTTTGCGCCTTAGATAAAGCCTGCTCTCTTTTCCTTCTGCGGTACATGGTTGTTCTAGACATGTTTCGGTCACAAAGCCTGGAGGCGACATCGGGCTGGACCAAGCGTTGCTGAAAGTGCATTGGTCTTTTGTCGAATTCGTCAAGGGTATTCCAGAGAAGTTGAATTTTCTGCCCATCATTCTGTCCCACTGTCTGACCAAGCCACCACCTTAAGCCAGACAAACCAGCAGCATCAACAGACTCATCATCTGAATGTTTTTCCTGGAATATGGTGCTAAGTTAGCTGTGAGTAATATTGAAATCTACGGTACCTCAAACTTGGCTTCATATCACACCGGGCACATCTACATATAGTCCAGGTCGGTCTCAGAAGGGCTGTCTTCATCATGTTCTTCTTCCAGGTCCGAGGCAAAACCTTCATCAGTGTCCCCTCCACGTTTGACATAGAAATATCTGACTGTGCCAACAGATGGCATTTGGTGAGCGGGAAGGATGGTTTTGCCCAGCATTGTTTGGAACAGAAGATTGTTGCCAACATTTTGCAACTGGACATCATAAAGCCGCAATGTTGGCAGACAGCCGATCCGGCATTCAAGCGGGTAATTCCTTCCATAAGCTAGTTATAAAGGCATCAGATGCATCAGCTAGAAAAATGATATCTTCTTATTACGAACCTGGTATAAAACGATTTAAATGAAAACTCTCCAGGGATGTAGACCCCTCTGCAACAGCGGACGACAGGCAGTGTAATTCCACCCTTTTCAATTTTACCAATCAGCATATATAGCCTAAAGTGAGAAGTTAGGAGAGAGGGTCTTTGGATGCACCCACTCCACATGCCTCCTCTGTTCGTTCCAAATGTCAAACATCCTGTTTAAATATTGGAACGCTAAGCAATCCGTAGCAGAGGACAGCTAAAAAGTTGCCACCAAAATTTAACAATGACATACTCTAATTGGATGGTGCCGGCTGTTTGCTCACATGGACATTGAAAACAGAAAAAGCAGATGAAAGCATATGCTGCCTATACAAATAATATGACTGATTATATTACTACAAACTTACATTGCACGATATGAAACTACTTAACTACTATATTGTTGGCCCTGCAGCATGTTAACCAAAGCGCGTGCCTTGTGCCTTTTTCGTGTGATTTTGTGTTTGTGTCCCGCACGTGGTAACTGCGGTCTGACCGAATACAAGCTTGTCACTAAAATATTAGCATTTAAATTACTGAATGATGCTAACTAATCTAAGGCCAAGTGAAAGAAGGCAGTTGGCTCTCACAGTGGGTAATGACTTGCAATATAGTAGTCTGCTTAAAAGTGTTTGTCATAATGCAGAATCTTTTCCGTCTATTAAACAAGAGTCTTATAGTGGCGCAAAGTTTTTTGTAAAGAAAAATAACCAACTCCTCTTGATAAATCTGGCCGTCCAACCAGATGTAGAATTTGTGATTCTATTATGCATGGCACCCCTCGACTGTCCGTCCACATAAAGATTTTTAAAAATTATACAGCAGACGATAAATGTGAAGAAGTTTAGATAAGGCTAACCCAACTTGTCATCTAATACTATGTTTGTTATGGAGTGCCATATTGGGGACATCGCTTGTACTAAAGCAGTATGTGGAGAAATGTGGTGCAATTGTTATTGTAAATATTTGTCTGACGACTCCGAAATAAAGTTCAAATGTATGAATAAGGAAATGTATCATTAAAAAGGCCTTTGACGCTTGATTTGTTTGGTAAATCTTTACAAGTTCACTTAACAAGTATCAAAATTTAACCTTTCGGTAGCCTTACCAGTTCTACTCGACACCTTTGCAGTACAAATGCACCATCAGAGTATGCAAAATGTTTCTCTTTTTTGATACCGATTAGCACAAAGATGATTCAGACTAATGCGTTTGAGTTGTTGGAAGCGTTTTCTGAGGGAGCTGCATCCTCACTTGAATCTTCAGGGTCATCATGTGTAGTGGTTAAACGCCTTGATCAATTGATATTTTGGTTTTGGGTGTTATGTTAAGGGTTCTAACATTTCAATAACACAATTCATAGTTATCATTTTGTGTGGTCGGCAGTCGGCTGCATGTTCGCGTCTTAGGGAGACACAGACATAGCAAAGTAACTCATTTTGCTCGGCTCGCTAAATAAAGTCGTGTGGACAAAAAGTCTCCTCGCATCTCAAGCGAGCGCCGTCGCAAACCGGTTACAAGGCGTTTGTTAGCAATTCTGGACCGATAAATGTCGCTACATATTTTGTTCCTGTGTATAAAAAAAGAGGGAAAAGAGTAATTTAATTTCAATCCTTATAAGTCAAGGGGACGACCAGCGCTTTGGTGTACACAATAGGCTCAAGGCAACAAAACATAACATGTTATGAAATTTATTGTAACCGAACGTGTGCAACGTTCCAAGTTAAAACTTTTAGCAGTATATATACTCAACCACGCAAAATTTAGACGGAGTTCGCAAAACATCGCAGTTGTCGCATTTTGAACACTAAGCAGATTTACTTTTCAAACGAGGTTTTCTTTCGTTGGATATCAAATACTGCTACCACATGGCAGACTTGGACAACTAGATTTATTTTAGCTTTTTAAAATTAGATTAGAATTAAAATTAGAGCATTTCAGTTTTTCCAAATTACCGAATTCTTAAAAAACGAATTTGAACTAGAATTTAAACTAAAATTACGTTTTATTATTTACAATCAATTGCATTTAAATCGAGAAGTATTTTAATAGGAATGTGCATGTCAATTATGTGTGTGCTAATTTTTAAGCATTTTAGCATATAGCAGAGACTAAAAATGTCGTTGGACAAAGTAGGATTTTTGGTAAAATCCGAATTAAGTTAGATTAGAATTAGAATTAGCCGCATTTTTCTCTAATTTTTGGAATTAGAAAACTAGAATTATCTAGTTGTCCTAGTCTGCCACATGGGTCGTATACTAAACATACTTTGAAAAAACATCAGGAAACCTACACGTATATCGTACAACAAGCCTTCCCAGCAATGTTGTGATGTTGATTGAGGCCAAACTCTAATGACTTCTTTAATGTGTTTAACCACGCAATACTCTAAACAAATTGCTGCTAGAACCTGAAGTTTTACGTTTTGCTCAAGTTTTTTTTAAATCATCGGCTTGAAGACTTCTTTAGTGCCCCCTTTCAGACACAAAACTGCAAAGAAATAAACACGCCATTCCGCTTTTAAATTATTGCCGCTTCACACATGCTTCAGGGGTTAGGATGATTATGGCCAGTGGCTGCTTTTATATTATATACTAGACGTAATACCCGGCGTTGCCCAAGGTTAAATAGAGAATATTTACCTGAATTTTATCTGGTTACTGTGGCTCTTTGCAAGCCTAAGTTAACCACCGATTTTAGACCCACGATATGACATGATTTGATATTTTTATTTATTGACACGCAGTAGAAACGTTTAGGCATGAAAGCAAATTTGTTATAACTTAGCTTCCAAAATTATGGGATATAACATAAAGCTATTAGTTTAACATGAGACAAAGTAATGTGCAATAATAGTAATAAAGAAATAAAATTCAGGTAGACTTCGTACATTATGATGGTAAATATTCTATTTAACCTGGACAACGCCGGTCTAGTATGTAATATAAAAGCAGCCACCCACTGACCATAACAAACCAAACAGCGTGGTGAGGAGGAGGGCGTGTTTATATGCTCCTTTTTATCACTAGTGTCGACTTTCTAAATAATAATTATCAACAATAATAAAACAAAAAATCCAAAATTCGACAAACCAAGCCTAAAAATTGAACAATATGCCGACGACTCCACTTTTTCTGTTACCACGGCCAACTGTTTGTAGTAAAAAAAACAATATCTTTGTGCAGATATGATCTAAGCGATGCTAGACGACACGCCCCAAGTCACTTATTTGGGAAGGTTTCCCTTGCTAACGGAACACTTTTGCATGGCTCAGAGTTCATGCTTCGAAGTCTACTACCGTTGGCGCAGTTTTCGAATAACTCACGAGTTTATAGCAAGGCATTTATGTTCTTTTGATACTCCTCTTGTTGCTTAACGTGCCGAAAAAGATTAATAAAATTGACAACATAATTGAAATTCAGAAGGACAGAAATCTTTCGATCCTTGGTAAAATCAATCTGTCAAACAGAGAATATAAATAAACCTTAAATATAAACATGCCTGGAAGTTGCTATGATGCATCAGTTTAAGGTGCTTGCTGTGTAATCGTGATATCTTGATGCAAAACATATTAACAAAAAACTCGGCCCCAATAAGCCTGTTTTTGTGCAATTTTTCCTAGGTATTGTTTTGCATTTATACAAAAAACAGTCCGCTACATTTTGTTTTATGAAACACAGAAAGGGGAACAACACCAAAGAAATTTATGTGCAGTATTGAAAAAAGTAAAAGTGCATATCTGTAAAACAGTAGAGCTATTATTGTAAAATTACTTAACTTACCAGAAATCCTAACAGTATAAAAAACGCAGTTCGCAGAAGTGAAATTGTGATTTGTCGGTCGGATAAAGACGGTAAATATCGTTGCCCTCTCTCACATGGATTACGACAGCATAATGAAACGAGAATTACGTATGTTTAAACAATTAACCATGGACATGCAAAAAAGTGAAAACCAAGTGTACCTGCGATAATTTTGTCAAAAAGCTATGTATCGCTTGGATGTAATTTCTGAAACCCTGCTCTACCCCACACTGCAGGCAGAGTAATAAGTTAAAGGATTGCCGTTTTTTCAAAGTTCCCGGGTTTCCTCCAAACATTTCAGCAATAAACACTATGCGTATGCATGCTTACCCGTCGTTATTTAAAACGACGAAGTACCACCGAATTTCTGGAGCAATTGAATCGTCGACCGAGAGACTCGGACACACTAAAGAAAAGTCAGAAGGCCGTGTCGCATGGGCTACTCCATTCGCCCATATCTATCTACTCAGGCTGTCGAGCAAAGAAAAGGCGCTATAACCACGATTTAAAAATGCAAAAGGCCTCGCAATGCAGTCGGTTTGTCAACGCCGTGTAGCAAATGCACACACCCCTGAGGGCTGTAGGTAAGAGTACCATAAGCGCTCCGGCAAAGCGGGTTGTAGAAAACATATGCTCTGCCCCCCAGTACGTCGGTAAAACGAAGAACAGATTTTCTGTTAGATGGAACACACCGAAAGACCTGTCATTTAACTCAGCTTCTCAGTAACCCTACCATGGCAAGAAGTTAAAGAAAACACCCGCATATTGCCGAATGTTTTACGGTCAATTTCGTTGAGGAGCCAGACAACAGCAAGCTCGATGAATGGGGGAGGGCTAAATGGCTCGAACTGACCAGCTCAAAAAATGACATTACCCCAAATTCGTAATTTTTGTATATATAATTTTTGCGCATTTGTGTTTTCGTTGTACGTATAGCCGTTTTCTTGTCTATAACTACTGTTGTTTTAGGTTTGCTTTTGCGTTTCCACCGTCATCTTATTTTCATATCTACCGTGTTGTGTGTTGTTGCTACGTCACTGAGTGTTTTTTTTTATCAGTGGCTTTTCTGCGGCCGCTACGTATCGCATGTACAGACCAACTGATGCATATTTGTATTAAAAATTTTAAGACCTTGCAGACTGATTTTTGTTCGGAGCGGTGCGTAGTTTAACAACCTAAAAGCAAAACACAGTGCAAAAAAAGGCAAACTGGAAAGAAAATTATGACCAGTATTGTATTTTATCTTACTTTATTCTGGAAAGATATTATGAGTTATGCAAACGGAACAATTTGATGCTTTTGAAGAATCAAGCAATGAAACTCGCAAAAATGATGACTGCACATCATCAATGGAGACCAAGGTAACTTTTGGTGGCCAGCTGTCGTGCATAGAGAGATGTGCAAGCTATAAGCAGGAGATAGTACGACAATTTAAGAACGACATTTGAAAGCTTTCAAAAAACTCTACGTCGACTGGAAGCAAAGCACAAACATGTGCAAAGCGTTTTGTGTGACATTATGTTGGCAGAGTGCATTCTCGTGAAACTTGAATCCCGATTTTGAAAATGAATGTTCAAAATGATACCTACTTTTCTGATTCTTATTACGTCTTACTACAACCTCCAACCGTTATGCTCCAATGATTTAATGAAGATTTATTTTAGGGTTCTTCTCGTCAGACGAATCCCGTTTTTTACCAAGACGATGGGAAATGATGTTGTTGTAACACAGGTCTGTTTGGCAGTGATTCCTTAAACAATCACGTCTTCCATGTTGCTCTAAATTGTCAATATTGTTCTTACGTTCACTGATTTCACTTTGTACTTGTTTTATATCTACTCCGTTATTGGCGAACTTTTTTCCATTAAAACAATAAACTTATGTGAAACAAATTCTTTACTCATCTTTTGTAACAAGTAGCCTCGCCGCAACGTAGAGGTTCCTGATTTGGGTTTCGAATGAATGGGGAAGGGAAATTTTTCGAGATGTCCGCAGAATCGTTTACATCAATTAACTGTCCAGTAGGTGTTGTGTCATGGGATAGCTACAATTTTTTTTTATGTGCAGAATATTGTCATCAAATTTTATGTAACTTTTTGCTAGGTAAATTTTTACTTCAAGTTTTACGAAAATTCTGTACTTCTCGCAATTTCATCAAATGTATTGCATTAAATTTTTAGGGTGAAAAAAGATCTGTAAAAGTGAAACAAATGTAACATTTAATATTTTTTTAGTAAAAAAAATAACTGATTTTACTACGGCTTCGTTGCAGCAAAGAAACGGGGTCTTTCTTGCTTGTTCCTCCTGCTCATCATGGAAAACTTGCACATTAGTGACACTGCAGGTGAGAGGAGAGGCTCATAACCAGCCTCGATATTCTCCAGGTCTATTAAGTTATTAAACCATGAATATTAGTTTGACACCATAAATCGGCCTTCTTTCTCTCAACCTGTGCAACAAGGTTAATAAAACCTTTCCGCACCCTAGGGCCTGGAGCAGGGGCACACACTACATACAAACTTTTAGTTTTTAGCCATAGTAAAGATAATTAGTGTTTGAAAGAGTATTCCAGTCTGACATATATATTACCTTCCTGATGGCGCTAACGTTAGCCAACCAACCATTGTAATAATAATGAAAATACGACCTAACATCATCTGCAGAAAAAAAATTCTTGACTTTTTGGCTGACTATTTCAACTTTTTCATCTGGTATCGCTGTGCAATTTCAAGCATTTTCGATATGTTGTAGTAACTCAGCAAACCATGTACGCCTCTTACCACAAATAATCTTGTGTTGATTTCGTATTCTGTAGGCAGGGCCGGATTAAGGGTCTGTACCTACTTACCAGGGAAGGGCCTAATTTTGAAAACCAACCTACAAAAAGTAATTAAAACATGTAGTAAATGTAATTGTAGTAACTCAGCAAACCACGTACGCCTCTTAACACAAATAATCTTGTGTTGATTTCGTATTCTGTAGGCAGGGCCGGATTAAGGGTACTGTACCTACTTACCAGGGAAGGGCCTAATTTTGAAAACCAACCTACAAAAAGTAATAAAAATACACACATGAAAAATTGAAATTATTTACTGAAAAATAACACAAACATAATAAAACATGTAGTAAATGTAATTAGGTGTCATAGGCTCATCTCGTAGTGTAGGGGAGATGTGAAAGACCAGTGGGTCACTTTTTTGCATCTGCAGGTTTTTTATTTGCGTCGTAAAATAGGATTTAGAGGTCGTAACGTGAAGTTTAATCTACCCTTCAACATACCACAGAATTTAACTCAAAATGTAAGAAGAGAAAAGTTAAATAAATGCACCTACTTTCTAATTATTTAACAAATCGGTCATTTTAAACTAAACTAACTTAGTTAGTCATTACAAAGCTTGTTTTTGGACTCCGCTTAGGTAATTTTTGTATTCGACTCTGTTTTGTCACTACATTGGCCGAGATGATTCTTAGATTTTGATTTTAATGATGCGTTACTATTATTTGCCAAATACGCTGTACATAACCTAGCTGAATAATATTGGCCTAAAACCTTGAATAACCCGGTAGCATACCTTGCGCGTTTCACGATGGAATGTTCTATTACAAATTAGTTGCGTGCCCAACAGCATTTGACGGAAACTTGAAGATTAGGCGAAGGTTATCGTCAAGAAATTGGCAGCCCGAAAAAACTCCGACTCCGCACCACATGGCTGCTAAAGCGGCACAGTAATTGTTTCGCCATAGCGATAGCCTTTATCCAATCTTGCCACTCGCAAACGTACGATTAGGCGTAAAACTTCGCGATAAAGCGTAATAACAGGGATACACTATTCTACTTTGAACATCCCTACTTGCAAGTAAATCAAAGAACGTGTCAGAAAACTGAGTTACACTACGTTACAAGAAAGGTCATATTTAAAATCACAAATAGAGACACAGTTGGTTTTTGTAAACTACGACCTATATAGCTAGAGAGTCCGAGTCACTGGTCCCCCCACATCTCCCTATTACAATGTAGCCTATATTTAGAATAACATTGTCCTTAGCAACGTATAGGCTGGTTCACACTAAATGCGTTTTACTTCTAGCGTTAGCGTCTGGCGCAAAACGCAAGCGTCGTCCAGTTCACACTTTAAGGGTTGCCAGCGTTAACGACAAATTTCCTCGCTCCTAACCGAAAGCGTCAAATTTGAACAGTTTCAACTTCCGCGACGGAAAATTTAAAAACGTTAAACTATAACGCCAGGCGCGTCTAGTGTGCACCAACAAACCTTATGAATGTGGTCATCGACATTCAAACCTCTAACAACCACTATACTTAAAAAGGACTCCAGCCATAAGACCGAACGAAATAAGAACAACATCAACGTCGAATCAAACACACTTCTGAAAAAAAAATGGCCAAAATAGGAACAATACCTAGTAGTCGTAGTAGGCCTACCGTTTAAATTGAAATAAGTCCAAAACCCGACAGAATAATACCTAGCCAAAATCAGACCTAAAAAACACTTTACCTAACCTCAAACCTCTCATCCCTCTAAGCACATCACTAACTCCCCTAATAATTTTAACCCCTACCCATTTTCTAACCCAACCCACCAATAACCCAAAACAGGGCCAAAAATCCAATGCAAAAACAGCGAAACTAGGGCGTCCAAACGTCGACACCAAAACGGCCCATACCAGAGACTTAACACAGCGCCCGATACCCTCTCCTTGGAGTTCCAGGCGTCATTTTTGCTATTTAGGCAATATTACGATGAATTTACGACGTAATTTGACAGTTTTAGGTCTTATTTAGACGATTTTAAACTTATTCTGAACTGGGAAGTAATCTGCGTAATTGGCTTTATTATGTCATTGGTCTTAATACCAGTGTTGTAAACAAGTCATTTTAAATTGACTTAAAAGTCCCAGTCAAGTCATTTGTAAAACAACTTAAGTCCAAGTCAAGTGTTTTTGAATAAATAACAAGTCAAGTCATCATTAGCGCAAGTCAACTTCAAGTCATGTCCTTGTTAAAAAATAAAATTTGTATGATTATGAGAAATAACTGAACTAAAAAATAAGAAAAAACGCAACATATAGCAAGCAATTTGTTGTATGTGCTAAAATTTGGATAAATAGCTCAATTTTATAAAAAAAATACTTGAAAAACACGCTTCATGTTAACCGAAGTCAAGTCAAGTCATTACAACACTGCTTAATACTATGGGTTCATAGATTTTTCTGCTTTAGGTATTGTTGCTTTTAGGTTTTGAAAATGAAACGATTTATTTATCTACTCACACACACAAGTCATTCGTTTTTAAGAAAAAAACACTGTACTGTACCGGTACTGGAACTGTTTTACTATTAGCCTTATAAAAATTTAACCTTAAAAAATTGAGGGCCGAATTTTTCCAGGGCCTAAGGCTATTATAGCCTTATTAGTAGCCTATTGGTTGTTAATCCGGCCCTGGCTATAGGTATCGTTTTGAACGATTTACGTATCTCAACTTTTCGAAAAGTGTATTTTAAAAGGAATTTCGAGAAGAAAATATTCTGAAAGTTTATGTGACAAGGAAGATTTCCCTACTAGGACAATTTCAACACTCAACGTCAAGTGTAGAGCTTTTCAAACTGGGTAAAATCAAGGTTAAAAATGCCGAAAACAAAAGGTCGTCACTTTATTTTATGTTAAAGAAAAATTCAGAGGTTCAAACGAATGAATAACATGCTAAATCCATTTATTTCTTTAGTAAACCGATGTAGGTTCATCACGATTTTTTGTCGTGTGTTATGGGTGATTATAAAAAATACTCTGTTATCAATTTGTGGCAAAAGTGCTTTTCACAAAAACGATCCAGTTATGTTAGGTAAATACAAAAACATCTTGGTTGGTTATAATATATAACTGGCTAGTTAGGAGACAATGTAAAATCTTTCTTAATGCGTTGTTGAAGTCCACTGTAATTAAGTTTCTGACATTATGACAACATACCAAAGTAACACAGTAGTATATTTTTGTAGACACAATAAAATACAGATAGAGAGCTTACACTGTTAATTATTAACCTAATGACCAAATATTCTGCATGCACAATGTTTATTTACATTTACCAGTTTAATTTTTCTTTCTTGCCTTCACCCAGACAGGAGGACCTAAAATACTGATAACTATGAAACGTTACAAATTTTATTTGGGGTTCTTCCTTCTTAAATATGATTGTCATGTCGATAGTCTTAGACAAAAATAATGTGCAAGCTTCATGCTTGCTGATGTGATTGAACGCGTTGAATCTAATCTAAATGCCGTTTTAACTTTGGTGGCTTTCTTCTAAATTCAGCACGGAAAAACTATATTGTACAAAGCACAATGTTGATTTTTAAATTTGTTCTGTTAAATTCTCGTTTCTAAGAATAGAACCGAAAATATTTCCTGCCTTACTAAATGCAACTCGACAGAAATTAAAATTTGTTTAGACAAATGTTTAACATTCTTCACTTAGTCCACTAAGGTTTTGAAGACTGTTCATACGCTATGTGTGTTTCACTCAGTTCATTACTTCTGGCCCTTTTTGATAGATCAAGATTTTTCACGCATCATTTTGGCCTTAATGTTCAATAACCTTGGATGCAAATATCATTTCATCATCTTCATAGAACTTTAACCAACACAGAAATCAATCAATAATCTCTTAAGGGAAAGCCATCATCAAAGCCCATACAGAAAATCATTTTATGTTGAAAAATAATAAGGAGATGATAATCGAAACGTATTGATGTTACTGTCACAAATTAGTATCTAACCATGTAACCCTTTCCTTATGCGTTAAACTTTGTTATGTTGTTTCCAATCTGCCTTCGTGTTGCGTCATAATGCCCCAAAAGTGGCGTGATGTTTACCGGTTAAAACCGGTCTGTGAAAACATGTGTTTTAAGTGCTTCAGAAATCTAAAACTGCAAGGTAACGTGTCTTTAGTGAGGAGAAGAAGCCAGCAGAAGTTTAAAGAGAGTCATCGGACCCTCACCGCTCTTCCCGGGTGCTGGGTAGACGATTTGCTGTTTTCGGGTGTAGTTGCATTTGATGTCGGGCTTGGTTTTAATCGGAAATTTATCGTGATTCATTAGGTTGGAGACAACAACTCCCTTTTTGCTGTTAGTTCAATGGTTTTTGTAATCAAACATGAATTTCGAGCACTTACAATCTGGTTACTGACAAAGCATAGCATTTAAGCCCTGAAAAAATAAAGCGGTACTGCTGGAATGCAAGCACGATGGAAGTTCGAAAACTAAGTACCTGTAGGTAATTACTCCGATTTAAAAAAGGGACAATTTAATGGGTTAATTTTGACAATATACTAACGCTGAATTACAAAATGCGCTCAACCTGTCTATTTAAATAATTATTTTGGTTCATTAACAACGATTGCAACACACAAGGTCGATAAAAATATTAAATCCTGAAGCGAGACGCTTTCTGTGTTGCTTAGAGCTCGTGCTCCGAAAAAAAGAGCAGACAATTTTACAACAATGCAATTCAAAAGAAAATAACAAAAGGAAAAAGCAATATGTCCGGTTCAGTGCAGTGGCAATTGTGTGTGCACTGTGCATCGATAAACATAGAGTGCCGCTACACATAACTCCCACTCCGGAAACGGACAACGCAGTAACAATGTGTGAAATACGGCGCATATAAAATCACGACGTCGGAAAGCGAAAATAATAAGTGCAAGCGCGCTTGCGTAAGATCCGAAGATGGCGGTAACGGCCCCGGTGGCTAAAGAACGGACATCGGCTGCTGGGGCCACCAGCACTGACTCAGAAATATTCAGATGCACCAGTTTGTGGTAGTACCCTTTGGCGCCTTTTTTGATAACCTTGTATGACCACCGTCTCTGCGAATAAAAACAGAGGAGACATCATCGGTGTTAGGGTCTTGGTTTCGTTGACAGTTTTAAGCATCTAGAAAAAAAAACTGATATAACAAATGTTCCATGAATCAATAATGCTCAGGTTTCTAATAATAATTTCAAATGTATTTTACACTAATAATAAATCTAACATCTAACAACTTTAATATTTTTTTCCTAAATAAAATAAAAAACACTTACTTGTAAAGGTTTGCGTTTTCTTTTTTAATAACAATGGAATTGGGAAAAACAAATAATCAACATTGAAAAGAAACGGCCACTTTTTTCTGATTTCAATTATTGAAAGAGGTTTTCGGATGTCCTTTTGTAAAGTTTTTCGGCAGTTTTGTTATAGAATTCTTCACGACGTCTTTTAGTAGATCGTCAGCATATACACTTCAAAGGATTTGGGATATTTTTGATTTATTGAAAATGCCACTCTTTCCAAGTCCTTTCTTTTTGGGTGAGTTGTGATTTTAGTTATGTCCATGGCAAGATTTCTGACCATTTTCCTCATTGGCCCATTAAAAATGGGCTCAGATATGTCTAGAGATCCTGCCCGACTAGACCCTACAAATGATAAACACAGATATAAATTAAAATTAATTGGATGATTAATTTAAAGAGGGTAATGATTATGTTTCTTTTGTTAACTCTGATTTCTATGATATTTGCTTCTGTGCCGTTTCCCTTGCCTTTCTCCGTAATCTCTCCTAAGTGGATCAAGGACTTTTCTCGTCGCGTACAGCCTTTGCTCATTGCAAATCGTTTTCCTCTGAATGAGACGGCCGTCCGGTCCTTCCGTGATATAAAGACTGAGCTCGAAGGGGTAATAACTCTTGGAGCTATTCGCGACGGCGTTCCCTTCGAGGTGGAAACCGACGCTTCTTACTTCGCTATTGCTGCAGTCTTATCTCAGAACGGGCGCCCTGTGGCTTTTATGTCGCGTACTCTCAGCAAGTGTGAGCGGCGGAACTATCCTGCTATTGAGAAGGAAGCGACCACCATTGTCGAAGCACACAGTCGGCAAGTGGGCTCACTTCCTAAAGGGCCGTAGTTTTACTCTCGTCGCTGATCAAAAGTCTGTGTGTCCTATATGTTCGACCGAACCAATCGAGGTAAAATTAAAAACGCCAAGATCATCATTTCATGGAGACTAGAGTTGGGCCAAATATTCTTACGATATTCGTCATCGCCCTGGTGTTCAAAACGTGGTTCCCGACGCTCTATCACGGGTATGTGCTTTCACATGTTCTACGCGAAATCTTGAGGAGTTACTACATAAGGCGAGATGGGACACATCCGGGATACGCCCGTATGTATCACTTCATAAAAAAGTAGGAACGAACCCACACCGTTCACTCCCGAAGAAACCAAAGCCGATGGGCGGAACTGTCCCCCTTGCGCCGAACTAATTCTACAGACCGGAACCTCGGGATCTGGTCAAAGCAACTAGATCGTGGTGGGAACGACTCCGAATGTTGTTTTCCGCTCCGTCATCTCTACATCCGACCTCGCTCCGTGTCCTCGTTCTCCTGAGTCGCTCCATGACGCTTTTCTTTCCCCTTGCGACGCCGAGACCTCTCGGACCCCTGAAGGCGAGGCACTGGTACCGTTGAAGATGAACCCTCGAAACCCGCCTCCTCTCCTGAAGACGAAGTACCCCTCCCCGACATCCGACGATCGGGGGGTCGTGAACATCGGGCTCCTGTCTGCTACGGAGACTGGATTGTTTAAAGGGTCTTTTATGTCCCGCGTAACTTTACTATGCTTCGGTCAGTCATTGTCAGTTTCTCTTATTGGGTACTCTTTTACATTCGTTACTAATAAAGTTCTTTTTGTAAATTGTTAATTAAAGCTATAGTAAACGAACTTGACGACGTTTATTGTTGAAAATATGGTAGTTTAATACTCTAACTGGTTCAGTGTTGTTGCAAAAAAGGTGTTGGTTCGGTTGATGCTAAAGGCATGGAAATCCCTGCCTCAACAAACACTAGTACAGCGCTATACAAAAAAAATGATACTCACTTTCACCTCCAGTCCATAAGACATTATCAGTCTGCTGGGATTGGCCTTAAAGTTTGGGACAAATCATCGGGTTAAATCAGATTCAAATCTCTCTCATGCTCTACACCAAGTTGTTTTACCATATGAAGTATATGTTAATTAACTTCATCTATGCCGAGTTTCGACAATGGATTTTTTTAATAATTTCAAATGAATTGTCGTTTTCTTTATCTAGTATGCTAAAAAATCTAAAACAATTCAATGTTAAGGAAGGGGTTGTTGCAACACACATAACCTAAGCTGGGCATAAAATTAGAGATACAATAAAGTAATACGATATTGCGCTGTTGACGATATCAGAATCAGAAATATCAGGCTAATAGTTCGCTGTAAAAATATGAACAAGCTTTTCCTGAAAAACAAAACAAATTTCCTATTTTTTGGCAAAAGAAATTAACATCATGAAAAGTTAATTTACAAAATTAGAGTTGTATACATAGCTAGTAAATAACTGAAAATGAATTTTATTTTTTATTCTAAATGAGTACATCCCAGGTATATAAATGAAAACTGATACCAGAGGACACAAACGTAAAAATATCAGTTATCGGTATTATTGGTCCCAAAAAGTTATATCGGTAGATCTCTGATTGAAACACATTAAAAAATTATAAGCTGTTTTGAAGACTGTTCAAAACAAATTGTTCACAGGTGTTTTTTAACCAAGTGGCGAGAAAAATACATCACATTAAGCAAACTTTACGACTAGTATAGCACGACAGTGGACAATTAAAATAAAGTTGGTGAATCTAAACACAGTCTAAATCCAATTGAAAGGTTCGGATTAAAGAAATATAAGCCAATGTTAAATTAAATATAGCAATTTTCTTTTCAACAATGAAGCAAATCTGTGTGCTTTCTTTTACTAACATTACAATTTTTTCAAACATTTTCCTAAAACTATATACGGATCTGTTCATAAGTTTAATGGTGAAAATAACGGCCCAAATAGACATAAAAAGCGAAATGCTTTATTATTCAAACGCTTCGGCAAATTCTCATGCCATCAGTGATAGGAAAGCCACATCAGTTACACCCGTTATATACACACACACACACTTTAGTCGCAAAAACGATAGATTGAAAATTGCGCAGAAGCGAGGTGTAACCCAGCAAACAAAATTACGTGTATTAAACGTTTTTTTAAGACTTTTCTAACTACCAAAAACGTTCAAAGATGAGGTTGTGCGGACGTGATTTTGTGAACAACCAGCTACGACTTTAAAACGTAGATTCAAACGTTATAAATTTAGGTTGTGTAAACGTTGATTTCTTATGCTACCTAAACGTTTTGCTAAAAGGTTGTACGGACGTTATTTTGTGAACAACCAGCTACGACTTTAAAACGTAGATTCAAACGTTATAAATTTAGGTTGTATAAACGTTGATTTCTTATGCTACGTAAACGTTTTGCTAAAAGGTTGTACGGACGTGATTTTGTGAACAACCAGTAGTTACGACTTTAATACGTAGTTTCAAACGTTATAAATTTAGGTTGTATAAACGTTGATTTCTTATGTTGCCTATTGGAAAAGCAAACGGGTGTCTGCTACTACTGTCCGTCATAAACTTTCCTTGGGTGAATCAAGAAGCCTCAAAATTGTCTCTAGTTAAGTTGCCGACGCTGTTGAAAAAAGGCGACAAATTTTGGATTTGTTCCAACTTCTTTTTATTTCAATCAACAAATGCACATTAATCATAAAATGAAATCTGCTTTACTTTCGAAGAAGGTCTGTATGAAAAAACATAAATATAGTTAACAATCAAATGTTATTTGAACATAACTAAAGCAGCACCATTAATTTCACAGCATATTACAACTAAACAAAACACATTATTTTTGGCATTCTGTACAGCAGTGTTTCCCAAACTTTTTTTCTCGCGTACCATTTTGAGCTTTTGTACAGTGGCACTAGTTTAGCATATAGATAAGAAAATTAGCATGTAGCTCTGTATTAAAGTTTAACAAACGTCATTCCAGATAGACATAAAAGCCATAAATTAAACAGCTGGTCAATGCATATACGAGCGACAATACTTTATATACTGCTGCTATCAGTTCATGCATACTAAATCAGCTTGAACAAGATAAGTGTTGCGTCATAAACGTGTAAAACCTCAAATTAAAGGTAACCAAAACGCAACATTACAAATTACCCAATCTTAAAGTTTTAAAAATTTGAAGTTTTCGCAAATTTATACGTATGCTGAAGTTAGTCGCGTACCACAGTTTGGGAACCACTGCTATACAGTTAGGCAGCACCGTTTGAAGTCACGTATTCAATATTCAACAAAACTATAGTTCAAGGTAATGCAAATTATACGCAGCGATTATACATACCCTAATCCGAAGAGGATGAGAGATATGTTTCCGTTTCAAACGAACTGTTGGATGACGAAGCAGACTTAGTTTTCTGCAAAATCAAGCAATAGTATATTCAAACCGGTATTACAACTAACAGTATCAAATTTGAAAAAATTAAATTTTAATAGTCCGACTTTGTAACAGGATCCGCCAGGCTTGTATGGCGCATGCTTTAAAAATTCTTGCACTTCCTTTTCAATGGCCATTACAGTATTTGCCTTGTTTTGAGCATGACAGCCTCCTAAAACAACAAAGTTCTTTTTAATCACCAAAATTACCACACAAGCTTTAACTTTGTAGGTAAAAAAGTATTAACAAAAACCCACTTAAAATTACTTTGCACAATGTATACACTGACAGAGTGCTGCCTTCCCCTTTCTTCCCCTGTAGCTAAAATTTGACCAAAGTCCAGCTGTGCCAATAGATTTCATTATTCCTGTTAAAAACCTTACCTGCAAACATCAAAATAAAAACGTACTTTTACTATGGATCAATTTAAGTTGGTTTACACACACTTACATATATGTGTGTAGTAACTACTGTGATTTAGCCTTTATGAAAGATATATCTTTGACCAACGATTACGGCTTACGTACTAGTAAACCAAAAGTCATCGCAGACTAACGGAATCTGTCGATCAATGATGCAAGCAAAACAAGCTAGAAAAAAATTAGCCTGTCGTGAGGTTCGAACTCGCTCCCTTTTAAGCCTGTGAAATTCAGTTGCTATTAGAGCGGTCGTGAGTTCGAACCTCACTGCCAGCTAGTTGTTTCTCTAGCCTGCCTTGCTTGCATCATTGATCGACCAATTCTGTAATCTGCAAAAGCTTTCGGTGTAATTTATATAGTATCATAATTTTTAAACTGCTGATAACACCCTGTGCTCATCCACCATGTTTTGACAAAGAGTTTTGTTTTCTTTTATACTTTCTTCTAATTGATTTAATTGTGACATGCTATCCATCGGCTCTTCAAGTAAATCAAATTCTAGAGGTTGGTCTGTTTTGGGAATATTTACTAAACCTCTTCTAACCTGCTTGTCCAGTTCTTTTTGCATTTCCAGAAGAAGATCAATTTTGACTGCAAAAGGAGAACAGTTACCCAACGTATATTTTTTTCTAGAATGACAACTTGAAAAGGGTTCATCCCATAAAAGAATATAAGTTTACAGAAATTTAAAAGGAGACCATTTCTTAAGTTGTTGGGTGGCATGGACGCGCTTAGTAATTCTTCCCAATTTCTATGTTTTTGTCAAGGAAATAGTAACAGAATTACATTTTAAGGTGTGTATCTAAGCACTTACAGCTTACTATATAACTGCAATTTGCAACAATGGAATGAATCAAGTGGATACTCAAAGTAATTTCGAGAAAAGAAAAAAGATAAAGCTTTGCACTTGTTTACGAATTATTAATTTGCAAGTCTAGGTCATTTGATGATTTATGACGTCATATCTAGAGATATAATCAAGAGTTTAACTTCTGTTGTAAGAATTACATTAAAATATTAATGTAAACAATATTTTAGCAAACTTAATTTGTAAAGGGAATTAGATTTGAATATCGACGAAAATGGTGCACAGGAGAAAAAGGTTTGTAACCACTGCACTAAGCTGTATAAAAAATTACATTTTCCTTAAAAGTGTTATACAAACAATAAATTTACCATTTAGTCTTTCCTCTTGAGTAGTTGCCTTTTGTTGTGACGCACAACTATCATCCATTTCTGATTTAAAATAACTCTAAATTAGCAATTTAACATTAGAAAATAACATGAAAAATCTTTAATTCAGAGTGCAAAAACATTCAACCTAATTTAAATATCAAGAAAACCAACATGGAAAAATTGATGCAGGAGTGAAAGGCCAAATTGGCACACAGTACACTTCTAGCAGACAGATCTGTTGTATTCGTGTTATTTCAATGCCATACCAATGCATAATTTTGGATAAAAGGTACAGCGGTCTGAGATCTGGTTCTAAATTGAATTATTACTCTGGGGTTTCCACATATTTTTATGAAATAAATTTACAGGTAGAGACATGAAAAAATAAAAGATAAGAGTGCAAATGCCGATGGTCAACACAATTAAAAATAGTTTTTTTTACTGTCAAAGTTATTCAAGTTAAATGGGTGCATAGGGGCATCGCTAAATGCCTATTTTAATTTGGTATCGGACAAGTACCACCAATACTATGATTTGGCATAGAATATTGGTTCCAATCCTTCATTATCATACATCTTATTTTATGGTACCCAATTCTTAAAAAAGTCAACCTATCATGGTTAAGAAAAATTGTAAAAACTTAAATTTTATATTTCTACTGACCATTATTTTCATCTTCTGGTATTTCTTTTTGTTTGTCAAATTAAGCAAAAGATTATTGATTTATATAAATATAAACACACCTTAAAATTCTATAACACAATGTAAATATTTTTTTATAGAAGTGTTTATCAAAACATTTTCAACCAAATTTGTTATTGATAAAATTCATGTTACAACACAGGCAAAAACATAAAGCTGCAAAACTATTAATACCTTCTAGAAAACTAATTGGACTTTCTTAAACGCCTACTTGGGACTTCATCATCACTTTCTAAATTTGACGTCTCTATAGCCTTAGTGCACAATTTTTGAGCTTTTTCAAAGCTATCTGTGGAAAAAAGTAATATTATTGAAATCTGAGGTTACACAGCAATATGATAATGGTTGTACGCCCTTTTCAAATGAATGGACTAGTTTCAAAAATTACAGAAAGGGTCTAAAATGCACACTTGAGATAGTTACCCACAGTTTTATAAACCACTAAACTCAAATTTATTATTTGACAACATGTATTTAAAATGAACAAATGCTGAACTAATAACTTTCACACCACGGCCAGGCATCCATGATACATCAAACATACAAACTAACAATTTACCTGCAAACTTAAAAATTCGAACATTGAACAACTTCCAATTAGGTCTGGTGTTTCCAATCGTTTTGCTTTTTGCCTAGGAGAGCTGTTTGGCCAGTAGGATTTAATCTAAAATGTTTGCATAATTTAAAATCCGCTAATATAGATATTTGGGTGTAAAACTGTACTAAAAAGTATATAAATTATTCTACACAAATCTTATGGTGTCAAAATCATGCGACATCTCCGTCAACTACCAAAAAATTTACATGTGTATGTGATTTAACAGTTATCTAAACAGAAAAAAACCTGCTCATTTCTTTGCACAATCCAAGTTGATGGCACAATGTCTACGCTTCCTTCTTCAATAAACTCACAACCGTAAAAGGGCAGCTCCATTTTCAAGTTAATTTTACCTGGTATTGATTAAAGGTTGCACATTAATGTGAGTAAGATTAATTCATGGTTAACTATAATGTTATTGATTTATAGGTATACTAAAACACAAGCACTGATATTTAAGGAACGTACAGTTTTGTTATTAGGGCTTGAATGATTATTACACAAGTGGCCCTCACAACTTACAGCAGACTAACATTAACAACATAACATAACAATAAAAATACAATTATAAATTTTAATATTATACGCAAGAAGTTAATTACATAGTATGCTTGAATATCTAATTGTAAAACATTATTTTATAAAGTTATTAAAAGTTTCATGACACATTGTGTAAATGGGTACACTATGCTCAAATCTGTAATGTAGCTTGATAATAAATTGCACAGCCAAAAAGGTAAAGTTGATCGCCATCTTATTGATTATTAAGACGTTTCGATACAAGCTTGTATCATCTTCAGTTAATGTGACTGAGAAGCAATTGACGAGGGTAAAAGAACATAGAGCCAATGAGAAATCAGAGGTCTACAGCCATCTTCTGCAACATTCCGATCATAAGGTTGATTTTTGCAAACCAAAAGTTCTCTGATGATGTCGATCTACTCAACCTTTTTGGCTTTGCAATTTATTATCATGCTACATTGTGTAAAGTTTAAGAACAATATGCTTTTGTCACAAAAATAGAATGGTTTATCTAAGCTTCGTCATGAAGTATGGCTAAAAAATATATTTTTTTGTTGTTCTTAAAACAAATAGCTTTGCACTTTAAGACATCTGAAGGAAAATATTCAATATAAGTGTTACAAAAATAACCACAGTAAGCACCTATCACAGAAGAGTCACATGGATAAGTGAAGATTGACTGCAAATTAGTATACACCCTGCACTTACAATGTTGAACTTTATCAGAATTATATATATCGATTATTTCAACACAACGGTTATTTGAACTAGTGGTTATAATAAATGTATTGTCAGGATAAAACTGAGACAAACAGTTTAACTTGGAAACGTTAGGAATAGTAAAGATTTTTTTCTTCTTTCATTCGTTTTATGACTTGAATAAGTGGACTCTTTCCTGAACGAACCAACTTTTTTAGCTTCTGCATATAATTTTCAAATTTAAAAGCACTGCACATTTCCAAAGATTTAAACATTTTCCAAAGATTTTCCTGGCTTCCACTGCTAAGTGGGTCAAAAACTATGTACATTGTATACATAGAATTCATCACCATAAATTGAAGAACATTTCGAAACAAAATTAACTAAAAGCTTGTGTGCAAAGTGACAATGTGTTTTGCAAAGCTTTTCAGACAGAAGAATCATAATGGACACATTAAGCATCAAAAAATGACCATATACCAGTTTTGGCAAAATGTTTTTTAGGACAATTTTTCCACTGTATAGCAAAAATTGCCTCAACTCTGTGGCTTTCCAACGATCAATGTCCCACAAAGTACGTGGCTTGCGTGCAAAACATCTAGGTATAAATGGTTTCATGGATATCAATCGAGCCGAAATTTCATTTACATGATTAGCACTTATTTTGACGCCCTTTGGTCCTCTCATCCATGTTGTGATTAGCTTTTTAACAACACCCAAGTCAATTGGAAACGTGTTTATCATGTCTATAGGTAAATTTAAAAAAGTATGATGATGCTCTTGATTGCTCTTTTCCCTAAACGATTTATCAGTTCGTAGGGGTAATGATGTGACTTGTGGAAACACAAGTCTGCCTATCCATTCACCTTTCTGAGCACACTTGTCACAACCATAATAACCAGAAAAACTTTTCGTACATTTAACCATACAGCGTGCTGGTGCATCACATACGACACTGTGCAAAACAACCCCAATATGACACTTACTAACAGTGATACCATTTGTAATGAGTAATTTTAAATCATCTATAGTTTCCAATAAAAAGTCCAGATTAGTAGGTTTAGAAGAACCATAGGCAATAGCAATTGGAAAAACGGTTGCTTTACCTATATTTACAAGCAAACCAAGTATTGGCCAGAAACACTTGTTTGAACTTTTAAAAATAGGTAACCCATCTATGTTTAAAGACAGTTCAACTACATTCAGGCAACTTGATTGTAGATCAACATGCTGCTTAATCACTTCTGTTAATTGAAAATCAAGTCCAAAATAAAAGTATTCCATTCCAGACCTATGCACAACATTTATCTCTTTTGGTGTAGTCATCAGGGTCCGACAAGTCTGTGGCAGTATTTCTAGGCCATGCTTTGACAACAGTTTTAATAGAGAATCTACCGCATTTTGCTTTACTTGAAATTTATTAACCCAATCAATCAAATCACATGTTACTTTACAGTCATTATTCTCTGCATCAGAAGATGCGGAAGAATCAGATAATTCCCGTGTTTTGTATTCTGGTGACCATAAAAATGACTGATTGTCTAATGCTTCAGTATTGGAATTCAGCAAGGTTGTAGCACATCTTGAAGTATTGAATTTAGAATATAAACTTGTCGAATCAACTACATTAGAAGTACAATGCCTTTTATTGGGAGATAAAACTATACTGGGTTCATTTTCTTCACTGGAACTACTGTAAAGGACACTTTTTGAAAAATGTTTTGAATTTCAAGATCTTTTTGCTCTCATCCAGTGACGCCTAGGCAGTTCTATCCATGCTATTTTACAGAAATTATAAACAACAAAACTATGCAAAATTCTAAAAAAAAATATTAAAGATATTCATGGACTTAAAGATTATTCTAAGCCGCTGTTCTAGAACCCTGCCACAATTAAGAGCAATGCACAATATTTGGACTAGGCCCTAGGTCAGTGGTTCTTAACCAAGGTTCGATCAAACCCTTGGGATAAGTTTGGGCAATTTAACCTAAATGCGAGTTTATAATTTGATTATACTCAGTTTCAGCTGCTAGGAGGAAGAAACGAATACTGAGCAAAAATTTGGGGTTCTACGAACGCTTGCACAATAACATAGGTGTTCGACAGGTTACCAAAGGTTAAGAACGACTGCCCTAGGGTGTCAGTCGGTTTAAGGGTGGGTCAAGTATTATACCCTAACCTAAACACTAACCCGCATCCTAATTCAAATTTTGTGCGCTGTGGTAGGAAGGATACTAGACCAGCGCCTTATTCGAATATTGATAACAGACACCTTTAAAAAAAAGTACAGGTGTCAGTCTGGGTGTAACTATACAATAAACTGCGTATTACAAAAAGACATATTAAATCGTTTTAAACTTGTTAAAAGGCTTTTAAATAAATAACGGATGTTGGGTAAAGTATTTACCCAGCTTACAAAGCTAAATTTTGACCTAACATGTAAATTGCGACGTCTTTTGTGAAGTCAAAAAATAATCTTTGTCGCAACTTTACAGCAGCAAAGAGCCTTGTGCGTTCTGTATATTTTTTTTATCAATAAGAAGGTTTAGCTCGACTATGATTGGGAAGCATTTTCCACCAAGAACTCGTTTGGATAAGTTTGATATAACTGGTGGTTTGCTTGTTGAGTCTTGTCGGGAGTAAAGAACCATTCTTATTCTGTGATTAAGGAATTCAAGAGTAAACCAATGCTCGTTTATAAAATATTTTATAAAAAGCATCCATATCACTGTTCCCTCAAACAAATCATGGGCAATGCACGGTGGGAGCCCCGGGTTGCACACATGAAAGTGGTGGTTGAGCTCATTAAAACGAAAATTTCACACCCATGTAAACACTAGTATGTATTCGTCAAGACTGTGTCAGCAGCCACGAGGCGCTTTTATTGTCACAACGGTTCGACCAATTATTTAATTTCGCTAAAAAATATATTTGCTATAAATTATACTGGGAACATAAGTTAGCTAGGCACTCTCGAGTCATAGACTACACGTAGGCTGAACTTAAAACCAATGGTTTGTATTGCGACATAAGAGTTTGTGGTGCGGCTCAAAGACGACAATTGAGAGTTGCTGTAAACCTTACTTAAATAATGTGCAAACCTCTGACCCTTTCGCTAACTATACACAAAACCTATAACGTTTGATTTCATTCATTATAAAAGATTTCTAAAATTTTAACAGTTTCTTTGATCTGACCCTTTCGCTAACTATACACAAAACCTATAACGTTTGATTTGATTCATTATAAAAGATTTCTAAAATTTTAACAGTTTCTTTGATATATTCGGAATAGATGGAGATTAGTTCTTGCATAAGTCCGTTATGCGTTGTTAAAATTTCTGGTTTAGACATATTTACTGTTTGACCCGTAAATAATGTTTTTACGTCATTAGAGTTTGAAAGAAATAATGAATTGTCATCAGCATATTGTTGAAGACGGATATTTATATTACTAAAAGTAATGCCGCTGAGTTGTTTTGCATTGTTCATATTTCTTGCCAGGGTTTTCCCAATGAGGAAGAACAGAAGCATACTCAAGGAGCAACCCTGACGGACTCCTCGCTTGATATGAATTGGAGAAGTGTACCATTTATTAAAAGTTTGCTTTCTATATTTTTTTTATTTTTTCTAAAATTGTAAACATTAAATTGTGGTCAACCATATCAAAAGCTTTCTTAAAGTCAGGTAGAACTATCGCTAATGGAGTATGTTTTTCTCCGGGCCACATTTTTGGGTTAAAGAAATCTCATTTGTTAATAATTTAGTTAGCCGAAACATTATAATTTTAAGAATTTTATAGTCGGTGTTCAATAGAGATATTGGTGTCTCCAAACATGTGTTGTCACCTTTTTTAGAAATGAGTTTTGTTATCGCTAATCGTATTGAGGAAGTCATTTGATGTTGTAAGTAAATATTATTATAAAGTTCGTGCAAGGGGTATTTATCGCATTCCAGAGTCCGAGATAAAATTCTGCACCCAGGCGTGGATCCTGTATTGATTAATTTAAGTGATTGATGGATTTCGCCATTCATTTTCGTCAATTGATGTTTTATCTATACGCCAAAAAAAATTTTGTTGTTTTTGTTTATTTATTTTGTTATAAGTTCCCCATAAGTTATGATAAAAGTTATAAATTTCATTTTTTATGCCGTTTTGGTTTCGCGTTTGAGTAAATAAATTCCAGTTTTTGAGTTATGTTGGTTTTCGATTTTATAAAAATTTTTATCAGGTGTTTCGTGATCCAGGTTGTCTTTAATTTTTGCTCTGAGTTTTGCGCCCAAAAGACGATTCTGTTCAAATTGGTCAAGTTTTTCTATGGTGTCTAAATATTCTATGTTGAATTCTAAATTATTATAGTCAATGTTTTCCATAATTGTATCTAGTTTTTGTTGCAGTTTTGTTTCTAAGTATCTATTTTTACGGTTAAGTTTTTGCGCAAATTATTTGACTCCCATTTTATTTTACGTTTTAGATTTTTCCAGGTTTCGCTAATATTATTATTATAAAAAACAATTCTATTACATTTTTAATACGAAGTATTTAATCTTTATGACTCGTTATCTAATTTTAAAATTATAAATGGAGATTGCGAGTGATCAGAAAAAGTTACTGGGTTATGGCTATAATTAATTAACTTGGGTTTTAAATTATCGGATATATATATTCTATCAATACGAGAGGCGGCGTTACGTTGAATATCTGTGAAAATTTTTTTAGTAGGTTCAAAGTATCGATACGCATCTATTAAATTATGATAATTTTTAGTTTTTGTAATTCTACTTTATTTGGTTTAGGTTGGTACGCGTTTGGATTGGAACTATCAACGAAGAATCCAGAAAGTTGAAATCACCGATTATAATCATTTATGTGTATTTGTTATCTTTAATATATGTATTTATTAGTTGTAAGTGTTGTGTTCGCAATTGTAAATGATGATCCTGATTTAAGGTAAACATTGATTAACACTATTTTACTGTTTTCGTCATTTTTGTCATTAAGAGTAATTGCTTGTATGCGGTTAGGTTCTATTATAAAACGTGTTATATTCCAGTGAATTTCTAACGTTGAATGTATGAAGGTTATTAATCCAGATCTTTCGTATGTACCCACTAGAATATTTGTTTTTAAATTATAGATTTTGGTTGAATTAATTTTATGTGTTTCTTGTAAAGTTAGAATTTTTGGTCTGTATTTATTAATTAAAAGTTTTCAAGAACTATAAATTTGTTTTCCATCCCATTAATATTGAGGCTGTGGATCGAAAGGATCATGGCACATTGTAAGGGGATTTTAGAAACAAATAAGGGAAATTGATATTATTAAATAGGGTCAAAATCTAAGGGGAGAAAACGGATTAAATTTTATTCTTTTTCTGGTAATCGAGAGAGAGACTCTTTTTCCTATTCGCAGGAGTAGGGTTCCGAGCCAGAAGGTTCTGGTTTGGTGGTGGTGTGTGGGGTTGTCTGCTTTACTTGATCACGAAAAATATGTACTTTTTCTATCTGTGGCTGATGTTTTAGATGGAAGGGCTGGACTTTGTGAGTCTGATTTACGTGTTCGTTTGGATGTTGATGGTTGTGTGAGGTTGATTGCCGGCGGGTCATTCCATGTCAATTCACCAGGCCATGTAACCCATGGTTTCAGATTCTTGAATTTTTTTATTGAATTTGGTAGAGCATTCCTTCCTAAGAAAAATGATCTACTTTTTTCCCTCAGATTATTTCTATATCGGGAGATATGGCCTTATTTGTAAGGTCACTTTTGTGTTCATTGAAGCGTAACTGAAAACGTAAAATGTGAAGGCGTGTTGGTTTCTTGCATTTTCCCAGTGATGGATGGAGTTTCTGCAAAATTTCTTGTTTATCCAATTGTTCTCATTGTTTATTATTATCTATTGTTTACATCGTAGTTTACGAAATCATTCAAGCGGAACTATACTTTAGTTAGCTTTTATTGGAAACCCTTAATATTTCGATTTTTTTGCAAATTACCTTGTTTGAAAGATATTTGTACATTTCATTTATAAGAAAAAAATTGGAATGTACTTTTTTGTTTAAACGTTTTTAGGATGTTTTTTCACCACTAAGATTTTCTAGTGTGCTGTAAGACAGGGATAAATATATGATCTAGTAAAAAGTTTTGATTTTTTATTTGGTTAAACTTGTTTATACATGGAAAACCTTGTAATTGAGTGCAAATAGTAACTTTTAGTATACAGAACAGTATTAATACCACAGTCACTTTTAGTTGCAGAATTTATTGAGTTATTGATTAGCAAACTAATGTTATTGATTCCTCATTCATACATTTCAAAACCACAATCAAAATATCTCGATCTGAAAAGGAAAATCTAAAAAACAAATCAGTAATAATGATGCATTTCAGTTGAAACTGTTCTTTTTATATCCAAGATGAAGCAAAAGGTTGCCATTGGACATACCACTCTTGTACAATTCATCCAGTAGTTATGATATGGAACATGATTTTCCCTTGGTATATGTAATTCAAAAAAATTGAAGAAGAAATACTGCCAAATATTACCACTCTACAATATATTACTAATGGTTGTGCTGTGCTGCACAATACAAAAACTGTAAAATCTTTTACAATCTGTGCAAACATAAAGATGATTTTTGCATCGATGCTTAATGATCTTTTTGGCAACAAGTCATGGAAAAGAAGTATGTGATGGAATTGGGGGTACAGTAAATAGATTGACATCCAAAGCAAGTTTGCAAAGACCTGTAAACAACCAAATTACAACTCTAGAGGAAATGTTTCATTACAGTCAAACTAACACATTGCTGGAATTAAGTTTATATTTCTAAAATCTAATGAAATATTCAAGAAAGGGCAAATTTAAAACAACGGTTTTCTGAAGATTCTGCAGTTCAAGGAACTTAAAGCTTGCATAAATTCATTCCTTTTTCACAAACATGCCTTACGACCAAGATAACCAGTGAAGATGACGGTCAGTGTTTTGGCAAAAAAAGATCTTACAAACATACACCCTGGTTTCTAGGCAGCCATTATTTATCATAATTCATTGTATTTGGCTGGAGGTTAGCTTTGATCAAGAAGATGTGTTAGTTGATTTCATGCACCCAAAAGGCCAAAGAGGGTATTTTTATTGGCCAGAGTATAAAAATATTTATTGGGTACCATTTGACCACATTCTATCTGTGATTCAGCACTTGGACCATGTCTCAATGACCCCCAAAATACAAATGCAAATTTTATAATTAAATGTTGGAACACTAAATTTATATAAAACTATGTGTAAAAATCTTTTTCCATGAGTATTTTATTTTTACTTCTTTTCTTTTGCTGTGGCATTCTTTACTTAGTTTTATGTAGTAAACATGTATGGCTTGATATTGTAAATAAATGAACCAAAACTTAGCAACATAAACAAAAAATGGGTATGATTTTTAATTCCTCAATTGAAAAAATATACAAAAAAGTACATTTTTATTTTTGCATATTATGTTTAATAAAACTGCATCTTTCAAATGATATACTTTAAGGCAAAATTGAAATTAAGGTTTTAGAGAAAAAAATGTTTAAAATTTCCGTTCCGCATGAATGATTTCTTCAACTGGGTGATTAAAAGTGGGTCTCAAACAATGCGAAAACATAAACTTTGACATTGTTTGTTATTCGCAAGTTCAAAAGAAAGGATTCCTATTGTTGAAAATCGTTGTAAGAAATTTAAAACTCTCTTAAAAACACAATAGTAGTGATGCTAAAAAGACTAACTGTTTTTGCTATAGTTTTTGCAACAAAAAAACAACAAAATATATACCTTCAGTTAAATGATCATATCTCAAAAAGTACTTGGTGGGTTGGTTACATTTTTCGATTTTTCTGGTGAATTGACATGGAATGACCCCGGCATGTTTTCAAATGCTTCTAGTAAATTGATAGTAGAATCGGCTCTGAGTCATCATCAGAAAGCTCCGTTAACACGCCACCGAGAAACAGGTTCTCCGACGACGCAATGGGAATATGGATGGTGGTCTCGATGTAAAACCAGAGGGGCCCGGTAGATTTTCGGATGATAGGTTAATTTTATCTGAGGGAGGGGGGGTCAACGAGGGAGCCACTTGGCTCACTTTGGGGGGAATTTTAAATTCGGGGGCGGAAATTTGTTCCAGGGAGGAAAAGTGGATTTTCATGATTTAATATTTAACACATATAACTAACTGCACGAAGTTTAAATGGGAACGTCTAACTTACTATAAGACTTAAAGTAGAACGTCTACTTACTATAAGACTTAAAGTGTTTTTTATACTCTTTGTTTGTGTTAGCATGGTTATAATTATAACTACGTAAAAGTAAACTGCGGGTGAAAAATAAGAAAGGGTGAAAATAAGTTTGCCCAGCTTCAAATTCTTATAGCTGTAGCCGCTTGGAATTTGAGAAAAAAATACTAACCGGATAGTACCGATTCACATTTCTGCAAATAATCATAAGCTGGTTACCTGGAAGACAATGTTTTATTTTGGTAGGCTAATCCTTCTAATCACCTATACTTTTGCAGATAAGTTTAATTTGAATATTTGAATATTTGGGAGATTTAGTCTTTTAATAGTAGTCCAGTATATATGTTAGATTCTGCAAAATGCCAAAGCAAATGCTCGAGAGCGACTTTTACCAATTCGCTAATTAAAAAAACAGCTAATGTGGTTGGGTCCACAAGAAGTATGACAAATTAACGGTTATTTCCGACTATACATATTTGGTTGAATGTGGTTTCAGTGCCATTACCGATATTTTCCAAAATAGAGGAACACTTGAGACATTTGCAAACGCGGAGATTTTTGGGCAAAACTGACCTGCTTTTCTCCTCAATATTCATAGTTTTTTTTAACATGTAGCTCGTGGTTCACATTTACAATCAATAACACTTTGTAAATACGTTATATAAATGCATTTTTATATTGTTTTTTAATTGTACCCTACTTTTGTAATGTTCAGTTATCTCTGAGATAAACCTTAAAAACACGCCTAACACGGCATATCCATTTACTGTGAAATTTTGGCAACATTCATTTGGTGATTTTTGTCGGGGAGGAATACGAAAAAAACTTGAGAACCAGTGGTCTATAGCTTCAATAATATGTTCGATTTGATGTTGTTGGTCAGAAGGTTGGTCAGAATGTTGTTCGGACGAATGCCGTCGGATGGTTGAATGTTGTTCAGATAGTTGTTCGCCTAAAGGCGAAAAGTTTTTTTCATAATCCTTAATGGTTTGTAATGTGGGGCATTTTTTTGATCGAGGCTCCGAGGAGCCGCAGTGTCTACAGTTGTGCTTCTGCGTTCACCCGGCCGAAGGACTTGAATGGTGAAATTGTCTATTTTGATCTCGTGTTCGATATTGTATTGTCTAAATTAATACCTGATAAGTATAAATTAACAAAACCATTCCGGAAAGCCGGCAAATTTTTATGACAACAGAAATATATGTTTTCGACAGATCCCCATTGCAAGTAGTTGTTTTGCCAAATACCATTTGAGCAATGATTTTGGCCATAAATAAACATCCACTATCCTTAAATACGAAACAGAACCATATGCTTCCACAGAAGCATCTGAAAAATGCTGCAATTGAGCTTTGACCACCTTATTAAAGTCAGGTGGTTTGTAGCATCTTGGAATGCTAAACATTTTCAGCAAGCGAAGCTGTTGTAACCATTTAAGCCACTTCTTCTTTATCCAATCAGGAACTGGATCGTCCCAACATAATTTCAGTGTGCATAAATTTTGAAGTAGCACTTTAACAGGTTGTACAACAGCAGCACCGAAACCTAAAGGGTCATATATTGAATTTGCAATGGATAGAATTCCTCGGCGAGTGACAGGTTTCTCTTTAACTTTGTGTCTTTCTCCTATGTTCAACGCGAGTTTTTGGTAACTTTACAGACAAATAGCGTCCTATGCAGTGTGGCTCTCTCCAACGAAAGTTTAACAAACGTAGTCTAATATTTATATATTTTTGCGCGCTTCCGTCTTTAAAATATGAACGAAATAACTGACCGTTTTCTAAACTCTTAAATAGACCGATTTGCAATATTGCCGTTGTAGCGCAGGTAACACATTTTAAGTTTTTTTGTGGGTAATTTTTACGTATTTAAGTTACGCCCCACAAGGAGGAGGTCGTGACTTTTTAATTGACATCCTGTAAGTGTCACAAAATCAATGACACCTGGCACCGATTTGATGACACCCTGTCACCAATTCCGTGACACCTGTCACCGTTTCCGTGACACTTGTCACCAAGTCACCACCCCCTGTCACTTATTTTTTAATCTGGAAAAGGTTTGCTATGGTCAAAGCGCACTTTTATTAGGTTAAAAACATTTTGAATTGTTGATTTTCGGCTGGAAACTTAACAACATAACTCTCATAAACTCTGTATGTTATTTGAATTGGCTGTTACGATATGGTTAAGTTTATTGGTAATTTCGAACACTTATTTTAAGTAGTTGTCATTTGCACCAAAATGATTGCTACTTGTCACACATTACTGCCCCGAAATAAACAGAACATTAGACATGTCCTAAGAAGTTACATCAAACAGTGTATGTAACTGTTTTTGCAGTTGACATTCAACAAATCGTTTTATTATATTTTATTACAAAGCAACGGATGCCAAAAAAGGTTGAGACAGTCGCACAACGAAATAAATACGGACTAGTTTTGGCCACACATTGAGGTTTTTACTGCTACACACATGTAAACAAAAAAAGGTTAGCATTGCACGCAATCCGAATAAAAAATGAAAAGTGAAATAGAAATCGAAAGAAAAACAAAACTAGAGAACAATCAAGTATCCTGTGGATAACAAGTTGTTGTACATCACCATGGTTTTGCAGCAATCTCTTTTATTTTTGTTTCATCAAGATCCATGCAGACTGCATGAAACCATTTGCCGCAAGAATCGCAGGAAACCTTTAACAAATATTTTTAGGATTTAATCTAACTGTTTTTGTTTGTCTTTGAAGATAAAATACTCGTTACAAAAAACATCAGTATTTTAAAAAACTTACCCAATGTATTACACGAAATATTAAGGGTGTCTAAAGAAATAATAGTGTCTTTTATAAATGTTATAATCTTGCTTTAAGTTTATTTAAGACATACCGGATGCATGCAAGATTTGTTTGGCAAAATGATACCTTAAAGATTTCATTTGTTCATCATTTGCGCCAAACTTATTAATTTCGTTAAAATCATTTAAGCATTCAGCAATCTGGCATTAAAAGTGTACGATATTTGTAGTTTTTTTTAGATTATATGCAAAAAAGGGGTGAGATTTATTTGTGCTGAAATGTGTGATCAAATAATACCTTTAGAACAAAAACGCCACAGCTGTGGGAGTCCCTTTGCAAGGGGTGCATTACGCTTCCAATTATGGTTTTGCAGAGACAAATCTTGTGATTTTTTTCTTAAACTTACAAGTTTAACTTTTATTATAAACTAATAAAAAATGGTTTTAACATACTTTAAAGCTGTTTAAAGTTAACTGGTATAACCCTTAAAAATATTAGGAAAAGTACTTTTAACAATTTATTTTCTTAAAATATTACTTACTTGAACAACGCAACAACATCAATGGAGGGTTTGACTCCACCCACATGGATCAATTAGATATATCCTGTGAGTTTTCATATGCACAACCTTGTAAAAATACACTTATATTAACTTTGAATCTAACAATTTTTTATTGGTAGAATAATTTTGACCAATTGGCTCGTACAGTTGTATTGTTTATTAACTTCTGTATAAATCAGCTTTTATTTAACTTCTATAACTCAGAGCTTTTTAACAAATGTATTTAAAACATAATGCCAACTGAAAGCACATGAATTGTCTACAAATAAATTTATATTTACATACAAATACTCACAAACAAATTCCAATGATTCTGGTTTTTGTTAAAATAACAAATGTCTTACGTTTCTGAACGACACTCTTTTCTTGGCTTCATCATTTTTCTGAAATATGGCATTAACAACAAAACAACAGTCCATGACCAAAACTGTATCGCTCTTCGACATTGCTCTTAGTCCATAGTCAAGAACCTGATCAAATAGTTAGTTTACCACTTTCATAAATGGATGAAAATAATATGACTAACGTACTGATGAAGAGACCCAATTGTTTGGTGCCAATGAGCAGAACTCTGAGTGTCGTAGAATGCAAGAGTGGTTAGATTTTACCTTGTTTGCCAAAGTTGCGGCACATTAGGTAAGTTTGAACAAGATAAATTTTTTGAGGTTTAAACCTTTTTTACCTTTTGCACAACTTCAGATTTTTCTGTCTCGGTATTTTTTAGTCCTGTCGTCTTACATTGTAGCTTAGACTCCGAAACAATTTCCTCTTCGAATACTGTAAAAATAAAGATTTGTTTATCATTGACCTAAATGTAAAATACTTTTTACCTGCAGGTTATGGCGTAATGCATAACAAAAAAGTTATAGGCAATAAATGGAAATTAGTTTTCAAGGTGTTTTAAAACACTAAAAATAAAATTTTAAAACTATTTTGTTGACTTTTGGCAGTATTTTATTGTTTTGAAAAACACAAAGGAGGTAATCAGAATCTATTTATTTAAAAAAGTTCGTTAACAATTACCCTGAAAATGTAATCAGTTTATATACACAGGCAGTTTTACTTAAAAAACAAACAACTTGTAACTTACATTTTCTTTTTAAACATAAATCAGCCGATGAAACTGAACTTTCTGCAGTAAAAAAATATTTAAACATGTTTCCCAGAATACCTTTTAAATAAATTCTAAAATACCATTTCGTTAGGCGACTTTTCGTTTTGGTTGGGTAGCATTTTCTTTTCTTTTAAAATTACTCTTTTGTCTGAAACCCAAAAAAAAAAATAACTTGTCTAATTTCATACCTCTAAAGAATGCATTTAATACATTTTTACGCATACCTTTAGGTATGGGAATGGCTTGTTCGAATACTTAAAATCTGGAAAATGTTTTTTGAACCGACTCAAGAACATGAAGTTTACTTGATCCATGCCACAAAAGGAATATCTGCAAACAATTAAGAAATATAAATTAACATGGTTTTAACGAAACATGTATAAACAATACACACCTATCTTTAGCCATTTAAGCCTTTTTTTATATAGTCCCTTGCACTTTCTCGTCTTACAGACACACACCCCATGAATGCAGCGGAAATTTGCAAGCAATTAAAACTTGAATTGTTGTTAAAATCTTTCTCTTTAGATAAGCATTTTACTTAACTTACCGCCACATTTTTTGATACTTCGAAAGGCCTTAGGAAAATGGTCTTTGAAAATGACAAGTTCCGCAATGTCATTTATCAAGTCATCATGCTACCTTTCGTAGCCAGGCCAAATTGTTTTGAAATATTTTGAAGTGTCTTGTTGTCTATAACACCATATTATTGTCATTAATAATACCATCAACAATTGTGTATTTTTATTTATCCTCAGAAGCACACACAATATCCATAAAAAAATTGTTTGATAAATAATCAACTAGGTATGACTAGCGTTTGGTGAAATTAGTAATAATAATAATTTTTTGGCGCACTCTGTGAGAGAAATACCCAGTAAATAGAAACACAAAAATTATTAATAAAAACTGGCACAAACTTTTACTATAAATGCATTAATAATAAACAAACAACATATTTTACCGCCGCGAATTTAAATGCGAAATCTGGTGGCAATATACACCTCTCTCTCTTTGCACCAGTTTAGCATGTTACCAATCCGACATATCAACACCAGGCCTACACAACTTAAAATTGTTTGTTGATATGTTGGAATGAAGCAACATACGAAACAGGTGCAAATAGCAGATATTCTCCAAATATGTTTTTTCAAATATTCTCTAAAACTTTCACCCACCGTGCAATTCACGCAGGAAAGCATTGCGAGTCGGGATGTTCAAAGCAGAATATCGCCGATACATTTATAATGCTTTAAATGCGGAGTCATTACTTCGCGATAAAGCTTCGCCTAAAAATCAAGTGTCAATAGGGTGTATTTACCGCCGCAAATTTAAATGCGCAATCTTGAGGCAGTCTACGCCTCTCTGTTAGCACCTGTTTGCACATCAGGCCTAAACAACTAGCAAAACTTTCGATTTAATAGTTTGCGTATTAGGCACATAGTGTTTTTCATATTGTTTGAAACTACAGATTTAAAGCCTGTTTTAACAGTGATTGCTCGGACCTAGCCATGGTAAAAATTTACCGAGTAAAAGTTTGCAAAAGTATAGCAAACCATTGGCGTTAAACCATTTTAAGGCTTTAAGAGAATGATAATAAGCTGGTCAAAATGTAATAAAATGGCCATACACTTTATCTACGTAAATTCTATTTATCAAATATATGTTTCGATCATTCCCCAAATACTACGCCATATTTCAACCCCTTTCGCATCAAAGTGGGGAAGTTTTCGGCCCATATCTGTTTTTGCTTGCAGAAACAAGTTAAGGAAAATGAAAAACAAAATATGAAATATATAATATAAAATACACAATACAAAATACAAAATATTAAAAAAATAAAATCAATTTAAAAAAAAAAAATTAAAACAAAATAAAAATAAACACTAAGCCCTGGAAATATACCCCCTGACAAAATATACAACAACCGCACCCCCGTCTAGTTATATGGGCCGAAAATTTATTTTCGGGACATATCTTGTTTTTGCCCGAAAATGTTTCAGACCGATTTTTGTCCGAAGCTTTACAGAAAAAGTAGACAAGGTAGAACTTTCAAATTTTCAAACATGGCGTAAAGTGGTATGAAGGTGCGATGTCGAGGTTTATGAGGCTGTACCCCTAGGGGCCTCCGACTGGGGAGCCAAAAACCTAAAATATTGTGACGTCATCGTTTTAGCTCTTTGTAGATATCTACTCCAACCTAGCGGCAGAAAAATTAGATACAGAATTCGTTTATATCGCTTCCTTGGTTCAACTCGCGAAGGGACAAGTGGCTGCTGACATCATGCTGCGCTTCATTGTCCCGCGCGTGCAACGTTCATTGTTCGAAGTGGCTGCGTTAGTAAAACTGGGCGCGTGCGACTGGCATTTAAGAAAAAGGTTTCACTTAGTAAAATAACATACTACACTTCAAAACAGCATATTTTAAATGCGAAATCTGGTTGGAGTGTACGCCTCTCTATTTGCATCTGCTGCGCATGTTACTCCAATTAAAATTAATATTAAGAACACTGCGTTGGCAAAACTTTCAATTTAAAAGGTGGTTTATTAGGCACATAAACTTGTTTTGCACATTGCTCGAAACTACAGATTTAAAGTCTGTTATAACTGTGCTTGCTCGGACCAAGCCATGGTAAAAATTTACCCAGTAAAAGTTGGCGAAAGTATAGCAAACAAAGGATGTTAAACCATTTTAAGAGAATGATAATGTTTTTTAAACAAGCTGGACAAAGTGTAATAACATGCTTGTACCTACGTAAATTCTATTTATCAAATATATGTTTCGATCATTTCCCAAATACTACGACGCCATATTTGAACCCCTTTCGCATCAAAGCCAGAAGTTAAGTGGGGAGGTTTTCGGCCCATATCTGTTTTTGCTTGCAGAAACAAGTTAAGGAAAAAATATAAAATATCTACATAATAAAAGAGAAAGTTTGTGATGTGTGTGTGTGGAAAAAAAATTAAAAAAAAATTTAAATTTAAAATTAAAAAAAAAAACACCAAGCCCTGAAAATATACTTTATGACAAGATATATACAACAACCGCACCCCCGTCTAGTTCTTTTTTGGTTTCCTATGGTATGTTTCAGACCGATTTTTGTCCGAAGCTTTATAGAAAAAGTAGACATCGTAAAACCTTCAAATTTTCAGACATGGCGTAGAGTGGTATGTAGGTGCTTTGTAAAAGTTTATGAGGCTGCACACCCCCAGGGGCCTTTGCTTGGGGGGTAAAAACCTGAAATATTGCGTTTTAGCACTTTGTAGCTAACGACTGCCATCTAGCAGCAGAAAAACTTTCATACAGAATTCGTTCATATTCGCTTGCTTTGTCCAGCTTGTGAAGTGACGAAGCGACTCACCGCCTGCTGCGCTTTATTGTCCCGCGCGTGAGACTTTCATTGTGCGAAGTGGCACGTCCTAAACTGGGCTCGTGCGACTTGCATTTTAAAACGAGGCTTCTCTTTAGTAAAATTACTTAATGCTGTTAAGAAACAACTTATTTTACCGCCGCAAATTTAAATGCGAAATCTGGTGGCAACTCTAATCCAACATATCAACACCAGGCCTACACAACTTAAAATTGTGTGTTGATATGTTGGGTTGGAGTAACATACTATACAGGTGCAAATAGCAAATATTCTCCAAATACGATTTTTCCAATATTCTCCAAATCGTATTTCATCGTATTGTGGCGGTAATACACAAAGAGGTAAGGTGGTGAATAAAGTTTCACCCACCGTACAATTAACGGAGGGAAGCATTGCGAGTAGAGATGTTCAAAGCAGAACATCGGTGACTCATTTATAATGCTTGCTTTCAATACAGCGTTAGTTTTTTTTCGGGCGACCAATTACTTCGCGATAATCTTCGCCTAATAATCAAGTGTCAATAGGGTGTATTTACCGCCGCAAATTTAAATGCGAAATCTTGAGGCAGTCTACGCCTCTCTGTTAGCACCTGTTGTGCATCTTGCTCCAACCAGCATTCCAACATCAGGCCTAAACATCTAGCAAAACTTTCGATTTAATAATTTGCGTATTGAGCACATAATAGTGTTTTTCATATTGTTTGAAACTACAGATTTAAAGCTTGTTTTAACAGTGATTGCTCGGACCAAGCCATGGTAATTTACCGAGTAAAAGTTTGCAAAAGTATAGCAAACCATAGGCGTTAAACCATTTTAAGTCTTTAGAAGAATGATAATATTTGCTTTTCAAACTCGTAAGCTGGCCAAAATGCAATGTACGCCATATTTCAATCCCTTTCGCATCAAAGTCATAAGTTAAGTGCTGGGGAATTTTTCGGCCCATATCTGTTTTTGCTTGCAGAAGAAACAAGTTAAGGAAAATGAAAAACAAAATATATATAATATAAAATACACAATACAAAATATTGAAAAAAAAAGTATTAAAGAAAAAAAAAAAAAAAAAAAAAATTAAATCAAAAAAAAAATAAATAAATAAATATTTAAGTCAACTAAAAATATTACAAAATGAAAATTGAAAAAAAAATCAAAAAAATAACACTAAATCTTAAAAGTATCCCCCCTGACAAAATAAACAACAACCGCACCCCCGTCTATTTATATGGGCCGAAAATTTATTTTCGGGACATATCTTGTTTTTGCCGTTATTCTTTTTTGGTTTCCTATGGTATGTTTCAGACCGCTTTTTGTCCGAAGCTTTATAGAAAAAGTAGACATCGTAGAACCTTCAAATTTTCAGACATGGCGTAGAGTGGTATGTAGGTGCTTTGTAAAAGTTTATGAGGCTGCACTCCCAGGGGCCTTTGCTTGGGGGGTAAAAACCTGAAATATTGCGTTTTAGCACTTTGTAGCTAACGACAGCCATCTAGCAGCAGAAAAACTTTCATACAGAATTCGTTCACATTCGCTTGCTTTGTCCAGCTCGCGTCGCGACGAGGCGGCTGCTGGCATCCCTGCTGCGCCCTATTGTCCCGCGCGTGCAACATTTGTGTTGGAAGTGGCTTGCCTAGTAAAACTATGCACATGCGACTTGCCTTTCATAAAGAGGCCTCTCTAAGTAAAAAAACCTATTGCTCTTACAACACAAAATATTTTACCACCGCAAATTTAAATGCGAATCCTACAGGCAGTGTACACATCTCTGTTAGCACATGTTTAATTGTTGCACCATTTAAACATATCAACACCAGGTCTAAGCAAATATAATTATACAAGGGCCGCAACAACAAAAAGCTTAAGTTTAACGCATTCTTAACGACGACGTTACAAAGCTACGTCATAACATGGCGTCATAAATAAATAAATCTTGCGTTTATTGGATTTAAATTGGCAAAACTTTCAATATAAAACGTGGCTTATTAGGCACATAAACGTGTTTGCATATTGCTCAAAACTACAGATTTAAACTCTGTTTCAACAGTGATTGCTCAGACCAAGGCATGGTAAAAATTTACACAGTAAAAGTTGGAAAAAGTATAGCAAACCATAGACGTTAAATCATTTAGAGAGAATGAAAATATTGACTTTTTAAACATGCTAGCTGACCAAAATGTGATAACATGGCCGTAAGCATTATCTACGTAAATTTTTATTGATCAAATGTATGTTTCGATCATTTGCCAAAATCTACGCCATATTTGAACCCCCTTCGCTTCAAAGCCATAAGTTATTATATTATTATACACAACTTATAATTGTGTGTAGATATGTTGGATTGGAGTAACATACAGAACAGGTGCAAATAGCAAATATTCTCCAAATACGATGTTTCCAATATTCTCCAAATCGTATTTCATCGTATTGTCGCGGTAATACACAAAGAGGTAAGGCCGTGAATAAAGTTTCACCCACCGTACAATTAACGGAGGGAAGCATTTTGAGTAGGGATGTTCAAGGCAGAATATCGGCGACACATTTATAATGCTTGCTTTAAATGCGGCGTCAGCATTTTTTGGGGCGACCAATTACTTCGCGATAAGCTTCGCCTAATAATTAAGTGTCAATAGGGTGTATTTACCGCCGCAAGTTTAAATGCGAAATCTTAAGGCAGTCTACGCCTCTCTGTTAGCACCTGTTGTGCATCTTGCTCCAACCAGCATACCGACATCAGGCCTAAACTTATCTAGCAAAACTTTCGATTTAATAGTTTGCGTATTAGGCACGTAATAGTGTTTTTCATATTGTTTGAAACGACAGATTTAAAGCCTGTTTTAACAGTGATTGCTCGGACCAAGCTATGGTAAAAAATTACCTAGTGAAAGTTTGCAAAAGTATAGCAAACCATAGGCGTTAAACCATTTTTAGTCTTTAAGAGAATGATAATATTTGATTTTCAAACACGTAAGCTGGTCAAAATTTAATAAAATAGCCATATGCATTATCTAAGTAAATTCTATTTATCAAATATATGTTTCGATCATTCCCCAAATTCTACGCCATATTTGAACCCCTTTCGCATCAAAGGCGCCGCAAATTTAAATGCGAAATCTGGTGGCAACTCTAATCCAACATGTCAACACCAGGCCTACACAACTTAAAATTGTGTGTTGAAATGTTGGATTGGAGTAACATACAGAACAGGTGCAAATAGCAAATATTCTCCAAATCGTATTTCATCGTATTGTCGCGGTAATACACAAAGAGGTAAGGCCGTGAATAAAGTTTCACCCACCGTGCAATTAACGGAGGGAAGCATTTCGAGTAGGGATGTTCAAGGCAGAATATCGGCGACACATTTATAATGCTTGCTTTAAATGCGGCGTCAGCATTTTTTGGGGCGACCAATTACTTCGCGATAAGCTTCGCCTAATAATTAAGTGTCAATAGGGTGTATTTACCGCCGCAAGTTTAAATGCGAAATCTTAAGGCAGTCTACGCCTCTCTGTTAGCACCTGTTGTGCATCTTGCTCCAACCAGCATACCAACATCAGGCCTAAACTTATCTAGCAAAACTTTCGATTTAATAGTTTGCGTATTAGGCACGTAATAGTGTTTTTCATATTGTTTGAAACGACAGATTTAAAGCCTGTTTTAACAGTGATTGCTCGGACCAAGCTATGGTAAAAAATTACCTAGTGAAAGTTTGCAAAAGTATAGCAAACCATAGGCGTTAAACCATTTTTAGTCTTTAAGAGAATGATAATATTTGATTTTCAAACACGTAAGCTGGTCAAAATTTAATTATATGGGCCGAAAATTTATTTTCGGGACATATCTTGTTTTTGCCGTTATTATATGGGCCGAAAATTTATTTTCGGGACATATCTTGTTTTTGCCGTTATTCTTTTTTGGTTTCCTATGGTTTCCTATGGTTTCCTATGGTTTCCTATGGTTTGTTTCAGACCGACTTTTGTCCGAAGCTTTATAGAAAAAGTAGACATCGTAGAACCTTCAAATTTTCAGACATGGCGTAGAGTGGTATGTAGGTGCTTTGTAAAATTTATGAGGCTGCACTCCCAGGGGCCTTTGCTTGGGGGGTAAAAACCTGAAATATTGCGTTTTAGCACTTTGTAGCTAACGACAGCCATCTAGCAGCAGAAAAACTTTCATACAGAATTCGTTCATATTCGCTTGCTTTGTCCATCTCGCGTCGCGACGAGGCGGCTGCTGGCATCCCTGCTGCGCCCTATTGTCCCGCGCGTGCAACATTTGTGTTGGAAGTGGCTTGCCTAGTAAAACTATGCACATGCGACTTGCCTTTCATAAAGAGGCCTCTCTAAGTAAAAAAACCTATTGCTCTTACAACACAAAATATTTTACCACCGCAAATTTAAATGCGAATCCTACAGGCAGTGTACACATCTCTGTTAGCACATGTTGTAATTGTTGCACCATTCAAACATATCAACACCAGGTCTAAGCAAATATAATTATACAAGGGCCGCAACAACAAAAAGCTTAAGTTTAACGCATTCTTAACGACGACGTTACAAAGCTACGTCATAACATGGCGTCATAAATAAATAAATCTTGCGTTTATTGGATTTAAATTGGCAAAACTTTCAATATAAAACGTGGCTTATTAGGCACATAAACGTGTTTGCATATTGCTCAAAACTACAGATTTAAACTCTGTTTCAACAGTGATTGCTCAGACCAAGGCATGGTAAAAATTTACACAGTAAAAGTTGGAAAAAGTATAGCAAACCATAGACGTTAAATCATTTAGAGAGAATGAAAATATTGACTTTTTAAACATGCTAGCTGACCAAAATGTAATAACATGGCCGTAAGCATTATCTACGTAAATTTTTATCGATCAAATGTATGTTTCGATCATTTGCCAAAATCTACGCCATATTTGAACCCCCTTCGCTTCAAAGCCATAATTTATTATATTATTATACACAACTTATAATTGTGTGTAGATATGTTGGATTGGAGTAACATACAGAACAGGTGCAAATAGCAAATATTCTCCAAATACGATGTTTCCAATATTCTCCAAATCGTATTTCATCGTATTGTCGCGGTAATACACAAAGAGGTAAGGCCGTGAATAAAGTTTCACCCAGCGTACAATTAACGGAGGGAAGCATTGCGAGTAGAGATGTTCAAAGCAGAATATCGGCGACACATTTATAATGCTTGCTTTAAATGCAGCGTCAGCATTTTTTCGGGCGACCAATTACTTTGCGATAAGCTTCGCCTAATAATCAAGTGTCCGCTGCAAATTTAAATGCGAAATCTTAAGGCAGTGTACGCCTCTCTGTTAGCACCTGTTGTGCATGTTGCTCCAACCAACCTACCAACATCAGGCCTAAACAACTAGCAAAACTTTCGATTTAATTCTTTTTTGGTTTCCTATGGTTTCCTATGGTTTGTTTCAGACCGACTTTTGTCCGAAGCTTTATAGAAAAAGTAGACATCGTAGAACCTTCAAATTTTCAGACATGGCGTAGAGTGGTATGTAGGTGCTTTGTAAAAGTTTATGAGGCTGCACTCCCAGGGGCCTTTGCTTGGGGGGTAAAAACCTGAAATATTGCGTTTTAGCACTTTGTAGCTAACGACAGCCATCTAGCAGCAGAAAAACTTTCATACAGAATTCGTTCATATTCGCTTGCCTTGTCCAGCTCGCGTCGCGACGAGGCGGCTGCTGGCATCCCTGCTGCGCCCTATTGTCCCGCGCGTGCAACATTTGTGTTGGAGGTGGCTTGCCTAGTAAAACTATGCACATGCGACTTGCCTTTCATAAAGAGGCCTCTCTAAGTAAAAAAACCTATTGCTCTTACAACACAAAATATTTTACCACCGCAAATTTAAATGCGAATCCTACAGGCAGTGTACACATCTCTGTTAGCACATGTTGTAATTGTTGCACCATTCAAACATATCAACACCAGGTCTAAGCAAACATAATTATACAAGGGCCGCAACAACAAAAAGCTTAAGTTTAACGCATTCTTTACGACGACGTTACAAAGCTACGTCATAACATGGCGTCATAAATAAATAAATCTTGCGTTTATTGGATTTAAATTGGCAAAACTTTCAATATAAAACGTGGCTTATTAGGCACATAAACGTGTTTGCATATTGCTCAAAACTACAGATTTAAACTCTGTTTCAACAGTGATTGCTCAGACCAAGGCATGGTAAAAATTTACACAGTAAAAGTTGGAAAAAGTATAGCAAACCATAGACGTTAAATCATTTAGAGAGAATGAAAATATTGACTTTTTAAACATGCTAGCTGACCAAAATGTGATAACATGGCCGTAAGCATTATCTACGTAAATTTTTATTGATCAAATGTATGTTTCGATCATTTGCCAAAATCTACGCCATATTTGAACCCCCTTCGCTTCAAAGCCATAAGTTATTATATTATTATACACAACTTATAATTGTGTGTAGATATGTTGGATTGGAGTAACATACAGAACAGGTGCAAATAGCAAATATTCTCCAAATACGATGTTTCCAATATTCTCCAAATCGTATTTCATCGTATTGTCGCGGTGATACACAAAGAGGTAAGGCCGTGAATAAAGTTTCACCCACCGTACAATTAACGGAGGGAAGCATTTCGAGTAGGGATGTTCAAGGCAGAATATCGGCGACACATTTATAATGCTTGCTTTAAATGC